>NC_088245.1:126400130-127025130 GCF_036013445.1 Caloenas nicobarica
AAGCGACTATTTACAATTTTGAAATTATTCCTGGAAAAAAAAAATTCCTCGCTAAACTCAAGAGAGTAACTCAGGCTAAATGCACTCTTGGTCCCCAGCAGAAAGACTGGGTAAGGAAAGTCCCTCAGCATTAGGAAAAAGACAAAGTTTTGATGGGCTCTTTTCCAGCTTCTTCCAGCTTCCTGGGGATGCAACACATAAACAGGGTGCAAGTATAAACCAGTGCTGCTTTCAGATCGCTTTAATTTATGCTTGATATTAGGGTGGCTGCTGACTGGAAAGACTCAGATCATTAATACAGCAGGATTGAGAAACAGATTCCCTCCTCCCATTAGGATTTCAGAACAGCAATGCAAGCTGAGCATTTCCTTTGGAGGGGGTCAGTCCAAACCCGCAGGCGGAGAACGGGAAGGAGTTCTCATTCATCCTAGAAGGAAAAAAAGAGTTGACAAGAAAACATAGGCCAATGTAGACTATAATGGTTCCAGATAGTCTTAACTTTATGATATCTTGACCACTTCCACATTTTTGCTTTTCTCCAAGATAACAGACTGACAGAATGCCCAGTTCTCACTTTTATTTTTTCTTTTCTTTTTTTTTTTTTTAAATTTTTCTGACGTGTGTGTTCATTAGCCATTTCCCAGAATATAGTTTTTGATTTCTCTTTCACCACAGTATTTTCAATTATCTTTTAATTCGGTCCAATGCTGACTATTGGCAATATGAATAAACTTTTTGCTGTTCCAGAAATCATACACTCCGGAAAAATACAATCTTGAGGCTGTTCAGGAAAATAAGATCACATCTGCAAATACAACATTTGGCCCGGATTGTGGGGCTGGACACTGAACACCCTGCTGGAGACTTGTGGCAGCAGTTCTCTCTCAGTGATCTCCGAACAGCTATGAAGCTGATGCATGAAGCACTTTGTGCCATGCATTTCCAGTTACTTCATCAAACCAGGGTTAAGGAGGGAGATGAGCAGCAGGAGAGCCAAGGAACTCACCACACATCCTGAGTACTCCCACACTTTGTACCCTGTTTGTTGCAAATAGGTAAAAAGTGAAAAAAAAACCCCTAAAACCTTCAGAAGGGTTGAGCATATCTTCTAATGGCCTCTCTTTTCACTTCTTTTCCCCTAACCTCCACTCACAGCATACATAAGGGTGCTTAATGATCAGGCCTGAGGCACACACATGATTTTGTCCCACAGAGCACAAGCGGATTTGCATAAAAGTTGTTCAGAAGACTCTCTCAGGTTCTGTTGGCCTCCTGGGGGTGGCAGTCCAAGAAAAACACCAATATTTCTGCTATATGGGCCTGATCTGAGCCGTGAAATGGAATAAACTTGAATTGGAAATGCTGGTACTCCTTTCCTCTTTACAAATATTTTTGAAATTTTGCATGGTTTGCAATCAAATGTAGACTACTCAAACACTTCGTGAAACAGAATTAATATTTCCATCCAGGTCTTATAAATAATTTATATCACTGCTTTTTCACATGTGTTCAGTGGCCAATCTTCCTCAAAATGCAGTTTAATATGGGAAATAAGTGTTTCCATCTTCCTTGTCTCCAATTAACTGCATTTGTGTAGCTGCTATTTATTTTTGTAACCATAGTGATAAAATCTATTTATTGGCTGTAGTCATAATAATTCTGAACATGTATTTATGTTTATTTCATATGCACAAACCTGAACATTATATTAACATAATTATAAGTTTGAGGAATATGTCAGAGCGATCCTGCTTAAATATTGTAAAAAGTACATTTATTAACATACAGATCAATATAGAATATAATGACCATTGAAAAAAAACTTTACAATGAAATGTGATAACTCCTATTTTTGGGTTACTTAAGTGGAGCTGGTCTGACAGAGTGATACTTTGCATAGATGAGGAAGTGAAGCAAGGCTTATTATAATCAGGACAACAGCTCAGCTCACATAAAAGGAAACAGAATTATTTCCAGGGAAAAAATTTGACTTTGTCTGAATCGTCTAGAAAAAAAACAATTAAAGGCCTGGATATGCTTCACTCAGATGAGAGGTTCTTTGATAGTTTCTTTAATGAGTGCAATCTGAGAAGGAAGGTATATAAGAAAACTGAATGTTTGATAACTGTCTTTTCAAGATGGCAAATGAGGTGAACAAGAGACATTTCCAGTACGACCCAGTGTAAGTTGATTAAGTCTGTTTTTCTTTTACTCTTTTCACTTAGCTATTATAAATTTTTATAAACGTATGTAGATATTCTCCATACAGAAATGGGTTTTATTTGCATTTTATCCTGACATAGGCTGAACTGTGAATCAGAATGACTGGATCTCCAGCTGCCTTCTTATGATTAGGCATTCCTAATTTACAGGTTTGAGTAATCTGTGGATTTGTGGGATCTTGGGGCACCTTCAGAGGTGTTTTACCTTCTGCAGTACATTCTCTAAACTATCCAAAGGGAAGATGCACATTACCTATGTGGAGAGCTGGCATCATGGTTACATAGAGATGTGTCCTGTAGTGGCATGTGTGCAAGCAAGAATGCTCTTTGACATGCAGTTAATTATTAAGTCTATGCTTAAATCCTCGGGGTCTTGGGGAAACAAGTTACAAGCATACAAAGAGATCATATAGAGTTCCTGCTTGAGAGCTTCCAGATTGAGATTTAGATAACCTGAATTTCTCATTAAAAAAAGATTTCTGATAATCGGGTGCATTTCTAATTGTAATATCAGCACTAGCAATATTACTAGTGTGCTAGCTAAACTGTGAGAAGGTTGAACAAGTTTCCAATGTTTAAGGAATGTGATGAGAAGTTGTATGAACAGCTCTATTAACTGTTATGAATTGGAAAAAAAACCTGTGTCCATACCAGTGGTTGAAAATGAAGCAATTGCCAGTTCATTTTCTTTTCTGGTGCATAGCTGTTCTCTGTAGCATAATTTATCTTGAAAAAACACCTAAGGATAAATTTCAAGCAACAAGGTTCTCAGAATTTCTCCAGAGTTATTGCAGTATCTTAGTTTCCCAATTAAGATGTGTTTTAAATGGTTTCTTTGCTTTATTTGCTGTATATGTTGTGGTCTACAACACTCGTGTACTTCTTTTCCATATTGCACTGTGCCTCTGTTCCCAGGCACTTAATGCTCTGTCTTCTTTCCCCAGAAAATGCAACAGCAAAGTGCAGCACTTTAGGATTCTCCGTTCTGTCCTGTTGGGATGCTGAACTTACAGAGGTGGTATCCTAACAGCTATTGCCTTCCCCTGCTTTGTTCTTACATCCTCCCCAGTTATGGAGTATTTCAGCCACTATACAGCAGCTTTTATACTAAAATCCACGGGACCACACACAGTTTAATAATCTTCATCTATTCTGGTCTCTAGACGTGGTCTCTAATGTTCCAGGTTTAGCAGAGGTTACCTGAAAAAGTAGGGACTTTCAGAGCCTTTTATCAGATTCAATCACTGAAGCAGATACAAATGTGAAACCATCCTCTATCTTTTTAGTAGCATACCGTGCACAACTTCAAGGTCCAGTTTAGTGTCACAGGGTTCATGAACCCCACCTGGGAAGAAGCAGCTGACATCAACAACATCATGGGGAAGAAAAAAGTAGAAAGAAACAAGGGCAGCTCCCCCTAAACAAACATCATCCAAACCAGGACACACAGAGTGTTGGTGGTGGGGGAGTAGCTGGAAGCTGAACACAGGCCTGGGAAACTGAGAAGGAGTGGTGCCCGTGGGTTATGGGAGAAAAAGAGGGGTAGAGACTGCACTACCTCAGGGTTTTCCCAGAGGAGGAAGGCTTGCCAGATAGTGCTGCTCCTACATGAGGTGAGTCATTCATGATCAGTAAGTTCATCTCCTAACTGCGGCATACATGTGTAGTCTTCTTGTCAGAGAGTAACTGCATTTTATGGCTTTCTTAGGGAAACAGTTATGGTCTTTACTGCATGAGGAGCTTAGTGAGTTGGCCCTAGTTCTTCTTCTTAGGGAGTACCAGGAGCCTGAATGCACAGTCCTTTCTCCTAGGCTGCCATCATGAGGTAATAGCCACAAATGGTTGCAAAGAGCTGAATTTGGAAATTCATAGACTCATAGAATAGCTTGGGTTGGAAGTGACCATCAAACACCACCTAGTCCAACCCCCCTGCAACGATCAGGGACATTTTCAACTAGATCAGGTTGCTCAGAGCCCCGTCCAGCCTGGCCTTGAATGTTTCCAGAGACGGGGCATCTACCACCTTTCTGGGCAACTTGTGCCAGTGTTTCACCACCCTCATTGTGAAAAGTTTCTTCCTCATGCCTAGTATCTATGTCCTCTCCTTTAGTTTTAAACCATTACCCCTTATCCTGTTGTAACAGACCCTGATAAAAAGTCTGTTCTCATCGTTCTTATAGGCCCCTTTTAAGTACTGAAATGCTTCAATAAGGTCTCCCTGGAGCCTTGTCTTCTCCAGGCCTAACCACCCCAACTCTCTCAGCCTGTCCTAACAGCAGAAGTGTTCCAATCCTCTGATCATTTTTGTGGCCTCCTCTGGACCCTCCCCAACAGGTCCATGTCTTTCGTGTACTGAGGGCTCCAGAGCTGGATGCAGGACTCCAGGTGGGGTCTCATTGCGTGAATATGAGCTGTCTTTTCTGTTGGTGTTCATGCAGCTTTCCAAAGATTTTGTGAGGACAGTTTATAAAAGAAGAAAGACTGCAGCATATAAAACCAGGGTTAAGCTGCATGGTTGCAAAGTAAGCTTCTTTGCTATTCAAGGGTGTATTGAAGGGAATTTTCCTAGTGAACATTCCTACTTTTTTAGTGTATTTTGCTAACTCTTCCTGATTACATTAGGATGCATTTTTGATACATTTCAGTGTATCTCTAAAAATATTACAATGGAAATTATGAAAAGGAGTAAAAATAATCTATCTAGGCATGGATTTTATTGCAAATACTTTCATTGCTGCATATGAAATTGTTAGGAAGGAATTTAACAGTTTGCAGAATTTAGCAGTTTTCAGTTTAACAGAATTCAGTTTTATTTTGACTTCTTGTTCCGAATATCACATTTCATTTAATGGAGGTCATATTCTAACAATGTTTCCAAATTCTTATAGTGCTTCAAATATTTAATCTTTGAGATTTTATTGTTCCATGACAAGGAGAGCCTGGAAATGGCAAAAGCTAACAGGCATTGCCTCTCTTCTCCACTTTCTTAGTGCACATTTTTGCCTGCCACTTCTCTATCTATCTCATGCATTCACCCACTAGAATATTTTTATAAAGTGAAGAATCTAATGCTACGTATGAGTTTTGAAACTATATGGAAATAATAAAGGTCATCATGAAAACTAAAAATCAGGGAAATTTGGTTTAGGTGGCTCACTGGCTATCTTTTAATTGTTGGAATTTGGTTGGAATAAAGATATATTATCATGCAGATTTAATTGCATTTCAGCTACTCACAGTATGGGTTAAGTACGGGAGCCACTTCACCCTGCCATCTCTGCTTTTTTTCTGGTTGTTTGGACTCCCTTATCTGAACAGAGGACTTAGGCTTCTGAGTGTAAGAGTTAGATACAATTTAAAATCTTTTACCCCACTCAAAGAACAGTAAAACTGTACATATCCAAACAAAAATGTATAGGTCATTTTTTTTTCTCACATACTTTTCTAAAGCAACTTATGGGTGGACCATGTGGGATTCAAAATAATGAAGACATGTACTTTCCACATAGATATTTTGTGAGTAGAACTGCCATAGGTTTTTACTGAAGTAGGGCAGAACTTGGAGCATTTATTAACTGTAATTTTAAAGGTCTTATGAGATAATGTAAAAATATTTTTTGAATGATGCATGCAGTTCCCTTCTCTTTATGTCCAACAAATAAAGCTATCTGGATAGCATCCTTTTCTCTTGCTTCCTTGAAGTCAATTAAATCTTCTTTGCAAGAGCCTATGAATATGAACCTCACAGCAAGAATGTAACTTAGCTCAGTAGAAGGTGTCTGAGAAAGAAGAGGGAAACCTTATGCAGAATCTCATTTTAGCTTGGTTTTCTTCCCTCTTTTATTTTTACATCTTGTTTTCAATCTTTTTTTTTTTTTTTTAAGTAATGTGCTGTATGGATATTAGAAGATAAAAATCATGGCTACTTAAGGGGATAAAAATTGGAGTGGAAAATCAGAACAAGTTATTAAACTTCTTAATAATTAAAACATGCAACATTTGAAGATTGATGTATGCCGTTGTTTTGAAATGTAGAATCATAACCACTCTTATTAGATGATTACTGAATTCTAGCTCGGAGTAACCTCTACTGATGAACAGCTGAAGAGTAGTGTTGTGGGGTTTTTTGAGCTAGATCACCTTTAATCTGAACAGAGGTTAAAGCTAACTGCATATTTAGTGGTATAATTACGCATCACCTTTTTAGTTTTTATTTCATTCACACAACCTAACAAGTAACTTCCAGTCATGGCCATTGAGGTTAATAGGAGATTCCTTTTTTTTTTTTTAATTAACTTTGCTAGAAAGAAGACATCTTACTGACTCAATACTTACCTATAGAATGACTGCACAGAGTTTCATGGATTTCTATTATTTGTGGGCTGCAACCAGTCAAGAATAGGCAAAGCAGATCTGAAAATATTTTACTGAGTTTATTTATAGTTTAAAGAAAGATTACAAATGATATGTTGCCTTCACAGCAGCGACTAGAACCAAAATTTCCATGACTACAAAGAAAGACGTAAAAGATACGTGGAGATTGAATTCTTTATATTGTTCCATTCCTGCTCTGAAATCATTAAAGAGCTTTAAATAGTAGGAAGTCTAGCTAGCAAAGAATTGTAGAGATATCCGGTGTCAGCCTAATAGGATCTGATCAGTCCTGGCAGACACTCAGTGCTCCCTGGTGGAATCTGGAAAAACTAGCCTATGAAGACTGAGAGTAACAATCATCATTCACTTTTATCAAAATCTAGCTCTTTCAACATCTTCTCCTTGCTTCATACTTATAGTTTCAGATATGCAGCTGAAAACCATGCCTAACATGGCTTTGGATTCACAGCAGCATGAGAGAATACATATTTGGGAGAACAAGTCAATCAGTCTATAGGAAGTTTTGACAGTAGCTATGTTGGGGTAACAAAGTAGGAGATAAGGAATGTTCAGAAAAATCCCTTGGGAAAAGTGTCTGATGGAAAAAACAAAGCAGCTCTGTCCTCAGGTGTTTAACTGTGGAACTTGAGTTGGTCTTTGTGTACCAAAAAAGAAAAGTGTTCTTATTCATTCCATACACCCTACTGAAAACTTAAACCAAATACATTATTCTAGGTTACAAATTACTAACTTTAGAAAGTGTCCTATTTGAGAAAGCCTGTAACTACCTATTTAAAACAAAGCAGATGTTTAAGGACCTCCTTGAGTAAAGGCTAGAGTTCTTAAAATTAGAAGGTACACATCATGTTAGTGTAAATACAAAACAAACTCTACCTAAAAATTGAAGCAGATCTTTCTTCATTAATACTAAGTTCTATTGAGCTCTACAGCCATGCAGATTCTGAAAGACCAACTATTTCCTATAAGAAATTAAAAGAGATTTTCTGAAGTTTGTAGATGTTTAGTTTTTAAAAGATAATAAACAAATATGACCTCCCTCTGTGTAATCATGTTTGCAACAGATATGACAGCATGTAAGGCCTACATGTATGCTAACATTGCTGTGATTACTCTTCTGGAAACTTTTCAAAACACAACTTCTGTAGAGGCTGAAGTACTGAAACACATGCTTATATAATGTCATTTACTTGCCAGTAGAAAAAAGATAAAATTGTGGAAATATCTGATGACCAGAGGTCTTTCTTGTTTTGCTCCTATATTTTTGTTTTGGAAAGATGATTGTCTCTACGGAATTCACTACTGAGAGAGAAAAGAAAATGAGATATCAGGTTGGCAAGGAAAGTGGAGTTTTAGTTCTGGATTTAGGATGCAGACTCAGTGAGGGAACTGTATATAGGTGAAGATTTTGAAGTGGCATAAGAGAGATATGCACTGTCAAAAACTGCCCTAATATTTTACAGAATTAATATTTTATGTCCTTAGTGGAAAACCTCTAATTATCTGGCCTCGATGGCAACATGGAATGTTTTTCTTTTTGTAAAAAACAAGCAAAGTTAACAATTATATCTATTGAGAAGCAAAATGCAACAATGAATTCTGGAAAACCATGACTGAAACTTCACATCTATATAATTAAAATGCTTCTCATACAGACTGAGTATACCAGAAGCTGTACAACCTATGAGAAGAACTCTGATTCACCAGTATTTATTTTAGTCATATGAAAACCCCCACTGAGAAAAGGGAAATTTTGTTGGAGGTGTATGAACAATATGTCTATAATAGCAGAACAGAGTAAAACTCCAGGAAGCAACAGAAAAATATTTCAAACAATTGTTGTTCATCATTAATAAAAGAAGTAAAAGTGGTTGAATTCTTTTTAGATATAAATCATCAAAAGCAAGAAGGAGATTCTTTAAACACAGTTATTAAAGGAAAATTATAAATATTCATCACTGTAGCCAAGACTGATCATCAGCGAATTATTCAGCTTCTCCAGACTACACCCTATTTTTCTATAGATAAAAGCATGTTTTGCCTACACTTGCAAGTTGAGAATTGAACATTGGGATCCTGATGAAGAAAGAAATAAGAATTTATATGCACTAAATTAAGACTCTTTTTGCGATTCTCTCTTTGACCATCAGTGATCCATTGTTGGTTCTACAGGTACACAAAGAATAGCAAAAACCTTATTAGAAACAGGAACTGCTGTCAGCTGAGTTATTTTAATGGTGAAAAGAAACATATTTCTCTCAGTGCAGAGCTTTTGGTAGACTACAGTAAAATGTCATGTATGGTATGGTGCCATTCAGCGAGACCTTCAGGCTGGAAGACTGGGCAGAGAAGAATCTGATGAAATTCAACAAGGGCAAGAGTAGGGTCCTGCACCTGGGCGGGAGTCACCACATGCACCAGTACAGGTTAGAGCTGGACCTGCTGGAAAGCAACACTGCAGAGAAGGACTTGGGAGTTCTGGTTGACAACAGGTTGACCATAAGTCATCATTGTACCCTTGTGGTCAAGAAAACCAACGATATCCTGGGGTGTGTTAGGAAGAGTGTGACCAGCAGGTTGAAGGATGTTATCTTCCCCCTCTACTCTGCCCTCGTGAGGCTGCATGTGGAGTACTGCATCCAGTTCTGAGCTCCCCGGTTTAAGAAGGACAAGGAATTACTGGAGGGAGTGCAGCAGAGAGCTACAAAGATAATCAGGGATCTGGAGCATTTTTCTTACGAGGAGAGAGAGTGGGAAAGCTGGGTCTGTTCAGCCTGGAGAAGAGAAGGCTGAGAGGGGATCTCATCGATGTTTATAAATATCTCAAGGGTTGATGTCAAGAGGATGAGACCAGACTCCTTTCAGTGGTGCCCAATGATAGATGAGGGGCAACAGGCACAGACTGGAGCACAGGAGGTTCCATCTGAATATGAAGAGAAACTTCTTTACTTTGAGGATGCCAGAGCACTGGAACAGGCTGCCCAGAGAGGTTGTGGAGTCTCCTTCTCTGGAGACATTCAAAACCTGCCTGGATGCATTCCTGTGCGATCTGCTCTGGATGAACCTGCTTTAGCAGGTGGGTTGAACTAGATGGTCTTCAGAGGTCCCTTCCAACCTCAACCATTCTATGATTCTGTATGACTCATCTGGAGTGTTGTGTTCAGTTCTGGGCTCCCCAGGATGATAA
This sequence comes from Caloenas nicobarica, assembly GCF_036013445.1. Lineage (NCBI taxonomy): Eukaryota > Metazoa > Chordata > Aves > Columbiformes > Columbidae > Caloenas > Caloenas nicobarica. The sequence continues at coordinate 126,409,932 of NC_088245.1, forward strand.
AGACATGGACTCAATGGAGTAGGCCTAGCAAAGAGCCACAAAGATGATTAAGGGAGTGGGGCATCTTTCTTAAAAGGAGAGGCTGTGAGAGCTTAAAGTGTTCAGCCTGGAGCAGAGAAGTCTCAAAAGTATAATTATGCATGCGTGTATACATTTAGTGGTAGGGAATGAAGATGAGGAAGTCAGACTTCTCAGTAGTGCCAGAGGCACGACAAGAGGCAATGGACATGAATTAAAGCACATTAAATTCCCTCTGAATTGTCTGTGGACAAACACTGGAAGAGGTTGCCCAGAGAGATAGTGGAGTCTGCGTTCATGGACGTATTAAAAAACAAACTGGACACGGCCCTGGGCAACCTGCTCTGGCTGACCCTGCTTGAGTAGGATGGTGGGATAAGATGACCTCCACAAATGCCTGTCAACCTCAGCTCTTCTGCAATTCTGTGAAAGAAAGGAATTAAAACTGAAAAGCCTTAGTATCATGTTCCTGAATTAGTCCCTGATGTTTCAGAAAGGCTGTGTCTTTAGACTCTACTAGGAGTTGTTGTGCATCCAAGTGAGTGAAACGATAAGATTTTGGTTTCGTGATCTGTACATTTGAAGGCATTACGAATCATTTAGTAAATTCTTTCAGTATTCAAATGACCAATTCAATCTCTATTCAATCTTCAAATTTAGTATTTTGTTTTTATGGTTATACTGATTTGTCTATTGAGGGGTATCAGTGGGGAGATCAGTTTAGCCACAGAAATAGTAGACTGGAAGTAACAAATATCTGCAGTTGAGACTATGAACCTGTATGGAAGTTAGAAAGAAAAGGGAATAAAGTCAAGTATTTAGTCAGCATTCATGTATACTAAAGGCACAAAGGGACAAGTATATTATATCCATAAATTTAGACATACAAAGGTCAAAATTCGTATAAATAACCATAAGCAGAATCTTTAAGATAGCAATATTAACACAACTTTTTCTTTAGAAAAACAAACAATTCCTGCTATCAGCTCCCAAGTCTGTGTCTGGCCCACAGGAAGTCTATTCAACAATACAAGCAATATCAAAAGGTGCCACCTCTGCATTTTCCATCACTTCATGGCTTGCAGCCAGAAGTAATAAGTCACAGCTACAGCAGAAACCAAAATAATAGTCCAAACACTTGGATATAACAGAAGTGATGGAACCATAAGGGCATCTAAAATAAAAAATGAGTGGGAGGGGACCAAACCAGAGCATTGCATTTCTGTAGCCCAGAAAACTAGCTCTTGACTGTAAATTGGGGAGACACAAGTCTTGACTATGGCAATAAAAAGATTATTAGCTTATGAATGGGACTCCTGCATCCATCTGGTTTGAGATAGAATTTTTGGCTGTAAGACGTGCATCATACTTTCCAGTTTTCACCTTATAAATCTGTTTGTCCATAGAGTTCTTGGAAGAGGTTCCTGGATTTATCTAATATCATATAAGTGGCCATTTTATGTAAGCCCTTATTTTTTTAAATTCAAGTGAGATTAATAACAAATGTTCTATCCATGTTTATAAGCTATCTAACAGCATTAGGTTAAGGACATATTGCTTAGCATAAATCATATTGTACTAGGAAGTCAGCAAGAATAATGAAAAATGCACTTACTAAAGAGCTATTTAATTTATTAATAACTGATTAAACACCCTGGAATTGGTTGGAGTATTATAAAAATAACCAGTGCTATTTTAAATATTAGTTCAGAGGAATCTATCACCAGAAACAGCAGAAAAAACAAAAAACTATCACCAGAAACAGCAGAATCAGTAATCCACCAAGACATTCACAGGCTGTTACAATTCTGAAATGAGGGACCAGAGCACCAGAACTGTTAGGGGAACTCAGCTTCGAATGATATGAAGTAAAATTCCACAACTGTCTTTCAATGATACAAATATATTTTTAACAGTGCAGATACCCGGAAAATAAAAGCTTAGATACTGAAATAAAATGTACTTTGATAGAAAATAAGATAGGTCATCTGATAAGAATGCTAGAGGATTAATCAAGTAATAAACTATAAAATTTAACTGTAACTGTGAGACTCTTACCTTATAAAGAAGTTATCATTATCAAGATGCGACAGCCATGATGTTATTCACCAGCTGTTAACTTAAATAGAGTCAGCATCCTCTGAAATCCACAGGAATGTTTTCTCTCAATTTAAATACATATTTTACTTCTGTGTTGGGGAGGAGGGAGAGAGAGATTCTCTGAGCACATATCTTCTGAGACTGGAAGGCTAGCACTAGCAAAACCTGGGGGAGGGAAACTGAGGGCAGAAATTAAGAAAAATAGCTTCCTCTCCTTTCTTTCATCTATGTCTCTGTAGAAAACACTTTGTGTCATTCGTGAAACTATATGCCGTGTTATATGTTTGAGCAGGCTTTTTTACACAGTTTTAGGAAACAAATGCCTTGTATGTTTGAATTTATGCATTATGTCTCCTTGTGTTTAAAGTTAGTCTTGTCATGAAGTGAGTGACATGTATATCTGTGTCTGTTGCACTGTTTGGCACCAACTCCTTTTGACCAAACAAAGTGTTAAGAGGCCTCATTGGTCCTTCACTTTGAATTTACATTTTCTAGTTTTTTGGAAAGGCTCAAAATTTCTTTAAGTTGTCTTTGCTATTCAGAAATAAACCATATATCCCTGGTAAATTGGGCACATCTGTTTATTATCTAACTATAACTCAACATGACTGCTACATATCTGTTGTTATGCACATATTTCAACAAACATATTGTCACCTCTGCTGAGATACTGAATTATGACCTGAAATAATTAAGATGCAAAGCTAAAGCTATCAGGAAAGACGGCCATAGAATTAAAACATTTCATTGGGATATAGCAACCTTGATGGGTAGGCATGACCCTAGCTCTGCTCCTCTGAAGTTTCAATAGCAGTTTACTGTGAAATTGTAATATGTACTGGGACTTGCCTAGGCATTTTCCTATATATGTGGAATTAGGGTTGCAAACACTGAATCCTGAGATTTACTGGCTCTATACATTCTTGTACAAAGGATAGCTCTCCTAGCATTCCTAACTTGCTGAAGAAGCAACCAAACTTACGATACAATATCTATGTTATCCCAAATCTGAGTGAAGATCATCTTGCTGTCCTGCAAGTCCACTCCTAGGGGTAGGTATTGCATAGAGGTGTACTTTTGTACAGCTCCCTGTATACATGCAGTTGATAGGAAATTTATATTACCCCATTAAACCCTCCTCTTGATGTCAATACAGATTTCCTTAGAGGTAGAGATCCAGATATCCAAAGCCAGGAGATTAGTGTTCAGATAAGGAAAAAACCTCTCATATTCTATGTGGTGTCTCTAACTCTCAGAAAATGAATATGTATAGTAAGTTTGTGAATGCTGAATAGTCTGTTGCATGTTTTTATAGGCATCTATCGTTAACTTTTGTCTTTTGTAAAGCTGAGATAATCTGAGAGACATTACATTTTGCTAAACCTGCAATTTTCTTTTCCATTATATGAAAGCAGTACATCTGGTATGCACTAGGATAATATTTCAAACATCATCTCCTGCTGAGCTGTGCTCAATAATTAATTACATGTCAACAGATGAATAAAGTATTTCTTCTTGTTATGTGCCTTAGTTGTACCAAAACAAATATCTTTACTGCCATTTCTCAGAGAGTGTTCTAAATAGCCTGTGTTCTGATTCCATTATATGTTAGTATAACCAAACAACAACAACAACAAAAGTATTTTTCAAAAGCACATCTCTTGATATCTTTTTTACTAGAATTGTCTCATTTCATTTGTTTACAGTGACCTCAGCCTCTGTGCATATTATAAACTTCTACACAGCATATAGGCTGTTCTACTGAAGGGAAGAAAAGAAGGATGGCCCATTGACAATAGTGCCAGTAAAGGACTCAGGAGATCTGTGTTCAATAACCTTCTACATCAGTTTCCTTCCTGTATAGTCTTGGCAAGTCTGTTAGATTTACAAGGGCATTTCAGTACTGAAATGCTTTCTGATAATCTGGCTTTTAGATTATCAATCCATCCATTACAAAAAGATAATATTACTGGATTTACAGTCATGGGGATATTTGAATGAACCATGAAGTTGCAGAAGGAAATAAAGAAGTTCTTAGGCAGCTACTCAGACCTCAGCTTCATATACTTTAGTCCATCCTGTCTTTTCTGGAATGGAAAAATCTAATCTCTTTGAGCCTTCAAAACGAGGTGGTTGCATGTGCCCCACCTAAGCCATGCCCAGGAGTCATCTGGGAGTGCTAGCTGCCATAGGCCAAAAGCCAGTGACTGCTCTGGTATTTTAAGTACATGACGACATTACCAATGCTTAGGAATATACCCTGGCATGGTCTAGTTTCCTAATATAGGTGTAGCCTTTCCCCACTCTGGGATTCGGTACGAATAGAGGATGTGGGATGTAGGTACAACATAACAAGGACTCTCAGGATTGAAAGGATGTTTGTTTTCCCAAGACAGAACAAAACTTCCATGGGAAAATCTGCATGACCTTCACCAATTTTTAGAAGCTCAACTTCTATTAGGAGCTGTTCTCCATTCCAGAATGTCTCAATGAGCTGTATCACTGCACATCTAAAATGCAAACTCAGGAATCAAGAGGTGCTCAACCATTTTTTCAGGAGCTGATCAAAAGTCTTCAGTGTTTTCACTGCTTTCCCCCTCCCCAGTTTGTTTGAAACTCCTATTGTCTTGCAGGATCATGCATAATGGACATCATGGCAATACTCATGCCTGGGCGACTCTTCACCTAGAGGTCACTGTTTACTCAGTTTTGTCTTGAAGTGTGTGAATTAAGCTCATCAATAAGAAAGTCAGCAGATTTCTGTGTGAACTGGATTCAAATGAACTTGCACAGCTGTAACTGCTATTGTGGGTATTGCCATACTTACAGTGTAATTGCCTACTAAGTCTTTTAGGAAAAAGATGCTCAGCCAAGAGCTTTTAAAAAGTGTCAGTTCTATTTTTACAATTTGTGTCACTATCCCGTGTTTGAAAACCGCATTTTTATTTTATGTGACTTACAACACAACTTGGAGGTGACTGCATTGTTAAGTGCAATGTTTCAGCGAGGAGTATGAACACAACCGGGACAGGTGGAGAAGGAAGGTAGAGCCTATTCTTTCCCGTAGCACCTGTTTGTGAGCTTAGATTCTAGGAAAGCTGGTCTGTGCCAGACTGGGGGGTAATTTACTTCCTTTTCTTGGAGGAGATTGCTCCTTATTGTAGAGATATCCAACTGGGGGACTATGTTATTGCATAAGCTATTCAGAAATGCGCTGTCTTGCTTTCCCAGCTGAAGCACTGACTCTTGTATAAGTCACCTGCAGATCTAACACAGTTGTTTCCTTCTCTCTCACACGTACAGGAATCACTGGAGGCATGACAGTAAAAGAATCATAAAGCTGGCAACAATTTAGAAAAGCTTTAATAAGGGAATTATTCATCATCACAATGATTCATGCTCACCACTTTTCCAGAGGAGATGGTCACAGTATTTTTTTCCACTGGGAGGAGGGAGACAAGGGGCAGACAGGCAAAGCTGATTCCCAAGGCTTGGCTACATGCTCAAGAGAAATAGATGTGAATTTTCTCATCTTTCCTTCAATATTTTCTCAGCTCCTGGATGTGTGGGAGGAAAAGGAAGTTATTCACGATCAATTATGACTTTCCACTACATTGCTGCATTTTGGATTACTGTTTGTCTTACGTCTACAGCCCATTGTCTCTTGTATGAACTGATTCCTACCTCCTCGTTCTGTTATCTCTTAATCACAACAGTGTGAAAATAGTTTCAAGGCAACTGAAATTACCTTTAAAGAGACTACTCAGTATGCTTTTCAGACCTGGTTAATAATCCCTTTAAATGCATAGAAAGATTTCCAAATATTAAAGTGGACTTGGATTTGGGCCTATGGTATCAAAACCATATTTGGCAAATCTCTGGGTATTAAGCTCCGATATCCATTCAGGAGTCATAAGCTATGACCAATAAGAACCAGCCTTACTCAGAAAGTTTAGGAAACAGCAAATGACAACTGTGACCCTGCTTGGGAAGAAGAAAAATACCCACACCATTTTTAAAATCCCAGTTGGAATTCGGTATACTTTCCTGGGGATGCTCCAGAAACTATGTCCTGATGGTTCCTCATATTTTTAAATCTTTTAATCTTCTCATGTTATTGATACAGAGGGAATTCCCTATGATCCCTAAACTCAGTACATAAAAAAAAATATGTGTCCTATTAATAAAGTTAGATTGTTTAAAGTATTCCCTATTCTATATGACTTGTTTAAAGCTCTTTACTTAAAGAAATAGGACTTTTTTTTTTTTTTTTTCAGAATGGAAAACTAAATCCTTATAATCTTTTCCAGGTGTGTAAGAGCAAATAAAAAGAATCTTACTGCAGATAAATGTATGCTCTGAAGCTGGCCACTAAATGATCCATTTTCAAGGTGTGTGGCCTTATTAAGTTTGGAAATTTGTATATAGCTCACACATACGTGTCTCTGTTTCTAGTAGTGAGGGTATTTTGATATGTACCAAACACCACAGCCTGGAACTGACATCATTCTTTGGCAGACCCGTGAATATCTTCTATTGTAATTTCTGGCTTGCATGTCAGTACACTCCTGCTGTCTATTAAACAGAACGATATACTCATGCTCAGGGTGTTTTGCCAATCCTTTCTATTGGCTAAGCAAATAAAGGTTTTCTCACCAGCTAAAGAGCTTAGTTTATGTGTAGTTTGCTTATGTGCAAGACGGAGTTGGCTAGGTCTCTGTATTTAAACTGGAAAAACATCTCCAAAAGTTACATGAACATTCACTTGAACATAATATTTTTACTTCCTCACTTAAGTGCTTTCAATGAACATTCCTAGTGAACTGTTTCTCAAGCCAGGCTCTACCGGGGGTGATAAATAGAGTCAAAAATACTCTCTGTAGCTGTAACTCTTCCTCTACAGTTAAATTTGAGGGGGGGTTCCCAGACACATTCTGTTGTAAAATAAGGCCATAAACACAGAAAGATGTTGACAATCGCTGCTGTAGTGGGCAAAGATTTTGCGGCATTATCAAAGCATTCTAATTGTAATATCTAGAAAATATTCAGATAAAGTGACTTTTTATTCCTACAAATTAACAGAAATCTCATCATTACCTTAGAGTTTACTTTTTAAAAGAAAGACCTGCAGAAGTACTCTGTAAAGGGGATGAAAAGTACTTGCATTTTATGCTATGATTGCAATACATATTAACAAGCCAGATTAATAGATACATGGCTCACAAACATTTCAGTTGGAAAAAAAGTTGAATATTTTCAGTAGTCAGAAACTACCTAATTTTTCTGGAGATGTAATTTTCTTTTATTTGTTCAGATTCACTAGGCATTTACATAGACATGTAAATCACTGTGTGAGAATATTGTTGATGGATGCTTTAATTCTCATTTGTCTAGAACTCTCCAAAACCATCTAGTAATTTGATATTAATATTCCTTTTCAGTCATATTGGTTTCTGGAAACTGTTGCTACTGGTAAAATACGTCAGCACAGAATTGTTCATTGGAATTTTCCCAGTTGCGCGAACTGAAATGCAACTAGTAAGCAATATCACATGTAAAAAATAATATTTTTAGCCATCTAGTAGTCACAAAAAATACTCCCTTCACCCCTAAAAAAGAGTAGTTTGATGTTGAGTGGAAATGAAAGCCCTAAGCAACTCAACTCTTTTGACACTTTATTTCATATCTTCAGCAAAAAAGCAAAAAATGCAATCAAGAGTCTTCTAAAGTTCATACCACTGATAAAGAGCATATATATAGGGAAGGAACGGGTAAAAGAACACTTAGATAAAAAAGGGAGTTGAAGTTGATTGAGACATATAGTCTTCCTCTTGAGAATTCACAGGCATGGTAGCTGACATCTCCAATCCTGTTTCCCTGGGGAAGAGTGGTGGTGCTGAGAAACAGGAAGAAGACAGGCCTAATGGTTGATGGTGACTGTTCTTGTTAAAAGTGCAAGTGAGACCAAACTGGGTGAGGCTGTTAAAATATTGGACGACACAAACAGAGCTCAAAATGACCCTTAAAAATGCAGTCAACATCCTGGAGAAGAAAAAGCCATTATTCTTTAGAAACAAATACAACGTTCTAAGCAAAGGAATAATCACCAAGTTGCCTGATGCTTTTGTGGCCAAGTAGTATTTCTCAAGGAAGAATCTAGAAGTTGTAGTGAATCATTAACTTATCCTCAAAAAGGATGACATGTTTTTGCAAAGAGGTAAACTGGGTTGAGGTGTGAACAAAAACACAGACGAGGTGTGTGTGGCCTACAATAGAGTCCTGAAGAATGGGACACCAAAAGCTGTTGTGCAAACCATTCCCTTTCACTGATGCAGAAACAGCTTTATCTAAGCAATTCCTGACATGATTGGAAGTCTTCAAACTCAAATTAAACTAATGAAGGTAGCTCCAAAACTGCTTCCCCAGGTAAATGATACCTGTTACTTTTGCTCCAGCATCCTATGACATAGAAAACAGATTGCCGTCTTGTTCCTCACAGCACTCTTTGAAAGCTGGTGTCCTGTTTCTTCTCAGTTTCTGTCTTTTCAGACAAAACAGTGCCAATTTATTCATTTTATCTTGCAGGCTGTATCTTGTGACTCTTCTTGTACATCTTCTAATTCCTCTTGGTGCCTAAGTCTCTTGTAATACCTGTCACCTCCTAAATGATTACAGTTTTCCAACCTAAACATTTCAGTGTTAAGCAGAGAGGAAGTCTGAGGAAGGAAACTGATCATATCTAATTCTGTGTTGAAATCTGAGTGAAAAGGAATCAGGAGCTCCTGAAGTATTGCTCTTAGTCTTGGGAGATTACCCATATAACTCAATGTGATACAATAGAAATCACTTCAAAAAGCTAAAGGTGCTGATATTTTTTTTTCTTCTCACAAACCATTCATTCTTTCAAAACATGAGTCCCAGAGGCAGATTCCAAGGTTTCTCAGAACACTGACAACTGTGCTTTGGTGCATCCCACATCCATTGACTTTATTCTGTTTTCTTCAAAGTTCACTTCAAAATGTAGGCTAGAAAAATTCCCCAAGGTGTTATGTAGAGGGAGCTCTTGCCTCTGAATGGAAGCTGTGTGTTTCATCACAGAAAATTATATACACTTCTTTGAAAACAGAATTACGCTTTGTTTTAGATGTTTAAATGGAATTGTGATTTGGAGGAATAATGTAAACTATTAGGCATAGTCACATCTGATATGTTTCATGTATATACATATATATGTATATATGCATGTATGCACGTATATAGATATATATCTATATCTATATACATATATATAAAGCTGAGAGACACCAGCCTTTCTAGAGCCTGAAACTATTGCATACCCAGTCCCTCAACAGATACTTGTTAGTTCAGTGGGTCTTTTTCTTTTCTTTAAACTAGCAGATAGCTATGAAAAAAAAGTCACTTAAACACCTTTGGAAGACATTATAAAATATGAGATAGCTGTCATTATCATTCATAGTCTATTTTAAGTACATATTACATATATAACTTACTTCCAATGTATCGACATTTATGAGCAATCCACATGCACATTTGCATTATTTTTTTCCTTTATTCAAATTCTGTTACTTCTGTGTGACGTTGAGCTTTGTGGTGAGATCTTATACAGGAATTGATGCACAACGGTCTAATAATCATCCAGTTTTTCTAGAAATATGAGGATGCTGGGGCTCAGGGAGACAGGAGATGTTAGTCTAGAACTAGAGAAAAACTGTGAAGGGGGGAAAAAAGCCAGTAACAAGAATTTACTTGCTCACAATCCTCAGCTCATACCTGGAATAATCAGATGAAACTTCCTTGACCACACTGTGATCCAGCTGCTTCAGTGAGGGCAGGCTGTATGAAGCAGAGGTGTGATGCTTGGTTGTAGTTGTGCTCCCAGGCAGCTTGCTATCAATTTTACAATTCTGTCAGCTCTCAGGGTGATTATGCATAGAAAGTTTTCCTGAGTTGAAATCAGTACTGCATATATATAAGAATATTTTCTATTAATGAAATAAAATACAAAATAGAATAAAATAAAATATCACCTGACGGGTTCTTTCTCTTTTCATTGAACTAAACAGTTCCTGATTGCCAAGTTGAAATGTGACTGTCAGCCTGGAACAAATAAGAATATGTTCTTCAGATTCTAACAATGGAAATGACGAATTATCTGTTGCAAAACTTCATCTTCAGGGTTGATTTGAAGGGACAGTTTATTTACTTTAGTGAGAGGAGACCCGATGCTGTCCCATCAGCCCCATGCTACTGTCTCTGTGTCTAGACTCACTGGATCGACTAGATTTCAGAATACAGCTGAGTAGAGCCACCAGCAGTTCAAGGATTTGACATTTTGGACGGTCTGCAGGCTCGAAGGGGCCCCACATTAGTCATATTTATCAACTTTTTATTCATAATCATAAAGGCAAAACATTGCCTACTATGCTAAATGACAGTTAATGGTCTGGGCTCTTCATGCTACCTTCACTGCTGGTGCCCATGCCATGTCTTTGGGCTTGAGGAGAACAGCAAGGCCAAGGGTGTACCTTTTCTTAGGGGAACAGATTCATCCATGAACTTTCCAGGATGATGATATTTGAATGAAAGAAAACTCATATTCATTCTGTATCTTTCCTGGAGCAAATTCCTGAACAAAGGGAAAATGGAGCGGGTGCCACCATGGCTGGTGCCTCACATAGAGCCACCCCAGGCTGCAGGGCTCCCTGGGCTGCACAGGGCTGCGAGCCACCATCTTAGACACCTCCTTCTGATTGGAGAGATCCTGACCTGTGCTGGCCAAAAGGGATGCCATCCCAAGATCAAAGACAGTCAGATTGCCCTGCAGTCACATTTCCATTTGTAGGCAGGAAGCTCCAGTTCTGTGTTTCTACAGAGACAGTGCTTTCCCAGATTTATTAGCTCCATCTTGCACCCTCACCTGCCTGAGCAAGAGGGCAAAGACCATTTCTGTCCCATAAAATTGATCTTGGACAAGATCTGGATTATATCAAGAGCAAAACAAATAGGATGAGCTCTCACTCTGGTTTCAATAACTGGGTATGTTTCCATTTGCTTGGATTTAGTTGGGATTTCTAAAATGATCTCTGGGCATTAGAGCTCAGGATAAATAGCAGTCCCTGAATTTCAATGCCTTCAGGCCTTCCCCAGGGCTTCAGTGGGGAAGTGAAATACAAATGTATGTGCTATTGATAAATCCAGCGTCGGTTGTGGGGTTCATCACGGCAATTGTCTCCCTTCTACTCCCGCTTAATGTTCAATACTCTATGGTGTACTCTTATGTATATGCTATCCTGCTCTTCCTAGATTTGTGTGGCTGGGAGCTGAATGATGCTGTGTTTGATCTTAGTCTGCCTGCTAGTTGCCTGCTGCTTCGTATGGTCTCAGCTGTTCACATCGACATCCTCTTTATCTGTATAATGCACAACACTTGTTGTGCATGCATTCTGTGTGATTTCAGGATTTCAGTCACATTACCAAATTCCCATAAAGTATGTAGTTAACTAAATAATGATATAGATGGTAGAATGGACAACTAGGTACTGGAGCCAAACTGCTTCTTCCTATGGTTACTACTGGTGAGACTGGATTTAGTTTCTCTGTGCTAATGATTCATTCTGTGTCAAGCAACAGACCACTAAATTTTTAAAAATATTTTTAATTGAATTTTGGTGGTATTCTGAAAAATTGTCGTAATTTTAGTCATCCATATGATTTTCTTGTTTCCCTGAGGAGACTGCTGTGAAAGAGGTTGGGTATGCAGATGAATCATGGTATGGTTAAGAATTCTTGGATTGAAGAGGTTTTATTTTTTATTTACCAGGAGAACCCAAAGTCTATGCTTTTAGAAAATAATATTTTTGAAACTTAAGTAATCAGATTTCCTTTTCTATTCTGAACTTCGACAGAAAAACAAGCTTCAAATATTAATATTAGCCAACAAATTTCAACCCATTTTATGTATAAAATCTTATTGTATTGAGCTAAGAAGAATATGGAAACAGCATAAATCAGCTGTACAGCCAATATTCCTTCAAGGAGAGGAAAATTTTAGAATTGAGCTGACTCCAATGTCTTACACTTTTGATGTAGATTTGACTATTTTCTGTTTAGTTCTCATTACTTCGTTCAGCTTTTGATAGCTTGTGTAAACCAGAACAGCTCTTACTATCAACATGATCTTAAGAAGGTGTTTCTCTACGTTTCTTTTCTTTTTTAGAAAAAGGAAATGCACCTGTTGATATAATCTCATCATTATTGCATTCTCAGTCATATCGATGTTCACTCTTATGTTTGTAAAATCCAGTTTTTCCCGTATTTCATTCGAAGTTTCCTAATGGTACATGAACAATACAGTTCACACTGTACTGACAGCTGCTTGTGATGGATCTGAAAGCATGTGGTAATGTGATTCTTGTCATATAAACTAGAGCTATCTGAGAGCAGTTGAGAATTTGAGTCTGCTTTAGTAGAAAATGTTTATGGTATTTTAGACAAGCATACCATGAAGCACAACAGCTTCTGGTTTTGTGGCAGGATTAACTCTTGGAAAGCATGATCAACTGTAGAAAGTCAAAATGCAGAAGATGTAGGCTCAGAAAGGAAGTGTGTTATAAATATGAACCATTTCCCTACATAGCTTTGTATGATATGGATATGTACAAGACCAGGTGCAATAGCCTTTTGAATGAAGAATCTGGGCAGTGATTTCTTTCCTACCACATGCCTGGGGCTGTGTGCTATACTGAGTGGTTTAACCCGAGCTAGCAATATAAGCACAATAGCCACTCGCTCACTTCTGACCCCCTCCACCCAATGCTCCCAAATAGGGGAGAGAATCAAAAGGGAAGGGAGAAACTTAGATTGAGACAAACGCAGTTTAATAAAATTACAAATTATCTAGAATGGAAATGGAATATAAAATAAAAGGTACTCAATGCAATTCCTCACGAACTCCGTCTGCACTGAGCAGCCAGTCCCAGGCAGCAGCACCCTGGTCCCGAACAGCCAATCCCAGGGAGAAAAGAGATAAAAAGGCAGAAGGGCCCAGAGGCCTCTGTGAACAGCAGGATGGGAAAAGGCCAAACTAAAGAAAGTCCCAAACAGAACTCCCCTAAACACTGGGCAGGTTAATGAGGGCAAGGGCTAAACTCCTGCCCACACATGTTCATTTGAACTGTATTTATGCACCACTTCCTTTCCTGACAGCGTCTATGTCTGCAACGTCACGTAATAAGACCTTTGCTCTGGAGCGTAGAATGATGCTGCCAACTGCCTGAAATGCACTTTATCAAGACTGCTGTGAAGCTGATGCTCTTTGGGAAGATACAGGGTAAGAATGCTTTTCCTCAGCTTGAAGTCGGTTCAGCTAAGCATCCTCTTCCTCTCTTTGCTTGATTTAGAAATACCCTTCCTTTTGGTATTGCCCATCTCAGGACAAGTCTATGGCTGTCGTTTTGGCTCACCAATTCCAGTCAGTCAATAGTATCTTCCTTCTTTGGGGGAACAAAGTTGGAAAGGGCACTCCAAAATCAAATGGTTTCTTTGTATTGTTCTGTGTCTGGCTGTTGTGAACTAACTGGATTCCAAGCTGCACGGAGGTCACTAGTAAGCAATTTGGTTTCCGAGTGAGTTCTAGGGTTTTATTCTCTCTCCATTAATGTTTCCTTAGAAAGACAGAGTTCTGCTGCACAACTATTGAGCTGCAGGGATCCTGGCTTTTTTGCAATTCCTAACACTATTGTGATATTAAGTGGCAAGTAGGTTCCAGATGCTGGGTTTATTTTTGTTTCCCATTGCCTGTTTTTTGGAGAATAAGTGTGGTCAAAAAAAAAATCGACAGAATTATTGTTTAGTATATGTGGTGATCAGCCATTTGAAGAGGCTCCAAGTTGTTTTTAGTCATGTTTCTTAGGGACAAAGAAAGACTTAAACCAAAATATTATGTAAGTGCTTAAAATAGGAGTGTGCATGGGCTTCAGTATAGTGGGAGGTTTGATTGGTCCTCTGCAAAATGAGTGCTGCTCAGAGAACAGAATATGTAAGGGTTGAATGTACTCAGGGTCCTGATGTGCTGCTTCATTAACTTCAGCTTATCTCAGTTAAAGTGCTGCATTGACTTCACACCTGGTTGTTCATTGATAAAGACCTTTTGTAAATTTTAAAATGCTAAAGGCTAAAAGGGAAAAGGAAATACCTTCAACAGGGATTATTGTTATTTTTATATTCTGTCAATTACATGGATACAATCCTTACTTGTCTCTTACACTCGTCAATGACCTATGTATTCAAAGTATTTGGGATTATGGAAAAGAAACATGTATCATACCATTAAATTCAAGAAGCCTGGCTAAAAAAGTGGAAGATGTCATACTTATTCTGATCCTAGTTTTCAGAAATAGATCTGTAATCATCTACTATGCAAACTCACTGTATGATGCCTCTTTTTTCTTTCTAAATGATTGGAAAATCAGACTGAACTGAGATTCCAGAGATTTCTTCTCAGTTGTCTTGTTATCCCTACTAGCCATGGCTCAAATTAAATACACCTTTGGAAACTCAGCAGGAAAAGGAAAGGGAACTGGTCTTTAGCAATGTAATTCTGCACAACACAATGGCACAACTGTGGGGTCAGGATCAAATTTTGCAACCCAAAAGAGAACTGTTACTATTTCTCTACTTTTTTTTCCTCATTGAAGTCTGTGATATACAATGTTCTGCAAGAAGCATTCATGCAGGATGCAGAGCAGTGAGATAATTTATGGATCCAAATTGTCTTTTCTGCTGTGTATCTAATTAACTTTCTCCAGTGGTACATCATACTCTGTATAACACAGTGGTGCTCTAATGTTAACATTCATTTCTGACAGGTTGACTTCTAAGGTGCATCCTTAAATATTGCTTATAGCAACAAAGTTTTGCAGAATCAGTTGTATCTAGATATCAAGACCTAGATCTCTTTGGATTACTAAACCCTGATTCTGTTCCATAGAGTACAGCAAACGTGGCAAACTGGAATACTTTTACTGACTACAGTTTTCCAGAATCCTACTCTTATTTTTTTTTCAAGATAGAGCAAGATAGAGCAAATATGTGTCAACTTTATTAGACTCATATCTCCCAGATGCATTAATTAGCCAAGATCCTTCCTGTCTGGAAGGGTGTTCCCAGTAAACATAGTTTGGCTTGCACTTCTTGTGACCTGATTCAGAACAGGAAACTTCAGAACATTATCCCCTCCTCTGATTGCATTTGAACTGTTCTAGAAGAGAGATGATCGTGAAGTAACCATTAGTGACCTCTAATCTTGACTTGTATGCATTTTTACAGTACTGATTTATTGCTGTGGTCTCTGTAAGTTCAACTTTTCTTAAAAAAAGGAATAATCAATGCAAGAGTCCATCTTTTTATTTTTAATTTTGAAGGAGAACATGATTAGCTATGAGTTAATATCTGTGGACATCCCTCACATGATTCCTAATATCAACACATGAGGCAAGGATGAGATAAACTCTCAACCACTGCACTTCTCTTCAGCAGTTTGGAGTACAGATTTTAAAAAAAAAAAAAAAAAAAAAGGTCCAGACCTCTGTGAGAAAATATTGAAAATATTGTGTGAAAAGGGCTTTCGAAAAGAAACTTTTGAGAGTGGGCTGACAAAGCTGACTGTGATTAGATGAGGCAGGGAAATAAAATCTAAAATCTATGTGCATTAAAGTGATAAGGTCACTGGTTCAGAACTAAGACCAGGGATTCCACAGTCACACAAATGAGTAGAACTAACTTCCAAATCCCAAAACCTGCAGCACATCGAGGAACACAATAGTTTCTAGATATTATGAATTTAGCATCCTAGCAGAAATCCTGAAGAAGAATGAATAATTAATTGGGACAACGGTTTATCTTTGATTATTAATTAAGATATTGTTCATTAGGAGAAATTCAGCATGGATTTTTGAAGAGGAAATAATGTCTGATCAACCTGATAGCTTACTACAAAGAAATGGTTAGTTTGGTAGATGAGAGGAGAGCAGTGGATATTGTTTATCTTGACCTTTGCAAGGCTTTCAACACTCTCTCCCATAACATCCTCATTGAGAAACTGATGAAGTACGGGCTAGATAAAGGGACTGGGAAGTGAATAGAAAACTAGATGAACTGCCAGGCTTAAAGGGTTGTCATCAGCAGCACAATGCCCAGCTGGAAACCAGTCACTAGACGTGTACCTTGAGGGTTCATAAAGGGTCCAATACTGCTTAATGTCTTCATTACTTATCTGGACAATAGAATACAGTGCACTCTCAGCAAATTTGTATAGAACCTAAAACCGAAAGGAGTGGCTTATACACTGGCTTATACAGTGGCTGTGCCACTATTCAGAGGGACTTTGGCAAGCTAGTGAAATGATCTGACAGCAATCTCATGAAATTCAACAAAGTGCCCAGCCCTGCCCATGGGCAAGAATAACCCCATGCTCCATTATTGACTCAGGACCAAGTGGTTGAAAATTAGTTCTGCAGAGAAGGACCTACAGGTCTTGGTGTGTATAAATACCTCATGGAAGCAGTAAAGAAGATGGAACCAGGCTCTCCTCAATGATGTCCTGTAGCAGGATCAGAGACACTAGGCAGAAAATTAAATACACAAAATTCAATGTGAATGCAATGGAACACTTTTTTACTGTGTGGATGGCCAAACACTGGAACAAGTTGCTCAAGAGTTATGGAGTCTTGGAAAGATTTATAACGTTACTGTTCCAGCTCAACCTGCTCTGAATAGGGTGGCTCTCGTCTATGTGACCTCCAGAAGTTCTTTCCAATATATTCATTTTCTGTTTCTGCAAATGGATAATAAAAAAAAAAGAGGCAAAAATGATAGTGACTGAATAGGAATTCATTAGAGAGGTAGGAACACTTACCATGGCAAGGACATCTCACTCTGTTCTGCAACAAGTTTTCATATCATTTTTCTACACCTGGAGAAGAATAACCCCATGCACCAATATATGCTGGGGGCAACCTAGTTGGAAAGCAGCTCGGTAGAAAAGGCCTTCGGGGTCCTGGTGGGCACCAAGTTGAATGTGAGCCAGTGATGCATCCTTGCTGCAAAGGCAAAGGCTATCCTGGGCTGCATGAGACAAAGCATTGCCAGCAGGTCAAGAGGGCTGGTCCTTGTCCTTTATTCAGGGCTGGTGAGGCCACATCTGGAGTGCTGTGTCCAGTTCTGGGCTCCTCAGTACAAAGGAGACATGGACACACTGGAGAGTTAGTAAGAACTATGGTGTAAAACTCAACTATCTTGATCGTTGCCATGTTTGTCATGTTTGGAATAGAACAAAGACATAACTAAGCTAAGGTTTGGTCTTCGGCTCTGCTCTTTTATCCAATCATTTTCTGCAATGTTAGAAGTCATACATAAAGCATTCATACATAAGGCAATATAAACCTTTGCTGGATTTCATGCACACATCAACACACACTCACACACACACACAAAATATGCATATATATATATATATGTATGTTTGTACACAAAGTGATCAATACAGAATCTAAAGAGACACAACACATAGTTATTTCATTCTACCTTGGCCCTGTGTCACTTTGTTTATTCTTTGGTTCCCTGGTGACTGCCAAGTTTGAATTAAATGCCTTTCTTTTCCCTACTTAACTTGAGAAGGTGGCCAACAGGAACACTGGGTTTGTTATTTATGTTTCCAGCTTAGAAGATGTCTCAGTAAAAATAAAGTATCTTGGCATCGGACAAGAAAACATTGCATTCACAGAAATGGGCAGTGCCACCCTTTCCCTCATTCCCACCAGGGGTCAATGAAATTCAAATAAATATCATTACGCATTCCTTGCTCAAAGTGTTTTCTTTCAGTAAATCATAGATTGATTTACTGAGTGATGTATTAAAGAAGGCTTGGAACATAGTGAAATACATAGGCAGGTGCACAATGGGAGCTGAGTTTAATCAAAGCTGATTTACTAACATCTTACAATTTAATGGCTTCACATTTTTTTTCCATGGAAGTGTGTGTTCTTATGTCAATATGTGTTTTTGACACTAGAAGGACTGTAGCCACTAAATTTTTATACATCCTGTGTGTACCCTTTTCACTTGAAAATTAGGATTTATGGGCTGATAATGAATTGTATGCTTCATCTGTACCTTGTTTTTTATTTTAATTCAACCCCTACAACACCACAATGGCTTCCTTAGCTTCATCTAGGCTTCATGAGCTTCGTTCTTGTGGATGGACTCTAATGCGTAGGAGTAGAAGGAAGTTGTGGTTTGTGTTTCTATGAGTACGTTGCATTTCACTGGATAAGAAAAGCTGAAAAGATGAAGGGTGAATATACTTTGTGTCACTTCATTCATACATCAGATGGCTACTGAAGAATGTGTCATTGGTATATCTTGTACAGGAACATGGAGACAAAAAAATAAAAAGCTGAGTTCAAAATAGTATTCATGTCTGTGTGCTCAATAATCTGTCACAAACATCAGACCCTCTGCTTCCAAGGTGGGGAGGGGAGTCAGGGTGGGGTCTTCCGGCTTTCATCTGTATTAGGGATCTTCCTGCACCCAACTACATTGCTGTCTTATTCATATCACAAGTATCCTTTTAAGGAGACTGTCCAGATCATCTTCACATAATGTGCTTTGGTTTGTATCATGGAGCAGTCTCCAGTGTGTGAGCAGGATATCTTTTAGATAAAATTAAGTTGAAAGGGCACCTGGTACATTCCAGATGTAGAAAGGTATGCAGAACATGCAGTCAGATTTGAGCTAATCCAAACCATAAACTGCTGAAGGATGAGTAGTGTTGATGTCAGCTCCTCAGCATCAGCTCTTTCACTTTACAGATCCATTATTTGTGAATGCGGACATACACCAGGAGTCCAAAATGTAGCTCTGTGGTAGAATGAATGTACTTTGAATCTGAATGGAGGAGGAGGATTCTGATGTTCAACAACTTCTGCCCTTTAGAAATTTGCAAATGGCACCAGAATCTGAGTACATAATTCACAGGAAACCTGATATCCTGAAGTGACACACTTCTGCAGGTAGACCTCTGGTTTGTTTTCAGGCCCATGCTCTGCTGATTCACTCTGAATCAGTCAGAAGTCAACTTCAGAAACTTAGATGTCTTTTGACAAAATGCAGCTGAAACTAATGCATTTCAAAGGAAACTTAATCTTGGAGAAAATGTTACAGCTGGTTCTTCAGGGCTTCTGAGGGAGAGGATTTAGGGCTTAGGTCTATGAGGATTTGAATGCAGAAATCTTTCTTTTCACAGATGTGACTTTGATAGCTAAGAAAGTTTCCTTGCCTCAACAAATGTTTCAGTCTTGATCTTTTTCACCACACTGAAAAGTGGATTTAAGAATGATTGGGATGTGGACATGATGATTGTTTTGTTTTGTTTTGATATTTTACAAAACTAAATTTAAATAAATATGCAATCAATCAACAACGTGTGTGGAAAGCTGAAAAAAAAATGAAAAGAAAGCACAAACAAAGATTAGCTCAGATGAATTCCTCTGTTGATGTTTCCTGGTGTTCTTCTCAAAGAGCTCTCGAGGCTGAAAGAAATAGAGGAACGGGCACGGAAACACTGAATAATGGTATTGTTAGTTGTCAGGACTCTAAGGGCCCTAGTGGGTTTAATTGCCCTGACTGGCCTGACCTGGGACCCCTTCCCAGGCCTCCTCTGCTAATAACCCAGGAGGTCCACTTAAGATGAGGACCAGACACCTGGTCTTGCCTAGTCTGTACTGTACATAGCTGTTCTGCTGGCTCTGACTCCTGGGTGGCTTTTGTACCTGTGTTGCCTCCAGTTCTGTGTCCTGACCTGTACCCAGCCATTGCCTTGCTCTATCTGGACTTATGGAACTGTCTGCTGCCACCACCCCAGGGTACTGTGTAGCATCCCTCCTATCTTGGTCTCTTTGTGGAGCACTGATCTCACTGCTCCCTTGCGGCTGACTATGTTAAAGCCTATTTTCAGCCTCTCCGACTCCTTGAAAATGATCTCCCAAACTTCCCCAGTGCTCTTCACTGTTACACTGAAAGCTGAATGGCAAAATGAAGTCTAGCTAGACAATGTGAAATAAAGCATACGTATATCCTTGAGTCATTGAAAATCATGACTGTATGATAATACGCTGCAGTTCTGAGGTATATGATGAAATCTGCATTAGTAAAACAGTAGGGAACTTATAACTTAACAAGCTTACCCCTTGAGGGAAGGGACATGGATGTTTGGCGATACATCCTATTTCCTCGTGCTCCGTATTTCTTCTTTATGAAGAGTGAGGTCTTGGCCTTGATTGTACCTCTGAATTCATGAAGTTGGGCGAAGACCAGCTGTTCAAACAATGCAGAAATGATGTCAACTACTGGCACACAGAAGAAAATACAGTAAAGTATTCTGGGTATGTAGGTACACTTTGAGATTTGACATTTTTATAAGGAAAGCAAATGCACAGGACATCCTAAAATACTTCCTATTAAAAGAATCTTGGTAAGAAATGAAGTATAGTGACAGAAATGTTTAACTGGGTTTATACTAAAAAATAAGGTTACCATAACACTTGATTAATGCTGTTTGACTCATACTGCAATTGCAGTACATATACAAACTGTTATAAGATTTATTATGCAGTAAAAAAGTCTCATTAGAGAGATGTGTGGCTATTCGGTGCCATGTTACTCTCCTTTTAGCTCCAGGCTAACTTTAAAATCTTATTCTGTACTTTTTGTGGAAAGTTAGAATTCAAAATACATGCTTCTGACAGAATTTAGGGCAATTAGATAGTAATGGTCGCTTTAACATCTTTTTTTGGTTTGTTTTAATGAAATAACACTTTAATGCTCTTGAAATTAGAAAAAGGAAAAGAAATATATTAAGTTCCTGAATTTTAGTACTTATTCTCGTTCAATTATGTTGTTTGTGAGGTAGACTTTTGAGTTCTTTTCTGAAATGTTTTAATGCATTTCAGTGCAAACTGGCCATCAGGGGTTTTTTTACTGCAAAGATGATGGATATATTTTCCTCCATCTTTCTTGGGAATTAAAGGGAGATACTCTGTGTGAATATGTATTCTGGTCTGAATGTTTTAATCTACAGTTTGCCACAGGGCTAAGGACAAATTCAGATCCCTTGCTACAAAAAATAACTGGAATAAATTGTGGTAATATTGTAGTAAATTGTAGTAATTGTAGTAATATTGGTTTCTCCACAACTCATCTTTTATAGGAGTATGCACATTTCTACATCTTTTGAAGCAGATCTTGTTCATGATTTATAGACTTCACACATTATGATGGATATCATGTCACCTTCTTATCCCCACATTTCCTATGGCAAGCCTTCTCCAATGTCAGATGAATCCTTGTCTTCAGGGAAGTTGGATGAGCTACAACACTCATAGCCAGTTTGTAACAGAGGCTTGTGTTCATCACTTCCTATAAAGTGATCACTCAACTACAAGTCCAGGTGGCTTGCAGCTTGGTGTAACTTTCTATCTTTATCATCTGCTGAGAGCAGACAGTTCGAGCGTCTAGTGAGATACATGAAATTATTTCATGACAAAGCTGACAATTTGAGTGAGGCAGTCCTCAGATTAGTTAGTTTTGAAGTCCTCTAATATATGTTGAGCTAGGTTGTTGAGAAAAAAAAAAAAAAGAAAAAAAGTAAATATTTAGTTAACACACAAAGAAGTCGTGTTATATCTGATCAGACTACATGGTAAAAAAGAAAACAAAAGAAAACAAAACAAACAGAAAAACCACACACTATTAGAGCTGGTTTAGGGAAAACAAACAGAAAACCCTATTGAAATCACTTCTAAAGGAAAAATGGGTTTTTAAGAGCACATCACCCCTGAGAATAAAAGGATGTGTGAGCCTATGTCTGTTTTCTCTGCCAGAACTAACTTGCTGATATTAACTAAATTTGTTAGATGGAACAACATTCACAAAGACAGTTCAAGTCCTAAAAGTTTATTGAAAACAAGAAGCCAGATAGAGAACAGTAAAAGGTGAAATATATGATGGACTGTGGACATTGGAGTGTTCACCTGGCTTCTAAATATGGGAATAAATTTGACTGGGCTTCCAACATTCTTGGCTACCAGCCACCAAACTTACACTAATAGGGAAACTAGGCTTTATTTCTCTTGTTTTATTGATTTACTTGGTGGTGGTTTCCAGGCTTTTCTTCATCTACAGGTAGATCTAATTTCTAAAGAAAATGCCTAAATACTCAAAACACTGTCCTAAGTTTGACCATGAAAGGAAATGCTTCCCTGAATATTTTCAAATCTATTATAGAAGACATTTTCCATTAGACTTCTCCCTTCTCTTTCTCACCTTTTCTCTTATACTGTGTCTGTTAGAGTAGAAAAAGAGGTTTATGTAGAAGGATCACTTAATGAAGTGCAGGGGTCAGGGAAGTTTAACTGAGGGGCATTGAGTAGGAGAAGAAAATGGCACAAGGTGAATCTCCATGTTTTCAAGGAAAATAATTTCTCAAGTTTCAGTCCCACTCCTTCTCTCAAATTTTGGAACCATACATGTAGCTTTCTCAAGACCTTTCTCTGATGCCTCCAAGGTTAATATAAACCAAATGTTGTGCTATATCTATGTGACAGACAGTGCCTGCTGCAGTCAACAGTAATGAGTAGTTTGTGCTGGCCTGATACCCTGTTTTCCCAAAAGTAAGACCTACCCCAAAAATAAACACTAGTGTGATTTTTCAGGATTTTTCAGGACACTTGAAATATAAGCCTTACTCCAAAAACAATCCCTAGTTACAGTTCATTAAAAAAAAGTCAATATAAAGTGTCCAGGCAGCTATCCATTTAAAAAGTAAGCATCTTTTGGAGCAAAGATTAATATAAGACCCTGTCTTATTTTGGGGGAAACAGGGTATCAAGGCCTTTTTGTGAAATACTGACCTCTTCAGACCTGACTGCCACCGATAAGCAGGCATTGTCTTGCAATCAGAGCAGAAGGCGGGGTGTGTGTGTCGGAACTGGCTGTTATGTCCTCCCCACCACTTTCTTGATGTTTACAACTGAACTGAACACATAATTAAAGCAGAAAAATCACATTATTTATTCTTGGAATCCATATTTGAATTTTGTGAAGAACAGTCAAACGAGATACATTTCCTGTTTGCTATATTAGCTTCTCCTAAGTGTCACAGCCAGCTGCAAAGCGGTCATAAAAACTAAAAGTCCCTAACCAGTGAGCCTAAGGATGACAGTGTGTAGAGTCTCTGGTGTGCTCATCTGCTGCCAGGAGCACTTTCCTCTAAGTTCATTTAGATATACCCTCTGGTTTTATCTGTAGAATTAACATACTTGAAATGTTTCATGGAAATAACAATAATCTATAGAGCTTTTGTAGTGAAAGTTTTTTTTGTTTGTTTGGTTTTTTTTCCTTGGCAATGGGTTTAGGGACTTTTTTGCTTTGAAATGCTAAATAAAAAAATTTTCTTTAAATGATATAAATCTAAATCCTGAAGTATTTTTATGTAAAAAAAAAATTAAAATACATGACTCAGGAAAAAAAAAAATCTGCCTTTCTCCTGTGTACTTTTCCCCATGCAACACACATCACACTCCCCGATTTACCACAAAAACTTTTGGTTTGCTATCTGTACGGGTCATCTTAAAACTTTTTTTCCAAAGTGTGCTTAGATTTAGATAAGAAAATATTTACATACTAATTAAAGAGAAATCAGCAGTGTCCTGTTTAGTTATTTTTATCATAGTACTAGTAGCACTCTGGAATAACTTATCCATAAAATATATTTGTACATAAAATGTGTTACCTTTCACCCTTTCTCTTTCCAACACTAGTTGAAAATTAGCTCTAATATGAACTTCCAAGTGTGGCTAATTTTTAGAAAACATAAAGTTTATGGACTACTCTGTTAAATGTTTCCAGTAGCAAAAGCATTTCATTTAAGTAAGAAATCAATAGTCAGGTAGAGAAAAGTCAAAGCCGAGTTATCTAACAAAACTGTTCTTTTGTGATGGATTTTTAATAAAATATGATATTTCCGATTAAGTCTGAAAGGAAAAAAGGAAGAAGAGTCAGTGTCCTGATTCAGGAAGAAATTAAATCCTGAAGAATTTAAATGTCTTAAGGAAGTTCTGTCTTTTGCCTTTATCTGTCTAATAGTTGTATGGAGTCTAATCACTTTATTTAGAAAGAGGGCATCTGGCATTTGCTTTCCTATATCTTGTCTAGAACTTATGTTGATTGAAAGCCAAGAACCAAATCATACCTGAAGTGGCCTTAATTAGTGTAGGAAGCTTAAAAATTAGAGTAAAAATTGACCAAACAATTGATGTGAAGTGATTCTTGCTTTGATAGAAGCTATAATGGGCCACTATTATGGGAAAATGAAAATGAAATCATTAGCTTAACTTCATCCTTTTCAAAGGTAAAGTACTTAGAAATGCTAGAGAGTACTGGGACAGATGTTTAGTTCTGGTGTTTACTATGTAAAAGCAAGACTGCACACTATACAGCAGTGTTCTATATGTCTTTTCTATATGTTTAGAAAAGTGGATTTGTACTTCAATATTGAAACACTTCAGGAACTGAATTTCTTAAATCATAAGGCTATTTGAATTACTTCTTAAAATGGAAGAGAACTTATTATTTATCATTGGCAGTTTAAACCAAAAATGAATGGTGGATTCCCAATTAATATCTGTAAATTTTAGAGAACTTCCTGCCAACAGTGAAGATCATCCATCTGATGCCTATAAACATTTGGAATAGAGCTTCTTGCCTATCACAACATTGTCCAACAGAAATGTGGCAATGTTAGGCCAGGTGAAATAATTGGAACTGATTGGATATTCTGCAGACTTTGTGATTAATATTGGATGTCCCTTGCCATATTTAAGTCCTTTAATTCCAAAAAAGGCCCCATGTATTTTTAGTGCTGATGGGTCTTCTTGTTTCCAAATCTCAAGAATAAGCTGCACTACAAAGTGGCCTTCACAATAGTCATTGCAATAAACCAGGGCTTTTCTCACACCAGTATGGTTCTCAGTGGCCTTGCCTGGTAATGAGCGGTGCTAGTATATAATGTGAGATGCATGTGTTAGCATTTTCAGAGGAATTTCCCAGACTGCTATGCTGGAATGGGGCATTGAAGAGGAGGGGGCAGGGGAAAGAGCATTCTACAATTTCCTTTCAGAACATTTACAGCTATTTTTTCAAGCTCAGCATGTGTGTTTTGGAGGAAGGAGAAGGCCAGGGCACTCAGATTGTTGTCTTAAATGAAATTCCAATCAGTCTAAAGGCTGGCTCTCTAGACAGCCGTTAACTTCCAGGTGTGCTGGACTAAAATATGCAAGGTAGTTAAACAAAAGAAAGCCAGGTTATGAATGTACAGCCTTGAAATTCTTAATATGAGAAGGACAAATGATGATATTTATGCGAACATATTTTGAAGTACATACATAAAGTTACAAGATAAATGGTTAGGTTTTCAGTCACAGCAGTTTCAAATCTGGAAGACCTACTGTACTTAAATGAGCACGTATTGGGAGAACTTATTTAGGCTGTAGAATCTGACACTCACAGAAACTTTGCCTGTAAAATCCTTCTAAAGCACTACGTTTGCTGCTACCCATTCATAACATCTCGCCAGTGAAACTTTTTTTTAGAACCAATTTCATCTCCTGGCTTTGTTTGTCTGCTAGCCTTAAATTTTACTTATTCTGAAATGATATTAGCTTCTGAGAGCACTGCGAGAATTCTTGAATCTGTTTAGCACTGCATAGAAAGTGGGCCTGCATGGCTGACATTGAGTACAAACTCAATCTCAAAATATCTGTGTGCTTTCAAAATAATAAAGAGATCCATTAAGAGTACAGAAGCTTTTATTATAAGGAGTATATTTCCCAGCCTAGGACAACATTAGTAATCCAAGAGCTGGAGCTCAGCCCTGAGATCTCCTGTAGCAATGTGCAACACACAGCTGGACTGCTGCTGAAGATAAGAACAATTTTGCTGAGGTAATACTCATTACAGGATGTCTTTATCCTGTTTTTTTCTGCCATCTGGTTACAAATGCTTGTATTTCATCAATGCATATGTTATTTCAAACATTTGCTAGAATAATTCTGATTCTTAGCTTCTTGCCATATGTTCTTTCTGGCTGCTGTCTTAATAAAAACCATGAACCAAGCAGTTTAGTTCAGTTTCCATATTAGATGCAATGTCCATAAGACACATAAGGCACAAGAATTACAGGAATTTGAGAGGAATTTCTTAAAAACTTAACAGAAGCAATGCTGAGAGTAAGCGCATTCCACGTGGTGATGAGACTAGGAATACTGCTTCTCATCTAGAGGTCTGTGTGCAAAGCCTACAACTATAAGTGAAGATATTCTGACAAAATCACAGTAAAATGAAGATTACCTCTATTTTTGAGACAAAGACACTGACATAAATTCTGTGAACTATACAATTTCATGCAGAAGGTGTGTAGCGGAGTCAAGAACTGAACCAGGAACTGAGTTTCAGAGAAGTGCCTTAGTCACAAGCACATCCATAATCAGAACAGTCTGTTTAAAAGACACTTTGCGTTTGTTTCTATCTTTCTCATCAGTCTATTTGTCATAAAAAATGAACCAGAGAAGGAACTGAATGCAGATGAACCAGAGAAGGAACTGAATGCAAAAGGAAATACTGAGGTGGATTTTTTACAGTAAATTCAGATGTCGTTAGTCTGCAATAGATAAAACAGTATAACTTATCTTATTAGGGGAATTAAACGTTTATATCAGAACAAACTGGTTTTAACCTACAGTGTAGCAAGTGGATGTTTCAGTCCACTTTTGCCTTTTCTCTCTTATTTTGGCTGGAAAGTGAGGTCAATACAAGGTGTTCTTAAATATAGTTTTGTTTTTTACTACGTCAGCCAACTGACACAGTGGATTTCCTCCCGCACACTATGGTTGATTGGTCTTTTCCCGCAATCAGGAAAAACACTACTTTCCCGTCAGACTTCTAAGTAAGCATACATGAGGTTTACATTTACTAACTACAGAAATTTGGAACTAAAATGAATATTTTCAGTCTATGTGATAGCTGATAGGAAATGCTTTTGTGATGATATCTTAGTGTTTGCACCCCAGACAGAAGTTTGGGATGGCATACTATCCACAAAGAAAATATATTTTTCAAAGCCAGCACTAAAACCTAGATTTATAATTAGCAAGTATCAGCTGGACATATCATTTTAAAATAGGATGTTTATAATCCCTTGATAATATTCAGCAAAAGTTTAGCCAAATGGAAATTTTTGATTTCATTCAAACACTGAACCGATGAAACACCTTTTCCAGAAAGTGTGAGTAAGAGCATCTCTGACCTTTTCTTGAGATTTGATTAATTTACATTTAGACCCATACTCTGCAGCCAGACTGTGGCTTCAAACCATTGCACACGTCAAAGAATGGAAGAGTCTATCATGGAGAAACTTCGCAATAACAACTCCCGGAGGTGAAGAAAGCCTGAGTCTCGTTTCAATGTATGAGTCTTAATTATAGACAGCTGTGCAGTGGGCACGTTCAGCCTCATTTCTGGAACTTCAGTCCTCAGATTAGAGGCAATGTTGACCAATGGTTGGAGCCTGGATGACCAGGCTCACAGTCTGGCTCTACCTGTTGCTGGCCTTGTGGCCGTGAGAAAGTATTTCCTTTCTGCTTAACTTTCTTCGCGTAGTCCTTGCATTTTTGGCTTTTGTTGTGAGATTGATGGCATCGCCCTGTGGACCAATTCTAAATAATTAGTCTGGAGTTCCACTCCTGTTTTCTTAAAACAGGAAATAAGGGTCATCAAGATTAGGATTCTTCTTTTACAGATCACATAGTTGAAATGCAGAGTTTATATTTACTTATGGAAAGCACACCAGCAGTTGCCTTATCAAGCAGGAACTTAGTACAGAATCTCATGACCCAATCTAGTTCCTTAGAGAAAATCTTTGATAAAGAAATATTGTTGGATTTTTGTCTCTTATCTGATCATCTTGTCTCATCTGACTCCTCTGGCATGTTTATTTCCCAATCAATTTGTCCTTTTCAATCTCAACAATGCTTTAGAGGTTTATTTGGGACAAGTGGCAAGGGAGCTTAGTTCACTGGGCTGCTTGTCCTACAGGTTTGAGATACAGTTCTTCCTGCATGTGACAATAGGAACAGAGAGTGGATAGAATCTGCATCTATTGAGAGAAGAGACTTAAAACTGTCACAATAATGCATTTGAGTTTTAATAATACAGACACAATGTGAGGAAGCTTGCAGAATATAAAAGGAGGAGGAGATGTGAAGGCATTGTTCTCGTCTGTCCATGAAATGAGACTCATTGCTGAAAGAGGCCATCAGCCACTTCTTTCTACCTGGTTGTATCTAAACAATCACTATAAGTAAACGGGCACAAGTTCAGATCTACAAAGTGCAGAAGTATGTCAAAAGTTTTACTTTTCTTACACCGTTATAACAAATCAATGAACATAAAGACAGAATATAATCTTCCAAATCAAGATAAAGGAATCCTGATGCAGAAGAAATTATTTAGGAAGCAGAATATTCAAAAGTTTGCTGGTGTTTGACATCCCGTGCATCTAGGAGCTGTTAATCTGAGATATTTTCCCACTGAGTTTTACCTCAAGAACTACATGGCCTCAGCTGGAAACAAACATTTGTTATTGTATTTAGCGTAATTTCCCATGAAGAACTTCTTGTTAGTCAGAGCAATTTTGGTTTCTTAATGTGTTTCTAGAAAATGCTGGTCAGCTGTTTTGAAAACCTTAGTGTGTGCTAGATTACTGATCCTCGTCCATTTTTTCAAGACACAGTGGAAAAGTTGTTCATGCTTTTTATTTCCTCACAGTAAATCTGATGTCATCTCTAAATGGCAGTGGAGCACAGATCCCATAGCCCTCTGCTTCTCAAGTATATTGTTTTATCCTTATCTTTGCATCCAACTCTTCTTAGTCATTCTAATGGTACGAAGTCTTGTCATCATTTTCTAAGTGTTTTCTTATTAAAAACTGTTAGGTATTTGACAGGTGCTTTCAGGAATAATGTATGCTTTCAAGGACTTTAAATTTTTTCTTGAAGGTGGAAATAGTGTTTTGGTTTTCCAGATTGCGAGGGATTTAGATGACTCAGTTTTGTTTACTACATATTCTCATTATACACCTGTTCCTGAAATGCAGAAAAATTATGGTGAAGGGAGTTAAGTCCTGAAACACAATACATTTTCTTCTCACCAGTTGATATTAAAACAATTCCCAGTATTCCAAGAAAGTGCCAGCATAGTATTTTTTTCCTATTCATCTTTCTCAATGAATAAGAAAGGCAGTGTTGTAGAGTGTATTGGCTTTACACTTGGACTCAAGATTAATTACTGTTTCTGACCCAGCATGGATTTGGAATGTGAAGACAATTAACTCATTTCATCCACTTCTGTTTTAGCTCCCACTGCATATCTGTCTTATGTCTTCGAATCATAAGATCCTTGAGACACAGGTAGTTTCTTACTAGCTGTCTGGATCCTGGTACGATGTGCCCACATTTGAAATGGAAGTCTCCTGTCTTCAAAGTTGTTCAAATAATAAGGTGAGCATAGGTTTTGTTTTCCACAGGAGCATAGTGTGATTTTTTACTCTATTATTTTGGCTATGCCTACAAATCTTTAGGAAGCCTTCTCATTCATCTCAACTGAGACATTTATCTTTCTCTCCCTTCAGAGGTTCTTTCCATTTATTCCTCTCTAGTGAACTTATAATAATTTGCAGACACGATACCATTTCTGCCCTTCAGAGTTTGCATAACACTTAAAGATTTTTGTCATCAGCACTGCAGCTGCCTCTGCTTTCAGCTACCCTTCCTAATGCTGGGGGTTTACTTGGTGAGAACCAGCCAAGGAAGTAGTGGAGAAGCGTGTATTGGCCCTGTGGTTTAATCACAGGCCCTCAAATTTCAGCTTGAACTCAGCTCCTTTCAAACTGCTTTGCAAAATAGTGTTGGAAATTGGAAACAGGAGTTTGTCCCCTGCAATTCTACACCATTTGCTGGCATGAATCTTCCATCTGATGGCAATATTTAGTGAGAGTCCATGCAAGTGTAATGATCCACGTAGAAGGGCTAGTTCATTCTGTGTAACATATTCAGTTCTGCAAGGTGTGCATCTTGTTTCGTCAGTGGTCTTTTACTGACATTTTTGGAGTTATTAACAAAATGCTTAAAGTGACCTTGAATAAATACTGGGAAGCATTTGGGGCACTTCTGTGGGGAACAACAGCTCAGGTTGCTGAAGAGAGGTCTGTAAACTAGTTAGCTCAGGTAATTAATAAGAGCAAAGCAAGTTTGGTGCAAACTATGCTATTTTATTTCTTAATAGATGAGACTACCAAAAGACTGAAGACTTTTCTTCCATCTCTTGCGTCCCAAATATTATGTCAGAATACCTAACATTTATTGATGCAGAAAAACATTGCTAATATGTACTAGGGTTTTGAGAGTCTTGCCTCTGTTTCTTGTTGGAGAATTGCATGGGCAACTCAATGTAATCTATGGATCATTGAGGGGTGAAGAAGAATTTTACCCTTTACTCTTCTTACCTTTCTGTTTCCTTCCGGTTCCAAGGGAGCTTATTTTGAACATGATATAAAATAGTATCAGATGAAAGGAGAGAGGGAGAAATCTCAAATATTTTCATGCAATGAGAAAATTAATTCCTATTTGTATCCAGGCAGGATGCAGATTTCTCATAGGTGTCTTCATTGCATACATTAATAACAACATACAAATTAGCAGGGAAACTTGTGTTTATCTTATTTCCTTGACCTGTGCTGACCAGCCACAGTCTATAATACTAAAAAAATCAGGAAAGAGATTGCTGGGAAAGTGGTTTAATCTTATATACACATCATTAGGGAGTGAGTTAAGATACTGGACTTCAAATCACTTTACAGCCTAGGTAGAAAACAAACTTTCTCTTCTGGGTTAGCAATCACATGAAACATAATCTTTTTGTGCAGGGTTTTTCCCAGCCTAGAAGTTCTCTTCTTTGTTTCTTTTTTGTAAATCCCAGATGAGACTTTCAAATCCAAGTTAGTTTGAAGCCACTGAACTTTCATAAGATTTGCTCTAGCAGCTTATTCACACTGAACACAGAAGTCTGAGGCAAGAATGACTGCAGACTAGAGTGCACCGTAGGTCTATGCCAGAAGCTTTGAACTCAGGTACAAGTGAATAGTTTCCAAGTCATCTGGCCTGCACAATGGAATATTTCCTGTCTGGATGAACTACAGGCTGCCTGGGTGGGCTTGTGAACGGTGAGAAAAAAACAAAGATTAAAAAATCACTGTTCCACTTGAACCAGGGAGGCAACCCAGTGGAGATGTCTGAAATGTTAAGGGCTATTGTAAATGTTTCAGGCTTCTCCTGCCATGGGCTGATCAAAGTGTATGTGAAAGGCTGCAGCATGTTTTGCTGTAGCAAAATACCCCATTATCTCCTATTTTGTATCAGATAAATCACAGCAATCATTTTGTCTTGTCCTGTCAGTGTCTACATGGTAGATGGAAAAGAAAGAATTAAAGAAGTATGTTTCTTTAAGGTGTTACTATCGAAATGTGTCATTTGAGTGGCTGCAGCCATTAAATGGAGGTTGGGAAGGGAAACCAAAAACTTGTATTGGTTTTAAATCTTCACATTTCTGGACCTAGGGTAACTGTCACCTGATGAGAGTTAGAAAGAAGTTTCCTGGGACTCAGATCTCCAGGTACCAATCCCTGTTGGGTGAGCAACGCTGGGCCTCACCTAGCCACTCTGTTCAGCAGGGCAACCTCTTGCTGTAGAGCATCTTCAAACTGCTCTGTCACACAGCCTGGAAACTTCCATGTGGGAAGAACCTTCTAAGAAGTGATCCAGCCCATCAGGCAGATTTCCAGAAGTATGACTGCAGGAGGAAAAGCTTTATTTTGCATAAAGGGAAACGTATCTTCCTTACTGCTAAAAGTGAATTACTTTTCATGACTCACTTTCAAAGTATTTGCTTTGGTGAAAAGCTCAAGTTTCTTAGCAAACTGTTGCCACCAGAGCAAGACTACTTCATTCTTAATATTTTGCAAGCTGATGATGGGCAACCATCATACCCTATGGCATACAAATAAGCACTCAGAAACTGGTATGTGTCATTGAGACAGCTTTTGATCACCTTCCTGCAACATCTGCCTCTTCCTTCCAAAAAGAACCAGATACGTTTTGGATCACCTTCCCACAGTGGGGAGCAGTCTCTAAAGTTCGTCATCACTGAGAGAACAGGAACATGCAGTGGAGAGTTCCACTGCACCATCGTTTCCAAGGAAATAGATTGAAGTCAATTTGTTTAATTTCTACGAACCAAGCATACAGATGACTTCATGATGTCCTTGAGGAATCAGGCCTGTGGGCCCCAAGGCTCCAAGTCATAATGTTGTCCTTCTCCATTTACTAGTTTTGAACTAAATTTTGATGTAACTGAACAGAATATCCAAGATTAACAAAAATCAATCCCTCATGTAACTCCATTAAATTCATTGGAGTTGTACCAGGCATGACTGTGGCCCATTATATATTTTCTTTGAAGATGTGAATAATTTCTAAAACAACTTTACTGATTTAATATTTTGGACAACAGATTGATGCAAGAAATTCTAGAAAAACTCAAAAGCCATCCTCAAAAATTTCCATAACCACTTTTTTCAAAACCAAATAAGTGTCTTGTAATTGTGCAGAATGAAGCATCAGGCCACAGAACTTATGCAGCAAATTCATAAACATCTGATTTTAAGGCGTTGCTAGCACTGAAGTTTCTGGCAGTAGCCTTCCTCTGAAATAAGAAGGCTATTGTTCCTAGGTCTTACTATTGTGACTTTGAATGTGATTTATCAGGTTCCCTCTCTAAATCATTCTCCTTCTGTCCAGTTTTGGTACTGAATGTGATCTACCTTGTGAATAAGACCTTGTTTAATCTGATTTCCCAGAAACAACAGGCTGCAGTTAAAATGTAAAATTTTGTACAACTGCTAAAATTCTGTTTTCTGGTGATAGAAATTTGCAATATTTTTGTTATAACACGAGTCAGGCCTTCTGAGTCTAAACAGATTTACAGTCGTTTTCTTGTAGCTATGTCAAAATGCTTGAATTCAGTTTTCACTGACACTGACCTCATAATCAGGTTTTATTCTGATATGTGCATATATATAGTAAGGTGGCTGTGTTTATTGTTAATATTTAATTATTTCCTAAACTAAAATTACTTGCATTGCATTTGGAAATTTGGAAATGAACCAGGACAGTAACACAGTCCTTGATTTGCTGAGGGGGCTGTGGTCAGGTTAGGCCTCTCAACACTAATTCTGAGATGAAGTCGGAATGACAATTACCCACCAAAATCTTGAGAAATTTCTTTTAGTAATGCTGAAATGTACACCTGTTTCATAATAATGACCCACAAATAGGGAGGCAACATATTTAATACAAATAAATGTAATATTCTCTACTTTTGAGTCTAATAACTACAGTTCATCAAATTAACCGACAATTTAGCAAAATTGGTCAATTTAAATGTTTTTCAGTGTATAATTAATCTCTTAAGCTTATTCTTTCAAAATTTTGTTGTCGAATGTCTATAAAAGACCTTACACGTCCAGGAATAACTTGTATATTTTTGTATATTTTTCTAACAAGACAAGCATTTAAAGAATGGAAAGCTGAATTGGTTGCAGTACATATAAGAAATTTTACCATTGGCTGTGCATGTATTTAGATACCTAATTCATAAGAATGTCTGGACTTCAGTCCTGATGAGCTTCTTACTTCATCTATATGCCACTGATATGTAATTTTTCTCTGCTCTTTTTTCAGACCTATTTTGATTTCGATCTGTCTATTGCCTGAGATTATTCCTTGTTTTAAGAACGAACAACACCTATCTTAGATGGATTTATAAATATTTCTAAGTACAAAAAAATGGTATATTAACAAAGTGATAACTTACCATAAGGTACTCCTTAGAACTTGAACTTATCAACAAATATGCTAGAGAAGATCTTTAGACTGAGTTTTCTAAAGTTGAATGGCTTTTGTGGAAGGAATCTTCTACCTCTAGTTATTGGAATGATGGGTAAGATAAAAGAATATGAAAAAGAAAACATTTTGTTTGTTTCAGGACAATATTTAATAGAAGAACATCAGGAAACAAATGTTTTAAAACCAAAGATGTCTTCATAGTGAAGTTACAAAAATTATTTTGAAAAAACACCAGAGGAATTAGAATTTTTTTATAGAAAGAAGAATGATTTATCCATGGAGCTGACTGAAAATTCACCATCCTTGAAAAATTCATCCCTTCTTCTTGATATCATAATAAAAATTATAGCAAATACCTGTATACACAGAAAAGTATATTTTGTCATGATGAAGGAAAATAATAACAGAGGATCTTGATTTTCAGACAAAGCTACTACTTTAAAATGGCATCAGGTTGTCTCAACAGCTCTTCAGATCTACTACAAGAAATTGAGTTTTTGCACAGATCTAGATGCTTTTTGTCCTTATCAGGCACTTTGTATGAATAGAAACTCTACTATAATTCTCCTCGTTTCCAGAAAAAAATATGATTTTTTTTAACCTACAATTAGAGCTCACCAAGAACAGTTAATTAAATCACAGTTTAGTTATGAAAGGATCATTTCCTTTTTGAAAGAAAGACCTTAATTTAGAAGAAGACTGATTCAATATGTATCCCAGAAACTTCTCTCTAAAGGGGAAAGATTTCTTCTTTTCCTTGATATTCATGTATTTGAAACTCTTCTTGTATACTTATCTTTGTTCCTGTAATGAAAGAGGAATTCATTCAGCACTCCTTATTCAGTCTTTCAGTATCTGTGGTGAATCACGGTTAAAAATATTGAAAAAGATATTTACGAGAAAAGGGTAGTGCTGGAAGTATTTGAGATATTCAACATGACTTTGGAATGAATTATGATAAATAAAATGTATGTCAGATCCCATTCAGACACAGAAGTCATTTCATTAAAAAAAGATTAAAGACTAAGGAACCCTGATGTGCTTCCGCAAAAAAGGGTTGAGAAACAGTATGCTTATCTCACAGATGAAATAAGTGAGAATTTATATTCTCAGATGAAATTTGCCCCATATGGTCTTCTCAGTACTAAATATTTTTAATTTGAATGTAACGTATCGTGTGTCATTACATAACCACATCACAGTACAATCACCATAAACTTTAAAACTTTTATTTTTATGATTCAAAAGTACCATTAAGGATGCTTGGGATTTTGTTTGTTTGTTTGTTTTTACAGAATAGGCCCCTTCAACCACACCAAAAAAATCACACATATAAAAGCAGGAAAACTAATTTGAGCCTGGATGTTTAGGTTATCTAATACTGTAGTACATTTTTTTAAAGCCTTTCCCTGAGGTGTCTTTTAAGATCCACTATAGAATGCCATTCCCATTGAATGATGTGGGTTTATCTGCCTACCTTTTCTTAGTCTCATAAAATTCTGTTAAAGTTTTGCTGAATTTTAGCAAGAATGTCTCTCGCTTTCATCCTTGAAAGAACACTGTTAACAAACCATAACAATAATTTGGACACTGAAGTGTCAACCTCATCCAAGACCCACAGCAACAGTCTTTATATTGTGTATAGATGCTAATATAAAGGGCTTTTTTTAAGCAGATCATTATTATCAACTGTCATTTTATCCCATAAGAAACATAGCACAAGACATATATTCAGAAATACAATTGCACAGAAAGTTTAAAACCAGTTTTTTAAACATTTATCTTCTCTGACTTTAAAATTCAAACACTACTGTTTATTTGTTTCCGATGATGATGATGAGACATGGTATACTAAGGCTGCAAGTCAAAGATTCAGAATTCAGTAATCACTAAATCTAAGATTAATTACATGAGCCTGCTTCGCCTTTGTTTCATTTTCCTTCTTTTTCACCTTCCAACCTCCTCTCCTCAGTGGTTCCTTTTTTCAATATCCTCCTTCCAGTGAAATACACTTAGGTATGCCTTGGCCCATCCACTTTCTACTCCTTCTTTTACTAAATTGACTAGGAACCAACAAGGAAACATCTATAGTAGAGGACACTCCCACTTGTGTTCTCAGTTTGTGTTACAGCTGAGGGATAATTCCAAAAGATTCAGCAAAAGACTTAGAAAATGTATCAAAAAAAACCCAGCAAGTTTTTACTGTCTTGCCTGAGAACAGGTGTTTCCTAGGTGTAAAATGTACCGACACCTGGGATGGAGTTCTAAGGGAACAAGAGCAAGCATGTCTCTGACCTTCTGGTAGTGTCAAGACTAATACCAAGAGCTTCCACAAAGCTGATGGTGACATAACCAGTGCCAAGAGTTTCCTCCGAATAGTGAAAGTAGTGGAGCTTTTGCATAATTTGAGAATTGGAGGTTGTGAAAAGACTGTTATTTAAAGAAGTGTTAGACCATTAATTGTGAGACATGTTATGCTCAAAAGTAATGTCTGCATGCATTCAGTTAAGATCTGATTTTCTACACCCAGTAAAACTACAATTGTAAAGCTAGTTCAACTCAGTTTTAGCTAAAGAAATTATTTAAATATTGGTAATTAAGCCAGTCAGCTAAAATCTGTGGTTTTGTTTGGTGTTTATTACTCGTATCTTATTAATTATACATATGATTTCCCTACTCCTTCACTATAAACATACTTAAAAGCATTTCTCTACGGAGGTATATATTTTGGGGGAATATGAGGCATTGCTGTTTTCTTAGTGTAATTTTTTCAACTAAAGTTTTTTGGCAAAGAGATTATTTTTAGCAAATAGGCAGAAGAAAACTGCCTCCCTGTTCTTTTGTGTTTTGCTGGAAGGATGGAATATGCTCCCTCTTTTTCAGGTCTTCGGAACTGCAGCACACCCTTTGAAGGGTGATAGCTTCAGACAATCCCTTCCAGCTGCATGCTTTATTCAGCAATGATTTCTATCTGATACCTGCATTTCTGTGGCCTGAGACACATGCTGGCCTAGTCCCTGGAAGCCTGGGCGAGCTGAGTGCCAAGGTGCATTATGGTGCCTACTGCCAATCTAGGTGTTATCTTGAGTCTCTTCAGAGGTCTTTCAGGAATCATCACTGAGATGAGCCTGCACAGACGAGGAGATTGCACTTGTAGTGGTATTTGTTACACCAGAAGGGTGGGGAGAAGAGCGGGATACACACTTGCTCTTTTTTTCCACTTGCAGTAATAGAATGGAGCATACTGGGAAGACCACAATCCTTGTAGCAGCCAGCGAGTGTTGCTACCACATTAGACATGGAAGGCGGTGGATCTTCTTGAAGTACAATTGCAGCCATAGCTTTTACTTGTAACAGTTCACAGAAGCCTAGACCCAACCCTTCGTGTAACCTCTCCAGGATGCAAATGTAATAGGAATTTCCGAACTTTGGTAATGCCTCAAAAACATGAAGATAAGTGGTAGTGCACAACTGTGGTCAACTGAGACACATTTCACTGCTTTTCCTTGATTATGTGAAAACAGAACTGTCTTGAGGGGCCCATTATAATGGTATTCATCAGATGTTAAAGAAATTAGATCAGAAGGGAAGAGAGTGGTAACCCTAGCACTCAACGCATTATCAGTCCAACTGGATTCACAACAGCTGCATGTTAAATGTTATTCACACTGGTCAGGCCTTGAAGCACTTTTCAGATATGTCAAGTTTTCCAGTCCTTAAAAGCATGTTCTTCTGCCATTTAGTTCCTGGTTTACACTGGAGACAGTTTGACTCATCACTAAATTATCTTCAGGCTGTAATACTGAGGAGATTATAAATAACTCCCTTTATAACTATTAATGTCATTACATATTGTGTTATTTCTCAAATATACATATTTTACTGTTAGAAAAACATAGATTAGTGGAAAATGGATGGATGTCAAAACAAACACACTGTGCTAATGGACAGCTCCATGGATCTTGTAAATCAGCATAACTGCAAATAATTATGTGAGTTAGAACTCATTCCTATTTTACTAGACAGAATGCAGTTTTGGATCTGGCAGATACACCTGAAGTAATCTTAAATCCTCCTGATGCTGTAATTTTTAAACATTTCATTCTTCTACGATAATACTCAGAGAGTTTTTCTTCTTCATGCTTCTGCAACTGTGCTGAAGTTTTAATAAATTGTATACTGGTCTGGCAGAATATTTAGTTTACTTGGCCTGTTGGTATTTCAGAATCTTGCAATAGCTTACAGCTTAATGTTATTTTGTATATTGACATGAAAATGTGAATGTTGGACAACTGTATTTATTTAGAACTTCATATTGAGAGGGTTTTTGCCATGCATTTGCAGATAATTTGCCAGGTTTAAAAAATCTGAAACATCTGTCTTGGTAATGAGCTGATTTCAATATAAAAGAACTATGAAGCTAAGTTAAAACAAAGTATTGCACAACAGAATAAAAGACACTTATGATGGTCAATGGTTGGATGTCCAAGTGGAGACCAGTGATGAGCGATATTCCTCAGGGGTTGGTATTTAACATATGCTGTTTAACATCTTTTTCAGTGACACAGACAATGGGACTGAGTGCACCCTCAGCAAGTTTGACAATGACACCAAGCTGTGTGGTGCCGTCGACACACTGGGGGGTCTCTTCCAACCAAAATAATTCTATGAATCTATGATTTACAAAAGGGAAATCATTAATCATTAATGGTGAACCCTAGGGATTGGTACTATGACCAATACTGTTTAACATTTCCATTAATGACCTGGCCAATGGGACAGAGTTCACTCTCAGCAGTTTTGCTGATGATACAAAACCAGGAGAAGTGACCCAAACACTAGAGGGGTGTACTGCCATTCAGAGGGACCTCAACAGGCTGGAGAAATGGTCTGATAGCAATCTCATGAAATTCAGCAAAAGGAAGTACCCAGTCTGCCCCTAGGGAAGAAGAACCCCATGTTTGACTACAGGCTCTAGACTCACCATCTGGAAAGCAGTTCTGCAGAGGTAGAAATTCCTGTTCTGGTAGACAACAGACTGACAAAGAACCAGCAATGTGCCCTCACAGCAAAGGCGGCCAGTGACATTCTGGGCTGCATTAGGCAGAGCACTGCCAGAAGATTAAGGGAGGTGACCCTTCCACTCTGCTCAGCACTGGTGTGACACATCTGGGGTACTGAGTCAAGTTCTGGAGTCCCCAGTATAAGAGACAGATACATACTGGATTGAGTCTAGCAAAGTATAATGAAGATGAATAAGGGACTGAAACATCTGTATTATGAGAAGAGGCTGAAAGAGCTGGGACTCTTCATTCAAGATTGGAAAAGGTTCAGGTGGATCTTAAGTATGTGTATGAATATCTGATAGGGGAAAATGAAGATGAGGTATCCAATCTTTTCTCAGTGCCCCATGGTAGGACACGAGGCAATGGGCAAAAATTAAAACACATTAAATTGCACCTGAACACAAAGAAACTTTGGGTTTTTTTGTTTGTTTGTTTTTTGTTACTGTAAGGTTGATCAAACACTGGAACAGGTTGCTCAGAGAGATTGTTGAGTCTGCAGTCATGAAGATATTCAAAAGCAGACTGAACATGGTCTGAAGCATCTTGTTCTATCTCATTCTGCTTGAGCAGGCAGGGGTTGGACTAGTCAATCTCAAGAGGTCCTTGTCAACCTCAGCAATTCTGTGTTTGTGTTATTTTTTCCCTACATATTGCCAACACCAAGGCTTTCCACGTTTGCTAAACACAATGATTTGCACTGTTGTACCATTGAAATTGAGCCAGAGAAAGAGAAAATAAATAATAGCAACAATAAAATACCTTGGAGGCATAAAACTTCAGGAATGAAAAATGATGCATAGTCTTATTAGACATGACATTGTCTGGGGACAAAACCAGCCTATTGCATAGCTGTCTAATGTAGACAGTTATATTCTGAGAAACATTGGAATTACCTAGTCTAGGGATCAATAACATGTTCAGTATCTTTCAGATGCATATGTGGATCTCAGCAATACAAAATGCTGGGAATTGAATTTGTTTGCCTTCTCCAAATGTTTATTTGTAAGCTTTAAACATCTAAGCTAGTATTAAGAGATTCCTATAGGAGGTAATATGCAACACCTATATTTATATGCACCATGGAACAGACAGCTGAGCTATATGACTTCCAGAAAGCACCAATCAAATGAAAATAGTAGTTTAAAACTGCGTATGGTTTTAAAAGCTATGAAATCTCTAAATATGTGATACGCTGGTCACAACTGTAAATAAGCATTCTTTTAATAAGAAAAGTAGTTGGTTGGTTTTTTTGTTGTTGTTGGTTTTTGGTTGGTTGGTTGGTTGGTTTGGTTTGGTTTGTTTTTATTAAACCTGAGTTCTGTACCTGCCCCTGTATGTCATTTGCTTTGATTATGTACTGCCATTGATTTCATCATCACTGACTCTACCAGCACTGTGTGCTTGATTTCATTCCCCAAATATAGGCACTTCATGCCCTCAAGTATTCCTTCTGGCTCTCAGCTGCTGCTCCAAAGGGCAGAGATTTTCTACAGATCCTGTGCTGCACCTGGCAGACCCAGGTTGCCTCAGGCAGCCCAGAGCATCTTGAACAGAGTTAAATACCTATGTTTAGGCAATGACTTGGTTCCCTGGATTCAATGTATGAAAGTAAGGCATTTTCCCATCTGTGATACTTGTCTTTTCCTTTTGTAACATCTCTGCAGGTACTTCTAATCTTCAGTAACCCAGTCCCGATTACAACAGGTCAGATTTAAGAAAAAAGTAACTCAGTGGAGCTGTGAAGCCGTGAAGAAATTATTCCATTTTAAAATATACTAAGACAAGCAAACTCTGAAGTCCACAGATGTACTCAACTGTCTGGACTGGCAGACCTGTGGAAATGCACCATAACTCCTTCCTTGCAGAGGAACCCGTGGCACGCAAGAGAATGTATTCTAGACCCATCTTCTCCAGACACAGCCAATATGAGTCTGGGGACCCATGCTTCAGGGAATACCAGACAGCACATCTGTTTTGCAGTGCAAATACAGATTATAGGCTTTCTCAGAAATACATATGTAAACAAATAATCCCATACTCCTTTAAATCTTCAGCACTTACAGGTTTTTTTCAAACAGCCCAGAAAAAATGCCACTGATTGTGACTTAATAAGTGGAATTTCACAGAAACGTCCTGCTGAGGACTAACAATCAACGTGGTTCAAATAAACAGTATTGTGGGATTGAGTATACAAGTGCAGAAGTGCAGAGAAATTGTATCTTTTGTAAAGATTCTCAGGTAATTTTTCAAAAAATTGTGATGTTTATAACACTTGGTTTTGAAACCTGTAAGCAATAGATTTCCTTATGAAAGAATGGAGCTATTGTTCCACAAAGAGAAACAGACTAAACTCAACTGAAGTTATAAGAAAACAGAAAGTAACAGCTTTAAGGGGACAGAAGTTATTGACAAGAGAGATATTTGGCACAGTAACAGTAAAGTAGTAGTACCGTAAGTAGTATCATTGGAATAGATGGTGAAGTTTCCAATTTCCTTTCACAATTACGTAAATTTAGTAAAGAAGTAGAGGCGAAAAGGTAGAGAGCAATACAAAAAAAAATGATCATTAAAGCAGTAACATCAGTCTAAATAATTTTCCAAGCTGATCAATTTCAAATGTTAAAAATGTTTTTATATGCTTAAGTACAGCTTGTATTACCCCAAGTACAATGTTTAAATTCATACCACTTTTGTAGCATTACCTTTTCCTAGAAATGCAGTTACGGGTCACATTATTCTGCCTCCGACCAAATTTCTTTACTATTAAGTTGGTGGGATGTGTTATGGTTGAAGCACGAGACTAAAAATTCATAAATGGAGGAGGTTTTTTTCAGTTTGGCAAAATCTTTGTATCTGGCTTTGCTTAGTCATTTGGAATGAAAACATCACCAGATTATACCAGCTATTTGCAGAATATTTTGGTCCCAGATATGGAAAAATTGCATATGTGCAGCACGGGACTCCAACTAGATAAGCTGAGCAAAGATGAAAGGCAGGAGGCAATGTTTCTTAATTTACAGTGCAACTCTGTAAATGACACCATGACTGTTCATTATCTGACCTGAGGTCACCAATACCTTGCTGTAGCAACCAGCCTCACTAACTAAAGTTGCCATCAGGCAAAGGTCCCTTCATCTACCTCCACTGTATGTTTTTATCTCCTCAAACCTCAAGTTTTAATATAGGAAATAGGAAAAACTAGAAAGCAAATACAGAATATTTAAAGGAAGGATCATACAATTTTCTTATCCTAATTTGCATCACAGGTGGACAGAATTTTCGATTTATGTCCATAAGTAGTTTGAGAAGTAAAATAAGATTTTGAATAATACCATAATTGTGATAGTAATATAGACATTGATAAGCAAGCTAAACAGAAAAGCCGAGCCATTGAAAACAGAGGAAATAATTTCATTTTGCCAACAAAGAACTGTTTCATTTGGTCTACTAATTTCCATGTGCATAACTACATTTGAATTACCTGAACAAACGGTAGTATTTTCTGCTGTTATTTCCATTTTCTTTGGGAACTAGCTTTGAAAGGATTTACTTTTATAGCTTTCTACTTTGCAGTCCGAAATGTTATAAATAAAAGTGCCATTCTCAGGTCTTGTTTCAATATAAATTCAGATTATTTTAAAACTTGTGAGTGTGCACATTCCAAAACAGACGTGATTCACTCCTTTCTTCATCAAATGCATAATTTGTCTTAATTCAGAAGATAAGGTCAAGTATGAAGTAATCCACTAACTATTGCATCCTGACCAGAAAGTTTTGTTTTTTTTTTTTTAATTTCGAATATTTTATCGTACTAGGTTGTAAATCATAGGAACAACAAACAGTGGAAGTAACGTTGCCCTTTAATTGGGGAGTAGGTCAATCTAATTATTAAATCTGAATCAGAGAGTGGATGAATGGCATTATTATCCATTGCTCCCAGTGAGCAACTTCCAACTTGAAGATTCCACAGAGTTTTGGGAGGCTTGGTTGAGGGAGAGTAGTATTCAGTGAGACAAAGCATGTACTGTTAGGTCCAAATGACATAATCTGTTCTCTCACATAATCATGATATAGTTACCTCTTTGACTGAAAAAAAGAGCAATTTATGATTATTAAGTGAGACATTCTCTTACTGTTCTGCTCCAAAAGACTAACAATAATTCTTGAATTTGTGAGAGTTACAGAATGTCCATAGATGAGGTTGATTACCGAACAATAGATTAAATCATGCCTGTCACAAAGCTCAATCTTGCCACATTGGTGCATTGATTAATGGTATTTGGCAACTCTCTGAATGGCCATTTGCCATTCATTCATGGTACCTTCTGGAGTACAGAAAGAGAGGGACCTGTTGGAAAAAGGAACTTTTTTTTCAACTGTTCATGGTTCCTACTGTAGTAACAGTGAAACATTGGGGTGGATGAACTCAAGACTTTCAGTTAGCTATTTCTTAGTACATATAAATTGAGAAGGGGAGGAAACTAAGGAAAAATCAGCTGCAATCAAGACAGAACAGTGTGATAGTTTAAATCATGATTCTAAACTACCCAATTGTTTCTTCCACAGCACTGTAAATGTCATATGATTAAAAATAATTGGAGCATCAATAATTTCTTTTGATACAGATACATAAATTTCTGACTGGATTTTTTTCACAACACTTTGCTGTTCTATTTCAATTTTTCATTCAGAACCCTAGAAGTCTACGGGAAAGATTACATCAGTTCATGTCACAGCTTAAAGTGGTGGAGAGAAATATTGTCTGCCTCTCTTATCCCCACTCCTCTCAGCAGCAAGAGTGACCATCTTTCAGACATGGTCTGAGTTGGATGTAGAAGCTTTCTTTGGCCTCATGCCTCTGACCTCATGAGCAGTGAAGGATGGAGCATAAACAACTCTAGGTGACTTTGCTCAGATGAGAAGCTTGAATCTAATGCGCTTTCCTCCTATCTTGCATGCTCTGACAGTGAGTTTGGATGAACTCTTGTGAGCAGACAAATATTGATTCAATAATATATCCAGTTTTAATGGAAAGTTGACATATCTTGACCTGAAAAAATAATTTTACCTCTGGAATAAAACAGACCTCATTTAATATTTTTTTTTCAAGCTCCATGCAAGCTTCTGCTTAAATAAAAAATTACACTCTAGTTGAGATGTGAGATTGAACATCACTAATTTGAGTTGTGTTCAACTGAACTTCAGATGAAATTTCATACACTTCTAGGTTTTTCAAGGATCTGGAAAAAAGAACACCCAAGCCAGTTGGAACCACAGTTCCTTAGAAATCCATATCAAACACAGA
The DNA here is from genome assembly GCF_036013445.1 of Caloenas nicobarica. Taxonomy (NCBI): domain Eukaryota; kingdom Metazoa; phylum Chordata; class Aves; order Columbiformes; family Columbidae; genus Caloenas; species Caloenas nicobarica. The sequence goes on from NC_088245.1 coordinate 126,454,571, forward strand.
AGAATCTTTTCATCATATGAGCACTTTGAAGGATGAGAAAGGAGGTTTTTGTTGTCAGTTACACTATTAATTAATTTAGTAGCATTGTCCCTAGAGATTTTGCTTATTAATTCTCACTTCCTGTGCTTCCCTGAGATAGTTATTTTTCTTCCAAGGCATGCTTAAACCAACATAAATCCAACAACTAAGGTCATTCAACTGATACTAGACGGTTAGTTTTCAGTAACTTACTGAAATTTAATTACCTCAGGTACACAGGTTGGTTACTACTGACTGGAGGAAGTCAGAGAATAGGTTTTTCTCTCAGCCTCTAGAACTTCTGTTCAGCTCTCCTGGTGGTATTTCTTCGTATGGCACCCACAGTTGTTTCTCTCTGTCTTAAGGTGCTTCTTATTCTTAATGGTGTTCTAGTAAGCTGACTAAAACCAACCAACCAACCAAAAGTGAACAGACCACTCAATATATTTTTAATTATAAGTAAGGTGTCTGTCTGATATAGTTGTGTAATATACTGTGTTGAGCAGTGAATGTACGTGGATACTGCTGAAGGCATTTCCAGTGACACAGTCAGAAAGACTGAGTAATCATCTAATTGCAACCTGCTTAAACAGCACATACAACTTACCTGCTGGGCTAGGAAAGAATGGAAAAGCTAATCTTGAAATATTTTCCCAGGTGCCTGGCACAATAAGTGTATGAATGTCCATGTTTACTTTCACCTACATAGTTCTTCAGGAGGAAAGTAGCTACGCAGGGGTTATTGAGGACAGAAGTGATAGTCTGGACACAGACTGCCCTCCACCATGTCTTCTAAGTAAGCTGGCAATATCTCTCAGCAAGGCAGTATTTCCTGTGCATCAGTTAGGAAGTCAACCCCAATGAGTTTTCCAAAGTCATCTACAAATCTTTATACTGCTGTCTCAAAGTTTCTTTTAACATGCTTACTTTTCTTGTTAATAAACACTTTTTAATCTATTTGAAACACAATGATTTATGCTCCATTGTGTCTGCTATATCCTATTCATTTCTTCCCTTTATTGTGTTTCTAAGAAATTTTAGCAAAGTCCATATAGGACTTGTTTGTTTGGGCTTTTCATATAATACACCTTTCCAAAGCTGTTCCATACTTGTTAGTTTTATGAAAAGCTGAACTCTAAGTGGTCATGGTACAACTGTCACTGCTTTTGAAGGCATTGGAATCTGCACGTTTTGGCTACAGAGTATTAGATAGAGTTATAGAGCTATATGTTAATGAGAAATTCATTTGAAAAGAGAAGTGTGTTTTGAAAATTTACCTTGATAAATCTAAACATCCTCTGTTTTCTCAGAATCTAAACATATCATTTTATTTTTTTTTTATTAACCAGATTTTTTTTTTGATCACAAGAAATCTGGAATTCATATACAAGAAAAAACATTTCCACTTTAGAGGTAGATTTTTCATCTGAATGTATTAGCACTTGAGGTGAAAGCTACAAACTCACTGCAACTTGCAGCTGTTTTCATATGCATCATACCTTCAATCCTGTGGTGCAGCCCACCAGCACTTCCACTGCAGTTGTGGTTTCCTCTTTCACTGAGGTCTGAGAGATCCTATGGTTTAGCTGGTTTGGGAAAATTTACTGGGAAATGATTACTTCCTTCATCTCCTGAAATTAATAACATTTTATAAGGATTCCTTTACTTCAGTGGAACCAGAATTCCCCTTGTATTTCTGTGCCTGAGTGTGGGCACTTTATCAATGATACCATGCTTGAAAAATCTCACACTTAGTTTTGAAAGATAAGAGTTTTACAAAATGTCAAAAGGTTGATTGGGAGCCTTTATGAACCTCTGGTCCCAGTTTATTATTCTAAAATAAGAAAATGTTCCTGTCCTACCTTCAAATACATTTTAATTACTTTATTTAATTTGAATATGTTTGCAAGGAAGAATTTAAATATCTCTTCCTGTGATAGACAGTCTTTGGGACAAAGCTGGTTTCCAGAGGACCGTATGCATGTATATCATCAGATAAGCTATAATTCGTGGATACTGTATTGAAGTCAATGAGTTGGTTATCCAAACTAGGCTTTCCTCAGACAGCAACTGTGGAAACTCATTCAGATATATGTTTCCTATAACTTTCTTTCCTTTCCTCTTCTGCAACTTCTAGTTACTGTGTAAAGTCTGGGGAAAAAAAAATAGAGTGTAAAAAGTTATTTCCACAAAGATTTGTGTCATGTGGAATCATAAAGACAGATCTTAACTGTTCAAAACACACCAGAAGCTCAGCAGTAGACATTAGGATTGTCTTGGTTTTTAATGACTCAGTATTAGTAATGCCACTTAAACCTATTCATTCCTTCATCTCAAGAGAATGCAACCAACATACAGATGTTGCCATATTTGGAATTGCTGGAGCAGAGATTCCACTGCAGCCTGTGGTACAGACCACGATGAGGTCAGCTGTGCTCCTGCAGCCCATGGAGGTCCATGGTGGAGCAGATATCCACCTGCAGCCCACGGAGGACCCCATGCTAGAGCAAGTGGGTATGCCCAAAGGAGGATGTGAAGGAAGCCCATGCTGGAACAGACCCTTGGCAGGACCTGTGGAATGATGGAAAGAGGAGCCCACACAGGAGCAGGTTCCTAGCAGGGCTTGTGACCTTGTGGAGGATCCACGCTGGAGCAGTCTGTTCCTGAAGGACTGCACTCTGTGGAAGGGATCCACACTGGAGAAGTTTATGAGGAAGCACTCATGTTGGAGAAGTTCATGGAGGACTGTTTTCTGTGGGAGGGACCCCACACTGGAGCAGGAGAAGAATGTGAGGAATCCTCTCCATGAGGAGGAAGGAGCAGCAGAGACAATGTGTAATGATGATGAATTGACCAAAACCCCCATTCTCCATCCCTCTGTGCCACTAGTGGGGGAGGAGGTAGAGAAATCAGGAGTGAAGTTGAGCCCAGGAAAAAGAGAGGGATAGAGGGAAGGTGTTTAAAGATTTTTTAAAAATTATTTCTTATTACCTTGCTCTGACTTAATTTGTAATAAATTAAACTAATTTCCCCAAGTTGAGTCTGCTTTACCTGTGACAGTAACTGGTGACTGATCTCTTCCTGTCCTTATCTTGACCCAAAGCCTTTTGTTAAATTTTCTCTTCCCTGTCCAGCTGAGGGGAGTGATAGGGCAGCTTTGGTAGGGACTTGGCATCCAGCTAAGGTCAACCCACCACACAGTGCTCACTAAGAACAGTATGATTTCTCTTTCTGTGGACAAATATCACCTGTCATGTTGGTGACATGCTGTCAGATTGAGCTCCCAAGAATTTAAAACATAAAGTTTTGGGAAAAAAAAAGAGGAAGGAAAGAAAGATAAAATCCCACAGCTTCACAAATGACTCTCTTAAAGCTAACATTTCATTTGTTAATAATTTGCTGACAGTCTTATACAATTGATAGGAAATGGAAAGATATCCAGATTATCGATAATAATAATTATATCTAATAATCTTATGATTATATTTTACAGATTTAGAGAAAAAAAGACATTAAGACACCATGTCTTCAAAGCAAACTTTGCTGACTTACTCTGTTTTTAATTCACTCTGATTCCTCTGGGATACAACTGCCCACTGACATGAATTTTTTTACATGATCCAGACACAAAAAATTTGGAGCTAGTAGAAAGCAGCATTGAAATCTGAAATATCTTAAAAGCCAATTAACCTAGGAAATCTATGGCTGAGATAACTATATCCCAACTTTTGTTAGCATAATGGTGTAACTCGCATCTCCCAAAATGAATGTAGGTCTAAGAATCTGTCAGGCACAGGATGTCTGATGGAAAGTGCAGCATTTAGGATGAGAGAACTAACATGCCCAGACCAAAACTGTCTTCTAACAATTTAACCATATTGATGAGAAAGCTCCAGGATGGACTATGTCATGGCACTCTCTAATTTATGGGTACAGACGTAACTATAGTGTCCACTGGAAGGTTATTGTAAAGGTGGTGATACAAGAGTATGAGGCCAGTACACTGGTAAACTTCCTCAGTGAATAGGTTTGCTGTCTCAGGTTCACCACCAGTACAATGAGGGCACATACTTTCTCCCAGGTGAGCTGTCAAAACTATTTTATGAAACATTTAAATACAAATAAAGCAAGAACAGAGAGTATTATCCTCCAAGTAGCAAAAACATGCATATTTTAGCAGACTGCATCATCAACTAAATACAGTTATTACAAAATATAGTATTTTGAATGACTGAATCATGTTTTCAAATTTGCATAGCATGAAGAATGGAGAAGAATGTCGTTTGGTGGGAAGAACTTCACACCATTTATAAAGAAAATAATTCTTTTTTTTCAGGAAGCACATGTATTCCTGCTATAAGTATTTGATATTTCTCCAAGCTTTCAGATAAATAGTTCTATAGGCTATTTTTCATCTGTAAAATTCCCCTAATGTTAGGCATATTTTTCATATGAACTTTTCATAAAACTCCTCAGGGAAACCTGTGGCTTCTGCTGTTTGGAAATTTCATTGGAGTGTGTGATCTGTAGATAATTCTAGAAATCAAGAGGCCTATATTGAATTATTAGCTTTGTTATGGATGTAGGCAATCATCTAGGACTTTATCCAAATCCCTCTGAAAACAATTCACAAACAAAATAAGGATAGTGATAAGCATCTTTTCCTCATAATCTGTGTGTGTATGTAGTCTGAAAACCATGAGGCCAGGACTGTCTGTTACATTCTCAGTACACAAAATGTATTGTAGTGGGACACTCTTTGTGGCTGGCAACTGTAGGACATGCAGTAATAAGAAATATTTTATCTCATTAAAATCAAATGGATGGTATTAGAAACCTGCTTTATCTATGGAAGCATGCAGAATTATAACATGAATTCTGTAAAGCTCAGCTATTTTCATGGGATATAGTCCCAGAAAGCATTCTGTCTTCTTAAAAGATAACTATATTGAAGCATTTAAAACATGAGCCTCTCTGCTAAGTAGATGTTTATTTTGCAGTTTCCAGGCCTGGCTGTATCCCAGTTCATTTATTTCCAACTGGGTTCAATTTCCAGGGTAAGGCAACTTCCTATGATACTTTTTGTCCAATAAAGGTGAAAATAATGTTCTCCAAACAGCACTATTTAAACTGGCATGCACATGTGGCTAAACAGTTTAATACAATTTAAATAAAAATGTACACTGGCTGGAAATACTATGAAAACTGATATTCCAAATGGGGTAAAATCTTAAATGTTTAGTGAAATATACATTTTAAATTGTCCTTATTATCAAGCATCTTTTCCAGTTCAGATTTTTTGCCTAAGTGAGCATATTTTCATGTATGAATTCAGAATATAAATATGAATTAATAGATTCAGTTCAGAGAAGAGTTTACTATTTTATTATGTTGATTATCCAATATAAACTCATCTCCCCAGTTTTGAAGTTTTGTGCTCCTTTTCATTCTCACTATCTAGCTATTTTATTTATATAGCCCATATTTCTACAACATGACCGATGGAGCAGTTTTGGAGACTTTAAAGTCCTTACATACTTGACACCACTGTGGGACATGGAAGCAGCATGCCCTCCTCCTTTATAAATGAGAAACTGAACCGCAGATGCATTTGTTTGAGTTCACAGGGATTGGCAAGTCATGGCAAGTCTCCCTGAGGGAAAATGCTTGCCTCAGACTGCCTTGGAAATGAATCTCCACCAACTCTAACTTACTCAGAAATGCAATCTCACGTCACAGGGAGGCACCTTTTACAGAGAATAGGATAAAATCTATGTACAGAATTCCCGCATTCAGTCTGTGAGGTTAAGACCTCAGAATTTAATTAGTTGCCTCTGTGTTAATTCTGAAAGAATTAAAGGACAATTTAAAGCCATACATAAGGAATAAAGCAGGCTTCTTCCTCGAAGCAGACTCTCACTCAATATAAAAACACAATCATCCCCAATCTTGAGCCTAATAAAAGCATTATTTTTTTTAATTGGAGAAAAAATTATATGCACCAAATCTAAGGATCTAATTATTCTTTCTCTTGTCCTGCTTTAAATCATTTAGTTTTGTAACTCTGACAGCTTACCTTGTTTACATAGTGGTAGGCAGGAGGAGAAAAAAAAAAAGCTGGAGAAAAGCAAGTTTTCCAAACACATTATGTCACTGGAAAAGATCCTAGATAAAATTTACATGAAAGAGACAAAAAGAGGTCCCTAATGTGCCCAAATGAGAAATAATGAAAGCAAGAAGAAAGTTGCTAAACTGAGAAAAAATAAAATACATTTCTCATAAGATATTGGTGTGCCACTCACAGTACCTAAGCTCTTCTGATATTGAATATGGTGTTTTAAATGTAAAATGCAGGTTTTCACTTGTTTTAGATGGAGTGAGGCCTGTTTGGCACAGCTGGGAGGACGTGGGGTGCAGCTGTTGTAAATCATTGCAAGTTTATTTCTGGTGGAGGCTCTTTATGAAGGACTTGAAGCATATCTGTTGGTAATAAGAATCAACAGCTCTATAAGGTAAAAGCAAATTGCAGTATGTCTTTGGCTTGGTCTTTCTGGAGTGTCCAGCTTTCTTTAAGTCAACTTCTCTTCAGAGACATACCATTCTTAAAATGAAACATCATCCTTCTTTTCTGTATTAATATATATGATGGTTTTAGATTATTTTCACACTGAATGACTTTGTGGACTTGCCCATTTTCGTTGTGTTTTGTCAGACTGGAAGCTCTGTGGAAAAAGAACGGTCCAGTATTCGGTTATTGTGGCTTGAGATCCTGTTAGATTCTTCCACTGGCCAAATGGGTCAAAATGTTCGTCACGGTTTTCTGAATGGCACGTTAAAATATAGGAAACATTTTTCCATTTAATTATAATATTTTTTTTATATTAACACTTCAGCGAAAAATAACATTTAAGCATTGAAATTTATCCTGTGTGGTAACAAATATATACATGGTTTTCATTCAGAGGAAAGTGATTTACACCTCCTTTTTACAATAGACAGCATACAAATTTTGTTTCGCAAAAAGTCTAGAGATTTTGATATCCTATATTGCCGCTCTTTGTCTTTTGATTAGTCGTACGACACACTCCTCTGTGACCTGCCAGTTTCCAGCTCTCAGCATTAGAATTAAAAGATAGCAACATAAAGTTTGATGGCTGCCAAAAGAGAAGGACCTGGTTTAATTGTAGTGAAATCTTTACCAGTACTTTCTTCTTGCTAGCAATCAGGTAATGTTACATAGCACTGATCATTTTGACCTTTCTCATTCTGAAGTTGGAAATATTTAGACTTTCATTGCATTTCCAGTTCAAATAGTGGCTTTCCATTTTATTTAATTGTATTATTTCAGGCTACACTACTATGCACGTTTGTATATTTAATGTGGTGTCCCTGAATCATCCCTGACCAAGAATTGTGAGGTCAGTTGTTGTAAAAATATTTGGCTTGAACTGAGCTTGCAGCTAGGGAAATCTTTGCCTGTGTTTTATTTGCCATTTAAGTAGTTTCTGTTTATTTTCTGTGCTTAATGGATACTTTACTTGACCTCATTGCTGATAACAATACACAAGCTGGCAGAGTGATATTTGCAGTAATACCATTTTCGTTCAGTCCATGTGTTTAAGAGGTTCTTTTTCTCTTCAGTTACAAACAATATTTCATCAGGACAGATATAGCATTGTAGTTCAAACTCTAGAAGTTGCCAGTCATAATCAGAAAGCCAATTGCCTGGGCTACAAATTACATCATATTTCATACACTAGGTCAATCTTGGTAGTACAGAAATCACAGAATCACAGAATGGTTGGGGTTGGAAGGGACCTCTGGAGATCATCTAGCCCAACCCACCTGCTGAAGCAGGTTCACCCAGAGCAGATCGCACAGGAATGTGTCCAGGTGGGTTTTGAATGTCTCCAGAGAAGGAGACTCCACAACCTCTCTGGGCAGCCTGTTCCAGTGCTCTGACACTCTCAAAGTAAAGAAGCTTCTCCTCATATTCAGATGGAACCTCCTCTGCTTCAATCTGTGCCTGTTGCCCCTCACCCTATCATTGGGCACCACTGAAATTAGTCTGGTCACCTCCATCAATGAAAAATTCCTGTAAACTTCTCTGGGGACAGCATTTTAAACAGAGGAATTGTCTACAACTTCTTGTCCTTCCAATAACAGTTCATATTTAGAGTTTGTGTCACTTTTGTTCAGCAGAATTAACTTAGGGAATGAATCTTCTAAAAAATATATTTAGTTCATGCATCACATGGATATTGAACGCTGCACGTACTGAAGTCTTTGCAAAACACCACTGTAGAAGCAGCTATTGTACTTCCATTAAACACTAATCGACCTAGAAATATCAGAAGCTACCCACTGTAAGGTTCTAGCACTCTGGTAGTGCATGTCATTCGCCTCTGCACAATACACAGGTATTGTTTCCGCTGTCCCTTTAGGGAATTTTTTAAAGCGCTGCCCAGAAAGTGTTGACATTTTCTGCTGTGGGTGGCAGTGAGCTTAGGAACTGGCCATAGTACAAGAAATACAAGCACATTACAGGAAACTTTGACCTCCTTATCTTAGTCTGCAGCACAGCTTCCCCTTCATGTGATGGACTTGAAAAAGATTGAAAAGTAGTTGCTACAGAGAGGGTGAAAGAGGATACATAGTACTGTCTGCACAGTGTATTATTCTGTGGATAATGTTAAAGCTCTTTTATCTATAAGGTTCTTTTATGTGAAAACCTTTATTAAACTAAATTGCAAACCACTTTGCAAAGCTAATCTAATTCTTACATAACTTACATGCACAATTGCAACTTGTCACCAAATCACACCATTTTGAAATGGAATTCCTATTAGTATATAATGCTGTAATATAACATAGGGAGCTGTCATTAGTCCATATTTTCACACTTTGATATGCAGAAACTCTTCTGCAGGGAATGAGAACTTCACAAAATGTTATCTTGTAAACGAAATTAAATCAAGAACAGATTTAGAAATAATATGAAAAAATATTTGAGGTTTGTCCCTCACCCAGTACTTGGCAGATTGCAAACTAGGATTTGTTACAAACTGTACAGTATATTTTGTATAAATTTGCTGGTTGAGAATGATGCCAGCTCCTCCAAAGTTACGAATCATTGAAGAAAAATGTTCAGTATTCTTTACTGGCATATATGTATTTGGCTATCATCACCACTTCAAATATCTAAATTGCAAACAGTTCTGTTTTTAAATCCCTGTTTAATAACCTGTTTTCCCTGACTCTGGCAGCAAATTTTGTAGCCAAACTGACATCACTGGCAAAGTAGAAAAGAAAGAACTGTTAAAAAGCTTGGCCTCTACCTCTACTGGACATAGCTTCATAAACATATGGTTAGGTGTCCTGGTAGGATACACAGTAGTACCCTTGAAACTAAGGGCAATTTACTGCAGCTGTACTGAAGCATACCAGTGAGGATTTGGTCTTAATTCCACATGTTCCTCATCTTATTTTGATAAGACTGTTGTGCAAACCTTCACTAGAACTGTCTTAAGAAAAAATAAAACACAAAATGCATCCAGCAGTTAGGATCATTAATGGACAGCTGCTGCATGTTGACACTCAGAGATCCAGAGCACGTCAGAAATGTCCACAAAAATGCCAGATTTGGACAGTGTAAGGCAGCTCCCTTAGAAGATCAATGGCAACCTCTGAATACCTTTGTGGAATTTGTGCCACTTTGAGGACCAACAAGGAGCAAAAAGTGTCACACTTGTGTGTGATGGAGCACCAGGTGCCAGAGAAGTTCCCCAGCCTCCTTGTGTAAGGGACTGCATAGGTTGTGTTTCTTCAGAGGTCATCTAGCAATTCTCTCCTGAGAGATCCTGTCCTAGCAATGCTGTAGGATCTCTGCTATTTCCTAGAAAACCCTTTGTCTTTCTGGCACTACAGTAAAACTTCTACCAAGTAAGTTCAATGCCAGAGTGTCAGTTTTACACCTTGGCTTGACTTCTAGTAGTAGCACTGGGGGAATTAGTGATGTTGCTGGCTACACCTGACTCTACACCAAGGTGTAGGTCCCTGGCCCATCCCGTTCAGTGTATCAGTTTTCCTAGTGCATAACCTTACTGTAAATGAGTAAGTTGCTAGTCTGAGTAAGAGCTTATGGCCAAGCTGTTATATCCTTCTGCATGCTATTTCAGATACAGTCTATACGACTGCAGATCTTTTTCTGTGAAGACTGTAGCATCAGTTGTTATATCAGAAGATTCTTACAGCAGCTGCAACAAAATATGGAAAGTCTTGCAAGAACATATGCTACTCTTGTCTCCTTTTTTACCAAGATGAATCTGTACTTCAGCAAAATATAAGTATAGCATGTAGTAACTGGAATGGGGGCGAGAGAAATTTTTAAGAGTGTTCATATCTGGTGTACTGTTTCAGGCTTAACACAAATTTTCTTTTAAAATGTTTATGTGATTGCAGTTGTTATCAGATGACATAGTAAAATAACCCGCAGTTTAAAAATAATGTTTATTAAGGGACTGAAAGCAATAAGCTAGAGAAACAGGATTCTAAATTTATTAACCAAAGCTGAAATACTGTTCCAGGTATTACCCATAACAAGATTAATTTATGCTAAAGCTCTGACTTATGTCATTCTCTCTTTTCCATGTGTCCAGAAAGTATAGAATGTAAAATGTTCAAAGTACCCTAGAAATGACATTTCCCTGGGAAAGTGATGGAACACGTTATCCTTGATGCCATCTCAAGGCATATCAAGGATAAGAGGGTCACTAGGGGCAGTCAGCATGGCTTCACCAAGGGGAAGTCGTGTTTGACCAATCTCATAGCCTTTTATGAGGGCATAACGAGATGGATAGATGATGGCAGAGCGGTGGATGTGGTCTACCTCTACTTCAGTAAAGCATTTGACACAGTCTCCCACAGCATCCTCACAGCTAAACTGAAGAACTGTGGTCTGGATGATCGGGTAGTGAGGTGGACTGCGAACTGGCTGAAGGAAAGAAGCCAGAGAGTCATGGTCAATGGGGCAGAGTCTAGCTGGAAGGCTGTATCAAGTGGAGTGCCTCAAGGGTCAGTACTGGAACCAGTACTATTCAATATATTCGTCAATGACTTGGATGAGGGAATTGAGTGTACTATCAGCAAGTTTGCTGATGACACCGAGCTGGGAGGTGGTTGCTGACACGCCAGAGGGCTGTGCTGCCATCCAGCGAGACCTGGACAGGCTGGAGAGTTGGGTGGGGAAAAATTTAATGAAATATAACAAGGGAAAGTGCAGAGTCTTGCATCTGGGTAGGAAAAACCCCAGGTTCCAGTATAGGTTGGGGAATGACCTATTAGAGAGCAGTGTAGGAGAAAGGGACCTGGGGGTCCTGGTGGACAGCAGGATGACCATGAGCCAGCACTGTGCCCTTGTGGCCAAGAAGGCCAATGGCATCCTGGGGCGTATTAGAAGGGGGTGGTTAGCAGGTCGAGAGAGGTTCTCCTTCCCCTCTACTCTGCCCTGGTGAGACCTCATCTGGAGTATTGTGTCCAGTTCTGGGCCCCTCAGTTCAAGAAGGACAAGGAACTGCTGGAGAGAGTCCAGCGTAGGGCAACAAAGATGATTAAGGGAGTGGACCATCTCCCTTATGAGGAGAGGCTGAGGGAGTTGTGTCTCTTTAGTCTGGAGGAGACTGAGGGGAGACCTCATTAATGTTTATAAATAGATAAAGGGTGAGTGTCACAAGGATGGAGCCAGGCTCTTCTCGGTGACAACCAATGATAGGACAAGGGGTAATGGGTTCAAACTGGAACACAAGAGGTTCCACTTAAATATGAGAAGAAACTTCTTCTCAGTGAGGGTAACAGAACACTGGAACAGGCTGCCCAGGGAGGTTGTGGAGTCTCCTTCTCCGGAGACATTCAAAACCCACCTGGACGCCATCCTGTGCAGCCTCACCTAGGTGTTCCTGCTCTGGCAGTGGGGTTGGACTAGATGATCTTTTGAGATCCCTTCCAATCCCTAACATTCTGTGATTCTGTGAATTGTAGTAAATTCGTGTAGATAACCATATGGTGGCAGATTCACTAATTCACAAAGAATATATCATTTACCCTTAGAATACCATGACCTATTACTCGTATCTTGTGAAAAGCAATGCTTCCAGTACAGGTATTTTTACAATATTTTAAATGTATGGTCTCAATAAGAGCTGGGGATTCATAATGGTTAGAGGGTGGAATAAGACTTATCTTGCCTTGAGTTTTTGGGGTAAAGCTGAGAGCAGAGCAATATTTTTTCTATTCACTCATTGGCTAGTGCAGAGAAAAGGTAATTAACTGAATGAGCCTGTAGTATCTGTACACAGTTGCATAATCTAAGCCTTTCTGAGCAGTTGCTGAAGAAGAGATGGCAGAAATGGCTAGATTGGAAAACCATTATCTAAATTATTTTGGTTTTGTTTTTTTAGACAAGGAGACAAACAATCTTCAGTGCATCAGGAGAGCACGACTTTTTACTGTGACTATACTTTCACTCAAAATCAGGAGTAAAATTACTGTAGACTTCCTCTTCCCTGAACAGACCCTAGGGAAGAAAGAGTAAGAGTAATTTTGTTGGTGCTGTTGCCTTTGATCACTCAGGAAATGGTGGGAAAAATATTTATGAGCAAAATAATCACTCTATTAGACAGTCTTGTTAGCTGTGTTTCATCTAAAGGCCTTGTGATGTACCTGTTGAGGGGTTGCAAAGTCTAGTCAAATTCAGATTCTGAGCCACGGCATGGAACCATGCAGAAAGAGATCCACATTAGTGTATATCATTGATTGTGCAACTGCTAGAACCAATGGGTATTACTGTAACTCCTGTTTTCTTCTCATCTTTCCTACTTGTATATTGTAAACTGTGAATAACAGGAAGGTCGTATACACTTGTAGAAACTACAGAAACACTTCTGTGTCAAAAGGTACATTTATTTATTCATTCTGTATTTATCCATCTATATTAAAATGGAAGGAAAATCCAACACGTTAGTATGTGAGGAGAATTTTACTTTATATAAAACTATTTGGAACTGTTTATATCCACTTGTTCTGGGATCTGTGACCTGATCCATTTGTACATAATTCATCTGTATTTAGCTTGGGCACAATACAAATGTGAAACTTCTTTCAGACTACATATAATCATGACATCATCCAAGATTTCATTTTGGGTTGGATGCAGCATTGCTGTGTCCTCCCTGGAGCTAGGGCAGGTTGAATACAATTCACTATGCTATTGAGTGTCTACGGTTTAAAGCTTCAAGGCTTGTCCCATGGTAGCATTAGTGAGGATCTGAATGTTCCATTCTCTCCCCTGATATGGCAAGAATAGCAATGCAGACCTTATCTAGTCCAAGCAATGACACATGCTTTGCTAGCGAATAATGAATTCAATTTGCTTTGTGCATAATTATGAGGACAGAGCATGTTAAAATGAAGCAATCCCTTCTTTTACCAGCTGACAATATGTCAAGAACAAAACTAATGAAGCAGGGTTTTTATACATGTGACTTAGTCTGTATGAGGTATTGTTGTGGCAATCAGCCTCCATGATGGATGAATATTATTTTTCAAAGTCTGCTATGATTTGTATTTATAAAAGCAAAATGGTCAATGTGGTCTCTAACAAGTGTGTAGAACTTTTCTGAACACGTAATATCAATGCTATTTTTATACTCTCATTTATTGTCCATAACACCTTTACCATGTGGCTTTGCTACTGATATCCTGCACAGAGGATATACAGTGGCTCTAGTTTTGAAGTTTTAGCACACCATATAAACACTTGACTCGCAAAGGTGGTTCCTGCTGCTCAGTATTCACCAGTATGGAAAGAGAAAAGTAGATAGGTTGATTTAGTTCAAATACCTAAGAGCAGAACAATTTATGCCAACTATAAAAAGCTCTCAGAAGATGCTTTAGTAGCCAGCGTGTTCACAGCATTCCCCACCTCCTTTGACAAAAGCAGTTGACTAAAGGTATAGGAGGTGTGTGCTGGAGAAGTCACCACATGCTGGGTACACCAGCATAGTTTAGCCTCTCTGTAACAGAGAGTGAGCCAGAGTTTCTGCTTTTGTTGCTATAAACAAATCTTTACCAGAATAACTTATTCTGTTTATGTTCTTCAGAAATTAAATTATTTGAATAAGAAATGGCATTGTTAAAGGACAGGTTAGAACTCAGCTGTTGGCCAGGATTTTAAAAAATGAACAATGAAAGAAGTTCTTCCTCCCAAGAGTCTCCAGCTGGAGACAGTAGGCAGGACTGTACTGTGAAGAAGTTTCTTGGAGTTTTAGAAAAAAAAGGTGTTTATTACTTGTCTTCACTGCAAACTTGAAACACGGGCACTCAAAATCAGGAAGTAACATATCTGAAATTTTTGTTCCCCTTACTGAAATAATTTGAATATCTGAGGGTATGAACATTCCAGCTTGACAACAAACACCTTAAATGTAGTAATTCACACCGCAAAATCTTTGAGTTCAGAATATTGTCTGAATTGCGATTTTTGATGATGATGTTCTGCAGTTCTAGATTAGTTTTAGCAAATGCTCAGTCAGATATTTATGTGGATTTCGGGGAAACCTCTCAGATCTAGCAAATGGTTCTTACTGCTCCGTATCAGTTTTATTTTTATTTACATATTTTTAAAATGGTATTATTTTTAAAATTTGTTTTGGAAGGAAATAGGTTTCTGAACAAGAATATATTTGATATTCATAATTAGGTCCAAATAAAAGTGCATTTCTGATGTTAATTGTGAAGAGGTCAGCTGTCTAACTATGAAAATTAATTGAGGTTCTAAACCAACAAGAATCTTGACTTTATACATGTGAGGAATCAACTGACTTCAGTGTGATGGGCATTGTGCTGAGCTGTTTGCCAATCAAGATTATGACAATACATGGTATAAGGAAATAAAATACCACCTTGCATATCACATGATTGTCTATGAGAATGAAAAAGTGGAAAACAAAATTGCACAGCCCACAGAAAACTGGAGTTTCGCACACAAAACCTCAGATGGCCAGAAACAAAATCACTATTACAAACTACGTGCTTTCCTCTTTATATTAACCTAAAAGCAATGGCTTCCAGCAAAAAATAATGGTGGATCTCCTTCAGTCTTCATCCCCAAATCATGGGCACATGAAATCAGCAATTGTGTATTATAATGATATATGATTACATCACAGTATAATTTAAATCTGTGCCATTGTTTCCATTATAACCTCTTATATACAGGAGCTTTCCAAAGCAGATGTAAAAATTTAACTCTGAGTTGAAATTTGCTGAAGAGTTTCTAGTCAAAAAAAGGGCACTTTTCTCTACAGGAACACCTTTTAAAGTTGTTGGTTTTGTTCTTTTAAATATCATGTTCTAGTTCTGCAGCACTTTTTCTCAGATTAATTTTGATGCCCTGGGTAACTGATGCCTTTTCTGCTTTACTCCTCAACTTCCCTGGATATTGGTCTTGAATCCTGTCATTAAATTTCTCATACAAGGACAGTGTAAAAATATGTGCAGCCTAATCTCCTACTGAGTGCTTAAATATGGCACAGTTTGCATGCTTCCAGTTTATATGGATAAATTTCCCCCAAAGCAAATACAGATTTTGATGGTGCTAATATACATTGCAAACATGTGGCAATTACAGAATTTTCCATAAAAGCATCGAGTGGTTTCCGTACTTCATATGACAATACGAGCCCCATAAACCTGTTGTTGGGGGTCTTGCCCAGCAGGCCTCTGCAACACATGACCTCATTTCAGTTTCCCCCATTAAACTGTTGCCTGCTGTAGTTGCTTGCCCATAGCATGTATATTTGCTCATGACATAAGTGAAGAATACATGCAGAGTTCTACATGCAGAACAAACAAACAAACACTAGTGATTCCTGCTGTGAAAACTAATCCAGGGAGGTGTAAGTTGGTGAGACAACAGCACACACATACATACAAGGACAGGAGAGAAAAAAATGAAGAATGAAGTCGTCTGACTGGGATTCCTTTGTAACAACTGTGCTCCTGCACAGGGTTATGTGCAGAGCAGCCCTTTACAAAGGCATTCTCGCCCTCTCCTCTAACAGCTCTGATGCTTTGTATAGGCCTTGCTATTTTATTGTGTGAAATGATATTTGTGTTCCACATCCTGCCTTGGCAGCTCCAGACTGTCTTTTTTGTGTTGGGTATATGAGCTGGTCTGACCAAAAATGAGTTAATTTTCTTCATGCAGTTAGAAAGCTTTCTTTTTCATAGCTAGGATGGTCATTATTTGGACTTAGTTTGAGAACAATTTGCTCAGGTCTGGGAGCCAAGGACATTCCGAGTGCTCTGCCCACAGGTGTGAGACATCGAGGAAGTGGGGCAGAGATGGGGCAGAGCTTGACTGACATCCAGACTAATCAATAAGAGTATTCCATCCCATTAGTGTCATGCTTCATATTTATGGAGAATTGGGATCTTCCAGTCCCTCTCTTTTCTTTGCTCTCTTTGTTGGAGCCAGGGGACTTCTGTTTGGGACTTTTGTTAGTTCAGCCTTTTGCCATCCTGCCATTTTGCAGAGACCTCTGGGCCTTTCTGCCTTCTTCCTCTTATCTCTGGGATTGAGTGTTCAGGACCGGGTTCTGTTTCCTGGGACTGGCTGCTTGGTGTGGACAGAGTTTGTGAGGAATTGCATTGACTATCTTCAATTTTATATTATATTTCTATTATACAAATATATATATTTGCTAGTAGTGTATTAGAATTTTGATATTTTATTAAACTCTGTTTATCTCATTCCAAGTTTCTCCCTTCTCTTTCAATTCTATCCCCTATTTGGGGGGCTGAAAGAGGGGAGTGAGCGAGCAGCTGCCGTGGTTATATTGCTAGCTTGGGTTAAACTACAACATTGTAACCTGTGCGAAGATAGTGACAGTCATAATCCTCCCACTCTTGGGAGCTTAGGAATTCTATCCCTTGCACCGATTACACTTTCTTGGTTTCCCAAACCTTGGTTAGGATGTGGTGGTAGATGGTGGTCGGTGCACACTCCTAAATCTGGCAGACGTATCTGAGAGGCTGATTACACCACATTAACAGATGATGATGTTTGTCCCTTTCACCTGGGCATAAGGGAAGGCTGTGTTTGGGTGTCCAGTCCCTACCTAAGTGCCAGAAGAGCCCTTTGTGTGACAAAGTGAACTGACCTCATGGTTGCCTTTAAAGACAGCCCTGACATATTGCATCTGGAGCTGGTGGGGCAGACATACTGCTACTGAGAGACACCGGTTTCCCTGCCTTGTCTTTGGAGCTTCAGAGGCAGAGTCCCACGAAGGTTGCAAACCAGAGTCAGGGTGGGAAGGAGAGGTGTTGCTCTGTGCTGGACTTGGACACCATTATGGAAATCAAATCTGGAAGCTGTATTATTTCCCTCTGTGTCCCATTAATGATTGTTACTAGGCAGCTGCAGTGAGACCAAGCCAGTGTGGAGGCAGTTCCCACAGAAACCCCACATGTCTTTTAAACGGGGCCATATGTAATCTGTTAGCATCAGAGGGAAGGTAGGGCAGGAAAGGCTCCTAACTGAAGGCAGCCATGCTGAACTCCAGCTGGATCTGTGGTTTTGCTTAAAGCCGATGGAGATTTTGATGAGAATACTGACAGCTGCTTTATTTAAACTAAGGTAATCAAGAGCTACTGGAGCACATGGACAGGCATACCACAGCACTTCAGATGGGTGGTGTGGTGTAAAAAATAACAAGACCTATAGAATCCCATGCTTTTTCTTAACATTTGCAAGTAGTCCTTGTTGTACACTTCTAAATCTTTATACCTTGAGATCTCTTTGCATGAGAGTCATAAATAGGGAAAATGTATTAGTACCTACAGTAATCCCATCCTTCAACCTGGAGCAGTTACAATAAAGTTGCATATAAAACATATTTTCGTTCGTTAATGGTCTTTGTAATTTAAAATGATACGAAAATTAGTTACCATCTCATTTCTCTTCCATGTTGTTGCTCAGTAGTGACTATTTCAGGTTATTGTATTGTTACTAGCCTTTTAAACAAATATATCAAACCAAACAATCAGAAATACAGTGTTTTGTTTGCCAAAAGCTACCCACTTGTTATTTTCCTACAGATTGTCAGACAGCTGTTAGCACTCTGTATTCTTCTGGAGGAGCAAGTATTCATGCCACCATTTACTTCCCTTTTGGCTTTCAGAATTGTTTTGTTTCACTGTATCCTGTAGGGAAGATCATCACAAATTCCTCTGTGAAACTGCTCTACAAAACACATCTCTGCCTGCAAGCCAAAGAAAGCAGTTTGCCCACTGGATTCTCAGCTATATGCAGAGTTACTACATTTTTGTTTGGCTATTCTGACTCTTTGAGCTAATTTTGCACTTTTAGACATGATGAAACAGCTGCCACCTGCTAGGAAAGCAGAAGGGATCCATAGTAGGCCTAACAGTATTGCAAGCCTCAAAACTTTAGTGGGAAGCTAAAAGCAGTGGGATTTCTTAATTCTATGTCTGGTGAATAGAGAGAAATGTAAACCCATTTTCTCTTCAGTATTGCTTAACTGCCTACTTAGGTGCACTTTCTTAACTCTGTAGCCCATTTCACAGCACCTAATTCTCCTCACTCATTCTTTATGAAATATCGAGGTGCTTGGAATGGCTTTATGAAATCCACACTAGAAATACGGGCCCTGGAAGTTAAAACTCCTTTCTACCCACTCTCCTGGACCCTGATACACCACTGCTTTTTGTTGCATAACTTGCATTACGTGTGGGCAGGGCAAAGATGCTGCTTGTGATTTTGAAAGTTACTCTCACTTTTTTATTGCACTTCTGTGTCATCCAAATTCTCTGATTGGATGTAAAATGACAGGAAAAATTAAAGAAGCTATCCATGACTAGGATTAGCCCAAGTAAAGTGGTTGACTTGAGCAACAAGAACACTGTGAAATTTATATTTCATTATTTCCATTGTTTAATGTTTGCGGTAATTCTATCTTTTGACAGTCTATACTGGCTGCTTTGTAGGCCTACTTGTGATAACTGCACACTGCTTCCGGCATTTTACAGTACTCCACTACTGACTAAGTAAGCAGTTAAGATAATTTCCAGCTCTCAGAAGACCAAAACACCACTTGAAATCAGAAAGCTTGTTATGAAACATATTTCTAATTAGCGAGCTAAAACAACAAGGAAGAAATTAGTTAAGCAGCTCTGTATATCTTGATATTTACAAACAAAATACAAATCCTGAAAAAGTAAGATTTAATTGTGTATGTATATATATGTATATTAGAATTCAGTTATGATTAATTTGCTGCAAGTCTGTCATTAATTTGTTATATGTACCTTTCCATTAAGACTCATTCATTTTTGAACTCTTTTCTCTCTTGTTTGCATTCCTCATTTCCAGGTTAGTTTCCCTCAAAAGGAGAAGCAGGGATGATTTTCCTCATTACTTTCATTAGATCACTTTTTAGTATATTGGTTAGAGAAGCATCTGCCATATGTGAGAAATGCATTTCATCTGAAAGAGATTTCTTTAGCATAATAGTATTAGTGTGATGGCAATGAGCTGTGAAGTGGAATAAAGTTGATGCCATATGTATCATTGTATGTTGAGGGGAGTATCCTAGCACCACAGTCTTAAAAAGCATAGTCCTCAGGGACTGTAACAAATCCAGGCATTCATTAATAACATAACATCTGTGGCTTCTAGTCAATATCAAAACCAAAGTAAATTACAGATGTGTGACTCTAGATGTTATGGGTAAGATTTTCAGCAAGTTTTGCTCTAATTGCCAGTGATGAGATTCACTGTATTCAATAACTTCATATGCGACATTTTAGTGTATTAATGTACTTCCACTTTGCTTTGCTTCTGCTGGAAAAAAGTGGCCTCACCCCCTGCCTCCAAAAAAAAAACCAAAACAAAAAAGGTTAAAAGGCGGTTTACAACCTTAGAAATACTGTATTCTGCAGGAGAGGAATCCACATACAATTAATCCCTTGTATGATAATTAATCTTTTTGCATTTATATATACAAAGTCCTGTTTTAAAGGTAGAGACAGTAAAGTGATATGTTATGCCTGTGAACAGTGATGCAGCTGCTCTTGCTACTGAACCAGAAAAGACTCCTACTTCCTCATAGAAGTTTTTCCATGAGTAGGAAGAACAGCATGAACAAAAGCTGAAAGTGGCAGAGCTGAGGAGAAAATGAAGTGACAAAGATAAGAAAGTCCTAGTAAACAAAAAATTGTGGCTGCATGAATTGCAACTAATGTAAAAGAAAAGTATGAAATTACTGTGATGCAATCCTTAGCTGCCATCATACTATGGTTTTCTATAGATATATTATATGTCAACTTTGTATCAGCACTGTTTGTATGAATAAAATGAGGAGGCATGGAAACATGGATCATCTTTCTGGATAAAATGTTATTTTAAATATGTTGGTTTACCTCTTCAAGATCTTTATGCCCAGAATATTCATGGAGCAAACTATGGAATGAATACACTACAATTGGCACAGTATTTTAGTCCATAAAGCAAAATCCATGGTATCTTATCTTTCAGAACATATGGTAGCTTGATGTGAGGGTACAAATGCACCTCATAGTGCAAAGGAGGCTCAGCATAAACTTTTGCTGAAGGCTCTGTTCAGAATATTCTAACACTACAGCAAAAAGAAAAATAAACAAATCGTTTTCTTAGCGTAACTAAAAAAACCTCAAACCCTGTTTGCTCACATCTGCGTTTTGTGGTTTGGTTCCAGAGTAGAAGCAAAAGTGTGGGTGGCTGTCAATCAGAAGGAAAAAGGATCGCTTCCAGTAAATCTGGGTCCTTGGGCTAAACCCAATGCTATTGAGATCCTCTCTGCCTGGTATGGCTCTGTGCGTCAGACCAGAGAGCCTTCTCTTCTTACTGTTCCACCAACAGAGCTGGTCTTCATCTGAGAACACTGGTCAGCAGCATTATGAACTGTGGCGGATGAAAGGTGACATCTTAACCTTCCTGGTATCAGTAGGGAAACTAATTTAACCTCTGAGTTCTCAAACAACTTGGGCTTCATTTATTTTCATTCTGATGTTTAATTTACTATGTACTGCTGTGGCAGGCAAAGCAACAAAAGCAGTGAAAAGTTCTTTGGTTTTATGAGCCAAGTATGTTATGAAAAGACATATGTGATGAAGGGTGACATATCCTTCACAAAGGGTGTGTGTCTGCACTTAATTTTCTCCATAATCTACAGTTCAACAGATATGCCAGATTCTGCTCTGAAAGCCTTTGGGATGCTGTGATTTATGCTAGAGGTGAGTCCAGTCTTCACAAAATACACCAAGACATACGAGTGCACATCAAGCAGTGTGAGTACATCTAAATGTTCAGGTACAAAGCCAAAGCTAGTCTTGATTGCACTAAAAGTGTCTTTTCAGTTCAACTTCTAACCTGCATGATACAACTAGCAGGGATAACAGAGAACTGGCAGTGTGGACTATTACCCGTTTAGTTAAACGGTTCTGCATTACCTAGTTTATTAAAAGTAGGTAAACTCTGGGAACTAGAAATATCAGTGTTGTGTAACTGTTCATCTATTTTCTTTTGTCAGTGGTTCTTACTGTTTATTATTTATTCTTTTGTTTTCCCGCTAATTATGCTTCTGCTGTGAAAATAACTATGTATGCAACATTTAATAATTAAGTTTCATGGAGACTGAAAAGTACTTTGAGGTTAAAGTAGAGAATCTGGAGGTCTGGGAGAACAAACTCATGTGATGACGCCTAAATAACACTATTTTAAATCTGACCTATGATTCATCCTACTTTCAACACCATTTGTTTACATCTAGTGGCTGCCTTCACGTTTCCTATTCTCCATCTTATAACTCTGATACCTATAGCTGTTTTCTACTCAAACACATCACATCTAGTAGTAGTGTCTCAAAGATCTTTACAATTTCTCTCCACAGATAAGTAT
This sequence comes from Caloenas nicobarica, assembly GCF_036013445.1. Taxonomy (NCBI): domain Eukaryota; kingdom Metazoa; phylum Chordata; class Aves; order Columbiformes; family Columbidae; genus Caloenas; species Caloenas nicobarica. The sequence continues at coordinate 126,476,604 of NC_088245.1, forward strand.
GTGTAAGTTTCCAGTGGCTGACTCGTTAAACCTTAGTCTTGGAAATTTCTTCATTTATGATTCGAAACAAAAGTGTGTGAAACTAAAGCTGTCCAATCTGTAGATTCAAAGAACACTGAGGATAAAAACCCAACACGGTGTTTCAGTCATCTGTCTAGTTTTGTGTGGTTTTTTGTTTTTGGAGGTTTTTTTGTTGGTTGGTTTGGTTTTGGATTTTTGGTTTTTGTTTTGGTGGTGGGTTTTTTTTGGTGTGTGTGTGTTTTGTTTGTTTATTTTTAATTTATTTTTTGGTCAAAAGAGGAAGAGAAGTTTTAAGTATTTCTTCTTTTGGTTTCACTATCAATACTCAAAACTTAAGCCCCTTGCTTCCAGGAAGCGCATGCAAGGGAGCCCTTGCATGTTCACAGAGGTCCTTTATAACAAAGACCCGAGAGTACAAACCTCTTTGCAGAGCCAGGTCTGTACTTTCAATGGAGAAGATAATGTCTGCAGAAAAGAAATTGGGAAGAGGGAGAAAAGACAGCAGAATGCATCTTACACAAGTAAAGGCAGTTTGGCATCAGAGTTAATAATATGGCCATCTGTCTCTTTGGAATAAATGCGCATGTTTAAATACATAGCTTGGAGATACATGAAGTCATAAATACTGGTGCAATGGTTACTAACTTCAGTAAAACAGACATCTTTAGCTAATCACTTGCTTTTAAGAAAAGCTGCAAATTTTAATTTAAAACCTCCTATTGCAGTCCTTCCTAGTCAATTTTGCATCCTAAACACATCAAAAGCATTGTGAAATTGATACAGCATGGGTAAGTAAAAGAATCAATCTCAAAAAAAAAAAAAAATTCTGCCTTCAAAATATGGAAACTTTCATTGAGGTTTTGGTTTGATTTGGTTTTTGTTTTGTTGTTTGTTGTTGGTTTTGTTTATTTTGGTTTTGGTTTTAATTTTATTGATTTTTTTTAATTGAGTTTTCTTAATTGGTGGAAAGAATAAATTGACCTGTTTGGTTGCTTGAGGATGAATTATGTACTTAAGTGGGAACCATCTGGAGTCTGTAGGTGGCTCCCCTCAGAGCTGACACTTAAAGGCAGAGAGACGAGTTCTCCAGATGTAAATGGGTGGCGGAGGAATGAGTGTTATTCACAGGACATGAAGGTTACCAAAGTAAGGCCTCTCTTCCTTACCGAATCAGGTTTCATATAAAGCAGGCCAGCTGCTCTCTTAACTATACTAACTATCTATAGTCAACCATACTCTATCATCAATATGGTAGAAACTAGAGAAAAGAACATAATGAAGGCTAAAGTCCTGTGTTGTGAACAGCTTTGCTTATCAGTTTGAGTTTGTAGTGGAAGAGCAATGAAAATTTGGTCTGTTTGACGTTATTCTCTGTTTCATTTTTGTACATGTTTTATCATAGTATCTCTTATTCATGGCCTGCCTCAGGTTTGAGTTTTCAATGTTTCATCGTTTTGGTTTCAAATGCTCAAAGGATATATATATCTTTTGAAATTTAAATAACTGTTTTTTGGTCTCCAGTGAGTCCCATGAAATCATTTCCGCTAGTGTTTGATCTGATTAGGGCTTATTTCTTTGAAAGTAAACATCTGACAAATTTAAATTAACTATGTTCGTTCAGTACGTATCCAAAAATAGTTTAGCTTTGCATTGTGGTTCCTTTGCACAAACTATGGGCACAATAATTCTCCAGTACATCATCACACGTATGTTATTTACTGCCCTTTCAGAAATATTGAGGAGAAATTGAGGAGAAACTTCTTTACTTCGAGGGTGACAGAGCACTGGAAGAGGCTGCCCAGAGAGTTTGTGGAGTTTCCTTCTCTGGAGACATTCAAAACCCACCTGGACACATTCCTGTGCAATCTGCTCTAGGTTCAACAAGGCAAAGCACAAGGTCCTGCATATGGGTCAGGGTAATCCTAAGCACAAATATAGTCTGGACAGAGAAGGAATTGAGTGCAGCCTAAGGAGAAGGACTTGGGGGTGTTGGTTGATGAGAAGCTCTATATGACTGGGCAAAGTGAGTTTGCAGCCCAGAAAGCCAACTGTATCATGGGCTGCATCAAAAGAAGCATGACCAGCAGGTCAAGGGAGGTGATGCTCCCTCTCTACTCCACTCTCATAAGACCCCACCTGTAGTACTGCATTCAGCTCTGGGGTCCAGCTGGGACATGGACTTGTTAGAACAAGTCCAGAAGAGGTCCACAAAGATGATCAGAGGTCTGGAACACCTCTCCTATGAAGACAGGCTGAGAGAGTTGGAGTCGTTCAGCCTTGAGAAGAGAAGGCTCTGGGGAGACATTATAGCAGCCTTCCAGTAACTAAAGGGGGCCTACAAAAAAACTCAAGAGGGACTTTTTACAAGGGCATGCAGTGATAGGACAAAGCATAATGGCTTTAAACTGAAAAAAGTGTAGATTTATATTACATATAAGGAAGAAATTATTCACCATGAGGGAGGTGAGGCACTGGAACAGGTTGTCCAGAGATGTTGTGAATGCCCCATCCCCGAAGTGTTCAAGGCCAGACTGGATTGGGCCTTGAGCACCTGGTCTATTGGAAGGTGTCCCTGTGCATGGCAGGGGGTTGAAACTAGATGATCTTTAAGGTCCCTTCCAACCCAAATCATTCTATGAATTTTGCAGCTGCTACAGCATATGGCTCTTATTAGCAGACGTACTTCCCTATAAAGCTGTAAGTAGAAGTATGAGGTACAAAGCTATTGAAGAAGACAGCAATGGAATTAGGGCTTCTGCTGTCTGATGAAATCAGGACAAACTCCCTTTTTACAAAGGTAGACTGGAGATGCCACTGACTGTGGCAGAATTGTATCAACTCTATGGCAGTGGTTCCGAAACATATAAGCCACAAGGAATGAGTTCAAACAACTTCAAAGTAACATAATACACCTGTCTGTGGAAGGGATGTAGTTCCAAACAAGTGCTTATGTGACTACAAGCTGTTTCAACAGTTAGATAATTTGTTCATATTTTATCTTGCTTTTTATGTCTGTCTTTGTTATGATCAATCAGCTTTGTATGCTACAGCAATTATTTTTTTATCCACTTTTCTGTCCAGCTGTGCATTGAACAAATGCCACAGCATATGTTTTATGTGAAAAATGAGGTCCAGGCTACTCAACATTAAAGAATCCCCAACCCTTTGGTAAGACAAAAGACCATTGTTTTGATTGGTTTGAGTAACTGGACTCTGCAAACAATTTTTCCTCCTTCAGTTTCTGAATGTGTGCACTATTATATCTGGGGTTTTTTGTTGTTGGTTTGGTTTTGGTGTTTTGAGGTTTTTGTTGTTGCTTTTTGTTTGTTTGTTTTGTTTGACTGGGGTTTTTTTTCAAAATTGCTGCCTTTTCCTTTGTGCCATTTCATAACTGTGGTCTTGAAATTAGCTGCAGATTCTTAAAGAAATAAATATACATGTAGATAAAGACATGTCAAACCTGGCCTAGTCTACTCTGGCTCATTCATGAAAGTCTTAAGAAATTAAATAATATGGCAAATAAGCTATCGTGTCATCTGGAAGAACTGGTCCCCTCAGACCAGTGGTAAGACACAGTACAGTGTGGGAAAAATTGCAGCACAGATTATCTCGGGTCTTCCTGCTGAGAGGACATAAGGCTGCAGCCTCTGACACTGTTTGTCTGCATACTTTCACTGCAACTAAAACTGAGATGGAAGAATGAGAATGCAAAATTAACTTTTATTCAAACGGCATTTATACTAATTTTTATTTCGTGAAACATTTATGTGAAAATAGTATATATAGAGATACCTGAATTCAAGATAACCAAAATATTCTGTTTCCCAGAAAAGCCCACCAACTTTCTGTTAAAATCAGCACATCTATTAAAAAAAATAAAACTGAAACAACAACAAAAAATGAACCAAATCACTTCCTTTTCTTGTACTAGTGGTGGTGACCACAAGTTAAAAAAACACACTTCCTTTCAGCAGCAGCTGAGAAGAGTTTGTTTAGAAAAATTTCTAAGCCTTTCTGAGGTCTGAGGTAACATTTGCAGTATTTCATATAATTACTTTTTTGCAGTCATGAGAAATACTGCCAGCATTACTCACTGGACAGCGTCTTTCAGTAAGGAAGCTTTGGAAACCTTGAAATTTCCCAGTATTTTGTGGAAGTAATATGTAATATTTTGTTTTGGTTAGTTTCTTGTTCTTCTGAAAGGATGGAAGTCACACTGAGTTTGAAATCCAAATATAACAAATCTACATTACTCACAGAGAAAAACAAAATATATTTATTACATCCAGGAAATATGAATTTCTCCCCATCAGGGGATTTTGAACTATTTATGCATGAATTTGTTTTCAGTGATGAACAGTTCATATTATGATTAATTGACAACATAGGTTTAATGTAGGCTTAAACCTCATTGGGGCTTTTTTATAATTAATAATTAATACCTTCAGTAACTTCCTGTGCTTGTGCCAGTGACCTTTCCTGTATAACACACTCACAGTCTCAGGGTTTAGATATCCATGTCATGGGGCATTCACTTCTGCTTGCAAGCGGAAGAAAGTTTGTGGTTTCAGTTTGGTGATTAATGTGCTGAACTTCTGTACCATTCAGACACACCTTGACCAATTAGTATTTATCAATTCTGATGAGAGATTTTGATTTCATTTAAACTAAGTTTAAATGAAACTTCACTAATCTCATAATAATTAATTTCATAATGCCCTTAAAGTAAAATGGTGGCCCCACTGAATTTAGTTGTAAAACTGTGAGTGAAACCAATAGTTGAAACAGCTGAAAGAAGGAAAACATCTCATTAACTGGAAACATTTAAAATTCAGTTCCAACTTCAGTGTGCTCCAGGGAAATCCCACAGTGCTGGCTGGTTAACCAAGTGTCTGGAATTTCTGGGGTCACCAGCAGGCTTTCCTAGCCCCATGTCAGAGCTCTGTAACCGGAAGAGTCAGGGCTCCTACAGCTCTGTGGCGGTGGAAACGGGTGCCCTAGAGCAACTGGGTTGCTGTGGAGCCATAGGCCTTGGAAAACCCAGGGAACCACTCCGGAACTGGAAATTCCACAAGTGCTGATAGTGATGCATGAGGACCCCCAGCAGCTTTCCACAAATGTCTACAAAGCTTCATGGACACCCTTCCTCTCATTTATCTAATGTTTGCAATTCAGAAAACAGGACAACATTTTTCAGTATAATCCTGTTTCTCTGAACAGTAAGGTCAGATCTTATGCTAGCAAGCACCTAAAGCGAGGGTCCCTGATGGTCTTCTTAAAACAGTCAAAGGAGAACGTATTAAATCCTGGTATCTTTCATAGTTTAATGAAAGGCAGCTACGGATATGTTCATCTTCTATTTTTAAGAGTATTTCTTAAATATATATATATTTTCTTATTTGAGACAATTGGATTGTGATGATATATGCATCCAAAATTAGTTGCAGGGTGCATGATTGGAGGTCAAATACTGGAATTAGTTTTGGGCAAGGATATAGAGGGGTTTTTTTGACAAGTTTATCACAAATGCGAAGTCACTCAACAGGAAATAATCTGGGTTTTAGTGGGACTAGATTGGTCTCAGGACGTTATCAGGTAGCTTAAGCCCAGGTTCAGTGATGAGGACTTTATATTATAGTCACATTGTCTGAAAACTGGTTAGAGAGAGGCTTTCATATTCTGTTTTGTATAAAGCCATCACAGGCTAATGACTCACTCTTGGGACTGCTAAGAACTATTACAATATAAGTAATAACACTTTCCACAGAGCATTAAGCATCTCATATTCTCACTAGCTTAACTACTTTCGATAGAGCTTAAAAATCTTTGTTTATATTGCTTTCTGCCAATTCATACCCCAAACAGCACTTACTTTTACAACTTCTAAAAACTTTCCACTGTAAATAGAACAAAAATGGTTATGGTACAATTTCCAGTGAAGAGCAATGGCATATTATAAATATCTTACAATTCATTATTCAATGAACACACCATAAAAACTGATTCCTTTGTTTAAAAGTTCAAATTAATTGAACTTGTATTTTTTTCTTTTAATATGAAAACATGTTCTCTTTTTTTGTTTCTGTTTGTTTGTTTTTTGTTTTGTTTTGTTTTCTTTCTTTTCATTTGCCTCAGGCCTGATATGGAAATGAAAATTGCATACTTCATCCAAATTCAGCTGCTAACAGGAAGCACTTGAAATTTTGTGGAAGTCTGCCTTGGTGAGATGCAACATTGCACAGAAAAAAACACAGACATAAATATTAATGTAAAGATGTTTTTATACTTGTACCCATTTAAACAAAAATGAGAGTATGTTCCTCAACAGGATAAAATAGTTCACCTCTTACTCAGATAAGACTGTTTCACTTCTCAGTCATAATGGATGGAGATATTGAAAGCCAAGAAATTAAAGAGGCTTGGACGCTCAACTAGGAAGGAAATTTAGAACTCAAATCAGTTCCACAAATATTTCTGAGCAATGTAATGTACTAAATAGGTTTGGTATTGACTTGAAGAGACAGCTCAGGCATTTTTGAAAAGGCAATAAAATATGTAACATCATGCAATATATATGCCAATAAAGCACTAAAGATATATGTATTCTTTTCAGCTTTTTCTCCTAAATGCATCCAGGCTAAAGCTACACTCTATACCTAAGTAAAATTTCATTTTTACTCCTGATTTCATCTGCTTTAAGAGAAAGAGGATTAGAAAATTAATGTGCCATCAAAGCATAGAGAGGATATTTATCTTGGAATCCATTATGGAAATAAACGAAATATCTGGATGATTTAGCACACCACAAAAGCAAAGAGAAAGAAAGGAAAGATTATCATAACCAAACTATTATTTATCAAGATAGAGCTTTTGTGTCGCCTCCTGCAATTAACTGAAACACTAATAAAGAAGTATGTGACTTTTCCTGAGTTACTCGCAGCCCTGTGCCAGTTCACTTTCTGCTGTCTCTGCAAAGAAAGAGACCAGACTTCGGTGAACATCAGGAGGGAATAACGTTGAATGCAGCCTTTCCAAAAGATAATCTTCTGGAAATCTATGGGTATCAGGGAAAGCATTTGGACTCTGGAGCAAACATTACAAACACTGACTTGAGTTGTCAGAACATAATCATAGTTGAATGAAGAGCAGAAAGCCAAGACTGACAGAAAATAGCATGCCCAATGGCATGCAGCCTTCTGGAAGAAATGTGAAGGGCAGCAAGTTCTATTTTTCAACATAGTCAGAGACAGACGGAAGTGGGCTATATTCCCTCCCTCCAAAACATTGTGATTTCAAACTAATTTTCAAATAAATGATGCCTGTCTTTCATTCCACTTTTAACATAAAATGCACAAGTGATTTCTCATGACTGAGTTTTGCGATTTCATTAAAATCTCATTTTTTTAAGATTAAATGCTCCACGTGAAAAAAAGAAGTCTACGCTGTCTTCACAGGTGCTTTGGAATAATTTCCTGATACTCCTCTTAGGGGACCAGCAGATGTATCTGCCTTTATTTTTCAATTGTTCTCTCAAATTTACAAAAATACCAGATTATATGACTGAAAAACTCTCCATGAGTTTTTTTTAAAGGGAATCAGAGTATTTTGGGGCAACCTAGAGCAAATATTATTGTTTATGCAAGCAGAATTTACTTTCATTAAACATTTATTCAGCATCTGAAAAAAAAAAAATAGTTAAACAATTTCTTCTCGGTTTCCTTAAGTCTGATAGTTTTTGCTACGTAAATTTATAATGTGACTTTTCTAGAAAAATGGTGCACTAATTATGGTGACTGTGCTAAAAATTATCTCAAGCAATTATCTAAACAGAGGTTTAGAAGTCTTGAATATTCATCTCTTTCATTGACATCTAAGTGAACAGGGGTGACAACCTGGAAACCTCAGTGTATTAGTAGAATTTAATATATCTTTCTTCTTCCCTCTCCCTCCGCCCAAAAAAAATTCTTTTTTTTTTTTAACAGGTACAGGTTTTGTATGAATTTTTGTCTCCATGTTTTGATGACCTATCAAATATTTTCATTGCTGTTTCTTGGGGTTTTTTTTATCTTTTGGTTGGTTTTTTTTCAGGGCTGATATTAAATGTCTTGGCCTAGTTTTTAGCACAGACAAAACTACGTGGACCTAAATGTTGTTGACTGGAATGAGCCTTGAGAATGGCAAGAAACAGTGTTTCAATTTTTCCTTATTTGTCATACATGGGAACCAATTCTTTACCCACCACCACCCCCCAAAAAAAAGTGTTTATAACATAAACATGGAAAAAACCTGATTTTTGTGCAGATGAGTTATGTGCAATTTAAAAATACTTTTTAAAAGTAGAAGTGGTTCTGAGGATTCTCATTATGTTTTAAGATATCCCTCCACATTTACTCTTATGAATATATGAATTATGGTCATAATTCGCAAAAGGACAGAAATATAAGAAAAGAAACAAGAAATGTAATTCACTTAAAAACTGAAACATTCATTGTGTTTAAGCTGTTTCCAAATGTTCATACATTGCCACATTTTTGACTGAAGCCTCTAGCTGGTATAAATTTCTTTGTTTGAAATGTCAGTCATTTTTAGTTCTATATAATGTATATTATATAACTGATCCTTAAGCTCCCCTCAAGTTTGTAATTCTAGTTACCATTTTTAACTGTAGGTGATAGCTGAGTGTCAATAAAATCTTCCAATCAGGAGTCCAAATAAGCTTGTCTGGAGAAAAAAGAGAGATCTTAAAACACAAAGAAAACAGAAAACGAGATCATAGATGCTAACATACTGGGAAGAGTGAAACCTTGAAAAGAAACTTGGAGTCTTTCTGAAGACTGGTAAACAGAAAAAAACCCTGTCCATGAAAAAGGGAGGCGTGACTTCACAGTATATCTACCATATATTTTTGTGCACCTTGGGTAACTATGTAGTTTATGGCAGTACCTTGACATTGCTTTTATGTTACCACTAATGTTATTTACTATCCAATGTGTGACACTGAAGAATTTTTTAACTTAAATGTCTTGCATCTCATTTATAGAGTCAATTCTTTGTGGCTGTTTTCCAAATTTCATGAGACAAATATGTACTTCTTCTTTTATTTGTATTACAACAGTGCATGAAGCTTACCAAACCAAACTGGCTCATCACTTCAAAGGTGTACATGCTAAGTCCCAAACTCAGCTAAATCCTTGAATGTGCTTTGCTTCCATCTGGAAAAAAAGCCTTTGAGTACTTGTGACTTGATTATTTATAGAATGTTGTTTTCTAGTCAGGCTGAAAATTGCAACAAGAACGTTCTTAAGACTGTGACTCACTGGGGCTTGTTGAGTCACAGGTAATAAAGAGGATACTGCTAATATTCTACAACACTTACTCTTAAATTAACATTTTACAAAGCACAGTTTTCCTCCTTTTTAAGAAAAGTCATTGACATATATTCAAAAAGAGGAGGCAATGATCCCAGTGAAGTCAGGGAGGGTTTTCTGCTATGCTGATAATGATTTGAAAAATTCCATGTCTCTAAACACACTGAATATAAGACACCTTTGGTAGACAGGGCCACAGGCTATTTTGAGCAGCTATAATCATTACTATTTAACAGTTCTATGTGATCTTTACATTATTTTCGATTTCTTTATTGCACCGGCAATGAAAATACTTCCTATGAAAGTTAGTCAGCTCTGTTACTTTAAGAAGGCTTAGCTGGCTACTTGCAAAGGTAAAAGAGAAAGAGAGATTGTAACTTTTTGAACGGAAGGTAAAATATGACATCATTAACAAACTAGGTATTCACATTTTTAAATGTATGTCAAACTAGATAGCTAGAACTTTCTAACTCCAGAATTACATTAATTTTTGCATGTAGCAAGAATTATTAATAGATATGGAAACCTTGAGGCCAAATTTTGAGCATGTTAAAATCAAAGGGGAAAGTGCCGTACCTCCAGTGGCAGAATGATTGACACCTATCAAATTATGCCATTGTTTATGTGTATTGGTAATTATTTTTCTCACTTTCCCACCTTGCCTGTGCCAAGTCATCTTGGAAAATTTTCAGATATAAAGTGATGATTTGAGGCCTATTCTAATAATGCTTTGTGCATTAAATCTCTTCTTTTTACCTTTTGGGGGTTTTCTTTTAAGAAGCAGATAATGAAAAATGCTTTGCTTTTTCAGAGTAGTTTCAAGATTTACCTAAAACTGAAAAAAATAAGGAAGTGGTATGACGCAAGCTTCTAACGTATTTTAGATTTTGATCTACAAAATCTAACCTTTCTCAGACTCTTTGTATATCAGACTAGCCTGTGATTGTTAGCATTGTATATTCATCAAATGTGTTATAAGTAAGGTGAAAAGTAATGTTTAGAAAAGCTTTAAAGCATGTGTTCAGATACTTCCTACATCCTTCTTCTCAGATGATGCACTGGATATTGCATAACACTTTTGTAGAACTATTTATTTTTCTTAGAGGAGAACAAGTCTCCGATGACATAAACACAAAGAGATCAATTAGGACCACGCTCTGGAAAAGGGAAGAACTGGTTCAGCACAGTTTATTTTCTGCGATTTTGGTTTAGACACAAAATCTTCTACAAAGAGAAAAATATAACAAAATATTTTAAAGATATAAAAAGGACAGGTTGGCTTTTTATTCTGGATCAAAGAATGGTTCTCCCTAAAAATGACTTGTGTTATAGAATCTCTTTATTTCTTTCTAGTGTGTATGCAGACTAACAGATCTTACTGCATGTGTGTCCTGTACATAGTTAGTGTAAAGAAACATAATGTGATCATGGATCAAGGATATTCAGCTCTGAGTTTTGCCAGAAATACTAGTAAGGTTTCCCTATTCTAGCAGCTGAAGTCCTTATAACTGATACTAATGTTAATTTTTACTCCTGCAGTTTCTGAAATATTTTGCATAGAACTCAGAAACTGTTGGTGTTGTGATTTTTTGTTTCTGAGGTTTCCAGTGATAAAAATATCATTTAACATTTTTGTCTTCTGTTGAACCACAAGTAAATTCGTGAAGTTTATATACAAGTTGGGTCATTATAGCTGAGAATGGGAGAGTTTAAAAATCTGTTAGGTTTTTTAGTATTAATAAACACTATATCGAATTTAACTTTGGTAACTCTTCTGTCAGCAATAGAAGACTTTTGTAAACACTAAAATTGTTTTCTTTGGAATTAAACTCTAACATATTTGTAAAGGTAGATGTTATTACTGATTAGTTCTATAATAACACTGCATTGGGTTTGCTTGGCAAGGTTTTGGTAGCAGGGGCACTACAGGGGTGGCTTCTGTGAGAACCTGTGTCAAATAGAGCCAATGCCAGCCAGTTCCAAGAGGGACCCACCCCTGGCCAAGGCTGAGCCTATCAGTGATGGTGGTAGCGCCCCTGCAATAACATATTTAAGAAGGGGAGAAAAACCTGCACAACACCAGCAGCAGTCAAAAGAGGGGAGTGAGAATATGTGAGAGAAACAACCCTGCAGACACCAAGGTCATTGAAGAAGGAGGGGGAGGAGGTGGTCCACGCACCAGAGCAGAGATTCCCCTGCAGCCTGTGGTGCAGACCATGGTGAGTTTGGCTGTCCTCCTGTAGCCCATGAAGGTCCACAGAGGAGCAGAGATCCACCTGCAGCCCAGGAGGGACACCATGCTAAAGCAGGTGGATGCCCAAAGCAGGCTGTGACCCTATGGGAAGCCTGTAATGGAAGAGGCTCCTGTCACGAGCAGATGGACCCGTGGAGAGAGAAGCCCATGCAGGAGCAGGTTTGCTGGCAGGACTTGTGACCATGTGGGAGACCCATACTGGAGCAGTCTGTTCCTGAAGGACTGCACCCTGCAGAAGGGACTCACACTGGAGCAGTTCATGAAGAACTGCAGCTCATGGGAAGGACTCATGTTGAAGAAGTTCATGGAGGACTGTCTCCTGTGGGAGAGGCCCCACACTGGAGCAGGGAAAGAGTGTAAGAAGTCCTTCCCCTGAGGGAGGAAGGAATGGTAGAGACAACATGTGATGGACAAACTGTAATCCCCACTCCCCATCCCCCTGCACCACACCGAGTGGGGAGGAGGTAAGTCAAGCCCAGGAAGATAAGAGGGGTGTGGGGAAGGTGTTTCGATTTGATTAGTAATAAATTAAACTAATTTTCCTGAGTTGAGTCCTGTTTTGCCCATGATGGTAATTGTTGAGTGGTCTCTCCCTGGCCTTATCTTAACCCATGAGCCTTTTGTTATATTTTATCTCCCCTCTCCAGCTGAGGAGGGGAGTGACAGCGTGGCTATGGTGGGCACCTGGTGTCCATCCAGGGTCAACCCACCGCAAATACATTTCATGTAAAAGCTGTCATTTTCAGAGAAGTTGACTTGAAGTCTACTTTTTTTTTTGATATATTCAGAGTTCTTAGATTTTCCTAGTGCTAGATGCAGACCAAAGCTTGGTAAAATTTGCTTTAAACTTGTAATATTTAAATTATTTTATGTTACACAGATCCAGTAGAAAATAGTTAACAGTACACATCAAAAAATGTTTTCATCAATATTTGACAACACAGGCAAAATTTCATCAAGCTTTCAAACCGTTTACTCAGCTGATAATAATGTCATTCCCCTTTTTTTAGGTGAGCTACCTAGTGATCAAAGTAAGTTGATTTTTATGTCCTAAACAGAGTTGCTATCTCCTTCTTCCATTAGACAAAGTATACCTGGGGTAAGCTTTGATTTGATTTATCACTTACCCGGCAGCTTAAAAATATAGTGATTTATCATGATTGTATTTAAGCAGTAAATCTATTAGGCCTTTTAGGACATTTTGGCCTTGTTTGTTTGTTTGTTTGTTTTTTCCTAACAGAGGTATCTGATTTATTGAAGACACAAGTGATGTCTTCCAAATCAAAATGAGTTTTCTTTCGAAGATCGTTCAAAGTTTATGAAGGAAGAACATTCCCTTAATGAAAGTGTGAAAGACATTATTTCTAATTTTTTTCAGTAGTCCACAATTACCATTCATAAGGCATCCTACCAGGCACAAAATCTATAACATGCTCACAGTTTTCCCTTCCTCTGTGACTATCTCACTTTAATTAATCCTGTTTCGGAGCATGTGCAATGTGCAAAACATGACCACTCCTTAAGCTTTTTCACAATACTTTGTCTCTTACGTGGGTAGAGCCATCACTTCTGAGCTGGATGGGAAGATAATGGTAGCTTAATCTGTATAATTCAGAGTTGTCATAGAATAGTTAAGGTTGGAAGGGACCTTTAAAGGTCATCTAGTCCAACTCCCCTGCCATGAGCAGGGACATCTTCAACTAGATCAGGTTGCTCAGGGCCCCGTCCAGCCTGGCCTTGAATGTCTCCAGGGGCGGGGCATCTACCACCTCTCTGGGCAACCTCTTCTGGTGTTTTACCACCCACATTGTAAAAAATTTCTTCCTCATGTCTAGCCTGAATCTCCCCTCTCTTAGTTTAAAACCATAAGCTTTTGTCCTATTGCAACAGGCCTTCATGCATCTTTAAAAAGCCTCGTCATTGTTAAAACTGTATTGCAGAGATGATGTGACTGTATACATAACCCTAAACATGAACCTTGGCTAGTTTAGTGTTCATCTGGCACCTGTAATAGCAGCAGAGTCGCCTCCATTGTATCACGCTTTATATTCACATTCTGAAACAACTGCATCCTTTTCTGTATATGTATTCACAGTAAGACCATTTTTCTTCCTTTGTTCATTCTTGATTCTTAATAATGCTTTCTTAGGATTGATCCATACTTCCTTTATGTACCTAAGAAGAATTCTTCTTTCAAGCCATTTCAGACTACAAGACAGCAAACTTATAAGAGCTTATGGCAAGTATCATGCTCCAGCTTACCCAAAGAAAAACTCTACTCAAGCTACATGCAAAGCTTTTCCCAAATTCCTTCAGGATTTTGCCTAAATTACATAATGCATTCACCACATTTTCCCCTAAACTCAGCTCTCCAACATCACTATTTTGAAATCCTAAGTGGCATATCTATTAACCTAAACAGAACTAAGGCAATTAAGTCTCTTAAAGGCTATGTATTACATTTGTAGACACTAGAGACAAGCATCCCAAATGTCTCCCAACTTATGCAACCAGATGTCAAAACTCAGGAGGCTGCACTATTAGTCAAATGAGAGTCATGATGTCAGGTTAGTGGTTCACCCACCAGGGCACATGCAGCCTTTGCTTTGGAGATGGCAGCGCTCTTCTTTTTTTCTTAAATTTGGAGGGCAGCTACTGGTAGTAATTGGAGATAACAAGCAATAACATTCTCCAGTGTAAAAATTATTTCTTGTTTAATTCTCTACGGTATATTTTTTCCCAGTAATTCAAGGTAGGTACAGCTAAAATAACAGAAAGCCCATATAAGGGTCAGAGTCATTACTGTATCCCACAGCCCACTGTCCCTTCCCACTTCAGAATGAAGAATGTGCTTGGCTTTGGCAAAGAAAGTAAAGCAATGGTATTGTGATCACCTCTGTGCATACCTGGAATGGGGTGGTCAGTTGTGGCCACAAAAGAGGCTGCCCAGGATATTCTCTGTGTGATACTTTTGAGCTTATGATATGCACACATGCCAAGAGTGCACAAATATCTCAGAACAGTAGTTGTCATAAGGCAAATAACTGTTTCATTTAATATTATATAATGTCATGTAAGTCTCAAATTTGATTTCACTCATACAAGCATAACTTGATTCTGGAATCAGATCAGATTTTGATCCAAAATCCAATAGACAGCAATCTAATAGACAGAGCTGAAAATGGAAACCTACAAGCTATAGGCACACAAAACACAGATCTCTACTATCTTCTAGATGCTCATATCTGTATGCATGTTTTAGCCTTTGGTAGAAAGGGAAGCAAATAATTTGTCTAAACCTTGAGGTCACATGTAGGACACAATTTCCTTCTACTTGAGTGGATCAGTATACAAATAAGAAAAATGTGAACAGACCAGGAGGAAAAACTTGTATGCCATTTCTGCACTGAGATGTGTGAGTACACTACTTTTAAACCTCAGGAAATTGTATCGGGAATGGAGGGCAGGGTGGCAGGAAAAGAGCTTTATCTGTCTTTCAATGATAAACTGCATAAATGCTTTCCAGAGGTCAGAGACTAAAAGTTGTAAATGAACTTTTTTCTCAGATATTACTGTTGCTTAAAACCAGCAAGGGAATTTACTAGCTGCAAAAACTACAAATTTGTGCTTCAACTTTTAGATGGTAATATGGCTGTTGGCAGCAACTTTTCTACTTTCTTAAATATGTTATCACAGAGGTGCTACCACTGTCGCTGATGGGTTCAGCCCTGGCCAGTGGTGAGTCCACTTTGGAACTAGTTGGCATTGGCTGTGTTGGGCGTAGGGGAAACTTCCAGCAGATTCTCACAGAAGCCACCCCTGTAGTGCCCCCGCTACCAAAACCTTGCCCTGCAAACCCAATACAGAGGTATTTAGATTATATTTAGAGATATTTTATAACACAAACTTAACAACTGCTCCAATGTATCTGTTCCAATGATTCATAATAATTACTTTTGAAATGCTAGCACTTAACCTTTTTTCCCCCTTTAGTCTATACCGAATATCACTTGCTACAATTTATGTCTGTTACCCCAAATCCTATTTCCTTTGGACACTGAGGACACTTAAAACTCTTTCTTCTTGAAATGTCCTTTTGCATATTTGAAAAACAGTTGTGATTGCACTCCTCATCACTGCAGTCTTTTCTCAAGCACCTTGTTCTTCTTGCTCTCTGTCTTTGTTGTATTTTTTATTCTGTACTTGTCTTTGCACAGAAATATACAGACCTTTCCATTCTGTTATCATCAGTATTGGTGAAAAGTGTAATTTATATGCCATTGCTTGCCTATAACTCCTTTACACACCAGCCAATACATACTCTGACATACTTGGTAGCCAGGAGGAAAGTAGTAAAACATAACAATGTTCAAAATACTCTCCTCTTCCTCTGTGATAGACATGCTCATCAGACTTAATCACAAGTGTTCACATAAATGTGAACCACCATAGATTCTCCCACTTTCAGTTATTCAGGACTTCTTTAGACTAGGGCAGTCGTTTCACTTCCACAAGTTTACCAGACCCACAGCCACCTTCTTGCCCTCTCTGTAGATTTCTTCTATACTTAATTGTGCTTTAAAACACCTTTCTTTTTGTTTTACTATCAGTTCAAAATGTAACGAAAATGAAGAGGGCCATCAACATAGTTTATAAAATATGTATATATATGAATATAGGGTGTGTAGAAGTAAACTTCTGGTACTGAATTGCATGGGTTTCATCTGATGTGGGATTCACTTGTAAAGGGAATCAGGGGAGGAAACAAGAAGCTGAGACAGCTGTAGTTTCTATTGACTCACACCTAACAACAGTGACACAAATTTTATGTCACTTACTTCCTACAATGAAGAACACTTCTTAACAAAGAACTGAAAAGTACCTCCCTAAGTACTACTTAGTCCTAGAAAAGAGATGTAATGTGTTGTTCATCTCCAGGATTTTCCTCAAAATTTAAACACTGGGAAAATTAAGAATTCAAATAGCATGCTACTGAAGACCTGCTGTGGATATACACAAGTATCCTCAGTGTCAGCTGAGGTTTGCGTTTTGTTCTTTTGATCCTGTGGTTCCCTGAATACAGGGCCTTCTGCAAAACAGCAAAACTATGGACCAAATTCCACTATGTATCAGTGGCCCAGCTGTCAAGGAAAGGAGAGATGGCTCTCTGAAGCTCATTTCCGTTTTGCTCTGAATATCAGTTTTTCCATAAATCTCTAGACAGCTTTTGCTGCAGCAGCTCTCTTTGGCATGCCTCTGCTGCACAGCATTTGAGCTTGACTGCCAAATTTACTCCACTTTTGGAGTCTTGTACATGCAGCTACTCTTGGGAACCCCCAACTAAACAATTGGCATTTAATTTTCTTGGCAATCAAGAGCTCTATAATGTGAGACAGACTTCACTACTTTATTGAAGGTAGTGAGTTGTCCTTTATTGGAAACGTAATGCAAATACTAGGCTGTAAAACTCTGTTCAGAAATTATAAAATTAATTTCAGTGAAGGAGATGTGGGAAGGAAAGAGCTGTCTTCCACTGTTATGTGAGAACTTGAATTGGAGATTATGTCTTACTATAGACTTTATCTGCACTTAACGGCAAGTGAAATATGCTCTTATCTTCCTTCCTTTGTGTAATATATTGTAATCTCTACAAAATTTCTGATATTTGTGGAAAAAAGTTTTACAAATTAATCTATGTTGGCAACTGAGCTTATGAAGTGAGCAGTAAGTCCAGCTCATCATCCTCTTTTGCCCAGCATGCAACTTGTGCAATAAGTAGAAGGGCAGTGCCACAAGAGCTGTAGTATATTACTGCCTTCTGTCAGTGGATTTAGATTCATTTTGGCAACAAATGTGTCCATTCAAAATCCATAAAGATGCAATACAACATTTTCTGCCCTTTCAGTGGTTATCTAAAATGCAGCATTTCTATCTATATAGCCAGTGTTTTCCTCTTTTATAATCTCCTCCCTTAAAACTAATTAATGGACTAGCCCATAATTATATATGCTTCCTATTCCAGTAAAGAGGAAGGAAACTTCCAAATCAGATGGACGTCAATTGGGCTGCAAATTCTATTGAATAAATGTGTATCTACAGCAGGAAAATCTCTTTTATTGCCAAAACATGGATAGGAACTGGTCTTCCTCTCTTTAATGGTCAACCTAAAGGTCAAGAGCCTAAATGGAGACAAATGGTGACATTATGCCTGATGACTACTTTGTTGGTTTGAAATGTAATACAGGAAGTCACTGAAAGCTGTCTGCAAGCTGATTATTACTATTCCATTGCCTCCCTGTCAACAAAAATCAACAACATACAGATGTATTTGCCTGGAAAATAATCGTTGTAACAAAACAGTTCTAAGAAATTATTTTCCTACACAGTGCTGTGGAAAAATTGGTTTTCCATCTATACAGAATTATATATAAATCTGTAAAGATTTAGAGCAGATGGCAGTCAGAAAATTCTAAAATTTGCCATTATGTTTGGATTACGCTCATGCAAATCTAAGAGCAACTGTAGATGAAGTGAGCATACTGGTTTGAATATTTTAAAAAATAAATATTCTGAAGGGTTTACTTAAGATAAAAGGTTTGTAAAAGATAATTATTTATTCACAATGTTTTAATAAATTTTACTTTGAAATAAAGAAAGAAGATAATTTAGTATCAAGCTTTTTCCAGATTTCACCTATATTTAGTCACTCCCCAGGCTGTATTAAGGTTTTCTGTCCGTTCGTGCCATCATTTTCATCTCTGCTATACAGATTAGCACCACGTAAATTCTTGTAGGATTTTCACAGCTACATGAGTTTTACTAGATCACCAGGGAACTCCAGGAGTTTCAGTGATGTTTGGGGAAATCATAGTGTCAATAATTGATCACTTTTTTTCTGGATAATGCTCTCCTTTGTAACTCCCTCTTATGCCTAAAAAATGCTTACCATTTCCATGATTTCTTCACTTGCAATGCTAATCATGCCCAGTTCTGTATCCAGGAAGCCAGGAACGAGTCTCTGAAAAAGCGTTTTTGACACCTTTCAAACCTCATTAAGGTCCAGTTGGAACAGCACCATCATTCACATTAGGAAAATTAAAGACTGTAAGGAGAGAAACTCTGATAAACTTCAAAGTTCCTGCTATTTGCCCCAGTAACACCCTTCGTTAAGGGAGCAGTGGCCTTTATAAAGACAAATAAAACAGAAGACATATGCATAAATTTATCACAGATGAATGAAGCTTTGTTACAAAGGACAGACCCCTGCTCTTGCATCACATTAGCACCACTTCTGTACCCCCCTTGCCTCTGGTTGCTGCTGTGTTTTGAAAATGAGCAACCACATCTCAGCAACAAACTTTGGGTTCGGGTGGATGAAAAAATTTATAAATAAGATGTACATGGAACTCGTCTGAACCCCTGAACTTTTCATCCAAATTAAAATGCAGTCATTCCATTATTTATTAATGAATATGATAATTCCACAATATGACTTCTTTCACATGGCAAGTTTTGGAAAAGCTATCATATACAAACTATAGTTGCTGCTCCCTTACCCTTCCCCCTCACCTCCCCATATTAGCACTGTATTTGGAGTTTCAATTCAGCAGGCATAAATCTTTATGTTTAAAACACAAACTCTAGTCTTATAGACCAGAAAAGTCAAGGAACTTGCATTTTTTCTCTAATTATCTCATAATAATATTTCAGGTTTTTTAAATTTTCAGACGTGTGTCTTAGGTGTGTTTATCAAGTCTTCTCTGTTTTTGAGATGATAAAAAATGGGTCATACAGCACTGAGACCTCTCACCTTGTGTTTATACATCTCTTCAGTTAAATCTGTTAATAAGCCCAAATGGCAAGTAAGAACTTGGCTCAATGGGACATACTGCTGTATTCTGGAAAGTGGAGATTGGACTTAGGACTGCTAGAAAAAGCAGGTGTTCTTTCTGCATGGGAGGGAGGGAATGAGAAAAGGTAGTTGCATTCTCAATGTACCTGTATTCTTTAAGTGTTCTCCTGGTGAGCTAGCCGACTTATTCAACAGGAGATGAGTTAGGAACACAACACAGTGAGAAGAAAGGCAAGCACCATACAATATTCTTCTCCCTAGAAGTGAAAATTCAGGAGACTAGGAATTTGTAGGGTATTACTCTATTTAGAATAAATGCCAGCATGCTAAAAATTTCTGTGTAGTAGAGCATTAGCTCTCAAGGTTCATGTTTTGGCTGATCCTGCAAGGCCAACAGTTTTCAGAGAGGAAACCCCGTTAATAAATCCACTGCTTACATTCATCTTTCAGAGTATTTCACAGCCTCTCAAGTTGTTTGTCTCCCTCTCTGCATGTATTATGCACTGAGAACTTACACAGTCCAAAGTATTGGGTCTGGCTGGGCTCCCTGGCCCCTCCTGAAAGACAGCTCTGTCTGAAGGGCAGAGGGCAATGTAGCACAGCCATAGGAGTGTTTTTAACAACCGGGCGAGGTTTTCCTGCTCTTTTTCTCAATCCAGCCGGCACTCACATTCTGGGAGTGTGTGAAATAACAGGTTGCAATTATAGTCAGATGCAATTTCCCACGATTTGGAGTTTCATGACCATTCATCATTTTGCATACTTGTTTGGCACTGATGAGCTGTTAATCAAAGGTGAGCTTTTAATGCTGGTGCTTTCAGGCAATCTTGACATTATAAACATCTGCCTATGCTTTAACACCTGTGCACTCACAATAACCCAGCACCTGCTCGTGTCTGTGCAGGGTGATTTATGGGCCCGGTTACGGGATCCTGAGGCTGTTCTGTGGCCTCAGCCGCTGGCACGTGTGTGCTGCAGTGTGCACCAGGGTGATGGGGCCTCCTTTGTACTGGGACAATGCAGGGAGAGGTCTCAAAGTGATGTGGGGGGGACTCATCAGCAGTTTGCCATCCCTCCGGTGGTGTCAGTGCTGTGGAGGGAGCCTGGCAGAACCCCATGTCAGGCAGCCAAAGGCTTTTGGGTGGGTTTGGACAAACGGATCAGGGGACATGGTGCCAGCATGAAGGTCGTTGACTGAGCCTGCCCTGGCAGGGCTCCTCTGAGGGAAGTGGCTGCCCTGAGGGGAGCCCAGGAGCTTCCAGAAGGCCCTACCATGGTGGTGAGGGTGTGTGTGAGGGGTTTCCCCTGAGCTCAGCACATTCCTCCTATCTGCCCTCGGTAGCTTACATCTGACTCCATACTCCTCTGGGTACCATTGAGTAGGGTGCTTTAAACATATCTGTCAAAGAAATTCGTGTGAGATGAGCAAATGTGCTGTGAGCTCTGTTTTCAAAGGTTAGATGGTATTCCCCAAAGATCTTGCCTTGTGTGAGTAACCAAAGTGGCACCTCCAAACTCAAGACTATAGGCCTCAAAGATGTTTAGGCATCCAGCATGTGTCTGTGCACCTGCCTCTGTAGTGTGAGCCCTAGCTGACACATAGTGTTTTGAGAGATTCTAAAAATCTCAACCCAGATACATAAAAAAGCTTTAATTTAGTTGGCTATTAGTGGTACTTAAAATTGCAATTTTACAAATGAAGTGACTAATAAAGATGGTGATAAATATTTTGTTACCTTAAAATACATGCAGCTGGGCATTTCTCCTCAGTTATATTTGCATAGGAGAATCATGTTGGCAACAGGTTGTAGCCTTCTCTTTGTGAGAACTGGGTGTAGAAGGTCTGGTGTTCGTGATTTCAGCACACTGCAAAGCTCTTAATCATTAGTCCTTTTGGATTTTTTTTTTTAACTAATCAGCCACTAATTGTATTTGGCACTAGCACCCAGTTGGTAGTCAGAAGAACAGAGTGTGTGATAGCTTCTGATTTCAGCACCGAGAAATTATTCTTCACTTTCTTTTGTGACTCAGTACAGTGATTATTAAAAACTGCCTTCGGTACTTTCTAAGGAATTATAACTTTTATTGTGTTTTATTATACTAATGTCTAATAATCCTACTTATTTCAGCAAAGTCTGTCAAAATGTTTATATAGCTTATTTTTCACGTTTGATTTAATTATAATCTGCCACTAAAGAAACAATGTTTGACTGACATTAATATCTAACTGGACCATACAACTACTAACTCTTCAGAACAGCTGTGAGAAAAATCCACCTGCTATTGTTTTTGAGGATTTTTCTTTTCCTAGGTTTCCCTGTAAAGTTTGTGTGAGTCACTCCTTCTAAGCAAGTAAACTTCTGGTTTAGAATGAGAAAGCTAATCGGTCTCTTTGCAGCAAAATTTAAAAATCCACGGAAGGAAATCAAGTCAAAGCTATTTTGATAAGACTCATAAACTTAAAAGCTGGTAAACCTGGTTAAAACTCCCCAACTATAAGTTCAATTAGATGTCACTGAAAATAGAGTAGGACTTGCTTAACAGAACTCAGGCACCCAAGGTATAGATAAATCCTTCTTCAAAACAAATGGTTGTGTTTAGGTTTCGCAGCTCAACTAACTAATTTTCTATGGCCCAGCATTAATATTCCAGTTATCAAAGCATCTTCAACCAAGGGCTGAACGGCCAACACACCAGGAGTCAGTCTATGCTCTAGCACTGGACAGACCATCAGTCTCAGCCTAAACAGAGAGTTCATTGCAACTGTGGTGTCATTAGAAGAGGGAGGACTGACAGTCACTGTATGACTCCAGCTCTCACTAAAACCTCTTCCTAGGAAGCACTGCCTGCCTTTAATGCTCAGTCTCTGGAGAGATCATGTCTCTGGGGAGAGATCCTTTCAAGATTCTCTGCTTTACAAACAGCAGAGAAGACTACGGAGTAGGTTTAATGGTACCACTCAAAAGACTGAGGCAAAAAAACCCCATTCAGATTGCAGCCGAATAAAAATAACGCATGTTTATGCTAGCAAAGTGCTCTGATCTTATCAAAACAGAGTGTCTACATTCAGACTGCTGGGTGGGAATGGTTCTTGCCATCTTTTAACTGTCAAACTCTGCACAGAATTTTTTTTTTTTTTATCAGCGTACAGGCATAAGCTGCAATTGTGTTCCAGTTCCCAGGCAGATTGCCAGACACTCCTGACTTTACTGGCCATTGTGAACGGTGGGAATAGGGAATGCGGGAGAAGGGAAGATGAATCTGTGGGATCTAGGAATGTAGGGCTGTTTTAGGAAGCTAGTGTAGACAGGAAAATCCCGTCCTTCATATTTCAGCATACTCTGGGTTAGTATTTATGTACTGGAAAAGTTAACCAAATAAGCCTTATAAAGGTCAGATCAAAGTTTTAGTGAATTCAAATAGCTGGACTTTTGGATGAGACAGTGCTTGCGCACTCCAGTTGCAGCGTAACTGTGTTAAAGAATGCCCATCTATCCATGTGACAGCTGTCTGCTTTTGGGATCAAAAAGGTTAGGCCTGGTGAAATTTCTTTCCAAACTCTACAAAACCTGAAAGGAAACAGATCAGCTTGTTTCCTGAGATGAAAAGTTCAGTGTTCAGTTTTCTAGATTTTTAATAGTGAAGATATTTGAAACCCCTGCATACTGGTGCTTCCACCCTGAAGAAAATTTGTTAGCTAGCAAAAACTAATCCTGAATCTGCTACCTCCAGAATTTTTCCTTTAGCGTTTTGTGGGGTTTCAGGCTAGAAATATAAGAACTGTGTAGTATACATATTGTACATATATATATACTATATATATATAGACATATATAACATTCACAAGTTCAAGGAGCATTTGGGTTACAGTCTCTAGGCATATGAATTAATTTTAGGTAGTCCTGCAAGTAGCAGGGAGTTGGACTCGATCCTTATGGGTCCCCTCCAACTCAAGATATTCTGTGACTCTAACTGATCAGCATGTATGTCCTTTTCCAAGTGCAATATGAAAATACAATAATATATTAAAAGAGTGTGAATATATTCCAAATGTGAAGAAGAGGACTAAATAAAACACATTAACAAATACTTAATATGATTGTTTTCATAATGGTTAAGTATCTGTCTGAATTGTTCCTCACCATCAAAATCACCTCATTGGCTAGGAAGTCTATCCTTTCCTAATAGGATATATTTTCATTAGGTTGCAAATAAAAATTCAGCATTCTGAGATCATTCATAAATAGAAAAAAATCTTCTTATTTTTTGCTATGCATATATTATTGATTTCCAAATGTTAAAATATTTCAGGGAAAATGGAGATGGGGAAGGAAGGAGATGAGGAGAGGGGAAATAGAGAGGGAATGAAAAAGAGCTTCTAGTCCTCTGGGGATATGATAAAGCAGCTGCTGTCACTGTGTGAGGAAACAGTGCGCAGGTGCTGGGTGTGTTTAGAAGCTGTCAGTTTAGCAGTTTAGAAGCAAATACAGCCACCTCCCAAGAGAAATAAAGAGCATTGCAGTTGTGGTGGGGGTGTTTTGTTTGGTTTTGGTGTTTGGTTTTTTTGTTGTTGTTTGTTTGGGTGTTTGTTTTTAAATTCTATTTTATCTTGATTTCAGAAATGATGCTACAGAAAAGGTTGCATACAAAGGGAAATTTTGTAAAGGATTTTAGTTTTTCTCCCATTTCCTCTCTTTTTAGTGAAGGTTTTTCATGCATTAGGTGATGTTAATTGGTTTTTAGTAGACTACAGCCTGACAACAGTTTTCATTAGTGTGGAGGCCAACAGGTCATGGTGAGCTCAGTCTAAAAGTCCCACCTTTGTTTAGCGGATCCTACATTTTGTGTACTTTAGAGCATTTTCTGGCCTATTCAAACACCTACTTAAACACTGAAAAAGGGGAGGAAGGGGACGAATATAAGATACAAGTGTGACTGTTGCTTAATTGCATTTCCTATAGATGAAATCACTAAAATTAAAGAAAATATCACCATAGCCAACATTAACATCCTGAATAACCTCAGCTCATGTGGGTTACCAACCAAACACAATACCAAAACACATTCAGATTAGAGAAGGAAGTTTTATCTCCTTTACAGTATGTTTCTATTCAATTCTAGTGCAGAAACACTAACACGTTTTAGTGTCATAGAACTCAATGAGTCATCTCACAATTTCAGATCCTCAATGAAATCTTATCTCTACATAATTATTTGCATTGTTACTTTCATCTTACTACGTATGAGATTGATGTCAAGATTTAATATGAGGTTATTTATTAATTTGTGCCTGTTGCTCGTTGTGCAGAAATTCCATCTTTTTTTTTTTGATCCTCTATAAATAATTTTGTTCTTGTCCCATGTAAATTAGTGCTAAATGATAACAGTTTGAGTAAAGTATTTAAGTGTACCTGAAGACCTACTGAAATAGATAACTGCAGAGATACTTAAGGTCAGGCAAATGCTTTCAGACTTAAAACAAACACTTTTGGTGCTTAGTTCTGTTCTCTTTGGTTTTAATGAAATTACCAAGGATATTCCAAATGTAGAGAACAAGATGAAAGAGAGCCTGGAGTTAGGAGAAGAAAGGAATGAAAGAGGAGTCATAATTTCCATCAATGGAATAATGAAAATAGATAAAAGAGATTCTAAAGTGAGGTATCTTTTGTGTAAATTTCAGGTGAATTAAATACATTACTGATGAATTAAATAAGATCTGCTTTTTCTGCCTACTGACTTCTCTTTTTCTTTTTTTTTTTTTGAGATTCTAATTGACTGAAATTTTTTCAATGAAGGCATAATACTAAATTGAATATTTTGTTCTAACCTACTTTTTGTTATCTACAATAACCTTAAGATTCTTAAGAAATTTCTATTAATATTATAGCAGTAATATTAGTGATAGTTCAGACTGTTGGGGACTTGTCTGTAAATGCGTATCTAACCAGTCTGAAAGCTTGTATATTGTTAGTGCATTGTAATCTGAATGGTTCCTTTAGAGATGTCAGTAGAAACAAATAGCTTGCTGTTATATACGCATATATAAATATATTTTTTAGCTTAAAAATAATTTAATGGATGAGACAAAAAGTATGGTCTCACCTGGTCTGAAGAGGTTCTACTACAATTGTATGTCCTTTAGCTAACAAATAAGCATTCTTCCCTCTGTTTTCTTTCTTGTGGAATAACTAGGGATTATTAAGATTCTGTGCAAAGAACATTAAACTGTAAAAAAACCCATCCTTTCTGTATTAGTGGAGAACACTACCCTTACCAGCATTGTAGCTGCTGGTAACTACGCTACATCTAAAGCAGATTATAATTTTCAGCTAGGTTTTAGAAAACTAATTCTGAGTTTACACATTCTACAATAGCTCTCTGTCCAGAGGTAGAACCAGGAACTTGTAATTGTGAGACACAGATTTTCAAGTATGAGTCAAAAAACATTTCACACTTTGACTACTAATTTATCCAGTTTGGTTTCTGGGTTTGAAAAAGCTTGATTTGGGTTTAAAACAGTTACACATTTGTACCTTTCTTCTTGAAATGCTGGTTCCTCTGGCATTTCCACTTCACCATCTCTCTGCATGTCATGGGAAACTATGGAAATGTATACAACTGAAACAGCACACCTCTTTTTTTAACATTTGCATCTTGCTGGGTTGGATAATAAAACTGTTTTCCAAAGAGATATTTTTTGAGCTTTGACATAATTTAGGTTTATAGATGGCAAGATTATAGATGGCAAATTCATAGATAGCAAGATTACGTATTTTCTCCTTATGCTCTTCTAATCTCAACTACTTGATTAGCATTGTTCAGACATGCTCAGCAGAGAAAGCAAAAGGTCATCTGTGTTCCATGAAGTTATCAAGTGGACCTGTGGAGGGAATTAATAGTTTATTTTTTTCAGTAAATTAATATGTAATTTCTATTCAAAAGTACTGAGGTAGTCCAACATCTGGGGAAGAATGAGTTGAAATAAAAAAAAAAGACTGGAAGGCAAGGACTCCAGAAGTAATCTGAACATATTAAAATATAATCACGCACACATTATGTGACAAAATTCTGTGTATATCAGTCTTTGTTTTTGCTTTATGCTAGAGAGATAAAGTAGACATTTTAAGAAGAGGAGTAGGAAAGATTGAATGCATGTAAAGTGAATCTAGTTTGAGCCTTACATTTTAAAATTATACACTGAAACTATACTACTGCTGGGTTGTGCTCTACTGGTATGTTGTGCCACTAACTGATCTAGGACCTTTCATTTCCTTGTAGATATTTCTATTTATGAAATACCTTGTAGCACATGGTAGTACTTGTAAGTTGTGGCAAAAGTATGGCTAAGTGTTATAAAAGTGCTCACTCTAATTAATATTAAAAAATAAAAAATAAAACAAACCAAACAAAACCGTAAACCTTTGAATGGCTATCACCTAGAAAGGCAACTGAGTGGGTACAGGTTTGTCTTATTTCTAGCTCTTTAATGAGACAGACTTAAGATCATAGGGTAACTTAGGTTCAAAGGGACCTCTGGAAGTCATCTAGTCCAAACTCCTGCTCAATGCAAGCTTACCATGTATATGACAGTTTTAAACTAATTTCAAGAATGTTTATATCTATGATTTCTGTACAAAATAGGACTAGACTGTACACAAGGTCTAAACTCCAAACAAAGGGTAGTGAAGACAGGGAGTTCTTTAACGGCATAGTTGTATACACTGGCTGTTGTTTACAGAGGTGCTTCATACGATCTGTGCAAAACAGTATTTCCTTGTCATCATTTTTGAGATTTTGTGCCTGAAATGATTTTTTTTTTCTTATAACCACTCTGCAAAGATATTTGAATACGTAGCATCTGGTTGGAACATTAAATTATTTCAATGTCAAGAAAACATGCATCCTTCCTTTTTCAGCAAGTTGTAAAATAGCTGCTTCTGACTGTGCTGGTTTAACTCAAATTGATTTAATTTTTCTTCATGCGGTTAGATTATTTTCCCCTTCATACCTAGCATGGTCTTTTGTTTAGATTTATGACGAGAATAATTATATAAGGCTGCTTCTTCCCTGAGATAGAGTTAAGATTTTCTTTCAGTAGCTTTCTAGTGTTTAGGATTTGGTATGAAAAGAATGTAAGAACTCACTAATATCTTGGCAGTTGTCAGGGAAACCAAGGACTTTTATAGCCATCCAGCTACAGGTGCAAATTGGTCAGAGGGAACCACAAGCAGGACAGCACCTACACTAATATCCATATTCATCCATGAAATATTCCTTACCATTAGCCTCATGCTCTGTTTATAATTGGAGTGGGCTTTTCTGACTAGTTAGTTCTGTTAGTTTCGTTAGAGTTTTATGGTTCATTTGTTTGGTTGGCTCCGTTCGGGAGTTCCGTTCCATTGGGAGTTTGGTGCTAGTTCGGCCTTTTGCCATTCTGCCATTTTCCAGTTGGCCTCTAGGGCATTTCTTCCTTATGCCTTTTTGCTCTCTCCCCAGGATCAGCTATTCAGGACTAGGGTACTCTCCCCTCTGGGACTGGCCGTTCAGCATGACTGGAGGTTTTTTTACTTTTAAAAGATTTTTTAATATATTATATTTTATATGTATTGTTACTAGCAATGGGGTTTTTTTGTCTTATTAAACTATTTTTGGTATTGACTTAAGGGTTGCAGAATGTCTCCATCTTAATGCAACAAAACACAGTAGTTATACTTCCTACTCATTTTCCAAAGTCCATGAGACCAGGTTCTGTCTGTTGTGGATTACAGGCTGACAGAAGGGTGAGTTGACAAGGAACCACCAAGGCTTTCTAAAGACTAGGGAGAGAGGAATTAAAAAATAACTTTAGATAACAACATGCATCAACTCTTACTATTAATAGTAACATGAAAGTCTAGCAGAAAAGGGACATTCTTGTGATGTTAAGTCCTTTATAATAATACAAGTGAAAGAGCCCACTTATGAGACAGAAATATCAAGTAGAAAATTGTATGGAAGTTTTAAAAAGAGGAAGAAAGCTTATTTTGCCTTGTTGGAAGACAGACTACAGTAGAACAAGCCACAGAGGAATCACTGACCTTAGAATTAGCCTGAAGATGTAATGTATTGCTGTGGAGTGATTTGTCTATACACAGACTATTTACCTAGAGAGTATAGCTAGCATGATAAACATTGCTAGTGCAGTTAAGTCACTAGGGAGTATCGTAACTTACATGCTCAACTAAAAGTTGTAGTGCTTACATTTGAAAGAGGAGAAACAGGCTTGTAATCCTGTGTGCCAAAGTAATTTTGTTACTTCCTCTTTGAACTTCAAGCTTCATTTTTATACAGGAAAAAACTGTAATTCCCTGGCTAATAAATGAGAACCTCATTTCCAGCACCTATCTGAGCCTTAACTAAGTCTTTGTTAAGTTTGATATTCCAAAAAATCTTTTGCTTTGAACTGAGAAGGCCTTAAGGGGATGAGATACCAAGAAATATCTCATTATCTGTCTTAAGTTACCGACGTCAGATATGATAAAGATTATATCCTGCTGTTCTGGATGCTTTTTATGTGATTAAGAACAGTAATGAAATGACATGAAGCTAGTGCCAAATATTTAAGTACACACTCTGGCAAAATTTTATCTTCTGTTCCAGTTTGCATGATACTTTTCTCATAATGCAATAGTTCATTGGCAACACAACAGTGTCCAGCTTTTTGATTTACTTTATCTTCCATTGTTATATGTGTCTTCACTGTATGTAATTGATCTATCACTGTAAGTGCTTTTGTCTTTAATGCTTTTTTGGCATTAACTAGTAATTAGATCTACAGTAATTAATTATGCAACACCACTAGACCAATTAGCTTTATGTTTGAAATAAATTTTAGTTCTGGTGTTTGGTATAACAAGTCTAGTGTAGCTATCTGTATTCCTGAAAGCTAGTAGGGTTCTAAAGAGGTTGTTACTTCTGAAAACTACTAAGTATCTATGAGAAGCATCATGTAAGAATTCTGAACTAAGTGTATAATGCTGTCTTACCAGAAAAGTTGCTTTTACACACTGTCACAAGCAATTTTTTCAATACTTCTCAATTCAAACAAAACCACAAATCCTTTTTATTTCATCAAGAGTAAGTAGAATCTCAACAAAACTTTGCTAGCAGAAAAAAGCAAAATACATAATTTCTAATCTTAATATTAGCTTGAATTCTTTCATGATTATTAATGCACAAAGCCATACATGTGCCTCCTCTTTTTCATCTAAAATAAAGTTAGCACCCTGGAAGCAATATGTTATAGAATATGCCCTGGAGGTTCTCAGGTGTAGAATGAGTAAATTGCATGGTGGTAAAAACCAATTTTACCTCTCATCACCCCATCCACAAAGAGAAACAAACAAACAAAAAGCACAGTGGAAAGAAATCTATAGTCATACACTGAAAGATAAAGATCTGTAGATTGCAGAGTTGTGAGAAATCATGTCAATATAATAATCTTTAATCTCTCCTGCAAGCCAAACGAATGTGATTGTGAGAGAAATTGTACTTCCTGAGGTCTTTATCTGTGATGTTCAAGGGTATAAATTACTTGCAATTTAGGAACAAATCACATTACTGCTATTACAGTGAAAGGTATATTGCATGTTCCCCAACTATATGCTTTCCTTTGAAAGGGTATATAAACACAGCCTGCATCTTCAGCAGACAAAACGTAGTTCTGGTATCTTCTAGTGATAAATGTGGGCTATCATCTGTTGCTGACCCGTCTTTCATCACAGTGAAGACTAGTCACTAAGGTAATGTAACTTTAAGTGTTAGTGTACTAGTCTCTTATCACACTCTGTGCACCCTCTTCTACCTCACAATACATAATCCTGAATTTACTAATGTTTTACTGAAACATGGAGATCTCTGTCTGATTTTTTATCTTATCACCTGTGTGTCTGTTTTGTTATGCTCTCTAAAAGCTTTACCATGGAACAATGTGGTCTTTGACTAGCCTTCCAGGAAAAAAAAAAAAAAAAAAAAAAAAAAGGCAAAATGCTCTTCAAATAACTTGTTAATAATATAATTGTAAACATCTATTTTGTCTAGGCTCAGAAACCTCCTTACAGTCACTGAATTAATAGTAATACATGAGCTAACATAATGCTGAAAGTAAGGAACCGACAGTTTAGTCCTTAAGGCGGGATTTGTGAGTTTGTGCCACTTTACACAAGTATGTATATTATGTATGTATATTTAGAAGAGTGTCAGGGCTTTGCCCAGGTGGAAAGAAAGATGCCTTGGGAGATTAACTCCTGATAAGAAAGTCAGTAGCAGACTCATTTACTTTGAGATCACAATGTGTTAGTCTGTATTGAGTGAATCTTTCAAAACTAGCCCCCAGATACAAGTCTAGGTAGTTTATTAATAGAACTGTTTGAAAAAAATGCTAATTCAATATCATCAAAATATTCTGTGGGAACAAGTTGGTTTTTCTTAGTTACTCTTGACAGAAACTAGGCAGGTTTCCATGGAAACTTGCCTACCTCACTGACAATTTGCCTTTCTGGAGCCAAATTTCCAGCCATGGGATGAGTCTAAGCTGCTTGGCTCCTGGGGCTGTCAGGGTTCAGACAGCTAGTGGAACATCATCTTGAGTTTGTTTTGAAAAGCCAAGCAGAAGTATTGCATCAGTTTCTGTAAATAATATTTTAGAGCTCTTGTCTTAAGAAATATTGAAGTCTTCTTCCAATACGCAATGATTTTCCACCCTCTCAGATTTTCACTCAGAAAAGGAATTTTGTGCCCTGACTACTAGCTCCTTGAAAAGCTGCCGTGTCTCATACTTCAGGTATTGGATCTACGAAACACTCCCACTGTTCCTAAAAAAGTCACAAGCTTGTAAAATTTAGCCCTGATACTTGTCTGAGATGAACTGTAACTCATAGACATGGCATGGTTTCAAAGGTGTTAGGGTGGGAGGAACACTGACTTATGGTAAGACAGGTGTGAAGGCAGTTGTTACTTAATAAATATGTATGTTTTTCTTTGTAAGTGATGGTATTGGTGGACTATAAAAGAAAACTAGTCCTCCAAGTGACTTTTAAATTCTACATGAAGATCACATTTTCTGAAAATTTGTGAATTTTAAGGTGTTCAAGACCCAAGTCTCTGAAGGCAATATTTGACCTTGTTCTAAGTTTTAATATATTAAAATATTAAAAACTAAATGCAAATTTTCTTTTTAAACTGAACTACTGATCCACATGTTAAGAGTTATAGACAAAATCACTTTCAAATCCCCTCAAAAGGCATACAAGAATACAGCAAACAAAAAACAACGAAAAACTCCCATCACACTTAATAGCTACAATCTCATCCTGGCTGAGTTAACTTTTATGCTCTTTGTTTGAGAGTTCCTTACAAGGAATGTTTTCATTATGTTCTTCCACATGTAGTCTTTTCTTTACTTCTCATTGCAAAGAGCTGATGTCACCATTGTAGTCATCTTTCTGTTTTGTAAACTGGGTGTTTACAGTGTGGTAAGAACATTAAAACCATCACTTGTGCAGCAAAAAAAGCTAATGGAAAAATCTGATTTGCAGCTGTGGAGGAAAGAGAATCATGTCTGAACTTACATATTTTAATCCCTAAGTAACAGCAAAGTGTTGCACAGCTTTGTGTTGCACACAACATCAGCTGGGAGAGGCAATAATTGTTCGGGAGCAGTAAGAAGTTACTGAACAGCCAAACAGGAAAGACGTATGTGTTTTATTCAGCAGACAAACACATGTGAATGTACAAATCTTAAAACAGCTGATTCTTACCCTACAGATCTTTTATTCCATGCTGTAGGCTCCTGTAAAGGTCTGAGCCTTTAAGTCATTGCTGTCACAAAGTACTTTCAAACAAATTCATGTAACTAAGCAGGATTCACTGGTCCTCCCTGACCTTCTTTGTTTTACTGCTTCCAAGGTTCATATTTGGATTCACTGTTCTTACTACTGTGGCATGCCTATGTCTCTATACCCTCACACAGTTGCTTTCTCCTATTAAATAAGAGTTCTTTCTTTGACTGTTTAATAGTTGACAATGAAATACACTAGGGAACCTTCAGCTGATGGAAAAGAACACCTCTCCATCTTCTCAGGAAGATTTGAGATGTAGTTTTGCTTCCTTCAAATGCAAAGCCAAAATGGTCTGCATCTGTTTTTGGGATGGCTGAAATTATTTTATCTTTGTTGTTTTCTCATCTCTTTCCTCCTTTTCTGAATTGTAACACAGACATCCTTGCACTGGGAAGATAGGATGCCACTAATTTCTGTGTTTCTACTCTAGCAAGTCTTAGCTGGGACTGGCTGCCATGCTAATACTCCACACCAATATTTACTTTTACAACCAAAATTGCATAATCAGCATTTGATGAGTGTTTCTGTTGAGCGCTGGTGAAGTACTGAGTACTGTCACCTTAATGTTCAGGCTGCGACTATTGCCATTTTTCCCCTTTATATCTTAATTATCTTCCCTATTTTAATTCTTAAACACAGGTAAAATCAATGCGATCACACTCCTGTTTTTCAACTCCGACTATTGTTTTTTCTTCAGGGTCCCAACCTTCTGATGCAGTTAGGTTGAACTTTCCCATTAGACATCAGTCAAAATCCTTCAACTATTTTACCTGAAGGACCTGTCAGCTTTCTGATCTCTCTCCTGAGGATCTCACTGCTCATAAAGCCACTGCTTTACTCATTTTTAAATCTGCCCTTAAGGAAAAACAATGCAGTCCCTCTCACTACCATTGCTTCTTATGTTTAACAATACAGATGTATCTTTTCTACATTGACTTGTGATTTTCTTCTTTCTTGTAATTTTTTCACTTGACTGTTTTCTTACTGTCTTAAATTCTCTCTTTCATTCTATTAGTCTCATCCCCTTATTGTGTGCTAAGCAATGAGACTAAGCTTCTCGAGGCCAGAGTTATTTTCTGTTTCTTTTACCATATCTAACACAGAATCCACCTCTTCGTTTCCCAAACCTTTTAACATCTAATATAGTTTGATATCTGACTACGAGTCCAAACTCTCGTGTGTTATCTCAAAATTTAATTTCTTCATTTACGAGAGTTTACCTACAAGGGAAGATAAAATAGGCAGCCACTTCTTATTTTTCTAGGATATATGTGTGTGGAAAAGTTTGGACATCCAAACTACTGGTTATAAAAGAGGGCCGCCTTTGACAAATGAAGTGCCAATGCCCTCAGGAAAACACAAAATGGAATAATATGTTAGTTTTTAGCTGGCAGAAAATCTGAGGTACATTTTTATACCCTCTGTTATTTAACTGTGGATGCAGTCACTGCATGTATGTTGGGCCAGATTATTTCATGTTCTTGCCTGTATAAAATACTCTCGGGTGGTATCAGGAAGCCAGATCTGCCCAGCAGACTATTCCCTAGGTGCCTCAAATGTGCTAACACACTGTGCTTCAGCTTGGGTTAGCAAAAAGATTTGGGAATTTTAAGAACTATGTCATCCTCTTACTTCCAACTGGCTGATATATTTTCAGGGTATTTGCTGTCAGATGCAGGTTAGAAATGTTCAGAATAGTTATTCTGTGCAATGGCACAGGTTCTTGGTAATAAGCTCAAATCTGCTAACGGTTTCCTGGTGATTCCTACCCTTTTCACTAGGCAGGTAGAAGGGTTTTGTTGGTTATTTTTACCAAATTTGTTCAACGGGCATGTAATATTCATCCTGCAAAAAGAAAAGAAGGAAAAAAACTGCATCAGCTTCTGGGACTACTGAATATTGCACACTGAAAGATGTGAGAATATGTAAAGCAGAGAGAAAATAATTCTTCCATGGAAGAAACTGAGATAAATGGTATCAAATAAATTATTTATTAATAATGTTAGGGATAGCTTTTTCACAGTTCTACATCCTTGCAAAACCTGTCTGACCCAGAGGAAAATGATCATCACCTTATTCACAGCAATGCAACGAATTTTCAGCTGTTAAAATTAAACTGTAATATCAATTCTCAATTTTTCTTATACTCTTTATGGCCCTGCTATTATACAAATAAAATAATGTAGGCCTAAAGGTTACTACCGTACATCTTGTTTTGGCTTAGAAGAATGAAGCCGACAGCTGCTCAGCATTTGATAGCCGGTTTGTCAGAGGTACAATTTTGTTTAATTGTGGCCTATTCAGTTTATGATAATGCATCATAACAAAATCAGTTTACCTTTTTAGTACCTTTTGGGTTATCAAGTCCTTCCCACTAACAAATCTAGTCTTCAGAAAGTTAAATCAAGAAATGGTTAGTTAAGGAAACTTTACAATGTGTCATACAGAAATCTAAAGTGAGCAACTAATTTGTCAGTAAAGATCAAATATGGGAAAGAAACCTAATTATCTAGTGTCATAGCAAAGCAATGACTTTATTTTCTATGGAGAAGTTATATGGACAAATGAGCCAAATTTAAGAATCTTGTATGTTGTTGTCAGGAAGGGAAAGAGAAAATCCTGGTTTGGGGAGCTAACTTTGAATAGCTAACTTTGAATAGTTAGATTCATTGCTTGTGACAAATAACCAAAAGCCACACAAATATATGTGTAAGCATTTAACACTTTTGCCAGCCATTCCTCTTCTACAAATCTACACAGTGTTTAGAAAACAATTCCTTTCCTATACATGTGTGTTTCCCAGACTATGCAATAGGAAGCAATTATAAAATGAATGAGTTAGAGAAAGTATTCAATTGAATTTGAGTGTAAGCCTACACCTCATATAGTCCAAAATGTAGTTATCTCCACCATGCAGTTCAATTTAAAATCAGTTTATGAATTAATCTACAATGGATATGATTAATTGCTATATGATTAGTGCTGTGGTGGTAGTATTGCAACTGTTGCTTGACTGGGATAGATTGATGGACAGACTGACACATTTTTGTCCATTGCTTTTGTGTGTCTTTCTCTGGATCTGTGTTAAATGCTACCACATCATTCTGAAACAAAAATTAAAGTTTTATTTCAAGACTTGTCGTTATGAATGTTGTAAAATGCTGCTTAATCTAGACCTTCCTAAACTACTGCAGAGGGTGCAGGTGGGCCAGGAATGTTGTTAAGACATAGTTTCAGTGTCCACCACAGCCTGGTGGATAAAAGGTTCCTAATGTTGATGAAACCTGCCTCTTAGCAGTGTGAGCATGTAACAAATATTATTGGGAGTGACCAAATTGCTTTCTGTGTTTCAGGCCATATTAACCTTTGTGAATCGTTGAAAGTATTCACTACAAAACAATCAGTTCACTTTCCAATAAGGTAATTACCTCTTGGGGAGGACAGAGAGGATGGTGATGGAAGGCAGGAAGCAGATTTAAAGATAGGAACTGGTGAAAACAAACCAGAGAGTAGATGAAGTAGTTGAGACTGGAAAAAGGGAGTGGAAATGGAAAGAGAGATTCTAACATGCCCAAATGTAGTGTTATCCATCACTTATAGAACTTATTTCCTCAGTTAGAAATAGAATAAACATAATGATACCAGCTTTTGAAGGGGACAAACTAAATTGAGATAATAGTTTGAAACTCTCAGATTAGTTTTGGCAGCCCTTCCACAGTCAAAGTAGATCATGATTTTGTAACTCCATTGTTTGCAAATCTAGTCATGGAACTGGATGTTATTTGAGCTTTGTTTGGTTTGAGGTTTTTTTTAACATTTTGTTAACAGCAATGGCTCTAAACCAGGTGAAGAATATTTGTATAGATCACATTGTTTTCTCATTAGAATTGTCTCTCATGTCTGCCCCTTTCAAAAAAATGTCTTTCTTAGAATGGGTTTGATTTAGCAGCATTTTTTTTCTGGCTGTGGAACATATATGGATCATGTTGTCTGGTACATGTTCCTTCATCTATTTCATTAAGCATCACAATAATATTTGAACTGGCATGAGGGAAAAGGTGATGTTTGCAGGGGAGGGAGATAGGAAAGGAATAATTGGGCCAAACAGCTGCTTAAATTGAAACTACTGCTGAAAGAAATAAACATGAGATATTGGGGTTTAGAGACTTGGAACTGATTCCCTGTTCTGCCACAGACTTCCTGTCTATCTCTTTGACGAGTTATTTAGGCTTAGACTGACAGTTTTTTTAGTACCTAGTTGCCTTCGATTTTTATAGACATCAGAAGACTAAATGTTAATGTGAGTTTGGACTTAGACCTTTGTACCTTTGTTAGATATCTCTAAACTCTTTCAAAATCAAGAGGAATTAAATAAAAATTATGAAGGGATTGGATGTTAGGAATACTGGAATATTATCAAATAAAAGTTCTCTTTTTAATGTGACTAAATATATATTCACGCGTACTTGAAGAGGACAGCAGCTACTGTGTCCTTTAGTGGGTGGTAGGGAATGCAGTTTATCTTCTTTGAGGCAGTATGACAAGTCAGGATTTGATCTTTTTGGAAAAGGAAATTTCAATGGGTAAAACGTGATTTGCCTTTTCCTTTGGAATAAAATGTTTCCTAATAAAGAATGCTGGTGGATCCTTTTCCAAGTTCCTGCAGAAAAGAGTAAATGAGCCAGCAAGCAAGATTTTTGAATGACACTTTCTCATAAGAGTGTTGGAGGTCAATGAGATATGTAAAACTTCCTCCAGCATGTTCAGGCTTAGCAGTCTCTTTCCCTGGAATAGTATCAGAGATGAATAATTTTTCCTGTGTGAAGTTTATTGTTTGAGACCTGCTTCTCACCTTAGAAAAAAATAAAACCCTTTCCCTCCCCTCCCCCTCATTAGGCAGAATTTTCCATGTCTGGCTTTGTCCTGACACACCTTCTGAAATAATAAGTGGAAGTCACAGTTCTTCAGTTCTGCTTTCATCATACCATAACAAAAAGGTCTACAGAAGCCTGGGAAAATAAAAGTGAACAAGTAGCAATGTGTGCTAAAGTTCAAAGGGTGGGTTTCACTTACGGTGGTATTTTTCACATGTTTGCTATCCAGAATGCTGTTTGTTGATCAAATTAGATGAGTGAGTGATCAAAGCATTCACTTTCTGTAAGCCAACTTCAGTTAATGTCAAGTATGGGAAAATGGGGAGAATGTGAATTGAATCAGAAGAGGCAGATAATTTGTAATTATTAAATGGGGATTTCAGAGGATGGTAAGCTTTCTTTTGACTGTGTGGGAGAGCTTTATAAAACACAGCTTGAAAACATATTTCCAAATATTTGAATAAGCCTAGTATAAATCAGTAGCTTTTTTCATAAACAAGATCTGCTTTTTCTGAGAATAGCAAAACTGTGATGCTTGAATAAGACTACACTTGGTTTGTATTTACTCTGGGCCTCTGCAACTGTTCTTATTGTGGAATTAATTTTTTCTCATTTGTACTTAGAATCTGTTCTCTCACATACATATGTAACAACATTTTTTAGTAAGTATCCAAAATACATTGGATGTATTGTAATGTAATGAATAAATTACTTGATGTATGAGTGTTTAGTGTGCTACTTTTTATCCTAGTTCTGGATGTACTCACTGCCATCTACTTAATCCATTTTAACAACTTACCATCAAATCTTTATCACACTTCCCACTTTAAAGTATACATGCTTTCATACAAGAACGTATTTACCTTGAGTTTTCACAATAATATCTGGAGGCGGGGGAAGCGCATGTTAAAGAAACTAAATGTATTGAATTTCTTGTAGATGATTTGGCTGTGGCTAGAATTAGATATATTTTACAGGAAAATACTGATGGCCTGTACAGAACAAGCAGAGAATTAGGTGTAAGGAACTGAATACATTCTACAAAGCATCTGTCTAGAATTACTTAAATCTCTACCAGTACATTATTTGGGTTTTTAAAAATGCAGATGGTACTTTATTTTTAATGTTATAAACTCTGAATTTGGGTAACGTTCTCACTCTCATTGAGACTGTGCTATAGCTCAAACATTGTAGAAAGGTATTTGCCCTAGAACAAAGGACAAACATTTATCCGTGCATAACAGACCTTTTTTAAGAAATTCTTGAGTTTTTTGGCACGCTCGGAAGTGAAATTCAGGAAAAATGTATTCACATCCTCCTTTCATTTCCTGAACAGGTATGAAACCGTTTTTTTTGCCAGCAATTCTGGCAAAAAATATTCTTATGCTGTTTCCTTTCCCTCTCTACCATACAGGTATTCTAGGAAAAAAAAAAAGGGGGGGAATATTTGTATCCATATTGTTTTCTTTCCCTTACTGTACACCCTCCATTATGTATTTAATCTATTGCAAGTGTCAAAACTATTGGAAATATTTTTTAGAAGAAAATTACTGTTCCAAGGGAGGAAAGGTTGGGACTTGTTTCTTAGCAATAGGACGAATACAATATGTAACTTTCACAGAGAATGTGTCTATTGCACAGTGCAAATTACAAGTAATTTCATTATCAAAATGTGAAGATTATATTTTAAAATATATTAACTTTAGAGAACTGTATACTGTATTGGCATTCCCTCCAGTAATTTGTGACAACAGTACAATCATCAAACCATTTTAACAGCAACTCCTATGAGTTTCGTATGATCTAATTTATTTTCCATCTTTGGAATGAATATGAGAAAGGCTAGTGATAGATCCAAAATGGAAATAGGTGGAGTCGCCTTTGTTCACACAAAAATACACAGTACACCCTCGTACGTTTTATGGTAGGTAGCTTGCATGTGACTATTTTATCATGCAAAAACTCTGTGTTATGCAGTTTGTATGCAAACTGCCTGTACCACTGATGAGGCCCTCTGAATAACAGGGATGAACATGCAGAACTTAATCGAAAGCATGAAGAAGCAATAACCTCACAATTAACTGACTTCGTTGAAGGGCAAAAGTTATGTTCTTTATATCTACTGTATACATTATGCCTAACTATTTCCCCCAGAAATCAAGGATTTATGGTCAGGTGTCAAGGGTGGAGTTTATCCATGTGCCTGGAAAATGGTACTTTCTGTGCCTTTTAGTAGAGGGCATGATTTTAACTACGTTTTTTTCACTTGCCATGTGTTGAAAAGACTGATATTGAAAAGCAGAGAGTTACTTTATGTGATTCAGAGGGTGTGAGGAACAATAACAACCAACACTTCTTGGGATGGGAAAACTCCTCTCTTCCCTAGTGAGCAAGGAAGTCTATCCACACCCAGTATTTTCCAGAGACCATTCACCACCAGAGGAGAGTAAAAGAGGGCAGGGGAAATTGAATTCAGTATAGTGTAGGGATAAGATAAAGGGTGATAAAACAGATGAAGTAATGTTTCTGAAGGTATGTTTCTAACTTGTTAGGAGTTATTTTTTAAATGTATATTCACTGGTGATACTTTGTCAAGGCACAGTATTATATGAGTAAGAATTAAAAATGAAATTTCCCTTCATACATCTTGACCATAAAATGTCTATTACATGTATATTTTGATGTCATGACTGAAAATATGGAAGCAGAAGCAAAGTATAAAGAACAGAGGGTAAGTTAGCAAGGATGTATTTCTGCAAATTGTCGTATTTTTTCTGTTCTACTCAGATGCTTATAGTCTCATAGTCTTATACAAAACCATATAAAAATCCCAACTCCTCAGCACCCAAACATAATTTATAGCAATAGCAATGAGATGCAAACAGGCCCATGATATCAAATTCTTACTTCAAGGTTCTGATCAACCCCACTGATGTTTTGGTGGTGTACCCTGAGGATATTGGTTCACAGGCTGCTTAAACTAGCTTTGAACTAGTTAACTCAGATAGTTTTGAAGTCATAGCTAAATCAGATTTCCTAAGTAAAAACATCACCTGAGTGACTTGAAGTTCTTAGCATTCTCAAGATTTTACTCTTTCCTTTCATTGAGTAGACCAACAGAGTCAGGCTAGCTACAAAGTGCATGTTATCTTGACAGATGAAATCAAGGTCTTCCTAGGAAATACACCAGGCTGGTTTGTCTGCTAGATATGGATCCAATACAGGAGCTGCAATGGAAAACAGGCTAACAGAAAGCTCTTGGACTAGGTAGCAAGGAAGATATTCAAGTTCTGGGAAAAGCACAGGTTTTCCCCAGGAATACTAGCTAGATTGCCCAAGCAATCCCCAAGACTATTCAGCAAACACTGTGTACAAGTGGTAAATTTGACCTGAAATTCACTCCTGAGGCAATAGCTGCATATCAGTATAAATGCATCAAGAGACACCAACCAGGAATTATGGGATTGCTAATTGTGGACATCTGCTTTGAATGTCTGCCACTGACTGATGATCACACATGGAATACATAGAAAAGAAAATATTTTTCCATAGACAGGAGCCTTGTGAAATCTCTGTGGATAGTCTCTCATAACTTGCTAATGGCTCAAAACTGTTTTTGTTTCAGTTGGCACAGTGAAAGCATAAAATATTTTTAACCTTCAGTTTTCAAAAATCAGTTCAGAAGGGTGAAAAATGTGAGTCTGAAATGTGATGTGAAAGAAATACCATGTTTGATTTGTACTTATGATTCTAAGATTCTTTTGGATCTTCTTAAAGACAAAATAAAACACTCCAGATATCAACATTTAAATATCTTATTCCAACTGTGACCAAAACAAACAGCTTAACCAGTAAAGAAGCATGGGACACATATATTAATCATTGTGGCGATGAGGAACGACGCACACCGGGATGCAGACAAAGATGCACATACAGGCAGAGATCTTGTTCAGGAAGGAGCGCAGAGCCGGGCAGAGCAGAGAGCTGAGCCAGGCTGAGGCCCTCTTTATTAGCCATTGACAATTTATAGGATTTACAGATACGGGCCTGGACTAAGATGTTACATAAGATGTTTTTCCAATAATTTTTACTATAAACATACCACACTGATGTTATGTTTGTTTCAGTTACGTTCCTACTTATTCACAGACCAGGCTCAAGGACATTCACACATCCCATGCACTTGGGGGTGGTCGTCCAGACCAAGATACCATTCTCATGAGTCTGGGCTATCAATTCTCACACTCATAAAAACATACTTCTGTATAATCTGTCCAAGGCCCTTTAGCTGGAACTGCACATCCTGCTGTTCCCACAATCATCATTCTTGATTCCTGTAAAACCTATGGGGAACCATACTCTGTAATCCCATTTACTTACCTGAGACTCACCTCACAGGGTTTCCAGGATGAGATTTAGTGGTCAGGTTGTACATTCCTTCATTCACATAGTGTAATAAAATCTTTCTTCCAATGACATTACTTTAGAGAAATAGGTGCATTCAGTGTCTAATCATCCAGGGAATATTTCCCCAGAAAAATCTTGTGGTTTTGAGCAACACAGAAGCAGTAAATTTTAAACAAAAGTTAAATCAAATGCAATCTTTCTCCTGAGCACCTGCCTATTCAACAGAGGAGTCAAATTAAAAAACAAAAGAAAACAAAACAAAACACACAAAAAACCAAACCAAACCAAAACACAAAACAAAACAAACAAAAAAAATTCCAGACCTTAATTACCTATTTATTCTTTCAAAAGTTAAATTGTTTCCCCAGATATAAAGTGTAAGCTATCTACTCGTTTGCTAGTTTTTGTTATTTTTGTAGGCTAAGCTAATTTCACTGCTACCCCTTTGAGCAGTAGCACTTCCTGAACTAGACTACTGCACTCTGAAGTACAACTTTAGCAACTTCTTTAAAAAAATAACTTGAAGATGCAATCTTCAGCTTTAGCTGGTATTCTATGAAACACTGCACTGCCTAGCACAGTGATGGCAAAGAACTGATCAAAGTTTTTTATACTTTAAAGAAAACTGCAAATCTGAAGTTGTTTTATAAGAACAGATTTTCTGCTTAGTCAAATTTCATTATGCATGTGCCATGTCCTTTCACAATATAATTTTCTTCCTAATTGGTGGCTATGTTTAGCTTAGGTTCTTTTTCTTTTCAGTCCTTAACTTTGAGATTCACTGGGTTGTTTAAAGACCATAGGACAAAAAGTTTAGAGTTTAAGACCTATGTGGATTTTGAAATAGCTTCTCAAGTGGATTTTCAGGCATGATGAATAGGTCATCTGTCTTATTGATGATTCTCTAAACATGTATTCTGATATTTCCTTTTTGTCAGTAGGATTGTTTTTTAAACTGCATTT
The DNA here is from genome assembly GCF_036013445.1 of Caloenas nicobarica. Taxonomy (NCBI): domain Eukaryota; kingdom Metazoa; phylum Chordata; class Aves; order Columbiformes; family Columbidae; genus Caloenas; species Caloenas nicobarica. The sequence goes on from NC_088245.1 coordinate 126,519,221, forward strand.
TATACTTTTATATAAATGCATTATACAGCTTTTTAGAAGATGATTAGGTTATCAAAGCCTAGGAGGGTATTGTATAAGGATTGCTGTGACTTCTTTTCCTTCACTTTTTTTTTGTTGTTTACCAAACTAACACAGAACTTGGAAACAAAATGAGTTTTAATATCTCTCTCTCCAAAGAAGAACAACACCACAACAAACCTCACTTCCTAAACACAGAGGATAAGTGTGATTAAGCTGAAATTAGAGAACAAAGGGTCTACAGAAGTCTATGCCCACCATGTCCATGACGATATAGATTTTCTTTTAACAAACTTTATAACCACCTGTAGTCCCAAAGAAATGTGTTGCACTCCTTCTAAGGCTTGGTTATCCATTTCCTGCTCCTTGTTTAAACCTTTCCGTTTGAACTTTAGGCTTTTGGCCCCAAACCATGTCTTTTCTCTCACAGAAGTCTCTGGGCTATGAAGATGATTAAGGGCTATGAAGATGATCAGGGGTCTGGAACTTTTTTTTTATGAGGAGAGACTGAGGGAGCTGGGTCTCTTCAGCCTGGAGACGAGAAGGCTGAGAGGGGATCTCATCAATGTTTATAAATATCTCAAGGGTGGGTGTCCAGAGGATGGGACCAGACTCCTTTCAGTGGTGCCCAACGATAGGATGAGGAGCAAGGGGCACAGACTGAAACATAGGAGGTTCCATCTAAACAAAAGGAGAAACTTCTTTACTTTGAGGGTGTCAGAGCAATGGAACAGGCTGCCCAGAGAGGTTGTGGAGTCTCCTTCTCTGGAGACATTTAATACTCACCTGAACACATTCTTGTGCAATCTGCTGTAGGTGAACCTGCTTTATCAGGTGGGTTGGACTAGATGATCTCCAGAGGTCTCTTCCAACCCCAACCATTCTGTGATTCTGTGGTTCTGTGGAAGCTTCTAATTACATAATAACACGACAATTTAAGAAACTCTTTTTCGAAAAAGTATAAAAAAATCACTGAAATATATTGTCACCCAATCTATCAATGAAAATAATATAGATTTTAAAGAACAATAAAGCTTTACATACAGTATTTGTTAAATACATTATTATTTTTTTTCAGATACCACAGGAATGAGTGACTAGCATGCACACTCTCAGTGTGGCCAGGAGGTGGTTAGCCTTTCTAACGTAAGCCAATAACATCTCACAGTGCGTAGAATTAGGAAACATGACGAATTGCAGTCTTGTTGTAAGATTATTAAAAACAAACAAACAGGGAAAAAAAAAAACAAACACACACACACAAAAAAAAACAACCAAAAAACCAGAAAAAAACAAAATAAACCAAAACAAAACAAAACAAAAAACCCCAGCAACAAAACTAAACCTGCAGAGAGCTTATTTTCAGTTAACTAACTTTTTATTTCTTTCTATGGCTTCTTTATTTATTCTTCCCAGTTTCTTCTCTAGTTTGGACCAACTGAGATAAACAGAATCATAGAATCATTTTGGTTGGAAAAGACCCTCATGATGATCGAGTGCAACCATTAACCTAACTCCAGCACTAAGCCATGTTCCAAAGAACTTAATCTATACATCTTTTAAACACCTCCAGGGATGGTGACTCCACCACTTCCCTGGGCAGCCTGTTCCAATGCCTGACAACCCTTTCCGTGAAGAATGTTTTCCTAATATTCAATCTAAACCTCCCCTGGTGCAACTTGAGGCCATTTCCTCTTGTTCTATCACTTGCTGCTTGGGAGAAGAGACCAACACCCTTCATGCTACAACCTCCTTTCAGATAGTTGTAGACAGCAATAAGGTCTCTCCAGTCCTGTTATTGCTTTACCAGTACTTGCACAAATTATGAACTAACACCACTTACACAATGAAATAGGAGCTAGGAATGAAGAGAAGAGACATGTGGAAACACAACTATGCAATTTGTTCTGTTTATTCCTAAGGAGATTATTTTAGGATACAATGTACCTTCAGCATGTAGCTAAGAAACAAGAAGTATCTTCTCTTCCCTCCTTCCATTTTCGGATGATGATGTGGGACGGAATAGAAAAATTGAGTCCGTAAATGATTGGCTTCGGGACTGGTGCTACAGGCAGGGCTTTGGGTTCTTTGATAATGGCTGGTTTTATAAGACACCAGTCCGGTCAGTGATATGTGGGAAAGGTTTATCCCACAGGGGTAAAAAGATGCTGGGACATGAATTAGCAGGGCTCATTTGCAGGGCTTTAAACTAGATTTGAAGGGGGATGGGGTTGTAGCTGGGCTTGCATCAGTGGGGCAGCACACTGGAATCAATAAAGACCGGGAGGCCCCCCAGGCCCCTAGGGTGAAATCGGTGTACTCGGCTCGCTCCCTGAAATGCCTGTACACCAATGCGCGCAGCATGGGGAATAAGCAGGAGGAGTTAGAAACCTGCGTTCGGTCAGGAGATTATGATCTGGTGGCAATTACAGAGACATGGTGGGACAGCTCACATGACTGGAATGTGGTCATGGATGGCTATGCCCTTTTCAGGAAAGACAGGCCAGCCAAGCGTGGTGGTGGAGTTGCTCTTTATGTGAGAGAGCAACTACAATGTATAGAGTACTGTCCAGGTGCGGTTGAGGAGCAAGTTGAGAGTCTGTGGGTGAGAATTAAGGGGCAGGCTGGCAGGGGTGACACTGTTGTGGGAGTCTATTACAGGCCACCAGATCAGGGTGAGGAAGTTGATGAGGCCTTCTACGGGCAGCTGAGAGCGGCCTCACAGTCACAGGCTCTGGTTGTTATGGGGGATTTTAACTACCCTGATGTTTGCTGGAAGGACTACTCAGCCAGCCAGCCTCAGTCTAGGAGGTTCCTCCAGTGCATTGACGATAACTTTCTGATGCAAATGGTGGAGGAGCCGACTAGAAGAGGTGCGCTGCTGGATCTCGTCCTCGCTAACAAGGAGGGTCTGGTTGAAGCAGTAAAGGTGGGGGGCTGCCTTGGTTGCAGTGACCATGAGATGGTGGAGTTCAGAATCTCCTGTGGTGGGAGCAGAATACCGAGCAGAATTGCAACCCTGGACTTCAGCAGGGCCAACTTTGGCCTTTTCAAACAGTTGCTGGAGGAAATCCCGTGGGCAAGGCTGCTTGAAGGTAAAGGGGCCCAAGATAGTTGGTTAACTTTCAGGGACTGCTTCTACCAAGCTCAAGATCAGTGCATCCCGACGCGCAGGAAGTCAAGGAAGGGAGCCAGGAGACCTGCGTGGTTAAACAGGGAACTGCTGGGCAAACTCAAGTGGAAGAGGAGGGTTTACAAATCATGGAAGGAGGGGCTGGCCACTTGGGAAGAATATAAGGCTGTTGTCAGAGGATGTAGGGAGGCAACTAGGAAAGCTAAGGCCTCCTTAGAGTTAAACCTGGCGAGAGGGGTCAAGGACAACAGGAAGAGCTTCTTCAAATACATGGCAGATAAAACTAACACCAGAGGCAATGTAGGCCCACTGATGAACGGGGTGGGTGCCCTGGTGACAGAAGATACAGAGAAGGCAGAATTACTGAATGCCTTCTTTGTCTCTGTCTACTCTGCCGGAGGCTGTCCTGAGGAGCCCCGTACCCCTGAGGCCCCAGAGGAAGGCAGGGCAATGGAGGAGTCTGCCTCAGTTGATGAGGACTGGGTTAGGGAGCAATTAAGCAATCTGGACATCCATAAATCCATGGGTCCAGATGGGATGCACTCGAGGGTGCTGAGGGAGCTGGCTGAAGTCATTGCTGGACCGCTCTCCATCATCTTTGCCAAGTCTTGGGAAACGGGAGAGGTGCCTGAGGACTGGAGGAAAGCAAATATCACTCCGGTCTTCAAGAAGGGCAAGAAGGAGGACCCGGGCAACTATAGACCGGTCAGCCTCACCTCCATCCCTGGGAAAGTGATGGAACACCTTATCCTTGGTGTCATCTTAAGACATATCAAGGATAAGAGGGTCATCAGGGACAGTCAACATGGCTTCACCAAGGGGAAGTCGTGTTTGACCAACCTCATAGCCTTTTATGAAGACGTAACAAGGTGGATTGACGATGGCAGAGCAGTGGATGTGGTCTACCTTGACTTCAGCAAAGCATTTGACACCGTCTCCCACAGCATCCTCACGGCAAAACTGAGGAAGAGTGGACTGGATGATCGGGTAGTGAGGTGGACTGCAAACTGGCTGAAGGAGAGAAGCCAGAGAGTTGTGATCAATGGGGCGGAGTCTGGTTGGAGGCCTGTATCTAGTGGAGTGCCTCAAGGGTCAGTTCTGGGACCAATACTGTTCAATATATTCATCAATGACTTGGATGAGGGAATTGAGTGTACTATCAGCAAGTTTGCTGATGACACCAAGCTGGGAGGAGTGGCTGACACGCCAGAGGGCTGTGCTGCCATCCAGCGAGACCTGGACAGGCTAGAGAGTTGGGCGGGGAAAAATTTAATGAAATATAACAAGGGGAAATGTAGAGTCTTGCATCTGGGCAGGAACAACCCCAGGTTCCAGTACAGGTTGGGGAATGACCTATTAGAGAGCAGTGTGGGGGAAAGAGACCTGGGGGTCCTGGTGGACAGCAGGATGACCATGAGCCAGCACTGTGCCCTTGTGGCCAAGAAGGCCAATGGCATCCTGGGGTGTATTAGAAGGGGGGTGGTTAGTAGGTCCAGAGAGGTTCTCCTTCCCCTCTACTCTGCCCTGGTGAGACCTCATCTGGAATATTGTGTCCAGTTCTGGGCCCCTCAGTTCAAGAAGGACAGGGAACTGCTGGAGAGAGTCCAGCGCAGGGCCACAAAGATGATTAAGGGAGTGGAGCATCTCCCTTATGAGGAAAGGCTGAGGGAGCTGGGTCTCTTTAGCTTGGAGAAGAGGAGACTGAGGGGTGACCTCATTAATGTTTATAAATATATAAAGGGTGGGTGTCACGAGGATGGAGCTAGGCTCTTCTCGGTGACAACGAACAGTAAGACAAGGGGTAATGGGTCCAAGCTGGAACACAAGAGGTTCCACTTAAATGTGAGAAGAAACTTCTTCTCAGTGAGGGTGACAGAACACTGGAACAGGCTGCCCAGGGGGGTTGTGGATTCTCCTTCTCTGGAGACATTCAAAACCCGCCTGGACGCCTTCCTGTGTAACCTCACCTAAGTTTTCCTGCTCTGGCAGGGGGATTGGACTAGATGATCTTTTGAGGTCCCTTCCAATCCCTAACATTCTGTGATTCTGTGATTCTGTGAAGTAAACGATTACTTGCCTTATACTGAGAAGACACCATTTTAAACCAGTAATGGCAAATCACAAAATATTACTTTAGTTCTGTGCACTTCTGAGTATCTCTTTAATACTCCAGGTGTATAATACCAGAAATTCAAATACCACTGAACAGGATGTGATTATTTTATGTAGGCTACAACACATGAAACTAGCAGGAATCAGGCAAAGCCCCCAGTAATCTTTATGTGAGGAAGTGATATTTCAGAAATTGCAACTACGTAGCGGACAATACAGTAGCATAAAAACTTTCTGTCAACAGAAATTTCTTACTGATAGTCATGTTTTCTTTTTACAGTTTTCAGGTCATACTTTCCTAACTTAACTGTGGTTGCTTCCTCCCATTTTCAAAATAAAATCTTTTTCTTATTGGATAAATTACTGGGAAAGTAATTACCTTGAGTCCCATAGTTGCAAGGATTTGTCTAATGCTCAAGGTCATTTTCTCTCCAGCTAACAATTAATATCCTCATCAAAGCTTTTACTAATATCTTGGCATGAGGTGACTGAAAGTACTATGGTGTTGGTGCAGGACAGTTAATAGTAGCTCCTACAATACTCAGTCTGGTGAATTAGAAGTTCAGATTTATGATACAAATTTTGGCATGAATTCTGAAAAATTGTCATCTGCAAATGAATAGTAGTCTGTTGGCATCTTTTTTCAAGAGCTTAGCAGTGAAAACTGATGACAGACTATTGCCCTTCAGGATATTAATGTTCATTAGGAACGATATTTGTTTGAAAGGTTTGCTGATGACTTACTGGTATATGTAAGTTCAGGACTGCAGTAGAAGGATTCATGTGTACCTATTAGACAACAGTTTAAAAAGAAGTATCGACTATTCTCATTTTCCTAGGACATGCCAGTTGTAACATTGCAGATCCTAGTGTGTACAAAAATTAACAAAATCTTAACTTGGTCCTAATTTTACTCAGTATAACTAGTATTGGTTGCATGTGCCATTTTTTAAAGGATGTTCAGTGTGCACATTTGCCTGTAGCTGACTGACAGTTTATCACCCTGGCTGTACTCATAGAAATAAATATATCAGCATTACTGAAACTGACAGCAACTGCTGCATCCTGTGCTCCTGTGTATGTTCCCTGGTATTCTGTCAGAATAGATTCTTCAACATGTGGATGTTCATGGAATCGTATTAAATGAAGATAAGAAAGGTGTCTGGTGGGGTTTTAAAATTTTTTTTCAATTTTTTTTTTTTCCAGTTATTTAGGAAGTGTTTGGTGAGAAGCGTCTGATGCTTTCCCATTGGTCTGTGGGAGAAAATGAATGCAAAAATACCCGAAGCATCAGAATGCCATGTTACAAAGTTTAAGATATACATTATGCTTCTCTGTTTTTTTCCCCCATAAAGAAAATTGGTTTTAATGAGCAACTTCCTTTGAAGTTATTGTTGTAGCCTAATGGTTGCACTCTTTTAATATAGCCCAGTGCGTGGTTGGCCTTCTTCAACAGAAAAGCACAGTGCTGGCTTTTGCTAACCTTTAGGACTCCACAATTCTCTTCTGCAAAGCTGCTTTCTGTTTCATCTGCAACCCGCCTGTACAGTTGCAGGGGATTATTCTGTAAAGGAAGAGGAACTGAAATGCCAACAGTTGTTACATGTTTTTTAACATGAGCAGATGCAAATACTGGTTTGATCAGCTTAATCAGTCCTAGCCTACTGCAGCTCAGCAATCTGAAGCTTTATCAATGAATGTCATAAGTTAAGGTGATGGTAGCATTCTCTGCCAGCTGGAGAAATGTCTTCTTCAAGAGCAAGGGAAAAGAAAAATATAACTGAATAGATTAGCAACAATACAGGCTTTGGAAGAGCTGCTCCAGCTGTCAAAGGCAGATTTTGTAAAGTTCAAGGTACTGGGTCATAGCATGCTTATATAAGGCATTTGACAGCTAAATTGAAGCTAACATGATGCCAATTAATCTGGAAGGAGTATCTTCAAAATTCATTATATTTTTTAAAATATGTAAATTGTCAAATTGCATGAATTTTAAACTGTTGTGGTTGGTTGGTTGGTTTGTTTGTTTGTTTGTTTCTGAGTTTGTTGAAAGGTGTTAGAAGAGTACAGCAGTTTTTCTTGATTATCACGGTTTCTGGCAGTTGAATGGATTCTGAAAGTTTGCAGCAGTCTGAGATCCTGCTTCATATTTCAAGAAAATATCCTAGAGTACAAAAAAAGACAGCTGGACATTATGCACACACCCTTGTTTGATTCAGGAGATGGAATTTGTTTTCCATTACAGAATGTGTATTTATTAATGCATATTTGAACATCGAATTCCATTTGGCAAGAATCTGTTTGCAAAATTGAGTTGTTTTATAGGTTTTAAGCTGTCTAGAAATAAGTGGATTATTCAGCTCATAAAGGGTTTATCACGGATTGTAAAGTGACTACAAGAATTTTTTTTTTCGTTCCATGAGATGACTGAATGGTTTTAATTTTGTTTTTCCTGTGACTCCTGCTGAAGCTTCTGACTCAGAATTTTGCTTTTTTTTTTTTTTTGTATATTAGAAATGAGGGAAGTACAGTATATTTAATTGCCTTTTTCCTGCTGTACTGGCCAAAAAGTGGCATAAATCAAATTAATAGACTTTTCAAACAGCCAGTAGTCAAAGAAAAGAATGATGTCTTGAATCAAATGCAAGCACAAGGCAGTATGATGTTCACATCTTCTCTTAGTTTCTGCCTGAGGACAAATCTCTTCGTTCTCTACTTGTACTGAGTAACTAAGAAACCTGACGGGCAGAAGGTGAAAACATCAGGTTTGCTAATATGTTAACACATTTCAAGGCTTTCTTAAAGCTATGTGAACACCAGGAAAGTTAGAATCCTTTCTACCATAAGCCTTTGTTTGCACTATATTTAAATGTAGGAAGGACAGAGGTTCACCTGTAGACAATATGTAGACAATTTTGTGGTGGTTTTTTGTTGTCACTACTCATAATGTGATGATTTCTTTTATACTGAAGGTGCTACAAAGGAGTATAAATATCTTTCGAAGGAAACTTTTGCTGCAACAAAATAGTAGGTGAAATCCTGTATGCTCACTGAATGCAATAGATCATTAGAGTCTGCAAATTCATATAAATGCCACTTTGAATGTTAGCAAAGGAAGATGTGTTTTGAAATCATCAACATGTTAGAAAGACAGCTTATTTTATGGGTAGTAAAGCTTTATCACTTTTTCACTTTTGCCCAAGGGCTGGAAGTCACTCTTGTAGTGTCTGTAATATATATCTACAAGCTATACAATGTACTATATAAAAATATTTTGTATAACTCAAACAAATGTATCCTTAGCCTGAATATAGAAAACGTTTCTGCACTAGTCTTGGTAGTTCATAAACTCATAAAATAAAAAGTGTTACAAAGCAGAATGAGGAGGCAGTTGGAATTGCAGTAGATTTGTTATAAAGAACTAGAAGTAACTTTGGAGCAATTTTTTTTCCCCAACACCTGCAAGACTCAAGCTGATGAAAGCAACTGTGTCATGTGTCTATATTGCCACAGTCTGTCTGAAGTTGGTACGCATTATCAGCACATATGTAAAACCTCTGTCAGATCACATGTTGATTCTTCATAGTATGACGTGTAACTGCCTTTGGGACTCTGTCCACTGTAGACTTTGTTGTTTAGTGTCGTTTTGTTGTGGTTTTTTTGGTTGGTTGGCTGGTTGGCTTTTTTGGTGGTGGTGGTGGTTTTTTGTTTGGTTGGTTGCTTGGTTTGGTTTGGTTTTGTCATTCGTTTTTTGTTTATTTGTTTGGTTTTGCTTTTCTCTTTTTGAAGGCATCAGAATCTCAGGGTCTATCTGGACAGTCAGGTTAAAAACTTCATTAATTCAAAGTAGCTGATTATCTTATCTATCTATCTGATATGTGAAGAAGAGGTACTCCCCTATGAGGCCAGTGTGCTCCTCAGAGAGTTGGCAGAGTCCTTAATGCTGCTGAGACCAATGGTAGCTGCAGTTCCTCTTAGTCCAGCTTCAAATAATTATGATGGAAGACAATTTGTGGTTTAGACTTGCACTCTGCAGCCTTGAAAGGTCTGTTATTATATGACCCTGAATTTTAGTATTTCTAATGCCTGGATAAGAAGTCTTTTTCATAGATATTAAAATAAGCAAATGGGCTAATACAGCTCTGCTACAATACACAATATTGTAAGGTTCCTCTCCATTTCATAATCTAAAGATGGGCAAACAACTTTAATGTTATTCTAGTGTTGTTGGATAATATGTTTATTTATCAGCTCTTATAAGCAGATGTTTTTTAATCTTAAGAACTCAAAGGAAGAAAATTCTTAGTATCCCTGAAGAAATGCTTTCCAATGTCTTGCAGTGGTATTCATTAAATCTAGCCATTTACTGATTTCCTTCAAAATCAAAAATGTTTTGTGTGATTTCATTTTCCCATCTGAGATTACTTCATGCATAACAATGTAGTGACACTTAATTGCTACTCTAATTGTGAAACGTATTTTAAGTACATGGCAAGAAAAAATTTCTCTGGCGTCACTTGTCATATGTATTTATTCCTGCCATTTGAAATATCTTTGTTATGTTATATAAATAATTTATTTTAACCTTAACTGTAAGAGATGAAAACAGAAACTAAGAATGAATCACAACCTCAACAATTTCAGACTGATATTGTTTTTTTCATCATGAATTTCTTTGGCAACTCCAAATCAAAATGTTTATATTTACTGGATTATAATACAACCCAACTAATCCAACAGCCTTAATTCTGTAGCAATATTCTTCAGATTTATTTTCCCTTTTTATGTCTCCAGAAATCTCAGTGAAAGTAAAAAGTTCATGACCAAATATTGTTGGCTTTTCAAGTGTTGCTTTTTCTTGCCTGAAAAAAAATAAAAAGCTTACATTTATCCAGTGGTGTGGCTAACATCCGGGATTTAAATGTTGAAGTAGTTTGGCATTCTAGTAAATTATTGGAATCACAGAATCACTTAGGTTGGAAAAGACCTTTAAATCAGCCATTAACCCAACAGTGCCAAGTCCACCTCTAAACTTTGTCCCCAAGCACCACATCTACACATCATTTAAACACCTCCAGGGATGGTGACTCAGCCACTTCCCTGGGCAGCCTGTTCCAATGCCTGACAACCCTTAAGCAGTGTTCTTTCACCAAGATCATAGGGACTGGTTATAATGGCCGTACTGACTGTTACGGTAGTCTTAATAATCAAAGAGAAGTTTGATTTTTTTTTTGCCCTGATTATTTTTGCCTGATTATTCCTAAACCTCAGAAGATGAGCAGTCTGACTTCTCTGTTTCATTAAGATCAGTTGGTGCAACAGGACCTTAAAGTTGCCTTAGTGTAGCTGAGACGGAAACACTAGATGCTGAATAGCACTCTTCTGACATTGGCATAAGCCAGCAAATCAAGGCAAAAGAAACTGTGCAAGTCATAAATCACTCCAGTAATGAGTAGGTGAATAGAAGGAAAGATGGCAGAGGAAAATAATCAAATTTTAGGCTGTGCTCTTTGCTGTTCTTCTCCTAGCATGTGGTACTCCGCTATCCCCTACTCTCCTGTACCTTTCACTTCCCACTGATAAGCAGGTGAAAAGGTGGGCGCAGACATGGGCTATGCACCCAGGCAGTGGAGACAGGGAGATTTCAGGTTTTGAGCCCTGCATGGATGGCATTGTTTGGAAGAACAGCGATAATACTGTTACAAAACTCACCTCCTGCATTTCTGGGAAATGCTGAGCCAGCTCTGCTGAGTTTCAGGATTCTTATATGCCATTGGAAAGTGTCCACTGACAGTGGTGGGAGCTCCATGCTTCTGCAGTTATCTGTTGGTCATGTCAATATTTATTACTGAAGTTGTGTCTGTTGAAAATCCTGAAACAGTACTCAAAAGTTATCTTACAGCATAAATGCAGCATATTAAATCACTATCACACATAACCTCTTTTCTTCTCTTTTTTTTTTTTTTTCTTGTTTTCCTTTTGGAAGATATTATTGCATACAAGGATAGACTTTTCTTTATGCAAAGAGTAAGGAGTTGTATAGGCATTCATCCCATTGAGACAGAATTTCCTTTCAGAACAGTGATACCCATCTTGTACACAAGTAATTGTTTCATTGTGAGCACATACAGAAATGCATATTTTAGGATGAGTAGGCTGAGAACACAGTGAAGCGTTTCATTAGCATGTGAACTTGTATGGCTCCTTGTATTAAGCCACTCTTTGTATGTTGACTATCAGGATATCTTCCCTGAAACCATAGTAAAGTGGGTAGGCGAGGTTCAGGAGCTAGTCAGGAAGGTGATGGCTGATTTTGATGACATTTGAGGTATCATGTGTCTTGATTTGATAACAAGTATATTGCCATGGAATGTATACGAAATACAATCTGACCAGATCTGATAAGAGTCCTGCAAAAAGTGCCAATCATTCCTTTAAAAAAAAAAAAGTGTAGGAGCAGATGGTTACCAATGACACTTTATTAGACTAACAAAGTGAATATATTAATAAGTTTTGAGTAGTACAGAATATATGTCCAGATTGAACATACGGACATATGAAAACTTACATCGTCTACACTGCTATCTAAGGCAGTAGTGTTGAAGGGTGTTTTTGTTTTCCTGTCAAAATGTAAGTTACTGTTACTTAAATGAAATACCAATCTACTGTTGTACAGTGGATGTTACCTGGATATATCCACACCTTTTAAAGGACTTCTTACCTGTTCTTTCAAACAGCCTGGTACTGAGATGCTCTCTGGCACATTGTAGCCCACAAAAGCATCGTGTAAGTAGCCCCAGAACTTGCTGTCTGCAGCTTTCTCACCTGATGGTAAGACTGGCTAACATGCTGCCAAGAAGTGATGACTAAATGTTCCTTTGTCTGAGACATAGGATAATTCATCCAAGCTTCCTATATGTGTCACATGCTCTGTGTAGGTCTTCCTCAAGGTGTGCAGCTACAGACAAAACAAAGCAGTATTGTTTCCATTGGACGAATATAAGATGACGGATCTCTGAATTGTATCAAACTCATTTTTCTTGAGAAAAGGCTGGAAGGCTTTTTAATGCTGTTTGTGATTCTTTGGTTGTGGATAACACAGACTGCAGAGGAGGCAGGGGGAGAGGCAATTCTGAAGAGATCCAAGTGGTAACTGGGGAAAAATGTAAAGGAATAATTTTCTAGACTGACAGTAAAAAGAGGCTTTGGGTTGGAAACACTGATCTTATGATTGTATGGTATTTGTGACCATTCTTTTTGAAAAAGTAAAATAAGAGGAGTCCTTGCCCGAACTCCCATTTAATCTTTGACATTGCTCATTCTGGTGAAGTATGTGTCTAGTGGTAAACTGCAGTAAAACCTCAGAAGACAAAACTTTTCACAATCATCGTGATAAAGTGCTTAAATTGGAAAATTTGTGGACTTTGCATGGGAAGGGAGGGTGTTGTAGCATGACTGATATGAATAAATACATATACTCTAGTGGTGTAAACTGGTATAAGTTTGCTGACCCTGATTCACTGGGTCTTTAGCTCAGATTAGATTCCCTTTGAACATTAGCCCAGACCACTGATACTCAGTGGACCACTGATACTCAATCAGCTCACTGATACTCAGTGACTGTCTCAGCAATTCCGTAGTTTACAACCTGGCTCCAGTGGCTAGAGGCAAGCCAAAGGTTAAAAATAAACTTGAACACTGCTTAAGATTCCACTTTATCTCTCCCCTCAGTCATAGCTGGCATACAGATATTCTGGTATAATTTTTTCTAGGAGAACACTTTACAACTTCTAAAATCAGTTTCTATTTTCTTTATGCATTTTCAGTGGGGTAACAGAACTCTGAAGAGGCAAACAACCCCCCATCCTCCCTCCACACCTCCCCAAAAAAGGAAGGAAAGTAGCTCTTCTGATTTAATGGAATGTTTCAAGTTCAAGTTCAAGAGTGTACATGAGTACACTCTTAGCCCAGCCTGCTGTAAAATCTATACAACATGAACAGGCATCTCAGCTGAGCACAGGAACAGGAGGAAAACAATAGATACATATTTTTGTTTGGTTGGTTTGTTTGTTTGTTTTTATTGTTTTTCTTTGTTTATTTGTTTGGGCTTGCTTGTTTTCATTTGTTTTTCCCATATAATTCAAATCTTGGTTCACTTAAGAGACCCTCCAGGGAACATTTCAAGAGTAAATTTGAAAATGGAAGAGAAATCATAGTTATCAAAATCACCGACAATAAAGCTAAACAGCTTGTGCATGTCAGTGGTTTGAGAAAAGTAATAAGAAATGTATTATGTCATGTTGAAATTGTGTATCCATTGCAAGCCAAAATATCTCTTGATTCAGGGTATAGGCTACAAAGAAAATCAAGCATCACTTTCTTAGACATATGTCTGATATGAGGAATATTTCAATCCTGTAAGCTTTTGAAAGTGTTCTCTTAAAATATTACCATAGCATTGACAATAAAAAATCAACTTCCTAGAAGGTGACTGTTCCTGCAAGTTTTGAATTGATTATATATACATAAACCGATGAGAATTCATAAGGGAGGAAAATCCTGTGGAAAAATAGGGTTTGGTTTCTCACTCCATTGCCTTAAAATGTCTTTCTTTTTAAGCAAATCATGAGTGCAGACAGCTCCATAAACATCTAACTAGAATTTTCAGCATTCTGAAATTCTTGGGCTGAATTCTGAGCATCTGATTGGCTCTTTAGGATAGACAGGGAAAATCATACTCTGTAATGTTAGGTCTTTGTGATTGAACACGGCCTTCCATAGGAACTGTGAGACATTCCTCTTTCAAGGGGGTTTACTTCCACAAATCTGTACTTCAGAAAGGTTGCCAGTTCTGAAAATGAGGGGTGGAAAACAAATCTGCAACCCTTCAGTGAGGGGAGATGAAAATGTTGCTTTTGTGAGTATGTAACCTGCTATTATTATTCTTCCTATAATACAGTATATATTTCCCTAATCTCGAAGTGCTGAAGAGTAGCAGTTATTACTTTAGAAAATATTAAACACAGTTATTTTTCCCTTCTCTTTAACAGTCTCATAAAGACAAGTCGGATTTTAAATACATAATGAAAGGCAACCTGGAACTTTCTTTTCATGTATAGCAATAGTTAATTAAGCCAGGGCAACCGATATATGTCTTGTATTACACAAAGGCTACCAGTATACTACAGAAGCATCTGTTTGGTATCTGTAAATTTATTCAATCTTGGGTTAGCTTAGCCAGGCTGGGGTTATAGTAGCAGACATTCAGGTATTTCAGAGATAACCATATAAAAACACAGATCTGACTGTATTTTTTTGTTACATTGCATAGCTAATTCAAAGTTTCTTTTCAGAATTTTGTTAACAAGCAGATTTTGGAAAGATGCTTTGAAGTTTGACTATATCCCAGGGCATGCCTCAGATTTTTGTCTTGTCAGATAGACATGTATTTCAAATGCTCTTTGCAGGCTTTGTGATTTGGAAGTTTGGTTTGAGTGGTACTAGAAGCTGCCTGGGAAATTTAGCTGTTGGTTTCAGCTTAGCCCTCTCTTGTGCACGAAGCAGAAAAATATACTTTCTAGATTACTGCTCTGTCCAGACACTCCCCATGAGCACGTAACAAATGTAACATGGTCCACTTGCAGACCGCAAATTCCCAGAGCCAAAGACAGGGGCAAATATCATTCATCTTTCCTGTAGGGGATATAAAGAAAGCAGATATTTGTTATGTGAAGAACAGCTGTCATAATATATCCCTGCTTCACCAGTCTTTTCTACAATATCTTCTGTCCATTGTGCTTTTATTAGTTTACGAGTACAAAGCTGGTTTTATCACAGATATCAAATACTTATCACACACCCCTTAAGTCCTTCTGTGTTGGGAACACTTGTCTTCATGTTACACTCTCATTATGACATGAATACAAATCATACTGTGATAAACATTATACAAATCCACTATATAATTCATCTGAAAGATGGTTTAAAATTAATCACACTGATGCACCAAATAAACTAGTTTCAATTCAGAGTACTGGAGTCCAAGGAAATGAGGAGAAATACTAGTCAATGTTAATTCTAGTTTACAAACTAAACACTTGGGGACTCCATCCTCTGATGACTCGAGACTCATATAAAAAAAAAAGTAGCCATGTGTCCCTCAGAAACTTGATTTAAAACGTGGGCAAGTGTCATTGAATTATACAGGTGCATAAGATCGAAAGGTTAACCCTAGCCATGTCCCTTTGCCTGTCCCAAGTTGTACACTACACACAAAATGCAGAACTATTTTATTAAGTGTCTTAGGTTTTTCAAGTTCTACAGCTGTTAAGAGTTTGAAGGTAGGTGCTAATGTCTGCCTGATTTTTCTTTGTGCATTTCGTTACCGTATTAAAGGCAAGGTTAACTGGAAGTAGACAGAAAGCTACTTGTTACGGTAAAAATTTGGTTAATCATAATGGAAAAGCTTAAAATTGGACCATGTTCTTAAGAATTAATACTTTTTATATTGTTCAATACACTCTCTTTTCTCCTCTGTCCCCACTCTTTTACTTCTTACTAGGCTCAAAGTCAGTTTTGGAAAGCAAAGTTCATAATGTGCCCACTAGATGGAATTTTGCCATCTCTACTTAATTCTCATCTCTGCTTTCTAAGCTATGATAAACATCCTAGAAAAGGTAGTCATTGCTGCATATCACGCTTTGACCTCCTACTTCTCAGACATTCTCTCTGAAGGCTTTTGAAAAACAGAACTGAAAACAGAAGAATACTGCTGTTGCTGTTTACAGAAGCGGTTTGCTGTCAAAGAAAATGAAAACAAGTTGGTAATAGGTCACTTATCACACGCACTTTTCTGTTTGGTTTTGGTGGTTGTTGTTTGTTTGTTTGGCTTTGTTGGTTTTGTTGGTTTTGTTGTTGTGGTTTTGTGTGTATGGCTGGTTTGTTTGTTTTTTCAGTGTTGCAGCATTATTTCTCCCAGGTGCAGGGCTTTGGACTTGCCTTTGTTGAACTGCAAGAGGTTCCAATCTGCCCATTTTTCCAGCCTGTCAAGGACCCTCTGGACAGCAGTATGACCCTCTGGTGTATCAGCCATTCCTCTCAGCTTGGCATTATCAGCAAACTGGCTGAGGGTACATTCTGCCCAAAATCCAAATCATTAATGAAGATGTTGAACAGGGTTGGACCCAATATTGACCCCTGAGGTAAAACACTAGTTTCTGGTTTCCAGCTAGACTTCGTGCCACTGATCACAACACTGAGCTCAACTGTTCAACCAGTTTTCACACCACCTCACTGTCTGCTCATGTGGCCGATACTTCATCAGCTTCTCTATGAGGATTTCATAGGAGACAATGTCAAGATAGACAATATCCACGGCTCTCCCCTCATTTATCAAGCCAAGTATTGGTCAAGCATGACTTCCCTTTGTAAATCCATGCTGACTACTTCCAATCACCTTCTTGGCCTTCATGTTTTGTCCTTTCTGTGACTTTTCTCCAGCCCCATCTGTTGTTTAGTTCAAACTCCAGGTGGGAGCAGGGAGTTTTCTATTTCCTGACTGTTGCCCTTTAAGGGAACACGCTGTGACCTAGTACTTCTTATCTCCTTTGTATCTGAACTCCATTCACTGTGACCACAATGTGTCTTTCTACTCTACTGCTTGCCCAGCTGAAACCGCTGAAAGTGGCCATTCAAATCCTGACAGGGAGTAAGTTAAATATACCACATGAAGTTTGACAACAATAAGAAATATTTTTGTTTAAACAAAGGTCACCATAGGCTGTGATAGTTGCAGCATGTCACATGTAATTCATTTAATCCTGCTTTTAAATTAAACAAACCGTAATCTGGCAAGTCTACTAAGGAGAAAGAACTATTTTTGTTTCATTTTGCAAGACATTCTGATACTTTGCAAATTCTTCCTGTTTTGAGATGGAACAAAATATATATTTATAAGGTTGAATCTTCATGTAAGATAAATGGTGTACCAAAAAAAAAATCATGAGGGTTTTTTTATACACCCACATTTTAAACCCCTGGAACCTCAGACACCTAAATTTGTTTTATATGATGAAAGACAAGAAAAACAAACTCCTACTTCAATAAGATCAAAATATTTGTTCTTAATAGTTGAAATATTCAGATAAGAACATTTCAATCTTTCAAATATTTTTAATGCTCAACTGGAAAATAAATAATTTATCAAAACATTTTGTTAAATAAATTGACATTTCGATAGTTAATTCAAATAGAAAATATCAGTGCTAGTCAAATTTACTAATCTATTCTCTTTTTAAAATTGCTTAAACTATATATTTGTTTGTTAATTAATCATTGCATCAAAAAGCCACTCCAAAAGAGTCTATGATACTATTAAAAGAGTGTGCAAGAGAAGATCCCCTTTAACAGGTCGCAAGTACAGCAATTTTCATTTTGAAAGTTGCCCTTCATCCATGAATGGTATAAGCAGGTATTAATTGTTACTCTTTAAAAGAAAAGCAGGACATGGTAGTGGTAGGAGGGAATAACCTAGAGTTCAAGGCTACCAAGCGTTTGAACCTGTAGTAAAATCTGCTCTTTGTGTGTGTGATTTTTTTTGCCTGCAGAGCTATTGTAACAACTTTGGGTTTATCTAGGATTTTCTGAGCTTTGAGAAGACGACAAAATAATATGCATTTTTAATGCAGAAAATAAGCAAATGTTTGTAACGTGTCCAAAGACCTCTGATTATTAGTTTCTTATGTATTAAAGTATTAAGAAACTCTTCACAGTCCTGTGATCATTCTGATTTCATACTTAATTCAGTTTCTCACAATCAATCATAAATCAAACCTGTAAGTTAAACCTCTAACATGACTGTAAGAAAGGGGGCAGAGGATGAAAGAGAGAAGAACTATAAATCTGCTTATAGCAGTATTTGCACTAACTGTAAGACCACCTCTAATTGGTTAAAAGACTAAGATCATTTAAAAATAAACTTAAAGAAAAGCTCCAAAGTAATTAAAATGAAAAATAAAACACTAACCTGAGTCTGGCTGGTTTAGTGTTGAACTGGAACATACACATATATACTTCATGGCTGTCTGCTCATTTGGGATAAAGCAGTGCTCTACCATTGATGTAGTATTTCTCTCCCTGTTATACATTGGCTCTACATCTGATCTTTGAAACTTAAATGAATTGCATTTGGCCACTTGAAAATAAGGCACAAATTTGATACTGTACTGTTCTAAATATGATTTATTATGCAGGTAGGCTCTGGTATAAGAGAAGGAAGTTTTGGTTGCCAAGTGGTGCCAACATATCTCTTCACTCAATAACTGGAGAGCTCAGTCAAATTCCATGGAAAGGTTTATCAGAAGGATTTAAAATTTCCAGAGCAAATGGGATTAGTAGAAGATTAATATTTAGAACACTGTAACTTTACAGACTAAAAGCCAAACAGAAGGGTGAACAGAGATTGTTTAGATTTTCCCTGAAAATTCTCACTCAGGTGTACACAACTTTTAATCCTGTTATTTGTTATGGTTATGCACCTCTGTGCATTCTGATCTCTCCTGCAAGTTTAAGTTGCTGAGATACAGTCATATTCTCAATTTCTGCAACATTTCTGATGCAACTAGAAAGAAAGGTCTGTTCTGATTTATAGCTTTAGTACAAATATGCATAAGCAGGAACTTAAATAAGATCTGGCTTAAGTATCTTGTCTCTTATTGTTGCTCTTGGGAAAGGCAGTGGGTTTTTAATGTTTGGTCTCATTTTTTTTAATTCACTTTAAATTTAAGACAGATTGAAAAAGAGTAAGAAATTAAAATTTATGGACTGGTAGAACTTCATATCTTCTTATTATAGCTTGAGTTATAATGAAATACAAGAATATAAAGAAAACCTTCTTGAAAATAAAATTTGGTTTCAAATTTTATTTGGGCCTTTGGAATCCAAGAACATAAGTGTAGCTGATGAGAAAAATGTTTAGAAAAAATATTCTTGACTCATAAGAGACAATGATCTCCAACATGTTTTTGTGTATCTATTGCACAGGTGTTTCTTGTTCTGTCAGAGGGGAAAGTAATGAAACCAAGGGAAAATTCTGTTCTACCACTTGCAAGGCATTACTTGTCATGCTCACTCTTCTGAAGTATATATCATGGCTTTTTAAACTAAAGTGGCATCAGCTATCCAGGAAGGAAACACTAACTCAGCAATGAAGTTTTCAAATGAAATATAAAATATCTGGACTTAAGACATGCTCCATAATGTTTCCTGCCTTGGAAGTGCACAGCTCACCAGAAAGTCTCTCCTCTCTGAGATGGTCAGGTTTGCTCTTCATTGCTGCTAGGAGAAGAATAATTTACACCTACATTTTCTCTAATGAAATAAAAGAATGATGAAGACTCTTTCTGTCAGACAATCCATGCATACCTGTATGAATAAAAATAACATGATGGAGCCTTTGCTTGAATCATGCAAACACAAAGATTGATAGGTATAGTGTTGCTAGGTAAGTCATCTGAACATCTGCTGTGATACTGCATCATCTCTGGAGTTATAAAGTCTGATTCAGCTGTTTTATTAACATAAGGATCATGGTTAACTTATTATTTATTAAGCCTTAGGAAGACTTTTTGGCAGGTCCACTTGGCTAGCAGTGGGGAAGTCTGTGCTGCAACTCTTTAAACAATATTTGGCTTATAGTACAGTAACATCATCACCTGTGTTGCCAGGGTCTAATTCCAGAGATTTACATGTGGCGGGATGACATCACTGTGGTTGTTTAACATTCACACCTCATCTGCTGAATCATTTTGGAATAAAAAATGTACCTTCAATGTAACATTCTCAATTACACATCATTTGCCTCCCCATATTACAAGAAAGGAGTCATCTTATAGAATTATTCATTACGATCTCCTTGGAATCTTTATAACACCTCACACTATAAGACAGCATTTCTGTAGCACTTCATCATGATGGTGTTTTATCACCTAATAGCATTAATGATTACTTAAGAAGACCAACTCTGTTGGAGGTGAGTTGGCAAGAGATGCAGAACTTTAGACTTTGAAGTTGTATTAGTCTATAGTTTTGTTAATTACTAAGCAGAGGTACAGAGGGGAATTGCAAAGCTCTGGTTTGTATCTGTAATATATGCAGCCTAGCAACATTTCAATTCCGGTATTATGTCAATCGAGAAGGGTTTCCAGTGTGTGATGAGTCAATTACAGTGAGTTTGACATGGGTTAATACTCTTGCTCTGCTTTCTGTACAATGTATCCATTTCAGAAAACAACACTTGAAATGGGGACTAATTGCTGCCCTTAATTTTAACCTCTGCACAGAAGCTGTCACATAGGCTAAGCTATTGTTCCACCTCTAATATGGTGACTACAGAAAGGACTGAGACATTTTGAGGGTTGTGGTAGATTGCAAAATCACTATTTACTTCAAAGGACACTGTCCTGTTTTGAAAGATTTTACTTGTTTCTCAAAAGTTCCTATTGATTTGGCCAATGTACATGAAATAATATTTCTCAACAGCCATTAAACTATTATATGTGGCCATCTGAGCTGCTGGATTTCTAAATTGGACTATGCTCCCTAAAGACTTACCTTGGGAGCAAGGGACTGCCTGTAGTTTTGCTTTTCATCTTTTCAGGGTATGTCCTAGTAAAGTCTCTGTAAAAATTGGTGACCACTCTCCTTTTCATGAAAAACAGGATGCTGTTATTTTCCTTGTTTCTCACACGGCAACAAGCACATGACTACAAACTTTTCTTTTCTTGTCTTGTTTTCTCTTATTTAAGCAAAGAGTTTTGAGAAATCCTTAGATGCACAACAAGCACAGAACTGGCTTTATGGGTACAAAGGTTCTTTTAGATGTTTTTAAGGGGTACTTTAGGAGATCATCTTTCATTGATTGAGAAGGGCATTCTTACAGGAAAAGTGTGATAAATTTCTGTCTCCCTTTTCCCATTTCTTAGTCATCAGACTATGGTGCCTAGAGCTTTAGACTTCACAAAACTCAAAATGAATAGAGGCAGTAAGCTAAAAGGCTGGATTGTGCTTCTAGAGGGAAGAGATTAGTACCCTACACTGTTTTATGCTGATAAGACACACAAACTAGGTAGGACTGAAGGACATTCAGGTTTAGAAGAGGTGGTTCAGGATTTGAATGATTTTGATCCAGAATACATCTCTTTCTGATGTATAAACTCTTGCTTGTTTGGGTTTTGTTTGTTTGTTTGGGGTTTTTTCTTTGTTTTGTTTGTTTGGTTTGATTTTTTGTTTGTTTGGTTTGGTTTGGTTTGGGTTTTGTTTGTTTGTTTGTTTGTTTCCTGGAGATAAACTTGCTAGTTCACATTATGTTAAGGATTATCAATTCTTGCCAACAATGCATCACAGCTACTGCTCTTTCAAACGAAGACTAACTGAAAAGCAGACTAGAACTTAGAGACTTGAAATAGTAAAAATTATTACATCTGGCAGACAAACTATGAGCACAAAGAGAAAAAGTGGTTTCTCTTCTGTAGTTTCTAACACTTAAGCATCCCAGAATCTCAGCCAGCTATGTCAATAATTGCCAGTGTCATTATGGATGCTAGAAGTAAGGTTACACTAAACCAGACACTTCAGGGTAAACTTTGCAAATGTATGATTGTAGACAGAAGGAATAAGTGAGGAAAGCCATAAAATTCCACCAGCCTCATAAACAGGAAAAAAATATGTTTAAAAACAATCTGTAGCATTGGTTGACATTTATGTTTATACAGTTCCGGCCCTAATGTCACTGGGGGTCTCTAAGTATCATTGTCATGCAAAAAACTGAAAAGGGATGCAGAGATACACAGAGTTGAGATAAATCTTTTTGCTTTCGGTCCAAGAAGACTAAATTTAAAAATCACTATGAGCCATTTTCAATACTTAAAAGCTAAAGATGAAGTTGCAATGGGTAATTATGAAAGATATTTTGAAGGCTTCACGGTAGGGTGTAGGTGACTGTGAATCTTTATTCATGTCCATCTCACGTATGCATGTAAACCACTGTAGTCTGATTGGTTTTGTTCATAGTGTTCTGTGAGTTTGAAATAAACAAATAATTGTTTGCATCAGACCAGGTAATAAACATCTTTCTCCATTTTGGTTTTAGAAAAAGTCTACTGTAATTTTAAAAAAATGTTTATTACATTTCACTCAGATGACATAGACAGGATTTTTATTACTGAAACAGAATAGTGCACAAAGTTCTATTGGACGACTCCATCGTACATTTAAAGCTGGTGGTGCACAATGTTGAATGCTGAATGAGTAGCTCTGTCTTTCAGATGGATATTAAATCAAAGCCATTTTTGCCCACTTTTAGTTTAGATCATGTTCCCTTTATTTAAACTGCTACTAAATTTCTTCTTCTAACTGTTGCCCTTACTGGTTGCAATGCAGGCTCTGGAGCAGTATAAGCTATTTAAAATCTCTAAGGAAATTGTGCTTGTCCTTAGACCTTCAGGCTTCTGATGTATTTGTTACCAAATATATTTCAATGCTCATAATTTTTTCATGTGCTTTCAGTAGTGAGAAAGTGGTCCTGTCTTTTGCCTTCTTTAGTTATACTCTTCATAGAATCAGAGCAAGGAGAATAACAAGACTGTAACCATTCACTGTCACATATGAATGCTAACAACACTGGCAAAGTTTCAGCTGGTATGAGGGCCAGTCTGGTTAGGGACTACTGAAAGATTTAAGCTTTTTGCTACGCTAAAAGCCTTTGAAAAAGGCTGGAAACAAAATGTCCCTTGCTGCAGGTAGAGAGGAATACTTGAGAAGTCATTAAATTCCTCTCAGTTTAATGACCTTCAACTTCAAGACTCAGTCTTTGTAGCGTTAAGCTTTTCCCACAGGCAGGTGTACCTGAAGCTGCTGGACCAGCCCAGGGAATCGGGTAAATGTTTCTGGGGGGACATTCCAGTCTTCATCTTTGTGACCCATCAATTTCTGCCCAATTGTAATCCTTCTGATCACTTATCTGTGTCTCTGAACATGTCATCCCAAATAAACCAAGGTATTCATTGATGAATAGGGAATGTGAACTACTTGGTAGCTTTTGTTAGCTACAGAACAGATGTCATTGAGCTAAGTAAAATACATAGAGTCAGGTATAATGGATTTGCTGTACCTTCCAAACCACAGCTTGGTACAATGAAGCTTTGACACATCATGCACTATGATCTAAACAATAATTTCAACTATTCCAGACACTTATTTTGCTTTTCTACCATATGATATGTCATTGCATATAGTTTTCTTCAGGCAAAAGAAGCCTTTCAATCAGTTTGATTTGCTTCATAGTTCAGAATCAAAATGATATTCCTTTTTTAAATATTGAAGAATTAGAGATTACAAATCCTCATTCCTTTGAATGCCACAAAACAAATTTTTCTCAAGTCTACCCAGTATCACCTCATTTCCCATCCAGGCAGTGTAAAACTTGATTCAAAATCATAACCTACTTCACATTCGTTTGGGACCAAGAGCATCCACTATTGAAAGATGATCACAACTGGCCAAAAATCCTTGCTGTTGTAAGAGATTTATGACTTGCCATGCCTATACACAGAAACTTCTGTCTAACAGCAAATGATCATGTGATTTAGTCTTTAAAATCTACAGGTCTCATTCTGGTTTTAATTTCAGGAGTGTAACTCAAAGCAATTCTTGGGATTTCAATGGGATTAATCTCAAGGAAGAAAGCAAATGAGAACCGACTGTGAGCCATATTGTTACAAATCTGTTGTTTAATGTATAACTCTTCTAATTACAATATAACTCAGCTGGATCATTTCCAGTTAGCTTCTCTTTCTTTAAAAAAGGGAATGAGGAGCAGGACAGCTGGGGACAAGAGTGATTAGATCAGCACCAAAGGCCTACCAGGGACAATGAAGCCTGTATCTACCAATGAATATTAAAAACATTATTTATTTAAAATAAAAAGGTGGATACACTTCTTTCAGTTAGTCTAACACAAACAGCAAGAGAAATACAAATTTTTTACATGGGTACAAACTTGAGTATAAGCAGATGAATCCTTTCTTTTGAAATGGGTACAGTTCTTCCACTTCTGATGTTCTGGGTACAATAGTGTAAATTCTGCTTTTATAAAAACATGTATACAAGAAAGTCTTTAAAATTGTTATTAACTATAAAAAATTCCACTCAAAATTACTTTATGTAAACTTACATATTTATTTATACATATTAATATATGTATACATATAAGTATAAGCATACATATATGTATGTACATGTATATGTACATATACACCCAAACCATGCTAGGTATATCACTATATAAAATAAAAGACTTTTATTTATTTATCGTGTATTTATTTCTGAAGATTTTGCCTTTTTAAGTAAGGACCTTCACACCTAGTATTCTTCTCTCCCATTGAATTTTTAATAATAGAAAAAGCTGCTATTTAGACCTGTCAATTAGTTTCTAGTTCTTAAGCAAAAGCTCATAAATTTAATATTTTTGCTGATTATAGGTCTGTAGTTAGATAACATATCAAATTCTTCTATTACATCACTTTGTGGTTAAAGTTTGAAATATGACACACCATATTGTGGTTTGCATTCAGTTATGCAATGAACACCCCTGTGCATTATGAGCTCCATATTTTCAGATTAGCTTGGTTACTATGAAACTCTAAACAAATAAAACTGTTGTAATAGTAAAACCATCTCTTCCCCTTAGTCCTGTTGGCAATGTTATGTCTTTTTCTTACTAATCTGAGTCTAGACTAACACTAAGAATCATTCCAGTTGACTCTCACTGTCTTTATTTGATCCAATACCTTAAAAAGGTTTGGTGCTGATGGGAATAATGTTTTATATTTGTGCTGATACAGTTACATTTCTTTATTTTCTTACACTTAATTGTGAAAAGAAAGAAAGAAATCTTCATCTAGTTACTTTACAGTAAAACAGGCTTAGATCAGTTAGTCTTTTCTCAGTATTTTCTCTTTGAGCTGCTGGACAGCATTGTCATGAAAAAATGCCATGTGTGTTTAGAGAAAAAGCCTGTTTGTGATTGCTTTACTAATAGACTCATGGTTTCAAGCTTGTCAGCCTGTTCCTAATGGGAACAGTTAGCAGTTAGAAGAGTTTATAAGTCAGAATGTTCTACTTTGGGCACTAATGTTTGTCAGATCAAACAGCAGGACACTTGACTTTCATTTGATTTTATTATTTTCTCATCCTGAAAGGCCCAGTCAAATAGTCCTTTACAGTATTTTCGGTTCAGAACTATGTAAAGAGTATAAGATTTAGAAACAATAAAGTTAAATAATCAAACAAGAAGGTGAACTCAAAACAAAATCAAGTTCCTCTATCTTTAAACCAGATCGTAACTGTGTTTCTAGTGGACTGTTTACTGGATGCAACAGCCGCAGTCACACCCATCATCTGAATTCAGCACTGTCTAGGGGACATGCAGAAATTAAATTCTCAAAATGGAAACACAGGAGGTCTTCTTTGCTACAAAGGCCCTGTATAATTTCTTTGATTGAACTGACAATTCAAATCTCTGTTATTGTTTCCACATTGGTTTTATGGTGGGTGTAGGGAACAAAGTAAGTTCTTTGCCACCTGCAGTTTACATATGTATTAGGTGCAAAACTACCCATGTAAATCAAGCTATACTAAAAGGTGCTAAAATGCAGCCCTTCACTTCTTCATTGTGTACAGAAAATTCATAAATAGCCTGTGCCTTTATTCAACTACTCAGAATTCATTCAAAACACCCCTTTCTGAACTACTAGTAGTTTTTGCAGGAAGTAACTTACAATGTCTTCTGCAAAAATATCCATACTGCAGTTTCTGAAGTTTGTATGAATGTTTATGCTTGTGACTTTAATTTGCCTCATACAATGGTAAAAGGGTTAATGCCTTATGTATTTCGTGACCAGTGTAGAACAACAAGTGACGGAGAGAACAAAACCCCATAACCCTGACACTGCCTATAAAGTATAATGTAGGAACAATCCAAATAGCAATGAATTTGGGCAGGGAGAAGTACAGTAGTAGCTTCCAAGGGATCAGAGATCTGTTTCCTCTATGTCTCCTTGCTATGTTTTCTTCAACCACCTACCTACCAAAAAGTGGATAACTTCAAAATCAACACAAAGTGAAGGTCCTTGTTTGGATGGTGTAGTAGTAGTGTGATCTTCGTAACACCCTACATGTCCCCTAGTTTTCAACTGTATTTATATATGGCTTCTTGATTTTTCCACTTTTACAATGTTGTTTCCCTTCAGTCAGATAATGCTATGGTTAGGTTATTTTCCCACCAAATACATTTAGAAAATATTATTTTGCAGGTGGAAATAAAGGGAAGGAAGCAGCTATTGGAGAAACATGGCATGTAAAGCATGACCTTTTTTGTAAGTCTGCATTTCCAGAAGAAATATCATAAGGGGAAACTACTAAGTCAGCTAGAATAATTGGATTGGGCAAGTTCCAGTGGAACAATCTGGAAAAAAAAAGGCAAAACAGGCAAGAATGTGTTTAATCTGGATGTATCCCAGGTTTACATAAGTATACAGCAAACTGCTGTATGAGAGGAGCAGGATAATTGATGTCACAGTGATATTAAGTACATCCTTGACTTTCTGCATATTTAGCTATATTTACCCAAGTTATCTTACAATGCGGTGACTTTTCATTAAACAAATGCAAACCATTGCAAGAGAGCATATTGTTCTGTTTTACCCCTTTCTTCAGCTCAGAGCTTTCAACAACCAAAAATGTTCTGGCAAGAAACACAGCACCAATCTATCTATCTATCAGTGTGATGAGCCAATGTATTCTGCAGGTACATAAATCTTCCATTAAAAAATGAAGAAGTGTGGATCAATACAGTGTCCCAAGACCTGTTGAAAGCTAATAAAATTTACCTGAACTCATTCAGTTGCCATCTTCACAGATGATGGTTCATGCAGTGAAAGCTGGCTTATCCATGACTCCAATGCTGCGTAACTTGGAGGACAGCTGGATATTTTCAGTGTTCGGAAGTGTACTGCATAGTGCCATACATAGAACGCAGTAGGTGTAGTTTTTCCCTTAAGAACCTACATCCAAAGGGCTGGTATAGACTGCAGAGCATAGCTGTGTCTGGATTTCTACACATGCAAGCACAGAGACCAGACAAGAGGTTGAGAGGCCAAATTCTACCATCCCCTGGGCATTTTTCCAGCAACCACAACCACTGGGATTTATAATCCCAGACACCATTGAATTCCAAAAGAGGTCTAATCATGTATCAATGTGACCAAAACACAAAGAATGGTAAATGCCAGAATTGCCTGTCAGATTGCTAAATCTCTAATCTTGATCTTATCTTTAACCTAGGCCTATGTTTGGTAAATATGAACTGTTAGCTACTTTCACTCACTCTTTTGCCTAATCATTTGTGGGTGCTTTTAGTGACAAGGGGAATGAGGAGGGAAAAAAAAGTTATTTTTGCTCCGAGCAAAAAGCCAAACTGTTCTCATCATATCAGGATCAGGAAAGAAAAATGATATTCAAGTCCTCTGGCTCCAGGTCTTGAAATTCCCTCTTTGGGCTTCTCAGGTTGATCACCTAATAATACAACCCTAGTTTGTATATGTACAAGTGTCGAGTTTGCCATATGGATTTGTTCTAACACTGGTTTATTTGATTTGGACAATATTTCCTCTGATGGAGAATACAATCCTAAGGTCTACCTTCTGAGGCAACGGAAATAAGTATGTCAAACTTCTTTATGGTGGTCAGGAAGGTGCTAGGCTTGCCATTCAGAACTTACTTTACAGTAAACTGTATTAAAGTGCTTAATGCACTCCCTTACTTTCTTACTTGTCCAGATGCTCCTTTTGTCTGCCAACACATTGAAAGATGCAAGTGTTTCTGGTGCTCCTTCCAAAACCTTGGGGCTCCCTTGAGTGTGGCGCTAATCAGAACACTAATAGACTTAGCAGTTTGATTATTGTTGAAAAAGAACAGACAAAGCTTTCTGGTGGCTGTATAAAAGAACAGAATTAACTTCCTAGAAATTTCATAGAGAGCTGGCTGGATAAAGGAAACAGATTTCCCACAACACCTGGACTGAAAGAAAGATCACAATCTGTGGTCACATCTCTAGACACAGAAAATCAGAAAACTGAGAGATGAGAGGTCTGCTTTAGTGTCGTCACTCACCAGAAAACCTTTAGAACTTCCATGGTGGGTTACTTGTAAGAATAAGTCCAGAGACAAGCTTGGTCCCCAGGGTGTCCTGTTCTTGCTTTTCCCTCCTTCCTTGCTAGGGTACTTTGCCACTCAGAGCAAAACTGATGCCTCTACAATAAAGTGCAGCTGTGAAGTAAGATCTTTTCACAAAGACCATTGGAAAAAGAGAAATCTTCCATTAGCTTCACCTACTACCACAAATGTCTGTCTATAAATACAATTAGAGCTAAAGTTAAGCATTAGATGTTAAGAAGCTCCAAGTGTGTGGGAGTTAGACCCCTGAGAAATTTGGAAAATAGGGCCACTTTTATCCAGATGTTCCAATTACATTTTGGTGGTTATCTTTAACTGAACGAGGACCACTCTACATATTGTATTCCTAAAGACTTTTTCTGTGGACTTTTGATGCTGGAACAGCTGACTTGTCACAGTGAGAATCTGAACTGTTAAGGTAAAGATGTGGAGTCCTGCCCCTCTCCATAAAGCATTTCATAAAAGCAATGCCTCTATTTATGCTACTTGCTTCTGTTGAAAAAAGATTAATGAAATTTTATGACATAAAGCAATTTCACCTGAGATGCTTTTCTAGCCAGAGCATGACATGTCCTACTTCCCTTGCTGCAGGTGACTGAAGGGTTTGTTCTGCTGTAGAATACAGTAGTAAAAGGGATGTTCTGCTGGACAGTACAAAAGTATATAACATGTCACTTTGCCCAAATACCTCATCATCTGAAGGGTAAAACAATTCACATCACATGACAGCCTAAAAGCAGCTTTTATACAAGGCTATAGGAAAACATTTGCTTGAAAAGGGGGTACATTCATACTATCTTGGATGTAAGGATGTTGCTGTGCAACAATATTGAAAGACCATAATTTCCAGGGTGTGTATTCTTTCCATTAGTCCAACTGACAGCTATGTATAATTTCCCCCAACTCAGCTGCACTGTTCAGTTGTGTACTGGCCAAGACAGCTAAGGCATCAGCCAAAGAAGGAGGAGGGAAATGTCTGACTTTCCAACAACAGATTTATATGTCAAAGGGAGAGGAAGTAAGTATTGAAAATATCAGGTGCATTTCTGAATTGTGTCTGCCAAAGGGTGGACCTGCATAATTTGTCCCATAACCAGAATTATTACATCAGTACTTGCAAGCCTTAGCTTTGCACTTACAATCTCTAAAATTGAGTGAGAATTTGGAAAAGTCTGTACCATACATACATACATAAACGCACACACCCATAAATATTATAATATATCAGGAAAGATTACATCAGTTGAAGATTTACTCGATCCATCTAGCTGTCATTGCATTAAACAAGGAAGGATGTTTTATTGGAAGTCTCAAATTGCTGTAGCACATCACAAACTATGTGCAGAGGTATGGAACCTATCTTGGATGCTTCTGCTGTCTTGTGGTAGCTCCAGAAATGGGAATTTCCCTTTCCCCATTTTTGCTTTTTCTTTGGTATTACAGCAACAAGAGATGACTTAAAGAAAACCACAGATACTAAGTATGTTTTCAGGATTGGAATAAGCTTGGCTCAGGAAACCTGAGGATTATTTCATTTTTCAAGGCCTTGTAACTGGTTGAAGAGCAATACCTAGAATGATGTGATCTTCTGACCAACGGTGAAAGAAAATGAGATCAGCCTTTAACTTTGAAAACTAATGGGTTTTTACACAGTTTATTACCACCTGTAGCAAAGAGCATTTTGTCTTAGTGGTCCCTCAAGCTACCTCCACTTGCTTTCAGTAAAGCTCTACGTGTCACGGTGACCCCTGAGAGTAGGACCAGAAGCTGGCAAGTGAGAATGAACAGTTCAGGGAGCAGAAAGAGGTTGCTGGGTTCCTCATGACACAGCTAGGTGGCCAGGTGCATAGCAAGGGAGCTCAGTACCATGGGTTTGGTGTACACCTTAGCTGAAGCTAACCCTGCTATCAAGTGGGTAGAAGTGCAACCACTAAGCTCCTCTGTTTGATGCCTACTGATGTTTCAGGCATCATCTTGGCTTTGCTAACTTGGAAATATCAGCAAAATAATTTGTGTATAAATAATAACTTGGTCTAAGAGTGTTTAGTTTTAGAAAGTTGGTGTTTAAACTAGTGTCCACCCAGGTTGCTAGCACATGAAGGCTGGAAATTTGGCATTTTAAGCAAGGCTGCTGAGCCAACACTACTGCATAGTGGTTCTGTCACTGTTATCAGGAATGTTTTTGTAATGTGTATGACTTATTTCACAGAGTAAATCTGTTCAAGTGCAATTGCCATTTTTTTCCCTGCTAGATTGGTGGGGTTTTTTCCATGATACAGATGTTTTGTTTTTCAGATGAGATGTATTAGTTGTGAAAGAGTTGTTTATAGTTAAAAAAAAAATCTGAAAATTTAGATTAACATTTAAATCTGACCCTGACATATTTCTTTCTTCTGTCTTGCAGGGCAAAATCCTAATATTTTGTAAAATGGTTTCCATTGTAATCCATTTGAGTAATAAATCTTTTCCATTTCTCTTTCTGTTTCCAAATAGCATCTGTCAGTATGGGAAAACAGCATAAGACAGCATAGGACCTACATACCAATAGACCAAGCTATAAATCTTCTCTCTGCAGAGACCAGGAGAAGAGGAACAGATTTAACAGAAAAGTTGCTTCTGCCTTTTGATAATCCTGGTTATATGGAAAACAGTATTACTGTTTTTCTTGTATAAAAGCAAGGATGGGAGAGGAACCAAAACACCTCTCATTTGCCTTCTCTTTCCCTGTTAGAAATATATAAGAATGATGTGGGGAAAATTATGAGATAGATGACAGCATGGGAGAAACTGACTATGTGTCACTTTGCCTATATAGTCAACTTTTGATAATACTGCTGCTAGGCCGATTAAATAACTTCTTTTTTTTAAACTAAATATATTTTCTTTCATGGCATGGTATAGCAGGAGAAATCTAATTAAAATTAACTGTAAGAAATGTCATGGGTCTGCACTTTAAAGATAGAAAGTTTCAAGTTCAACCTTCTTAATTATTATCATTATTATTACATATTTGTTTAAATGCCCAACTTAGTATTTTTTCATGTTCAGAATTTTCTTGCTATTTATAAAATCAAGAAAAGCATAAACACCAAATATGACCTCTCAGAGAATATCTAATTTGCAAATGTACTTAAGCTATCCTTAATTTCATTTTACAAAGTTTACAATATAAGCATGATACAAACACAACATAACTAGTGAAGTGTAATGGTATCAGCCAAAACAAATGCTATCAAAGAGAGTGTACAAATATTTTGAAAAATGAAACTTGACATAAAGACGTAAACCACTTTTCTTTCTTTTGCAAGTGCAAAAGCACTGGTTAATCTATTTGTAAAGTTTTTTTAATGGAGCAAAAAATATATTTCATATACATATTTCATTTAGTTTATTACATTCCTAGATGACAGTTCTCTGCAGAAGATTTACTTCTACATCTTCTCAGGCCTCAAGAGACTTTTCACTGCAAAATCTTCTCTATCATAAGCAATGTTTTTTAAATGATATCAACAACACTTAGAGAATGAGGAATACTGTTTCCAGACATACACCACTTCCCATGCACTTTATTTTAAGTAACTGAACAGACTGTTTCAAGTGTATTGGCATTTTATTTGGAGGGAGGAAAATAGGTGTTCTGGTTTTCTTTTTAATCCAGCAATATTCTCCTATTCTTGTGACTCCCTTGTGGAGCAGTTTGGGACTTCACTTTTCAGTATGTTTTTAATTTACCTGAAATTCAAAAGTGATATAGTATTTCCTTGTGCTGCCATGTTAAATAATTATAATGATATTTGGTTCTATTTATGAAAATCAACACCAACTTCCTAAAAATTGAAACAGTCACTTCCTTTACATTTTAACACTACCAAATTCATCGAAAAGTCCAATTAAATAAGATGGGCCAAACCAGCTCTACAGGAATCAAATGAAACTCCACACTATTGAATTTAGAACTACATACTTTTTTTGTTGGTTAGTTTTTGTTCGCATTTTTTTGGTTTGGTTTGGTTTTGAATTGAGCAGATAAAAGCCACAGATTCTTAAATTTACTTATGTATTTATTTTACTGATTGGCAAATTGGCCAATATAACACCTATGAAAATACTTTTCCTTCTGGTAAAAATGGATATTTCCTAAAGAAACATGACTCTTTAGGAAACATCATTTTTCTAGAATAACAAGTCAGTGTTGTATTAGATTTTTCCATTTCTAAATTTGACAGATTTGAAGAAAAATTACAAAGGAACAAAAAGAGATTACGTCTCATAATACTTTGATTTAAAACAAAACCTAGAAATCTTGCTAAGTCAGATATTCTCTGCTGTAGCTGTAACAAATAACTGATTAATATAAACATTTTTTGGAACTAAATCTTACTTCAGCTCAGTTAGTAATCTTTGATTGTGATATGCTTTACAAGCTTTCTGAAAAGCCACCTTCATTAGAAATTTTGAAGCAGTGTTAGTTTGCTGATCACTAAATGTACTATTTTCAGTCATTGTTAACAAAACATAAGTGCTAATTTGCAGCAGAAAATGCAAGACAAAAGGATGATATAATTTAATTTTCACTACCGCAGCATGTACTGCAGCATGTCTGAATCCACTTCATGCTAAAGATGAAAAAATGCCAGTGCCTCCAGTAAGAATGGAATCAGAAACATAAACTTTTGTGCCTGAAACTTGTTTAACTGAAAAATATGAAATTGGATAAATATGGTACTCTCTCTAAACAAGACAATATGAATAGAGAATGTCAGTAGGCACAACTGTGTGAGTCCTGATACTAAAGGCACACTGAGTGAAATGGGTATGTAATTACTGTATTATTTAGGTATAAACTTAATTGATGTATAATTGCCTAAAAAAACAACTGAACGAATAATGCCTGTTCATGACATTTATGACAGTCTTTCACAAGGAATATTTGGATTCCTGGAGGATGGCAGAACCTTACCAAGAATGCTCTGCCTGCTGCAGATATCTTTTAAGATACAAGTGAGATTTTTTTCCTTCATCCTTTACAGGCAGTCAGATCTTTTGACAGATGACCTATGCCTTGTTGCTTTCTTTTTTTTGAGGACAAATAAATGCAAATATTCTTTGCCACTATGACCCTGTCAGGAACCTTTCCTTCCTTCTTAGCTGCTGCATGAGTATAGCAAAAGTCTGCTGTTTGATTAATGGAGTTAATTTAGCTTTTCTTTTAAAATAAAACAAAACAAAACAAACAAACAAATAAACAAAAAACCCTACCAACTAAACAAGTTAAAAAACCACATGATTTTTCAAAGTATCAGGACAAAAATAAGTTGTCAATCTAGTAACAGCTATCTGACTATGAGTATTTTTGCATAGCATGGACTTCTTTCTAATTCTTTTATATACAGTTGATGGCTTTAGCAGCCTGAGTCTCTGACAGTGTAAAATAGGATTTGATCATGCTGGATTTCATGCTTCATATGGCTTAGCTGCTGGAACGAGTGAAAGAACATGCAGGGCTCAAAGTTCAAAATGCAGAAAAACCAATGAAACTGTAAATTTACAGAATTATGTATAGATCAGAAAGTCAGTGTTGTAATAGTATTTTGGAAGGGTAATAAAAATTTGACAGATTTCTATATGTTAATTAAGCAACAGCCAGTATAATCAATAAATCTGTAAACAGAGCACAATTTCCTTTGTATTTGTAACAAATCTTCCTCAGGCTGTGTTGGTCTACTATCATGTTGCTGAGAGAACATTAAATGACAAAATAAATTCCATAAGTACTAAATTAGAGTTCTTGTATTCTTTTAAACTCTGAAGTACAGCACATAAGTCTCCACAGGAAATAATACCAGAAGAAATATTGGGACAAAATAAAATTATCATACATTTTACTTGTCGTGCATCTTATTTCGAGCATTCGGAGGTCTTGGGATGAAAATATCGTGACAAAAAGCCAAGTGGAAACCTATTGTTCTTATGGAGAATATTACTTGCATCAATATCCAAAAGTCTTAGCCAATGTCAGTCCAGTTTTCAAAAAAGGCAAGAAGGATGATCCAGGAAACTACAGGCCAGTCAGTCTCATCTCCATCCCTCTAAAGGTGATGGAACACTTCATTCTGGATGCCATCTCCAAGCATGTGGAAGAAAAGAAGGTTCTCAGGAGAAGTCAACATGGATTCTTCAATTGGAAATCATGCTTGACCGACCTGATAACCTTCTGTGATGGTATGACTGGCTGGGTAGACAAGGGGAGAGCAGTGGATGTTGTCTACCTTGATTTCAGTGAGGCTTTTGACACTGTGTCCCACAACATCCTCATAGTTAACCCAGGAAGTGCGGGTTGGATGAATGCAGATTGAAAACTGGCTGGGTGGCAGTGTTCAGAGGGTTGTGATTAACGGTGCAGAGTCTAGTTCATAGAATCATCGAATAGCTTGGGTTGGAAGGAACCTACAGAGATCATCTAGTCCGATGCCCCTGCAATAAGCAGGGACATCTTCAACTAGACCAGGATGCTCAGAGCCCCATCCAGCCTGGCCTTGAATGTTTCCAGAAATGAGGCATCTTCCACCTCTCTGGGCAACTTGTGCCAGTGTTTCACCACCCTCATTGTGAAAAATTTCTTCCTCATGCCTAGTATCTATCTCCTCTCCTTCAGTTTTAAACCATTACCCCTTATCCTGTTGTAACAGACCCTGATAAAAAGTCTGTTCTCATTGTTCTTATAGGCCCCTTTTAAGTACTGAAATGCTTCAATAAGGTCTCCCTGGAGCCTTCTCTTCTCCAGGCCTAACAACCCCAACTCTCTCAGCCTGTCCTAACAGCAGAAGTGTTCCAATCCTCTGATCATTTTTGTGGCCTCCTCTGGACCCTCCCCAACAGGTCCATGTCTTCCGTGTACTGAGGGCTCCAGAGTCGGTTGCAGGACTCCAGGTGGGGTCTCACCACAGCAGAGCAGAGGGGTAGAATCACCTCCCTTGACCTTGCTGGCCACACTCCTTTTGATGCAGCCCAAGATTTGATCGGCCTGCTGGGCTGCAAGTGCACATTGGTCCTTCTCAGCAGGGCTGCTCTCAATCCCTTCATCCCCCCACCTCTATTGATACCAGGGGTTGCCCCAGCCCAGGTGCAAGACTTCGTACTTGGCCCTGTTGAACCTCATGAGGTTTTCATCAGCCCACTTCTCGAACTTGTCTGGGTTCCTCTGGATGACATCCCATCCCTCAGGTGTGTCAACTGCACCACTCAGCTTGGTGTCATCCACAAACTTGCTGAGGGTGCACTCGATCCCACTGTCTGTGTCATTGATGAAGATATTAAACATTACTGGTTCCAGTTCAGACCCCTGAAGGACACCACTTGTTACCAGTGTCCATCCAGACACTGAGCCATTGACCACTACTCTCTGGGTGCAAGCATCCAGGGAGTTCCTCATCAACTGAACAGTCCACCCACCAAATCCATATCTCTCCAATTTAGAGAGAAGGATGTTGTGGGGGACCATGTCAAAGGTTTCACAGAAGTACAGATAGATAGCCTCTGTAGCCCTTCCTTTGTCCACTGATGTAGTTACTCCATCCTATAAGGCCACTAGGTTGGTCAGGCAAGACTTGCCCTTGGGAAAGCTGTGCTGACTGTCTCGAATCACCTCCCTGTACTCCATGTGCTTTAGCACAGCTTCTAGGAGGATATGTTCCGTGATCTTCCCAGGCACAGAGGTGAGACTGATATGTTGATTCTTCCCGGAGTCCTCCTTTCTACCCTTTTTAAAAATGGACGTGATGTTTCTATTTTTCCAGTCACCAGGGACTTCGCCTGACTGCCATGACTTCTCAAATATGGAGAGCTGCTTGACAATTGCATCAGCCAATTCCCTCAGGACTCAGGGATGCATTTCATCAGGTCCCATACACTTATGTGTGTTCAGATGCCTTAAGTGGTCACAAACCTGATCCTCACTTACAGTGGGACTTTGCTCACCCAGTCCCTTTCTTGCAGTTCATTTTGCACTTGAGAAGTGTGGGAAGAGATCTTGCCAGTGAAGACTGAGGCAAAGAAGTTGTTTACCTCAGCCTTCTCCTCATTTGTTGTTATCAGTTTACCAGTTTTCCTCACTGGGGGGTTAGGCTTTCCTTGACCTTCCTTTTCTGGTTGACATACCTATAGAAGTCCTTCTTGTTATTCTTTGCATCCCTTGCCAAGTTCAGCTTCAGCTGCACCTTGGCTTTCCTGACCCCATGTCTGCACAACCAGGCAGCATCCCTATACTCTTCCCAGGATACCTGTCCCTGCTTCCATGACCTGTGCATTTCCTTCTTGCCCTTTAGTTTGATCAGCATGTCTCAACTCAGCCATGCCAACCTCTTGTCCTCCTTACCCAATTTCTTATACTTGGGGATCGAGAGCTCTTGTGCTCGATGGAAAGCATCCTTAAAGATGTGCCAGCTCTGATCTAGTCTCTTGTCTCTGAGGGCAGTTGGAGGCCTGTACCTAGCAGTGTTCCCCAGGTGTCACTAATGGGCCCAGTCTCGTATAACCTGTTCATCAATAACCTGGATGAAGAGACTGAGTGCACCCTCAGCAACTTTACTGATGATAACTAGCTGGGAGGAGCGGTTGATACACCAGAAGGCTGTGCTGTCATTCAGCAAGACCATGACAGGCTGGAGGATTGGGCAGAGAAGAATCTGATGAAATTCAACAAGGGCAAGTATAGGGTCCTGCACCTGCGGAGGAATAATTCCAGGCACAAGTACAGGTTAGGGGTTGATCTGCTGGAAAGTAGCATTGCAGAGAAGAACCTGTGAGTCCTGGTAGACAGCGGTTTGACCATGAGCCAGCAATGTTCCCTAGTGGCCAAGAAGGCCAATGGTATCCTGGGGTGCATTAGGAAAAGTGTGACCAGCACGTTGAGGGAGTTTTGAAAAATCATCACTCACTTCAAGCTATTGAGTTTGGCAGGTTTTTTTGGGGGGTTTTCAGGTTTGTTTTTGTTTTTTCATTTTGTTTTTTTCTGATGGATAGACCTGCAGAACTGTAATGTGTTACTCTGCCTTGTGGCCACCATATCCCATTTTGTTTACCAATTAAGTTATCCGCTTTGACAAGATGACAGTCTTCTGATAAGTGATGCTTCCTCTTGAGCAGTCACTTCATAGAAGAATCACCAAAGGATTTTCTGTTAGGTAGTTACACCCTTCTTGATGATCTGATCTGTTTCTTTGAATCACTATTTGACAAGATACAGTTCTTCAGCAGGGATCTGAATCTGTCTGTTTTACACTAAGTACTCACTTACTGGTGGCTAATTATACATCCTTTTCTTGTTTATGGATTATTGCTAGCTGAAAACTGAAAACGATCAGATTTGTAGTGGCAATTGGTAGAGCAGATAGTTTTTTAAACAACACATCTTTCACTTTGTAATTATGAAAAGTCTTTCTGCATAGCCTTGAAGATGGTGCCAGAGGAGCTTATGCACCGAAAATACAAAATTCTTATTTCATCTTCAGGATTGTGAGAAAGGATAGCCTTATAACCAAAGGCATATTTTAGTGGGTTTCTTTGGCTCATTTGTTCTTCTCTTAGTGTGCTAAAAAAGCTAATTAGGATATCAGTGAAAAAAGAAAAAAATACCGAAGGGGTTGTGTGGAACTGAGTCATAGTCAGCTTAATAAAATCAGTTCTTGTCATCAGTCTGCTATCAGCCCTGTGGTTTTGAGAAATTTCAGATATTCATATGGAAATTGAAAGGGCAGATTTCACACAAGAATGTAGCTGCTTGTCTGAAGCCCTAGTAATTAAACAGATCTGTGATACATGTAGCTTACTGTGGTCATTCTTTTTCTGCTGTGTAAACAGTTCATTACTTAAGTACCAGGCTTGTAATTTTCAGGATATTGGTAAACACCTTTTCCTCTTTCTTCTGCTAATGAGATTATGTTGATTTTTACCTCCTTTTAGTTCTCTTTCATTTTATTTTTATACAGAATATTCATAATTTAGGATATAGTTACATCCAGCTACTTAATAAGCATAGAAGATGCAAAAAAGCCAAAAAATATACAAACAAAAGTTAGTTATGTATTCCAGACTTAACATACCTGTGATGTAGACTCAATAAAATTCGGTTCCAAGTATTTTAATATTATACCAATAATACCATTATCTTCTTTGCCTTTCAGCTGTCACTTCCCCAATATTTCTCCTGAGTTTCTGAAAAGTCCATGTTTAGCCAGTAACCATCAGGATTCTAAACAGCAAAGTATATTAATTTAGAGGTATTCTTTGCCACATCAGTACTCTTCCAATATGAAGGCTAAAAAATCCCTTTTCCCTTATATTTATAGTCTAAGCATTCCTCAGGCTTTAAGCATTCTTAGAGCTTTGCAACGAACCAGCTCTAGAGGAGAACTGACAGAGGAGAGTGCTATCTTGGTGTGTTTTTTCCCATTTTGAGGCTCAGTGAGTTCCTAAGGATGAGAGGCAGCTCTCGGCAGGAATGCAGATGGCAAAAATAGGAACTGACCTACATTAATGTGAAGAGGCAGTAGTCTTTCTGAAAAAAATTGGCCTTGCTGAGCCTTCTCAGTTGCAGACCTAAGTGGGATTAGTGCCTCACCAAATAAGCAGTCATCTGTGATTTTTAAAGGAAAATAAAACTTCATCGAACGGAGGTCTAGATGATGATAGTGTTTCATCCTCTTCCTCGAGCTAGAATCATTGGTTTTCTCTAGAAATGCCTATGGTAGCAATTAAATATACCCAGAAGATAATATTCATCTGAAAAAGTATTTCCTATGAAAATGTCTGAGCTCCATTTATGGTAAAGCTTTCAAAGTTATTTCAGAATGGTAAGTAAGGAAGAGACCAAACATTTTGGCTCTTCTTTCCATGCAATGATAAGTTATTTCTAGTCTTTTTCTGTGTTATAAATGGACCTGTTTGAAAAATGCCGTTACAAATGTGAGTAGTCATAAGCTAAGCAGTGAAAAAACCATGTACCTTAAGAAGAATTTTAATTCCTGAGATCTGCATGTCTGATATCTACCAGTCTTAGGATTTCTTCCTCCTCCACCCACTTTTTGTAATGGGGAAATTCTGTATTCACAGGAACTATGGATGGATGTGAAAGAACACAGTTTTATTTTAAAACCATCAGGTTTTAAGTCTCTAAAATACCAATGTATGTATACATACATACCAATGTATGTAGGGAAGGAATAATAAAAATAAAGAGGTTATAATTGACTCTTTAACTGCCAAATTTCCTTGAAGGTAGGTCTTTGGTTCCAAGATTTGTTCTACGTTTTCAGTTCAGTCTTTTACCTTGCTGCAAGTTCCTCAGGCACCCTTCTTCTTCCCAGAAAATATCTCACAGTCTCTGAGGCACAGCTGGGTGCTCCCTCCTCCTTTCAGTAGTCAGCATGTGAGCCACAGAATTAGAGATCTTTCTTGACATTCTTGCAGCCTTGAGTTCAGCCTGTCACCTCTAAATCTTCTTTCTCCAGCCATGGTTATTTCCCCCAAAAAAGGCACAATCTTTTTCTATAGTTTTTCAAGAGATCCATGTAGTCCGCTCTGTTCTCTTTTAAAGAAATGTTAAACACAACATGAGAACAAGTGAAGAAAAGAGATAATTTGTCATGAAAAAGATTCTGACAAAATAGAAGAGCAAGAAGTCTATTTTCTGCAAGTCAGATTTTTAAACAAACCTAAATGTGTTAAGAGAAGAAAATCTTTCTAAAAGCTGTGGTCCTATTCAATCATTCCTAAGTATTCCAACTGAAGTAGTTTCGAACTGATAATACATCCAATGGGACCATGATAATTTAGTCATATTCTACCCTAAAAATATACATGCTTCATCTGAGACCTTTCAATGATGCCAAATGATCAGACACAAAGGAAATGTTGCAGTCATTATGTGGTCATTCTGAAGATCTACAATTTTTGTCACATCTTAAAAAGTAGGAATTGTTATTTTGAGGGGAAAGAAAAATTATATCAGTGATGCAGACACAATCAAAATGGTGAGTGATGCCAGGTGTCTGTTGAGCACATAGACCTTGCATGCCATCTTTTAGCATCATCATGTGCTGTCTTGATGACAGTCCCAAAGCTGACTTTTGCAGAGGAAA
This sequence comes from Caloenas nicobarica, assembly GCF_036013445.1. NCBI lineage: Eukaryota > Metazoa > Chordata > Aves > Columbiformes > Columbidae > Caloenas > Caloenas nicobarica. The sequence continues at coordinate 126,559,910 of NC_088245.1, forward strand.
CAAAATGTGCAGACATGTGCAGCATTGTGGGAAAGGTTTATCCCACAGGGGTAAAAAGATGCTGGGACAGGAATTAGCAGGGCTCATTTGCAGGGCTTTAAACTAGATTCGAAGGGGGATGGGGTTGTAGCTGGGCTTGCATCAGTGGGGCAGCATGCTGGAATACATAAAGACTGGGAGGCCCCCCAGGCCCCTAGGGTGAAATCGGTGTACTCGGCTCGCTCCCTGAAGTGCCTGTACACCAATGCACACAGCATGGGGAATAAGCAGGAGGAGTTAGAAACCTGCGTTCGGTCAGGAGATTATGATCTGGTGGCAATTACAGAGACATGGTGGGACAGCTCACATGACTGGAATGTGGTCATGGATGGCTATGTCCTTCTCAGGAAAGACAGGCCAGCCAAGCGTGGTGGTGGAGTTGCTCTTTACGTGAGAGAGCAACTACAATGTATAGAGTACTGTCCAGGTGCGGTTGAGGAGCAAGTTGAGAGTCTGTGGGTGAGAATTAAGGGGCAGGCTGGCAGGGGTGACACTGTTGTGGGTGTCTATTACAGGCCACCAGATCAGGGTGAGGAAGTTGATGAGGCCTTCTACGGACAGCTGAGAGTGGCCTCACAGTCACAGGCTTTGGTTGTTATGGGGGATTTTAACTACCCTGATGTTTGCTGGAAGGACTACTCAGCCAGCCAGCCTCGGTCTAGGAGGTTCCTCCAGTGCATTGACGATAACTTTCTGATGCAAATGGTGGAGGAGCCGACTAGGAGAGGTGCGCTGCTGGATCTCGTCCTCGCTAACAAGGAGGGTCTGGTTGAAGCAGTAAAGGTGGGGGGCTGCCTTGGTTGCAGTGACCATGAGATGGTGGAGTTCAGAATCTCCTGTGGTGGGAGCAGAATACCGAGCAGAATTGCAACCCTGGACTTCAGCAGGGCCGACTTTGGCCTTTTCAAACAATTGCTGGAGGAAATCCCGTGGGCAAGGCTGCTTGAAGGTAAAGGGGCCCAAGATAGTTGGTTAACATTCAGGGACTGCTTCTACCAAGCTCAAGATCAGTGCATCCCGACACGCAGGAAGTCAAGGAGGGGAGCCAGGAGACCTGTGTGGTTAAACAGGGAACTGCTGGGCAAACTCAAGAGGAAGAGGAGGGTTTACAAATCATGGAAGGAGGGGCTGGCCATTTGGGAAGAATATAAGGCTGTTGTCAGAGGATGTAGGGAGGCAACTAGGAAAGCTAAGGCCTCCTTAGAGTTAAACCTGGCGAGAGGGGTCAAGGACAACAGGAAGAGCTTCTTCAAATACATGGCAGATAAAACTAACACCAGAGGCAATGTAGGCCCACTGATGAATGGGGTGGGTGCCCTGGTGACAGAAGATACAGAGAAGGCAGAATTACTGAATGCCTTCTTTGTCTCTGTCTACTCTGCCGGAGGCTGTCCTGAGGAGCCCCGTACCCCTGAGGCCCCAGAGGAAGGCAGGGCAATGGAGGAGTTTGCCTCAGTTGATGAGGACTGGGTTAGGGACCAGGTAAGCAATCTGGACATCCTTAAATCCATGGGTCCAGATGGGATGCACCCGCGGGTGCTGAGGGAGCTGGCTGAAGTCATTGCTGGACCGCTCTCCATCATCTTTGCCAAGTCTTGGGAAATGGGAGAGGTGCCTGAGGACTGGGGGAAAGCAAATGTCACTCCGGTCTTCAAAAAGGGCAAGAAGGAGGACCCGGGCAACTATAGACCGGTCAGCCTCACCTCCATCCCTGGGAAAGTGATGGAACACCTTATCCTTGGTGTCATCTTAAGACATATCAAGGATAAGAGGGTCATCAGGTACAGTCAACATGGCTTCACCAAGGGGAAGTCGTGTTTGACCAACCTCATAGCCTTTTATGAAGAACGTAACAAGGTGGATTGACGATGGCAGAGCAGTGGATGTGGTCTACCTTGACTTCAGCAAAGCATTTGACACCGTCTCCCACAGCATCCTCACGGCAAAACTGAGGAAGTGTGGACTGGATGATCGGGTAGTGAGGTGGACTGCAAACTGGCTGAAGGAGAGAAGCCAGAGAGTTGTGATCAATGGGGCAGAGTCTGGTTGGAGGCCTGTATCTAGTGGAGTGCCTCAAGGGTCAGTTCTGGAACCAATACTGTTCAATATATTCATCAATGACTTGGATGAGGGAATTGAGTGTACTATCAGCAAGTTTGCTGATGACACCAAGCTGGGAGGAGTGGCTGACACACCAGAGGGCTGTGCTGCCATCCAGCGAGACCTGGACAGGCTGGAGAGTTGGGTGGGGAAAAATTTAATGAAATATAACAAGGGGAAATGTAGAGTCTTGCATCTGGGTAGGAAAAACCCCAGGTTCCGGTACAGGTTGGGGAATGACCTATTAGAGAGCAGTGTAGGGGAAAGGGACCTGGGGGTCCTGGTGGACAGCAGGATGACCATGAGCCAGCACTGTGCCCTTGTGGCCAAGAAGGCCAATGGCATCCTGGGGTGTATTAGAAGGGGGGTGGTTAGTAGGTCGAGAGAGGTTCTCCTTCCCCTCTACTCTGCCCTGGTGAGACCTCATCTGGAATATTCTGTCCAGTTCTGGGCCCCTCAGTTCAAGAAGGACAGGGAACTGCTGGAGAGAGTCCAGCGCAGGGCCACAAAGATGATGAAGGGAGTGGAGCATCTCCCTTATGAGGAAAGGCTGAGGGAGCTGGGTCTCTTTAGCTTGGAGAAGAGGAGACTGAGGGGTGACCTCATCAATGTTTATAAATATATAAAGGGTGGGTGTCACGAGGATGGAGCCAGGCTCTTCTCGGTGACAACCAATGATAGGACAAGGGGTAATGGGTTCAAGCTGGAACACAAGAGGTTCCACTTAAATTTGAGAAGAAACTTCTTCTCAGTGAGGGTGACGGAACACTGGAACAGGCTGCCCAGGGGGGTTGTGGAGTCTCCTTCTCTGGAGACATTCAAAACCCACCTGGACGCCTTCCTGTGTAACCTCACCTAGGTGTTCCTGCTCTGGCAGGGGGATTGGACTAGATGATCTTTCGAGGTCCCTTCCAATCCCTAACATTCTGTGATTCTGTGATTCTGTGATTCTGTGATAAGTAGTTTAAAAGACCACAATATAAAATATGGTTTTATTGAGGAGATAGTAGCAAATTGAATACCAGTTGGAATATTTAATCTAGAAAGAGGTATTGAGGATTGGTGAAGGGTTACAGTTGCAGATCCTCCTGCTACTGGTCTTACATTCAATTTGGGGACACAGTGGATTTTCTTTTCACCTATAAGAGGAACTTGATTTAGGTTTGGGGGATATTGGATATATTATGCTGGCAAATACTTTTCCTTTCCTTGTGGTTGCTTCTGTGTTTAGTACTCTCCTTATGGAATTATCTTACTTTTTATGACTTTGATTACTATAAACTTAGAGGAAACTGCTTTCTTTAGTGTTCTGTAATTTCTCTGTCCTTTGCCATCATGGTTATAAATAATCCACTGAGTATTTGATTAAATTAATGTTACACATTTTGTGGACCTTGATAAAATACTGAAGAAATCAACTTTTTAGTTTACATCTCTTGGAATTTTAAAGGTAACACAACTCTAGCTAAGTATTTTAACTTAGTTTACCCAGTTCACCATTGTTCTTTTCTTCATTAATGCACCATCTCCTAAATTACTTTGAACCTCTAATTTCCTTCCTTGTTTCTAGTTCCCATTTCCCTATACATGTGCAATTTATACTAAAGAGCCTGGATCCAATAACATGGATATAGCCAGATCTATCTCTACAACTTTCAGCTTCGGTTGAATTTGCTATACGTGCACTGAAGTGAATGGAAGTACAACGTATATACCCTGTGCTTTACATAACTGTTATTTTTAGACCTCATTCAAGTAGTTGATAGAATAATGGATAAATACCTTCTGAGAAATCTTAGTTCAGAAACATTTATTTTTTAACCAATTTGTGGTTAAACAGGCTGCCCTTGATACTCATTATATGCTATTTGTTGAACAAATTTTTAATTTACGGAGAATCTTTTTTTGCTATACTTCTTTTGGTACAGACTGGGAGATCCCTGAGGCTAATGGGCTCCAGTATCTACACAAGGTAAGTAGCCTTGAAAATAAGATTTGTGAAGGGAATTCAGGTCTGTAGGTGGTAATGTGTGTCTTATAATCCAACTGAGACACTGAAGTAATGAATATCTTACAATTATTCCTGAAAGTATTCTGGTGCATGGGGGAAGGGAAGGGAAGAGAAGGAGAGATGGAAACAGAGGGGGCTGGAAGGAGTGGCATGGATGTCGCGTTATAAAACATCAGGTTTGTCCCCTTTTCTGTTCCTTTTGGATTTCCATCCTTTTCAAATTTCTAAAAATATTGGCTTCTAATAAAAATATGCTTTGTGTTAATATGTGAGGAATTTAGGTCACTGATCATCGCTCATTCTTGTCTAGCCCTTGAATTAGATGAGGTTTCTAATAACCACTGCAGCTAATGAAAGTTGTTTCTGTTTTCATACCAACTTCCAGACAAAGAAATGCCAGGAAAAACCTTCATGATTGTTGGTTGCTGATAGTTGCCAAACCTACAAGGAAAACGTGCTGCTAATAGCAAGAGTGGTATTCTACTGAGAAATTAAATTGCCAGACATATGAAAGATTGATTGACTGATTGATTTGGAATAGATTCTTATATCCAGAAAAGAGATGTGGTAGGATTCTTCATGTTCATCATTTTGTTCTAACATGCTAAATTAGAAGGATGTAGTCTTACCTTTTTGGCTGAAATTAGTCAGGACTTGTATTTCAGTGGCCAGGTATCTGGAGACAATATTGATATACTGGAATATAAATCTGCAACCAGGCATGTGGCCTAGAAGCAGTCATGTTAGGACAGTATTTGTTCAGACTGATAATGCCTGGAAGGATTACAGCTGCTCGTTCTTCCTTCTTTTAACCAGCTATGAAGGTCAAAGACCTGTAAATACACTAAGAAGCAACTCTCTGGGAAGTCTCTGGGTATATATGTTGGAGGTCATCTGTAGTCATGGAGTCATTCTATAAGTCATAAAATAGAGTTGGGAAACACTTGTGTCAATCACTGAATGGCAACTGCTGTTCAGAGCAGATTCTTTGCCAGGCCACATGACCCTGTGTTGAGTGGAAAAGGCACCATGTCAACAACAAATGCAGTCCTTCCTCACAGCACCTTGTGCACAACTTGCACTGCCTGTAATGTAGATTACATAAGCAAACTGAAGAGAGTAAAAATCAATATTGTTCCAACATAAATAAATAACCTTCAAAAGACCCTCACAATGTATCCTATATCCAGAAGGTTGCGTGCCAGAAGTCTTCTATAACATTGTTGAAAGTAAAAACATTGATTTGCAAAAGTAGTTGCACCTGCCACTAGAAGCTGACATGCTGCAATTCTGACATTGCGGATGAAAAATTGGTAGCTTGTTCCCCTATAAATGACATTGTTCGCAAGTAATGTGAAAAGTAGAAAAAGTAAAGTAAAATCCCGAAAATTAGGAAATATGGAAATTGATTTCCTACATAAGCCCAGTTCCTACCTCTTCTGCACATGCGCTAGGAGATCTATTTTCCTCTCTTCCTCTTGCAAGATTTCTGTAAAATTCTGTGCACAGACTGGACAAATTGGCACAGCTCTACTTGGTTTAATTAGCAACTGTTCAATAATTTTTCCTTGCTACTCACTGTGTGGCCCATTTCCTGCATACTAGCCAAACCCACATCTGAAAACAATGTTATTCATTTTCTCTTGAGATTTATTAAGGGATATGTCAATTGAGAACAAACACTTCACAAATATTTCATTTTCACAGTGGAGTGTTATAGTCATTCTCACAGTGCAAATTGCAAGCTACAGTACAGACATGAAGGCTGACCAGTCATTAGCTTTAGGTGCCAAATTTAAGACAGGCAGAATCTGGATTTTTTTCAGGTAACTTAACACAGATGTGGAATATTCAAAGTGCAGACTCTATCACCTTGTTTTCATTGTGAGGATCCATTATTTTTGTGGGTCACATCCAGGAATGTAAATCTAGACAACCAGAAAATGAAGAACAGTCCATTAGCAGCTGACCTAGAAAAAGTTCAGCTTCAGGGAGTTGTCCAGCATCACATTGAAAGTCTGGAGCATGTTATTGTCTCATCTCTTTCCCCAAGGCTGCAGAAGTCATGAGACTAGAACTTGGAGAAACTTTTGAAATCAAAAGGCTTCTTAAGATTATATCTTTTTTTCTCCAAGGTCTTTGCTGAGAACATGGGGAAAAACAGAATAATGTTTCAACATTTAGCAACATGCATTGTTTGATGCGTTTGGAGTTAAGCTTTTTTTTTTTTCTTCATTAATTATTTTTGGTAATGAGGGGCTTCTTAACATATCTTTCATCCTCTTTGAATAATATCTAACTGAACAAAAAGGGCAAAAGAGTTGTAGTCATATTTTTTTTTAATGAAGAATGTTGTGAATTTATTTGAAATCAGAACTGGAAACAACCAAGAAAACTATCAGGTTTTGAGGAAATTGAATTTTTCTGATCATGTAGTTTATAACTGGTTTTCATGAGGCTCTGCCTCATTCTCCTTTTCATCTCTTTAGGTAACATTGTCTCCATGTCATGACTCTCATTCTTTCCCAGTGCAGGTCCATTTCGTGTTCAAAATGATACAGCAGTTTTATAAACTGTACCCTAAAATCCATGCACAAAAGGCTGAATTAAGATTATGTGGGAAATGATAATTATATTATTTCTCAGTTTTCATCTGCATGCCTTGTCAAATTTAATTTTACCTTCTTTGTCTATATGTGCGCACGTGTGTGTGTGTGTGTGTGTGTGTGCATGAGAGAGTGCCACAGAGAAACCAAGTGGGGCCTTCAAGAAACAATGTGAAACAGCCTAGTGGTTCTAGTCTGTGGGCATCTTAGTGACATGAAAGAAAATCAACATTGTGGAACAGTAAAATCCAGAGTGCAAAGCTCCACTTCTCATTCCAGAAGCTGAGCAGGGAGTGCAGCAGCAGTCGGCTGCCCTGCTGTACAGAGACTGGGACTACTGGGGGATGCTTTCCCAGTTGAATTAGTAGCAGTTCTTATGCAGACACAAATCACAAGACTTGTTATAATTTGGCTCTCTTGCAAGGTCTGAGAAGGAAATGTGATATAGAAGCGTGGAACCTACTACTCCCATACCTGATCTATGCTGCATTGTCTCCAATAGACCTTTCTCTTTTTTCCTGACTCTATTGCATTTTTGTCACTGGTCTCACTCCTTCATACTTCATTTTCTCCTTATTGTCTCAGTCTGTTTGTTTAGCTAGTGCTAGTTCTTCCTGACTCATAATCCATTTTTGTTCTCTGCCTTATTGGCATGTGGTCACCTTTCCAGCCACACGGGCATTCTCCATTCCCACTGGCTCCAACTGTTGGTTTCCCTTCTAGGCTCATTGTTTAATATTTGTGTCCCACCCTTGCCCTGCTACAGTTCACAACAACCCAGAGATCTTTCAGTTTTCTGCAATTCTAGGTCCTTTGTGGGCAGTACAAATGGAATGTTTACAGTCTGAAGTGCTGATTCTCTTTTGCCAGGAGAGAAATGCTCACATGCACAAATCTGTTCCTTGTCATGTTGAGTTGTGTTTCTAAGTCTTTCAACTTGGCTAAATTTGGCTTCATCTTACTGGGAATAATCAAGACAGACACGTCTGGACTTCAGGGGTATTCTTGTGAAATTGCTTTTTGAACAGTGGCTTGCATCAGTTTTTTTCAGCTGTTTTGTTTTCTTTTTTTCCTTTTTTTTCAATCAGCATTATTATTATTACTTTGATTAATGTGGGTAAAACAATATATTTTCTCTTGTCTTTTTCTCAGAAATGGCTTATGTTTCTCAGCTGAAAAGTAAATTAATAAATCAACCTGACATTGGCATGAAAAATATCAACCTACATCTTAGAGACTGGTAAAGTTTAAGTGTCTGAAAATGGGCTTTTTAAACTGAAGTGTCTGCAAATCTTCATAAGCAGTCACTAGTCACCGTGTCATGCATTAGCAGAAATAATTCTAGATTATTCCGCTGTATCCAGACAAATAAAGCAAAACATAAAAGCCCTTGATGTGCAAAGTTTCAAATCCTAAAAGCTTACCATGTGGCAATTTCAAAAGCAGAATGAGATGCAATTAGTTTTTATGTGCCTATAACACCCACTGTTATTGATTTATTATATTTTCATTACTTTTATTATGCAGTACCTTTGGTAAGTTCAGGGCTTTAGTATGTAAATAATTAATGCACAGTAGCATGCTGGAAAGTGTCAAACAGTTGGGAAAGTTTTCTTCTTCCTTCTCTGCCGCTCTTTCTGCATTTGCTTTGGGTTGGTTTCAAGGAATTTGGAATAATTTTAAACTTCTGAGGGTTTAACCCATTTATGAACTCTGGAAACATGTCTGCACAAATTCGACTTGGCTGTCATGTTTCCCAAGGATGCTGAAGTTTTGTTAGATTGTGATAAATACTTTCTTATGGCAATAAGCTTGTAGACTGTTAATCCGGGAACACAGCAAAACAAGAAAATTAGATTTGATAGCTTTTAGTTTCCAAAACTATTTAAATAATTTGAGCTACATACCTCTCTTTTATCTTCCATTTTTATAAAAGGTGTGTTAATGTTAAGGACATTTAGAGACAATCGGATTTTCTTTTTGTGAAAAATAGAGATCTTAAAGCTAAAATGCATTCCATTGCTGTAAATCACAACTAATAGTTTTACAAATCCTGTTGACTAAAATCTTTGCTAAAATATCATTATGGTTTTAAACGTTCGATGCTGGCCTCCTGACCTCATGCACTTTGCATGGATATTAAGGCACTGCAAAATTGAATGGAGGAGTTCTGGTTTTGTTGCAAGCATGCAGAACTTACAATTAACTGCTTAACAGAATATTTTTCTTCATGTCTACTGTTATGTTCCAGTTTGTCCAAAATGAATTCATCCTTCCTTTGTGTTCATTGTGACAGAGGAATTCATGGATATACTTTTTAACTTTTAGACGAACATTTAAGAATCTAATTTGAGAATTTCTGCAATAAAATATTAAGTCAAGTGCATTTTACAAATTTGGAGTTCTAGTTAGTGTTAAAAATCTCTGAGTGCATTAACTGTTTAGGGGAAATTTATACTCTTCATTGGTTGGTCCTTCACAACTACTTATCCTGGAAGGTGTTCTAGTGTGAAGAAACTGCTCCCTTTCAACACTTAACAAAAACTTTGGCCCAAGAAGAATCACAAATGACAAGTCTTTCACATCTCTTCTGGTGTTTTTTACTGTTGCAAGATATCTTCTCCAGTTATTCTGAAGTTCAGATCACGCGGATTTGTTTTTGGTGACAATGTCTCACACCATTCAATACAAATGCTGAACGAAGAAGGACATCAAACTGTTAGAGTGTGTCCAGAGAAGACCAATGAAGATGATGAAAGATGTTGAGAGCAAGACTTATGAGGAGTGGCTGAGATCACTTGGCTTGTACAGCTTGGAGAAGAAAAGGCTGAGGCAGTCTACAACTTCCTCAAGGGGAGCAGGGGAGGTGCTGATCTCCTCTGTCTGGTGACCAGTGACAAGACATGAGGAAACGGAGCTAAGCTGTGTCAGAATTTCAGGCTGGATATTAGGAAAAGGTTCTTTACTGAGAAGGTGACCCATCACTGAAACAGTATCCCCAGGGAAGTGGTCACAGCACCAAGCCTGTCAGAGTTCAAGAAGCATCTGGATGACACTCTTTTATTCATACGGTTTAGTTTTATGTAGTCCTGCAGGGAGCAGGGAGTTGGACTTGATGATCCTTATAGGCCCCTACCAACGTGCACTGTGTGAGTATTCTGAACCAGTTGGCCTACATGTCCACATTGGAGAAGTAAAGGGTAAGTTCTCAAAATCTTCTCCAGGCAGCTAGATTGAAAAAGATCATGTGTTCAATATACTGTGTAATACAGTTTAAATTTAGCATGTCCACTACTCAACACTTAGACTCATTGGAAAATATTTTGGACATTTTCTCCCCAGTAAAAAAAAAAAAAAACAAAAACCAAAAAAACAAAAACCAAAAAACAAAACAAAAAGACCCCAAACAAACAAACACACAAACAAAACCACAAAAAAAAACCAAAAACCACAACCAACCAACCAAACAAACAAAAAAAACCCAGAAACCAAAAACCAAAACCAAAAATTAAAAAAAAGGAAAAAAACCCAACCAACCAACCAAAACAACAAAAACCAAACCTGAAGTCTGAAAGAAGGTTTCTAGTAGAATATTTTTGTTTTCGTATTAAAAGATTAAGATTATATGTGAAGTGCTTGATTTTTCCAAGAATGTTTTGATGGTAAAAAATATAGCTAAGAAAGTTTAGTTTCCTGATTTACATGTCTCACTGCGGAGGAAAGGTTAGTCAACAATTAGCTTGGCCAACTATTGAGAAAATCCAGGTATGGGTGATGCATATAATAAAATATAATATGTGCATTATTTTCTCTATCATGGTATAAAAATACATCGTCATTTTATAATCCATTAGAACAAGCCATTTTCTTAATTTCCTCTTAGTCTCCTCAGCCATTTGACATTAGCTCTTTTTCCCCTTTAAAAGGTCATTTTTAAATTATTTTATGGTGTTTTATTTATATATACCCATTTTTTTAAGAAGTTATTATTTAAACTTTATGTTAACCAGGTTTATTAACATCCTCTGTTAACTTCAGGTTCAAAGTAGTGTAATAGGGAGTTATGATTAAAAGAACTCTAGACATCTCTTTGGGAAAAATATCTTCTTCAGTTTTGTTCCACTGCTATGATTTATTGTTGCTAAAAAAATTATTTATGAAACTCAAAATGTATTTCCTTTATGAAACTCACAATGTATTTATCATTGCACATAAATGGCTACATTGAAGATATTATCTGCAGAAACTAAAAGGAAATAAATTCAATAACTTATTCCTACTTGCACAACTTTTTTTTTTTCTTTTTTTTTTTTGTGGAGTTAGGAAAAAGGAGGCACAGAGAGTTTGGCAAGTGGTATGAGGGAGGTGCTTGAGTTCTTCTGACACACGAACAGCCACCATGTATTAAGCCTCATTTTCTTGCCTCAGAAAAGGCTTTTCTTAAATCTTGTCTCAGGACATTTCTACTCTTGGAGATATGGTTTCCCTGAATTGTTACCACATTTTAAACATTTTAGGCTCTGATTGATGTAATAATTTTTAAAGTTCACCATGTTGCACTTTGACAATCATGATACCAATTTGCATGGATATACTTCATTCCATGTATGGTTACTAATTGGCATTTATGTGTTTCACATACCTGTGATTTTGTTTCAATTTTTAATCATTCAATATGTACACCAGTTGACAAATCAACATGATTCAAATAATCATCTTCCTAATTAGCTGACCAATTTTTCAGGGATACATTAAAGATAAATGGATTAAGAAAGTCAAAGGTTTGACAATGTGACAAACAAATCTGGTCAGTGTGACAAGTACCTTTTTTTGGAAAAAATGCTCATTATCTGAGGAGACTGAGAAATTACTAGTTATTTTGGGCCATAAAATAATTAGTTCTAGGGGATTGTTACTAAAGCATAGTAGAGTAGTAGCTGGTTTTGAGGTAGAAGCCTTATTGCTGTGTTCTACACTTGTCAAACACTGTTCATTAATGAGTGATTTTTGCAACTGTTCTGTTAATCATAGTTATATCTTTTTTGAAAAATACAGATGAAATTATGTGCCAAATTACCCAGAAGCAAGGAGGAGTAAATAGGGTTACAGCATCCAGGAGTTAATATTTGACAGGATTAGGCACAGATTTCACTACCCTCTTATTTTTCCCATGAAACTAAGCTTACAAATACCACAAGCGTTATATCTCCAGAAAAGATTTTATTTTTTCCAGTGTATCTTTCTAACTTCTGTACTCTCCTTCTAGCCAACACATTTCAAAGAAGGTACCTGTAAATGAACAAATGATCTTCAGACAACCTTTGTCATGTGTGCATTAAAACAAAAAAACAGGCCTTATGAAGAAACACGTATAAAAATTTCAGCCTCAGCAACCCAAATGTAAAGCTATTCCCATGCATTAAGTTATAAAAAAGATTCCGGAAAAACAAACCAACAAGGTCAGGTTGGCCTTGTTAGTTGCATTCAGTAGAGCCATACTTGCGAAAACGAGGTAACCTGAAAGACAGAAGGGTTATTCAAAGCCTCTGAGATGGTACAGAGCTTCAGTGTTAAGAGCAGAGATAGTAGAGGAGTTGAGATATGCTGAGGACTGCAGAGCAAAAGGAAAAATTGTCCTGGCAATGAATGCACTTCACATGATATGAACAGTGTCGAAGAATAGACTACAATATCACTCAAGGTGATAAGAGGTCTCTGCTGCAGAAAAAAAGACTTCTTAAATATGTCATCTTGAATTAATGTAACCTGAACACTCACTTGGATAGTACAGTTGAAGAGTTCAAATGCACGTTTTAATAGAAATTATTTCCTTGTCACTAGATTAGTCTTGACACAGAGGCTTGTGATGTCTATTATATTCAGTGGTGGTGCTTGCCATGAGGCTCGTCCCCACAAGAACTTTATAATCCTCATTGAAATCTTTCTGAGTCTTATTTCCCTCTTTCAAAAAAATGTGACTAGAGCACATGCTAGTTCCAAGCCTGCCCTAGTCAGACACCATCCTGCACCTACACAGAAGCAAGCCCTCATTCAGCTATACTTTGGCAACCCCCAAAGCCACAGAGATGGACACGTACCAAGTCAGGTTTAGCATGAAAGCAGAACACAGAAAAAAGATAGAAGCTCCTGATGTTCTGGTTTTCTTGTGATTTCATTCACAGGTGAGTAGTGATAGTTTATAGTATAATACTGTGCTTGTACCTTCCTTTTCTGTGAAGATTGCTTTGTTAAAAAACAAGTCCAACAAATATTTAAAAGTTCCCATGTATTCACATACCTGCACTGTAGCACTTAGTGGGCATTTCACTGGTTGTCCTCAAGGTGAGAGATGGGCACGTGGCAGATCAAACCGAGTGTTTGAAGGACTCATACAAGAATGTAACAAAATCCTTTACAAGGTAATGGACATTTTCTCTCTTTCTAATGCACAACAGTTATTATTTTCTTATCAGTGTTATTGCAATATTGTAGAACATACTGATCCTGTTTATAATGTTTTCTTAAACTTCTGTTGTAAGCGTGTCATGCATGCACACACACAGGAACATACATGCTCACACATGTGTGTGCATGTGTCCATATTCTTGCACACACATGCCCATGTACATATATACACACGTGCACACATGCACTGCTCAACTTTCTGCTGAGTTCCTCACCAGTTAAAAAGCATTAGAACCACCATGGATTTTTTACCTTGCCTTGCCTTTGGGAAAAATTTCACCCCATGGATAATGCAATTTTTTGTTATTTTTAAAAAAACCTGCCTTTGAAAGTACTTCTGATCAGTGCTTTGTAATCTGCAAACAACAACAACACCACATTTGTTACTCCTGGTCTGAGATACTCTTCTACTTTGTTTGGAAAAATTGGTAACTGTGTAAACCAGGAGCTGTGACTGCCAAAAATTTTACCATCCATCCATTCACACAGGGAGATAGTTCTCTGGACTATAGGGGATATGAGGGAAAAAATAGGCTTCACTGATCAGCAGTCACTAGATCTTTGGTACTTGCCTTGTAAAGGATAAACAAGTCAGCACAATGGTTAAAGGATGACTTTGCTACTTCATTAAAGAATGATCTTTTTTAACCTCTATTACTCCACTTGGGAATTTTGAAAATAAATTTTTTGAGGGAGGGTAATAATTTTACCAGTTATGTAGAGATTTCTGTTCCTGTTCAAGTCGCTATTATGGATGCTGAACTTCTTCAATGCCTTTACTGAGAGAAATGTCATTATTATTGGTGCTGTTACTATTATTGCAGGGGGAAAAAAAGAGATACTACATGCTTGGAACAGAGAGGCTTGACACGATAGTTGTAAAGTACATGTCTCAGCAAAACCAGACTGAAGCGCTGAACCATTTCTCTGATAACAGTGATATGTCCAGAATCAACATGGAAATGAGTCAGTTTAATGGTTTGAGAAACAGCGAGCCTGTTTCTACCCATGAACCTATGGAATAGGGTGTCAGTCTTAACAAAATTTGATTGAAGACATATGCCAAGGCAGAACAAAACCCATGCATATTTATATTAAATTGTACTCAAATTTATTTTAATTATAAAGAATAGAGTGTATTTTGAAACATTTTTTGCTGAGATACTGAGGAACAGCAAAAAAGACAGAACAGATTTGTAGAATTACATGTGACATATGCTGTTGCTTTTCCCAGCTTCAAGGGATGGGGGTGAACCAAAATAAACAGATAAACAGAGGGCTAAATGATAAGACCTTTTAGCTGAACATTTGGCAGGCAGCTAGGAGTTGTAAAAGGAACTGATGAAAAATGTTACAGAGCATAGTATCAGGCCTTGTGTTTTAGCAGCTTCAAGTAGTGAACTCATGTGTTTGGATGCCAAAAGCATTTCGGAGGTGCCAGAAAAATGAGAAACGGTTTAATGAAAAAGATTTAATGGCTTGCTTTATAAAAGCATGTCTATGTCTCTATATATTTCATCAATGTCAAGGTATGTGCGAAGTTAAGCATGTGCTTTTCTTATGTTATTCATGTATTTTTTTAATATATTGATAGTTATATAAGCCAACGCTTCCAAGGGCTTAGCAAGATTTTTAATTAATTCATGGACATCTTTCCACTAGGAGAACTATGATTCAAAGAGAGTTGCAGCATGCCTTCAGGATGAACTCGAAGACAAAATTCTTCCAGGCAACTCTGGCCCCCAGTCTGCTTCACTTACACCTTCTGGATGGTGCTTTAACTCTTTCAGAATGGTGTAAGGGATCCTTCATGTACCTGGGAACAGCAGTCTGGATGATTGCTCTGAGGCAACAATTGCAGAGGAGATGAAATAAAGAACCCTGGAAATTTCTGCACTGGTCTCAGGCCTTTCCTTGTCCTCTGCATTATCTGGTGTTTTTGTAACTCTCCCTAGCAGCAGGGTCTACGGAGTGTGCGTTCTTTGATGTTTTCACAGCAACAACTCATTTGCTTCTTCTCTTGGAGTAGAATCTCAAGAAACTGGGACAGTGATGAACAAGGCAGTCTCTCAAGGCGTATTTCTTTTCAGATCTTTGATGGTGAGACAAGAAAACCTTCAGAAGGAGGATCTGTTTCTGGGCTCCTCACTCCTTCCCAGTACTACAGAGTAAGAATAGAAATACATTACTGATCTCTGTCCATATTACAATAGAACCACTGTTCTTCCCTGTTGCAGAAGTCTGAAATTTTTCTTCATGAGGAGAATGATTTGCCCAAGGTCACTTAAGCAAAAAGCAGAGCTGGGAAAACCCTCATTTTAAAGGCAATGCTGACTTCCCTTGCATCTTCTCCTTGCTCACACCTTCATTAACATCCTTCCTTCTATTTTCAGGAGGTTTTTCCTTTCTTATTTAACACTTTTTTATATAAAAATCTCTGTTGTAATTAAATCTGAGAAGGCATTAAAATATCTCAAAGTATTCAAATAATCCAAAGGAGGGTGCGGTGCAGCAAGGCTGCATAGACTAGGAGGACTTCTTTTTCCTATGAGGGCAGCCCTAGCCTTTTGCCTTTGAAAAGTTATTCTCTTTGTAGCTTGAGTATGGTATTTTGATAATATTATTTTCTCTGCATTAAAAGATGCACCTCGAAATGAATTGTAACTCTTCGACCTTGATCATGAGATAATCTTTATCTACAACATAATGAAGTCATATAATGTCTGCAGCTGTAGCTGTAGCTGTTTGTAATGGCTGCACAATAGTTAATGTTGTTGATATAGAAGTAAAACGCTCATTTCATTTAGTCTAGGTCATCGGTCATAAGTATGTCTTCAAGTTTGACATTGTTTGTCAAAGGCATGTCATGTACTTTGTAACTTTTTTGCTTCCTCAGGAGCCGTTGAAATTCGGCATGCAGCTGGATAGATATATCTTCATTAAGGAAATTGTCTTTTGGAGCCTTTGTTTATTTGCTCAACAGTGTGCATGAGCAGAGGGTGAGTTAAAGGCCAATGCTTTTGGAACCATGGAAAAGAGCACAAAGTGCTAAATAAACAGTCACAAGTGAAATGAAAGGCCTGCTGAGAATGGGTGAGATGAGTATGCATCAAGTGCTATATTTATGCCCCCAAAGTCACATATATCTCAAAACAATAGCAAAAACTCTTTATGAATGGTTTATTTTACCAGTTATTTTTTCTTAAATCAGATGATAATGTCTTTAATGGATTATAGGTACATATATTGAAATTTCACCTTTTCAAGTTAACTCAGAAAGTGAAAGGAGCCTGAATAGAAAGAACAGGAAGAACAGGATATTAGGAGCGATGCACCTATTCCTCACCTTTGCTCTTCAAGTTAACTGTGTGCAACTCTCCTCAGTCAGATGGCACTGAAACTGTTTGAAAGCTGATAACATCTATGTTCACCTCTAGACTTATGAGGGACAAAGCTTAGTACAAACACTTCTAGCAATACGGTCTTCTAAGAAGGGAAAACATTTCGATATATGGTAAAGCCACATAACCCTTGAATCGACACATGACGAGTGGGCCCCAAAGTTAATGACTTACTTAACAAAGTTTTTCAAGGCTAAAACTTCTGTACTTTGTTAAACGAATGAACCATTATGTATTGTCAAGGCTATTCTAATTAAAAGTGACACTGGAAACATTTTAGCAGGACACTTATTTTTGTTTTTCACTGAATAGCCATTCGAATCTCTCAGCTACATGGCTTCTAACACGTACACATGTCTAGCAGGAGTTGCCCTTCACCTCATCCTACTTCATTATCCAGTTTGTCAAAGAAACACTATCCCAATAGCTATGAAAAAACCACACACAACATCTACTGTATGTTATTGTTGGCATCCTGAGTTGGCATGTCTGCTACAATTAAACAGAAGTTCTAAAAGATTCCCAGTTCAGTGCTCTTTGTGAAGACTTTGACACTGGGAAAGAGCAAAGCGTGCTCAAAAGAAAGAGGGTAATAATGCTCAGGTACTACGTAGTACAGACTAAGTACATTGAGAATATCCCATAGGGAAAGAAACTTTTATACAGAAAAAAAATCTAGCAAAATTAGATTTGCTGTTAGTGAAGTATAAGATAAAACTGGAAGGAAAACTTGTGTTTGCGTTTAAAATAGCAGGATTATGAACCTGTGGATTTAACAACTTTCTTAGTTGATTTTTTCCAATCATAATTTCATCAAAAAGAAAGGGTAGTTTACTACCTGCAGGTTTTGCACTTCACAAAAAGATAAAATTTACGAACAAATTTGTATATTTTAAGAATATTGTTTGCTAACGGCCTCTTGACTTCTTCCCTCTCCATTGCATTATGCACGTTTTTTAATTCTTCAGTTTTTCTAATAAATAAGTTGTTAAACTATGCTATAAGTCTACATCAAAATACATTTCTGAATCTGAAAATGTAGACATTTTTATGTTTTTGAAGCTTAAAAGGTCAATTTTGGAGCTACAAAAATGGTAATTCCTTTAAAACTTGATTTTTTGAAGCCAATTAGAAAAAAGTTGCATTGAAAAAGAGAGTGTGGTATTTGAGAACATTTACAGTACTTCCAACTATTCTTTTAAAAAAGCATTTTTCTTTTAAACTTTTCTTAATGTAAGCATGCCTCAAGACATGTCAGAAGTACATGACTAAAATCAAAGGATGTTATTGAAACATATACTGAAAGCAAAAGAGAGGGCTAAGGCATTTGTATTACAATGCAAGTAGTCCCAGCTAGACCTTACATGTCAAGTTGTGTTTTTCTGTACCTAAATAGTTTTAACTTTTATGATTACCACCTTCTTCCTGAGGCCTAACATCAGCCAAATTGTTCTTTTTTATTCAGCAGCATTTGAAAAACTGCTGCTGCCGTCACCCGTAATCCCTGTGCAGGTCACAGATATGTCATCAGGACAAGTCTGATGTGCTATTTTCAGTAGTGTTGTGCAGTAGGCAGTGTGAGCTCCTTTCTGCACAGCTCAGGGTGCCCAGTCACTCAAGTTGGTCACTGGTATCTTGATGTTGTCTCTCACCATGGTTGTCAGGACTGACACATATGTTTAGTTGCATTCAGTTTACCAGGCAACGTTGCACCAGTATCAGAGCGTGGTTTGAGGTGCTCAGCTGATCTCCCAGACCCAAGAACATATTCCAGTGTGGATTCTGCTTGCTTCTGGATACAATTCTGTTTTTGAATTGAATGGGATAGCGGGCAAGATTGGGAGCCTGACAATGATTGATGTAAAATCAAGATAATGGAACGGATTATTACAAGAACATTGCAGATGTCATAGTGTGAGCCCAATATGTACCTACCAAGTAGTGTCAGCTCTGAAAAATTTCATGTTCTATTTCTGTTTACTATAATAAATACATGAAACATGTAAACAACGTCACTGAATTTAAAACTTTTCCTCAGCTGGCAGTAGTTGGGAATCGGAGGCTATTAATGGTGAAAAACTAAGGGACTCTATAGGATTGTGGTGCTTATTCTAGAAAGCTAAATGTCCTCTCTGAAAAAAGCACTCTTATCTACATCAGCTTTATCTTCTTGTAAAGTCTTATGAAATGTGTTACAGTTTGCAACAAATTATTAAAAAAAAACCCCAAAAATAACAATTATTTTCTATACTTCATCCCCTCACATCTCTCATCTTTTTTCTATTTTGAGCATTACCCATAAAACTTAGGAAAACTAACAATATCATGCTCTACTATGTAAGGAAAACATTTCCATCTGCTCAAAAGGCATCTCGTCTCATCTCTGAGTAACCTTATCTGCCCAGTCCAGGCTCATTGCCTACCCAGCATCATTCCCACTCATTGAACTAAAAGACTGTGAATACAGTTCCCATCTACAGAGTGTCGAAGAGAGGAATGTGCATGTGTCCTAGTCAAAAAGTTAAGTCAGCATTTGCACAAACTGCTCCTGTAGGACTATCTGGATTAAAACTGACTTTTGTATTGTCAGTGCCCCTCCACAGATATACAGGACATTTCTGTGCAAGTTGAAGTCTCACTGACATCTGTGGAAGAGAGCAAACTCCAAAGCATTTTTTAAATTTTGTGTTTGAACAGAGCTTCTTGTTTCTGGGAAGATGGTGTATGAGTTTATGCATGTATCATTTCTTTTCTTCAGCTTGGAGGACGTTGGAAGCCCTTGCCTCATAAACCAGAAATGAATTCCACTGGAAAGTCTCTCTCTTCTGAAATATATGCCATTTTGTATGTAGTATCAGGTATACCATACATCTGTCCTGCGTGAGGCCTGACACAAAGCCTTACCTTTGACAAACAGAACATTTTTGTTAGAGCTCATTTTGACCTTCTTGAAGTATTCCCATCTTTTCAGAATTCTGCAGGTGGTAAGCTGTTCTGTCACTTTAATATGTATTTTTAACTCAATTTTACCATTGTGTCTTCAAAACTAAACATTCTGTAGTATCTGTATGACTTTGTTGAATCCTCAATATTTTTTTTTTAATTAAAATATCCACATCATCATAAGGTAAAGTGAACTGTGATTCTAAATAAACCATCTTCATCCTCTAATCACAAGAGTTTTGATGCATAAGACAGCTGCAGCATAAAGTGAATACTTTAGAAGTATTCAATCCTCAGTGAAGTTCGACCTCGACAAGGTAGGGTTTTTTTCTAGACTGTAGTTTAATATCGAAGTGACACTTAAAGTACTTTTCATTTCAGTGATCTGAAACTCGGTATTGTAGTCAGATTTCTCATATCTGGCTCATAAGCAGCACAAGGCAGTGAACCCTAATTTAAATCAAATAATAACATGTTAGGTTTTGGCATTTTTGACAAGAATGTACCTGAGAATGTGCCAAGACTATATTTCTTGATAGTTGTATTTAAATGAAGAGCCACTCACTTCAGTCTGCTCTTTATTCTTGGTCTACTCTCTTACAACTCTGAATGCTTCAGATGAACTTTGGACTAAAAAAAGTAAAACAAATTTAATTCTAAAATCCACACACTGTAGTGAAATTGCTGATGTGGTTAATCAGTGTGCTGGTTTTAGCTGGGACAGAGTTAATTTTCTTTGCAGAAGGTAGTACGGGGCTTAGCTTTGAATTCGTGCTGGAAACAGTGTTGATAACACAGGGATGTTTTAGTTATCACTGAGCAGCGCTCACACAGGGTCAAGGCCTGTTCTGCTTCTCACACACCCCACCAACAACACACCTGGGGGTGTACAAGAAGTTGGGAGGGGACACAGCTGGGACAGCTGACCCCAACTGACCAAAGGGATATTCCATACTGTATGATGCCACGCTCAGCATATAAAGCTGAGGGAAAAAGGAAGGGGGAGACATTTGGAATGATGACATTTGTCTTACCAAGTAACCAAAACATGTGATGGAGTCCTGCCATCCTGGAGATGGCTGAACACCTGCCAGCCCATGGAAAGTGGTGAATGAACTCCTTGTTTTGCTTTGCTTGTGTGTGCAGCCTTTGTTTTACTTATCAAACTTTTTTTATCTTAACCCACTAGTTGTCTCACTTTTACTCTTCTGATCCTCTCCTCCATCCCGACGAGGGAGAGTGAGCGAGTGGCTCTGTGGGGCCTAGTCACCAGCTGGGGTTAAACAATGACAGTGAGTTACAATTTAGTCACAATTAATTCATTTCAGCTCCTGTAGTGTAAGAATAGTATAATTAGTACAGAATGACTTTTTTACACTAAAGACATTAGAATTCTAGCTTCATTCTAGACAAAAAATATTTATATCCTGCTGCCTATGACTCAAATACTTACAGAAAATAGCAAGAAAATCATGTTCATATTTTCTTACTTAATTCAGATTGCCTATTTCTAATTTATAGTGCAGTAAGACAGAAATGTAATATGAGATCTTTTTCAAAAATAGTATGTATTTTTTCTCTTCTCTTCCAGGAAGCAGATGAAACACACTAGTGTCTACAATTAGCAGAAAGAAATGAACTTTTTAAAGAAATAAACTTTTCTAAGAAAGAAGCTAACTCTCACTTGTCCTGCAAATCAGAAAGATAGAATGTAATAAGCATTAGAAAACCAAGACACAGGTCTTTATAGGGAACTCCAAAGTGGCTACCAAAGAATGAACTAAATCATGGGCAACGACCACAAAAGTTAACCTTTTCCAACACCTTGATACAAATATAAAAATATGAATGGCAATATGTAAGTAGACATGCAAAAAAACACACTGACTTTTAAAAGATTTGCATGTAAAAGAAGGTTTTACTGTCAAAATCTTTTAAACTTGAGAGCTGCAAATTTATTTCTCCTGTGGGCTGTGCAACTGAGAAGTCAAACTTTTCATGTCAGGATCCACACTTTTTTTTAATGCTTTTTTGCACCAACTAAGCCACATGGGAAAGATTTCTAGAAAGAGATGAAGAATGGGGTTTCTACAAAGAGATGAAGAATAGGGTTTCTACAAGGCTTGAGGATACTAAATTAAAGGGGCATTTAGGGAGTCAGGCATGTCTGGCAGATGTGAGCACGCTTTCTTTCCTCTCTGCTCCTCCAGCCCCTGGTAGTTCGTGTATGCACCCCACCTCTCTTGTTCACACTCTTTAACTGTTTTCGCTCTTTTGCTTCCTCTCTTTCCATCTCTCTTTCTCTTCCACCATCATGCTCCTACTAGGATGGAATTGGTGTCTGAGTGGTTAACCCTCACCTCCATCATCTAGATATAGGTCATTTATAGATGGGTATGCTCTCTGCTGCCATTCATGCAATTTCCACAGTTTGACATTCAGTCAATCAGACTAGGAGAAACTCCTCTGGGGAAGATTTCTGATCTGCTATCTGTCGTGGAGTGATATTTGTGTAACAAATTCTTCACACTCCATCATTTAATACTGTGAGAAATAGTGAAGGCAGATCCATCCTGAAATCATTGGAATCATAAAGAAGACTCTTTACATGAATAAACATTTGTTAAAGTTGAACAATGATGGACAGATGGAGTTACAGTAGTGATTGTCATCAGTTAATGAGTTAATAAAATGACAAGAAGTAGGAAAACTTTAGAAGTGCCTAAAGGCCATTTAAAAATTATAATCTTAAACCATATTGTGAATATATATAACTTAAGTGTCTAAGTAGCACAATCATCTTAAAAAATTTGTTCTTCACAGCTTCAGACACTTTGTTTTTACCTAAATATAACCTGAGTAAATCTATTTTTGCTAAGTTTGATTTTTTTTTTTTTTTACTCTGAGGACTCTCTAAGACCTGTGTATCAGTGACTGGCGAATTTGAAAGGAAGTATATTTATCAATAAACAAACAGCACTCTGCAGGATATCCCAGCTGAGCAGGTCTGTGTGCAAAGGAAAACAGCTAAATCTAGAAAAATGACCTTTGCCACAACAGCAATAAGCAAGTCAGAATTCTTTCATGATAACGAAGAATTAGAACAAGGCTATGGTTGAGGAATTTGCAGATACGAAGAGCTGGTTATCTTCTCCTGTGTCTCTGCTATGTGTAGACCCAAAATACTTGCCATCAGTGATGTGATGGAATGTATAGATTACACTGAAATTCGCAATACAAGAACATTTCTAGGCCAGAAAAACTGTCTGACCTTCTCATGGTCTGAATAAGCTGTTGCTTTGCCTCACAAGGAATTTTTCTTTGGCATTAATTGCAGTATCTGAAATATTCTATTGGCTAGACACATGACAAAGAGCAGGTTAGTATGCTGTAACTTGTAGGATATTAATTTATTTCAAAATGTTCATTCCGTACTCAGCTGAGTACGGTATGAGGTAATGAGCTGTGTGTCCCTTGAGTATTCATTCTCTGAAAGTGTATCCCAAACAATGGGCACTGTCTTCCAGGAAATTTTTTCACAGTTAACTCCCAGCAGGGTGTAACAACACAAGTTCTGTCTATAAAAGTAGTTTATATAACATAGCATTTGCTTTATTTGGGTGAATGCTGTGTAAACAGATTTTACAAACAAGATAATATAAACCACTGTGTTTTGTTAAAGACAAGGGCTTTCTGTCAACATGCAATTTGAGGAGGCGTAGTAGAACATTTACATACCAGTATGTAGACAATCTATAGATATTAAAACTTTAAAGCATGAAATAAGACAATTGCAGAACCTGATATTAGAAAATGAATTGAAGTACAAAGAAGAGACAAGGATAAAGCCATGATGTTGCTTCAGATTTTTGAGGAGATATTAATATATTTCAATAATTTATTGCTCAGTTTTAGTAAGAATTAGTATTTGAGCTACTACAATCTTAATCTAAAAAGTAATTATTTGGCAAAAATGTTTCGCTAAAGAAATACTCAAGTCAATGAATATGTTCATGAATAGTTTACTTCTTAAATACCTACCTCGAACATTTTTATGTTATATGAAGATCTGTGATAGTCTCCAAAATCTAATGTGTCCCTGATGTTGGCTTGCAGGCAGCATTTTCAGAAAGGAGGAAATTGACGAAAATGTCTGTGAAGACTTTACTGTCATGTTAACCAATGTTATCCATAATGTTGTATCACATTGATACACAGCTGGGATTAAAAGTAGTGGTTTTCATCACTGACATTAAATCTTTGTAATACCTGTAGACCACCATTGATATGAGAGGTCTGTTTAATGTGGAGTTTCTAACTGACACAAAAACATTTCTCCCCACTTAAATATGTGGCTAGATGAAGTGAGAGGATTTTTTTTTCATTTTAGAGGAACTGTAACATATAGAAAATGACTTGCCTCAAATATCCAATCAGTATTTGCCCCCCTCAAATTCCACTCTCAGTAGTCACAGAATCACAGAATCACAAAATCACAGAATGTTAGGGATTGGAAGGGACCTCGAAAGATCATCTAGTCCAATCCCCCTGCCAGAGCAGGAACACCTAGGTGAGGTTACACAGGAAGGCGTCCAGGTGGGTTTTGAATGTCTCCAGAGAAGGAGACTCCACAACCTCCCTGGGCAGCCTGTTCCAGTGTTCTGTCACCATCACCGTGAAGAAGTTTCTTCTCAAATTTAAGTGGAACCTCTTGTGTTCCAGCTTGAAGTCATTATCCCTTGTCTTACTGTTGGTTGTCACTGAGAAGAGCCTGGCTCCATCCTCGTGACACCCACCCTTTATATATTTATAAACATTGATGAGGTCACCCCTCAGTCTCTTCTTCTCCAAGCTAAAGAGACCCAGCTCCCTCAGCCTTTCCTCGTAAGGGAGATGCTCCACTCCCTTAATCATCTTTGTGGCCCAACTCTCTAGCCTGTCCAGATCTCGCTGGATGGCAGCACAGCCCTCTGGCGTGTCAGCCACTCCTCCCAGCTTGGTGTCATCAGCAAACTTGCTGATAGTACACTCAATTCCCTCATCCAAGTCATTGATGAATATATTGAACAGTATTGGTCCCAGAACTGACCCTTGAGGCACTCCACTAGATACAGGCCTCCAACCAGACTCTGCCCCATTGATCACGACTCTCTGGCTTCTCTCCTTCAGCCAGTTTGCAGTCCACCTCACTACCCAATCATCCAGTCCACACTTCCTCAGTTAGCCATGAGGATGCTGTGGGAGACGGTGTCAAATGCTTTGCTGAAGTCAAGATAGACCACATCCACTGCTCTGCCGTCGTCAATCCACCTTGTTACGTCTTCATAAAAGGCTATGAGGTTGGTCAAACACGACTTCCCCTTGGTGAAGCCAGGTTGACTGTCCCTGATGACCCTCTTGTCCTTGATATGTCTTAAGATGGCACCAAGGATAAGGTGTTCCATCACTTTCCCAGGGATGGAGGTGAGGCTGACCGGTCTATAGTTGCCCGGGTCCTCCTTCTTGCCCTTTTTGAAGACCGGAGTGACATTTGCTTTCCTCCAGTCCTCAGGCACCTCTCCCGTTTCCCAAGACTTGGCAAAGATGATGGAGAGCGGTCCAGCAATGACTTCAGCCAGCTCCCTCAGCACCCGCGGGTGCATCCCATCTGGACCCATGGATTTATGGGTGTCCAGATTGCTTAACTGGTCCCTAACCCAGTCCTCATCAACTGAGGCAAACTCCTCCATTGCCCTGCCTTCCTCTGGGGCCTCAGGGGTACGGGGCTCCTCAGGACAGCCTCCAGCAGAGTAGACAGAGACAAAGAAGGCATTCAGTAACTCTGCCTTCTCTGTATCTTCTGTCACCAGGGCACCCACCCCATTCATCAGTGGGCCTACATTGCCTCTGGTGTTAGTTTTATCTGCCATGTATTTGAAGAAGCTCTTCCTGTTGTCCTTGACCCCTCTCGCCAGGTTTAACTCTAAGGAGGCCTTAGCTTTCCTAGTTGCCTCCCTACATCCTCTGACAACAGCCTTATATTCTTCCCAAGTGGCCAGCCCCTCCTTCCATGATTTGTAAACCCTCCTCTTCCTCTTGAGTTTGCCCAGCAGTTCCCTGTTTAACCACGCAGGTCTCCTGGCTCCCTTCCTTGACTTCCTGCGCGTCGGGATGCACTGATCTTGAGCTTGGTAGAAGCAGTCCCTGAATGTTAACCAAGTCCAGGCCTTGTGCAATCCATCTACCTTCTATGGGGGACTTCACAAGAGTTCTTTTCAAATTTGTCTTTTTAATCTAAAAAAATATTTATGAAGAGCAAATTTAGCTTTTTTTAGCTGATCAGGGGATCTGGGAGGGAATTAAGGGTAAGACTTATTTCATAAGGGAAGGCAGTCATTTTGTTTGCCTAAAAATACTATAAAATATCCAGCTCAGAACTCTCCTGTCAGTAAGGAGCAAGCTGGGAAGAAAGGATTAGTCCGTCCTGATAGTAAAATTCCTGTCTGCCACCCCTCCCTTTAGTGCATGAGTTTGAATAACTATGCAAATATATTTAGCCCCTTTTTTTCTTTAAACATCCTCAGATAATATTATGGCTGTTCCCTCAGTGATCTGAATACACCAGGAGGTGACTTTTTCTTCAGTGGGGTGGGATTAGCCCACACAGGCACAGTCATTATACTCACTGCCTTTTACAAATACAGCAGTGTCCAATTTTGAGTTGTGCCCTCAATATGTTTTCATTGGCTAAACAGGAGCTGTGCTGGTTGCTTTCTGCCTGAGAAAACACTCCATTTAAGAGTTTGCATATATTTGATTTTCAGCATTACATTTGAAATATGTATACTATGAGAATTCAAAATTATCAGTGTTATTCTGACTTACTTTTCTGCTTGTGGCATTGGGCAGGCCAAACAGACTGCCTATAGAGAGGACTATTTGTATTTTTTAAGATAAGTTGTGCTGGTAGTTTGCAGTTGCCAAACCTGGCAAGAAACAGATACAGGGTAGGGGTACGTTTTGAACATCAAAGACCAAAACTGCTGTTTGGCTACCGCAAGCTTGTGATTAGTCATAGGACCATGAGTTTTTTATACCTTGAGTTTTGTCTGTGGATGTATTGGGTTTGCATGGCAAGGCTTTGGTAGAGGGTTAGATACAGGGGTGGCTTTTGTGAGAACCTGCTGGAAGTTTCTCCTGCATCCAATAGGCAAGTGCCAACCAGTTCCAAGAGGAACCCACCACTGGCCAAGGCCAAGACAATCAGCAAAATGGCAACGCCTCTTTGATAGCTTATTTAAGAAGTAAAAATTTGCTGCCAACAGCAACTGCAGCCAGAAAGAGGAATGAGAATATGTGAGAGAAACAACCCTGCAACACCAAGGTCACCGAAGCAGGAGGGGCAGGAGGTGCTCCAGGTGCTGGAGCAGAGATTTCCCTGCAGCCCATGGTGAAGACCATGGTGAGGATGGTTGTCTGCCTGCAGCCAATGGAGGACCCCATGGCAGAGCAGGTGGATGAGCCTCAAGGAGTCTGTGATCCCTTGGGAGCGGGGTCCTGGCAGGACCTGTGAACCCGTGGGAGACCAATGCTTGAGCAGTCTGTTCCTGAAGGACTGCAACCCATAGAAAGGACCCATGCTGGAGCAGGGGGAGGCTGTGAGGAGTCCTCTCCATGAGGAGTAAAGAGCAGCAGAGACAACATGTGAACTGACCAAAACCCCTATTCCCTATACTCCTGAGCTGCTGGTGGGGAGGAGGTGGAGAAAATCGGGACTGAAGCTGAGTCTGGGAAGAAGGGAGGGCTGGGGGAAGGTGTTTTAAGATTTAGTTTTTATTTCTCATTAACCTACTCTGATTTTGACTGATAATAAATTAAATAAATTTTCCAAATTTGAGTCTCTTTTGACTGTGATGGTAATTGGTGAGTGATCGCTCCCTGACGTTATCTCAACTCACAAGCCTTTTGTTATATTTTCTCTCCCCTGTTCAGTTGAGGAGGGGGACTAATAGAGTGGCAATTTATATAATCATAGAATGTCCTGAGTAGGATCATCGAGTCCAAATCCTGTCCCTGCAATGTGCAGTTTTGCAAGTTGCAAGCAGTGTGAAAGATATAGCTAAATAATTTTTCAGCTTCGTATTTTCTGATGTTTCAGTAGTAACTGGCAAAAAAAATACTGATTTTGAAAATTATCGATCTTTCCTACTGGTGGTGCTTTTTAGACTGTGATCGGAAAATACCATTGCATTGTCTTTACTTCTCATGAATTGCTAGTAGCTTTGTCATGACATTCTGGTGGCCTCAAGAGTTGAGTATATGGTTCCTAAAGACTCTTACTTGATTCTCAGTTGCTATTGTGGTTAAAGCTGTCTGCCAAAGGACTTTACACTACCCTGTGATTGTTCTGAATGTATCTCCAAAAGAGTCCATTTAAGAAAACACACAAATAATGCAGGCTTCCAAGTGATGCTGTTATATAAAATCTAATGCACATTCAAGTATTACAATTGGTGATGAGTATCTACAATATATTTTCTTTTTTTTTATCAGTGTCTTAACCAACATATATTGTGTCATGAGTAAAGCAGTACCTACTCTCTTAATTTTTAGAGTTTCTCTTATGAAAATTTTTAACTGTGCTATCACTCACTATTTCCATTGTTACAGAAAGAACACACCTGGTGAGCTCAGCTATATGTACCTTTTCATTCTGTTTTCCAACAGAAATACCGTAAATATGACCTTCATGATGTCTATAGTGTCTCTACCTTGGCCTGCAGAACACTTTGGTTTCAAGTTGACGTAGGCATAGATGTCCTCACAGTTCTTGGAAACGAGTAGCTGAATACAGAGACCTTTTCAAAACCAGAAAATCCAGAAAAACTTTACATGTGCTCTAACCATTGGATAGCTTCCATCAGAATTCACAACACCTTACAGCACATTCTATCATGAGAGTGTTTCTAAAGCTACTATTTTCATCACTCTGATGTTTCCAATCCAGGTTTGATAAGACTATAAATAATGTCACTAACAATCACAAAAAAATGAACATTTTCTACTGCAACATCAAGAACCAAAGAGTTTAGCCAAGAAAGAAGGTAGTGAAGAGGGTAACCAACAGAATTCACCCTGGCATGCCCACTGCACACAAGGGAGATTCTCTTCTAATGTGGCTGTTTCATACGCCTGAAAATAATGGGAAGCACTTGCCTGTTCTGTCTAGACCTTCTGGGTCCAATATCTGTTACATGAACAATTATAGTTGACAGTTACAGTCACAATAAGTACAATTCCAGAACATATCAGTCAGAGAACACATTGATCAACTGATTGATTGAGCAGAGGAACTAATTAATGCAAGTTACACATTGGATGAAAAATTTGAAGTTGGCAACCTGCCTGGACATGTTCGACTCACAAGACAAAGAGGATTCCTTTAACTAGTGAATGTTTTTTCAGCCTTTTGCTCCCAACTCCCAGGTGTCTTGCTTATCACAATATCACTACTGTCTGTATTTGCCATTGTCTCACATCTATTTGTTTGCAGGATCCCATCCATCACAATCAAGGTTCTGACTGGATTTACATTTCTTTTTATTGATGTGGGAGGAAGCATGCAAGAAATAGAGAGAATATAGTATTTAATGTTTTCATTTAAATAAAATTGTATATGCAAACAGTGTTGCTTTGGCTTGAGTAGACTCAATGAAATTGGGTAAGAAATTCTTTAAGCGTGGAATTTATGTTTTTTCTGGCCACAAGTAGAGTATAAAGTAACAATAGCCATGGATTGGTGTGAAGTACTCAAGATGACTGCTTGTGCAGGTTGAATGACGTGAATACTAATCAGCACAGTTTAGTCCTCGCTGAATGTAAAATATTACTGATATAATTTATATGATGCAAAAAATACCTCCAGAAGTTCAACTTACAATTTCCCCTCTGAAACTGAAGGAATCTTGCAAATAAGCACTGTGAAGATTATCTTCACAGTAGATTCTTTAGTGTTATTTAGTGATACATGCCAATGTTAAAGCAAGTATCGTGGTACGATACATGCATCCTTGTGTAGGTGTAATTACACTTAGTTCTTATCTGCTAAATAACTAACTCTGGCTTTACTACACTCCTATGCAAAGAGGAACAGGACCCTCATATGTCTTAATTTTTTCTTGACATTCACTGTTCTCAAAGCAAAAATTATAATTTTTCTGAAAGATATAAGGAAATAAACTGTAGTTTCTCACTTAATTGACTCTAAGGCACAACACAGAAAAGAGCTTAGGCCCAAGAGACAAGAGGTAATTCCTTTAACCACATTGTTATACAGATTCATCTTTGCAATACATTTTAGTTGGTTTTCAAAGCTATTTTTTCCATCTTGGCATAAAAAAACCCCAAATTGTTCAGTTTGAGATGTAGCTATACTTCCCTGATTATGTCTTAATTAATTCACCTTAGACTGTAATTTTAAAAAGAAACGTGCAATGAAGATAATGAAAATGTGGCTAGCACTTTAAAGGTCAGAGCACTCATCGCTAAATGAAACAAACTAATTACTGTGAAATATTAATGCTATACTGTTGCTCTTGATTTTTCATTGTAGATATGATCAAAACCATATGCCTGTTTTTGAAAGTTAGTTCAAATAAAAACATGAGCAGGTTAAAAAAAAATTATGGTTTAAAGTGTTTGGTACTTTAGAGATGTGCCAGCTCCATTGTAGTCCACATTTGGTAGCATTTATTTAAGGTGCTTGTGAGGGACAGGCAACGCCAAAGAACCTTGGAGTTTAATTTTGAGTCTGGAAACACATTGGTTGCATTTTCATGGAGAAACAAAACACATTGCAATGAGACATTATTATTATATAATTATAATAAAGAAATAAAATTATAGAAGAATTCATGTTCCGTAAACGTATTTACAAAGACACACATGCATCAAAAAGATGTAGCTACATAGCTGAAGTAAACCTGCTAGTGATCCTTATGCAAAAACTAATATCTTTGTACCATTTAAGCAGACAGCAAAATTTCCCTGATTTCATCATAGACAGTTTTCCTCCAAACATCAGAAGATGAATAAAGCATTCAATATTCCACTGAATTTGCTCCCTTTCTCTAATGTATATTTCACCACATAATAATAGTCTCTTTGGGCTTATATAGCACATCGGATTTACCAATAGAACTCAGACATACATGTAAATTAACCTAGAGTGAATTTTTTCCACACATATCTGATTCAAAGTAAATATGCTTTCAAAATTATTTTACTTCACAAAAAATGTTATCAAATTTGAGGGTAGCAAGCCTACAATAAAAGATGGTTGTGTTAACTGTACTTGCCTTGTTTTTGTCATGGATTTATAGTAAGCGTATAGAATAACGTTGATTGCAGATCAGTTGACAAATGAAAACTCACTCCAGCTGGTACATAGTAATCTCTTTAGAGTTAGAGTAATACAGTTTTTGTGATTCTGAGGTGTCACCTGCTCCAAATTCCTCTGAAGTACTGGTGAAGAGAGTCTCATCTACATCTAATTGCCTATTTACCTGAATTTTTGCGAAAAATGACAAATATGTAAAAAAAGACTGGCTAGGACAGTCAAGTAACATGAAATTTATTCTTCTACAAGCTCAGTAGTATAAAAAAAAATTAATTAAACAAACACATGTTAACCTCACATTCCCATTGGCCAAAATTACAGTGTTTTTCAGATGTTTTTGGGTTGTCCTGTCTTGTCAGAGCTGGATTGGTTGTTAGATGTGATATCATGTTTTCATCGATATAGTGACTTTTTAGCTGGACGCTTTTGCTTTGACATTTTCAGAAATGCTGTGAGTAATTAGGAAAAAGCATGTTATGCCTTCTTTATATCCGTGTTAACTATGTTGGTTTATTTTCTGACTGCTTAGGGCAATTTTTGGAACAATAAAGAATATGGGCAAGGCCTGAGATATTGGCTTGTTAAGTTTACAACAATTTTGCAACTTTCCCTTTACCAGATGTGAGGGAATATCACATTTTTTTCACACTGTTTTGAGCAATGCAAGATAATTTTTGTGTGAAATATTTGAAGCAGAATTGTCTCAGGTGTTGTTTCCACACATCTATGACCTGTACAAATGGGAAGCCTAATTTTCTAATTTAACTATATAACCATTCAAAGGTTTTTGGTAGTGTTCAAACATAGACAACTAATTGTTTTCTGGATGATTAAGAAAGAGGAAAGCAAGTTTCTCATATGAACTACTTTTCCAGTCAATGTTTTTAATTGGAAAAAATATGACTTTTAATGACTAAGTAGCTGTACAAATAATGCCTTACATGTCTCTTACAAAAAACAATAGTACAGTGTGATAGTCAAGCTCTATTTATCAAAACTTAAATATGGCGTTATTATTCTAAAATTAAGAAAAGTGAGACTGCTGGATTTTAAAATGAATACTTTTGATTATTCCCAAGACATGATATCATCTTGTATGATAATTAAAAATCAGATTTGCTACCTGTGCTTAAGGTAAGAGCAGAATCTTCCTCAATTTTTTGCACTTTGTGTCATCCTGGCAGGAGTCCTGGCTTCTTGTAAGTCAATGGCAGAGCTTCATCAACTTCACTTGAGTAGTGATTTCATTAAATGAATATTTGGGGTAATTAGAGATGAATCATGAGACTCCTGTTTTTCATTTTTAATGATCATGAATAAGATCCATGAAAAGCCTACTGAAGTTAATTGGAAGATTAATGTTGCTTTCAATAGACTTTGGTTCAGGCTTTTTATTTTGCACACAGGCACTTGTGTAATTTTTTTCAGGGTTTTTTAAAGGCTTTTGGTTTCGCTGTGGCACTTTTCCATCCACAGAGGTCCCGCATTGTCCCATATTCTTGAGTTACAACGTAAACTGTATTGTGTCGTTTGTATTTCTTAAATTGTGTCAGTCCACTATTAGCATGTGTGATGGTCATTGTTGGTCGCCATCCCTAGTTTAGAAGAACAAGTCAGATGATTATTGTCTGACGCAAATTTCCCTCCTCCAGATCTGCTTCTTAGCACTGGGTTTACTAATTTGAGCCTATATTTTCTTCTCTCCCATTATCCAACAATAAATTTGGTCTTCCAGTATCTTCTGCTTATCCCCCACATTTCTCATCATTTCTTGCTTATAGGGTAACCCCAGTGCATCTCTCTTGCAGTTTTATTGGTAATTTATCCACTTCTCTCATTGTAGGAGATCTTAGCATTGTAAAACAGAGAGAGGAAGTAGCTGAGCTAACTGAAGTCCTCTTTTGATATAGAAGAGGAGAATTGTTGAAATCAAAGCCTTTTTCAGGACAGGATTTAGGATGGTCTTTGATATATGTATCATTGTTTCATGAATAAAAGTGAGGAAAAGTTGGCAACACTGTATGGATATGGTTTTCAATATTGTTGTCATGGAATATACAATTTCGGCACTGATAGGAGCCTGAAGAACTTGGTGTCAGGATAAGAATTTGATTTCTTCCAGAATCAGAAGGAAACAAAGCCAAGCAAATATGGAAAAGCAGAAAGGAAGCAGGGGAAAGACAATTTATACTGAACTGTTGAGGAAACCACACATTTTTTTCCCTTGTTTTGAATTGTTTCCTCAAATTATCCATCCTTGACAATCCAGTACAGAATCCCTCAGGTGAGAAGGTTCCTCAGGAGGTCTCCACTCCAGGCTCCTGTCCAAAGCAGAGACAAAAAGCAGATAGCAAGCATGGTCTTCCAGTGAGGTGGAACTCAAAGAGTGTTTTAACAGGTTATTTTTAAGCTTAAATATGGCATATGATTTCTCTATGTTAGATTTCATAAATTCTTTGTATCAATTACTTTAGGTGTGTACAGTGGATGGTATCATGGTCACTATGTCTGTGAGAAAAGAAACCTTCACTGTAAACCTCTGATCCAAAAGGAGAATGATGACCAAAAGTTACTATTAAAAGATGATGTAGAAAATGTTATAAAAATTTGGAATTTCCTATGTTTCAGAGACAAAAAATTTCTATTTCCAATTTGATACTAAGTGTCATCAGATTATTTAGGTTATGAAGAAATTAGATGGATAATCTGCAGTCCCAGAAAGTAGTGAAAAAACACATCAGGACTTTTCTGGTCTTCAGGACCACATTGGAAAATCCATATTTGCTCCTTAATGATCAATATGCCAACAGTAAGATTTGTACAGTATATTTTTTACACATTTATATGGTTTTCTTTCAATAACAATCAGATGTTAAAATGATTATTCACTTGGCTAGGGTCAGTAAAGAAATATTACTTCAGTTTTTCCTCTTTGGATAAGAATTAAAGAAGTTTCTAGCTAGCTGAAAAACATAGGAAATATTACATGGATGCAAGCTTTAGAGCCACAATCAGTATTGTACATGTGGTAGTAAATCTATCTCAGCACCACACAGCTATGTTGCTTCTAGTACAGCAGCTAAAATTTCTGCTTAGACCTTTTCCGTTGGTTACAGTTTTTACATGTGTTTCATATTGTGATGTGTTGACCCTGATCAGCAACTAAACACCCACCCACCCACTTAATCACTTCCCGCACTCCCCAACAGAATGTAGGAGAATGTAGGAGACAACAGAAAGAGAAAAAACAAAAAACTTTTTTGGTTGAGAGAAAGGCAGTTTAATAACTGAAGGAAGGAGAAAAGAGGAAAAAAAATTATGCAGGGCAATCGTTCAATCGTTCATTACTTACCATAAGGAGGATGATGTTCATCCAACCTCCAAGCACTGGCTGCTTTGGAAAGACCAAAACTCCAGCTTTTATTTATAAGTACAACATCATATGGTCTGAATAGCTGTGTCCCCTTTCCAGCCTCTTGCCCACTCCCAAACCACTTGCTGAGGGTGCAAGCAGCGAGAAACACAGAAAATCTGGATGCTGTGCAAGCACGGTTCAGCAAATACTTAAAACACTGGTGTGTTATCAACACCACTTTGGTCACTAACAGAGCACAACACGATACAGGCTGCTTTGAAGAACGTTAACACCATTCCGGCCAGACCCAGGACACATATAAATGAACGCTTTGTCTCTATGTTTCTTCTTTGTGTGTGTCTAGCATCATAAACACTGAAAAGGAATTACTATTTAACATTTGCCCTTTATAATTAGGTGATCTTTATCATATGATGGTTAGATGTTGACTTTAAATACAGCAGGAAACAGTATGGAACTTTTTTTTTTCTTTTAGGTCACCTTTTAATATCTCCAAATTCAGGAAATCTCACTCTTTTGCAGGTAAGCAGACTTCCACAGGTGTCTCATCCAGAGATTTATGAATCCATCTTCATAGAAGAGATGCAAGAAAAGGCAATTAAGTCTGAAAGTTATGTGAACACCTGGATCATGACAGGTATTTTACATTCTTGTTTTCTATGTTATATACAGTCAGCATTCCAGGTTTATTTTTAATTGAGCATTAATATTCATGCTCTCCATTTTGCAACCAAAAGAAATATCAGAAAACTATGTAAAACATTCTAAAATCTCATTCAAATATCTTTATATGGGTAACTTTAATGGACAAGCTACCATTAGCCTCTGGTAAACCAAAATCTTTGGTTGCAGAGCCAAGCTAAACTTGGCATTTGAAGCCAAAACATAAACTGAGCCACTAGAGCTGACTGCACATTTATGAAAAGGAAAATAAGTAATATTCATATACAGAATTCCTGTGGCAAAATATTTTATTCCCTGCCTATTCTCAACTTCTTCATATGTTCCTGTGACTTTACTAGTATAACGTTAGCCAGAACTATGAAAACAAAAAATTAAAACGTGTATATGATCTGCCATATTAAAGGTACAGTATAGGAAAAATGCTGTATGACATGATATAGTTCCTCGAAATATCCATGTTGCCAGTTAGTTATATCGAACAAGGATCTTCGATACTTTCAGTAAAACATATCCTGGTGTCCATATGCCCCTGGTTCTCCATATGCTTTTCCACATGTCACTCTACTCCATTTCTCATCCTCTGGGGATGAGCTGAGGCAGAGCAGGAAATATGGCTGGAAGGAGGTGACTGGCAAGCTCAAGGACAGGAGTGGGGAGAAAACTCTCTTGGTTTTGCCCCTTTTTTTTCCCTACCCTATGTGCTTCAGCCTGCACTTTCTTGCAGCACTGTCCCACACCCAGCATGACCACCAGCAACTCATTGAAGAAGCTCAATATTTAGTGCAACATCTTTGTATCACGATATGGCATTTGAAGAACTACTGCTGTAGTTGTTTTTATGGTTGGAAATACATGAGTTTTGACATGAGAAAGCCAGCAACAAGGGCATCAAAAATTGGGAAGGTGATAATGTAACATGAGAATCTTATAAAGAAATGCCTCAACCCACTTTTCCTTAAATAAGTCTGCCATCATTTTAGTTTCTAATATTTTGTGGTTAACCAGAGCTAGAAAAGTAATGGTCTGATCCTGCCTACTGATGTTGATTGCAAACATCCTCATGAACTTCAGTGGGATCTGCAAGTAGTCTTTCATGCCTTGTACCTAGTAGTTAAAGATGGAGAGAGTTGGCATTCCTTGGTGTATGGTTTCTGGCACTAGCTCTGGTTCGTATTTTGGTTTGGTTTGTTTTGAGGTTAAATTTTTTTCCTCCCCAAATACATAAACCTCAACTCTGAGTTTTCCATCTCAGTGTCCAAAGTACTTGCAAGTACCATGCTAGGGAGTGACTGACAGCAAAGATTTCCACCTCCCATCAAAGTTTAGCTTCTCACAGCATGAGGTTCCTAACAACCTGTGACCTTTTACAAGGGAGCAACTAAATTTAAGGGGCCTGTGACTTTTGTCATACTGGGAAAAAAAGATAGTAGCAGTATCAACATAAATAATGTAGTAATTCAAGGAAGTGGAGAGAATATTTTTTATCAAAGGAGTCTTTAGTCACATTTAAACATTAAAAATGTGCAAAGAATATAAAATTCAGTGATTATTACTGCATGGGAAGTATAGAGACACCACATTTTTCTTTGGAGAAAGGATTTTTACCATTTTTTAAAGGAAAAATATTACCATTTCTGTGTCTTGAGGGCCATAGGTCAAATTATACTTAATAAATGGATTAATTTATTATGAAAAATACTTATGTAAACAAAAAATAGAGTTAAAATTCTTATTGGAGACATTCTATAGTCCTTGTTTGTCATAGCAGTTGCATTTGTCCCCTATGTGTGTGAAAAAACTTACCTTTAACCAGACAACCACAACTAGCATGTTTATAATACTTATACTCACGTTCTGTCTTTTGTCAAAGCACATAAATTAAGTATACATTAGAAATCTATCCTGGTATGTAGACACTATGACAAAGAAAAAGGAGGAAACTTTTTCGTAATTCTAGGTTGCTGAGGAGCAGATAATGGTCATGATACTGTCTTCAGTGGGAGCAGTTCAGACCCATAAATTTCAGTTTACTAAAAGAAAGAATGGTCTTACTAAAATTACAGGAAATAAATCCACACATCCTTTGGAAGTTCACACATTTTTAGAAAAATAAGGAAATATGAGGTTATTTATATGAAAAGTTTATTCAAATTACTGATCTCTTACTCTTCAAAGACAAATATTGGCTGAAATCATTATTTCAATTGCTGCGACATTATTTTGAATTATTTTTTTACTCCTTAATGTTATTCTATACTAATTTATTGCTTTCTAACAAGGAAGGTTTAGCAATTCTAGTTTTAGTTTTTGTCCACACTGTAACTGTGATTTTGTATTAATAATAAAACAACTCATCAGTACTAATTCATGTACAGTATCTATAACTAAATAAATGTTTGAAGATCACGAAAATACAAGGATTAATAAGCATACTTTTATAAAATAAATTGAGACAATAAATCCTAATTCTGTAGTAGAACACAAAACAGATGACCTCATTTCATTCAAAGTCTCAAGCAGGCATCAATCTCTGTAAAAATCGGAGTTACCTGTCTAACACAGCAGACCTTTTATTCAATGTTAAAAGGTTACAGAATTCAAGTCAAAGACACAGTATACCTTACACCTCTTGTGTTGGCCTATCTTCATTTTCCACTTAATCAGCAATAAATGTTTCAGAAAGCTTGTCTAGCTGGATGGAGAAGTTGGAAAGTGTCAAAGACTGAACACCATTTTTACAATGTGAAGGCATTCTTTCAACTGTCACATATTCTTTCCAAATTTAA
This sequence comes from Caloenas nicobarica, assembly GCF_036013445.1. Lineage (NCBI taxonomy): Eukaryota > Metazoa > Chordata > Aves > Columbiformes > Columbidae > Caloenas > Caloenas nicobarica. Next base: position 126,597,698 of record NC_088245.1, read on the forward strand.
TAAAATCATTATGTTATGTTTCAATAGAAGTAGAACATAAAATAATAAAGAAGAACACTGATAAAAAGAAGATTAAACCAAAAAAAATTAAATTAGATTTACTCACATCTCTTACTTCCAAAATAGCTATTTAGCAACAGCAGAACACAATGCATTTTGTTTATTGTAACAGTACAGGAAAGAGTTCAGTGAGTCTTGATGATCGACTGTTTCCTATTTTATAATTGTGTATATCTTCTTAACAGAAATAACATGTCTTGATGCCTGCGGTGTCCCCATTTATATGTATGTTGTTAACTGTAACACTTATTAGCATTGAAGTTTCCTGCTGTAATAGGATTTTTAAACACAGAGAAATCAGGTCGTGGGAGAAATTTACATTGTCAAAGATCTATTCAAGATTATTCTGTATATATATCTGTATATAGATACTGTGTATACATAGCCTATTTATGCAAATAGAACATTTTTGTCATGGGAAAAATGTTTGGAATGCACTTTGCTTCATAAAGAAATTGTCACTACAATTCATCAATCTCTATTTACTCTTGGAAACTGAATCTCTTTTGAGTTACATGCTGCAGAAGTTCATAATCCAAACAAAAGTAGAGTCAGAATGTAAGGGAATATTCCAAACCTTTCCAACAAGTGTTGGAAATAGGCAGGAATATGGCCATGTCCATATATGAGAGATCGTTGACATATTAGTTTCATGTAATATTTCTACAAATGGAGAAACTCCTCTAAAGAATTAAAAAAATCTTTAAAGTCTCCTGTAACAATTGCAGTTTAGGAAAGCATTCTCCTTAGACACATGTTCCAAAAAGCAAATCTGTATTTTGTTGTTGTTTTTCATATTAGAATGTATTTAAACATAAAATTAAACTTTTGATTCACTTAGGACCAATGCATTCCTTCTTTCAGATGAGTAACAAGGGAAAGTTCAAATAATTTCTGCAAAAGAAACTCATAACTTCCATTTAATTGCCAGCAGATTACTTGTTCTGTAGAATTTAACATAAAGTTTCTACTACTCATATGCAATATTCAAGTATAACTTTTCCATATTTTTCTAGATTTACAGTTATATGCTGGAAAGCGCTGGGCTCGAAAGTCAGGAGGGTTTCCTTGCTTGGAGCCCCAGCTGTGAACAGACCCCACAGAGCATCTCACCAACAGCTGTGCAATCCAACAGGCTGCTCATAGAGATGCCAGTATTTGCTTGGCATAGCCACACAGGCATAGAGAGAGGCTTTATGTGTCTTATTTTGCTGTTCTTCTGTGTCATCAGGACTGTTCTCATTCTTACTCCATCAGATGATAAGTAATACCTAATGGAAAATGTAAAGATTTTTTAGCTCACTCTTTCCTATGATAAACATAACCTTGATTATGCAAATTTTACTAGGATACAGAGCAAAAGAAAAACATCAACAACCTAGAAATGTCAAGATAACGAACTATCATTGATTACTTCACTTGGGAACACCTGCTTACCATGAAAGACATCATGAGTGAAGCATAAGTTGGTTAGAAAACATAATGAGTGAGAGACAGAGGTTTACCAGAATTAGAAGACAATGCCCAGGAGACAAGGAAGAAGACAGTTTACAGGAAGCATTTGGAGTTTTTCTTTTGTAATAAGTGAGAAATTGTTAGTCTTAATACTACTGTAGAAAGCTAAAGATACTCATTCACTTAGGCATTTTTGTTCTTCTAAGAAGAAAATATCAGATCCAAGTAGTAATACAGCATGTTCCTAGAGATAGGTTCCACAGATATCCTCCTCCCTTAAGGTATGTTTTTTAGGAACAGAAAACTAAAACAAATGTAAAAGAGGAGAAGTAATTCATTGTTAAAAATAATATTTTGCTAGGAAATTATCTTAAATTGAAAAAAATCTAACCAACTTATTTCAGTTGTGAAAATTGGAAATTCTGAGCTGTATGTATGAAGGCTGACTGTTTTTTTAATACCATTCCTGAAATTTATTGAAAGGCCTCTTTTAGCATTCTTCAGAAACAATATTGTAGGAAGTCCAAATTGTACAGTATCCAGCCCTCTTCCTGTTCTTTTTACTGTAGTATTTAATGGCAAGTAGCCAGAATCATTAACTAATTTGCTGTAGTATTTCCATGTTCAGTGACCTCCTGTTTCAAATAACTTTCAAAACAAATAGTTACTCATTCAAACAAAGTTCCATACTAAGAAAATATTTAACTAAGTCTCTGCTTTATCAAGTGTATGTATAAGAGAGAGCTATTCTTTTTAAGATGTACGTCAAAGTAGAGAAATGTTAATGAGCAAACACTGAATAAAGTCTTCAAGATAAAATCCTCCACAGAAAACATTCATTAATAGTTTTATGGTCATTGCCTGTTCTAACTTCCTTTAAGCTGCAGGTTTTTCTACGGATTACAAGACAAGGCAACAAATAATGCAGAAATGCAATGAGCGCTTTTTGGAATTACAGTAAATTAATTATCTGTTAAGCTGCTAATAGGTTTGGAAAATCCACTGTTCTTTGTGTCTCAGTTTAAAAAGATCAAACAGAACATAGCATAACAGATTTTAAAGACCGTGTATGATCTCAGAAACTGGTCTTAGCTGGAAATTCAAGCACTTGACATGCTTTGGATTCTACTGGACTTTATTGACAGTTTTCCAACAATGAATGAGCTGCATAAAATGTTTAGCAATTTGAACTTTCTTCAGACTTCCAACATACAAAGAGACAAATCCTGTAGTGGGAGTACCTTTTCAGTCTTTTTGTTTGGGTGATTCCCAACATTGAAGCATTAGTGGGAACAGGGTAAATTGGACAAGTGGAAGAAGAGTGAGGAGAAGGGGAGAGCGGAGGACTGTAAGTCTGGAAGTGTTGCCACTAGCAAACATGTGATGTTTGATGTTTGTACATGGGGAGAAAGATTTACCTAACAACATCTGGAGGCTTTCATGCTAAACTAAAAGTCATTGCTTGCTTATTTTTCTACAGTATGAGGATTTAGGGGAAAACAATTCTCTGATCATTTATGGTTTAACAATAATTCCAGTAAAAACCAAAAAAAAAAGGGGTTTCTGAAAGAAAATGTCTTTCATCAAAATAGCAGACATCATGTCACCTAAATTATTTTCAAATGGTTCCAAAAATCTACAAACTTATTATGTTAAAAAGTTTAAATCTAGAGCAGATAATGTATTAATGAAGGATGTTTATTTCTACTTTCGGAAGGAAAAAAAAAATAAACAAAATCTGGCTGGCAGTTCCCATATTTTATCTTAATGTCCCATATTCTCTCCTTTATTTATTTGGACTTGTGAAACAAGGTAAGAGGGGAAGGGATCTATTCTGTGGTACGCACTTTTAGTAACTCACCAGTTTGTTTTGTCTTACCTGCCCACGTAGATCTTGGTAGAAGGCACCATGACCGTCGGTCTCTAGCAAAAAACATTCTGATAAGGTTTCATGAACCTGGTAAAACAGAAATTACTCAAGGAATTCTAAGGTCAATTAGAAAAGTGCCAAACAGATTTGCAACCACCTACTGAAGAGTGTGTTAACCAGTAAACTGCACGATATATAATGTTTCTTTCCTTCTCATAATCATTCTCCTTGTGTGATCAGACTCAATGATTTAGTCTGAAGGATATGTAAGTCTTTTATTTATTTTGTTGCCTTTGTTTTTTTCCCTTTAGATTTAAATGCCTCAAGTTGAATCAATAGAGGTTTCCTAATTTTCTCAGGGAAAGGTCATTTTTTTTTTTAGATTTTCCCTTCAGTGAAGAAAATAATTCCTCAGTGTCATAGTTTATTCCATTTCAGAAGGATGATTTATGGTATATCGGGCCCTTTGCAATTTCAAACTTTGAATTTATTTCCCACCTTCTTTTGAAATCAAACGTGTAATACATTACCCTTAATACACATTGCTCAATGTTAACAAAATTCAATATACAAGTTGCTCATCAGGATTTTAATCTAATCTCCAAAAGTTTATAAGGTAACTGCACTAATCATCCAGGTTTATTTGTTTTCTCTGGTTTCAGTAATAGAAAACTCTCATTGGGTTCAATGACAGCAGAGATAAACACTTTATAATGTTCTTTCCTGGTTTGCCTTTGTATGACACTAAAAACATGAGGACTGCAAGTAGGGAGAATTGGATACCAAATGCTTGTATTTTCTAACAGTACACAAACACGTAAAAGACAACTGAATCTTTGCTGTGATTTTTTCTAAAGCATAGAAAGGAGTTAACATTACTGAGGGGCCTGTAAACTATTTCAAGGCTATAGCTGTCTTACATACCTTTAAAATCAGTTAGAGAATGCATGTATATGCGGGGTGGGTTTAATGTTTTGTATTAAATTACTGTGTTTTTTAAGTCCAGATTACTGTGTCTTCACAGATAAGTGATGTAGAGAAAACTTCTTCACTTTGATTTATATATTTTTCCCAGACTTTTATATGCCACATCCATGGTTAGTCCAACACTTGGCATTGATTCTTCCCATCAGGACTTGAAGGAGAAAGGAAAAGAATAGAAGTCTTGCTGCATTATCTTATGAAACCCTATTCCTGGAGAAGCCTCCTTTCTGAATAAATGATAGCTGAGATCTTTACATGGTACTTCAGACTTTAACCAGGCTTTTAAATTGTGCTCCACTTTAATGCTGAATTCACCAAATGCCTTATAAAAAATGTGATAAGTCATTTACAACAGCTGTCTTTCTAATGACCTATCAAAGGCCTTATTTTCTTCTTTAAAATAAAAGTTACTGCATATGCTAAAATTAGAAATCATACCAGTATATAGTTGAATAGGAAATTCATTCTATCTTGCTACATCCTTGCTCCTGTCCCTTTCTCTCCCTGCCTCCCTCTTCCTTCTTTTCCATCTCTCCCTCCTTCTCTATTTGTACATACAAGATATGAGGAGACACAAACAGTATGTCAGAGAAATTAAAGATAATATTTCTTAATCTGGTAAGTGGTTTCCTAGAAAAGGGACTGCAGTTAAAATAATATATTCTTCATATTGGGATTTCAGTAGTGTCATAGTTATTCATTGGTGGTTTGTGAAATGATCCCTTAACTATTTGTAGGTGTTGGTGATCAGTCATATCCATTTATTTGACGAAACTCAGATGTGTTTCTGCCAATGAATTGCTTGTGAATTTTTACGTGTGTGCTTGCTCTCCAAAATTCAGAACAAACACCCTCACTCTTTGTTAGACTATAGAAGATCACCTGGAATGGATCTTTTTTCTTCAGGTTTGTGACAGACAGAATGATAGTTTAGTGTAAATATCTGTCATTATAAAAACATACATTCTAAATCAGTAAATATCCTTCAGTATCAAAGTTATCTTCTTGAAGCTTTTCTGTCAATAAAATTTACTGTTAGGAAATGAAAGAACAAGATCAAAGTAGACATAAAAAACAACTAAATAATTGTTAATAAATGGTGTTTTGCAATATCTGCTCAGCATGATTTTAGTACGGCATTTAGAAATTGTCACATCAGTACCCCATTGCTGCGTCAGAAATTCTCACAGATAAAAACCTAGCAACATGTTCTTTACAAAAATATTATGTGATCATGGGACAAAAGTCCCTCAGTTGGACTCTATTGTAGGTCAATAAGTAGTCATTTTCAGGACAGGATATTGATTACATTGCCCAAAAGTCAGTTAGTCCTTGCTTCTGTCATACATAGACTGCAGAACTTCCTTATTCAAACTGGAATTGATCTCATCTTTTTCTTGGATCCTGGTTAAGGAAAAATCCTTTAAAAGCATTTAAGAAATACTTAAAATATAAAGTACCTATAGAGAGAATTTTCTTCTTTTTATCTAATATTGTTATATGATGTGTAAACATAATTGCCTATGGCACTTCCGGTATCTCTAAATAAACAACTGAGGATGGAGATATGGGCCGTATAAACATTAGGGAAAGCTATTTGGCATGAAAAGACATTTTCATTTAAGCTGTAAAGCATATATCTTGTTTGACCTTAGTTGAGTCTCTGGTGGTTAGTTCTGAGTCACTGGCAGAATATGGCTTGGAATTTAATTTTGATTGACAAGTGGCCTCCCACTGAGGGAACACTGAAAAGTGCTGAGGAAGCAACATCCCATATGAGCAAGCTGGTTTTGTGGTTAGGTTTGCAACAATTAGGGTAACCAAGAGACAGGGCAGATTAGAGGGCTGCACATGTACTCCAAACAGTCAGGCTGGGGCCCCAAAGGATCCTCCGTCTGCTTCTAAAGAGCTTTCAGACATTTGTATCTTGCTGAAGCCCTGAGGTGTAATGACAGTAGGAGGTGACTGAGAAGGTTAAGTTCAATTTGAAGGTTTCCAAACGCAGAAGTTTCTCTGTATATGTCACCTCCTCCTGGGGTCCTGCTGATGCACAGTGTAATTGCCAGCAGGTGTAAAAGAGCATGTTATGCATATCAACAGTGATGTCTACAATGACGTGGATTTGGCTCTCAGGAAGCAGGCATTTATCTGCAGAAATGAGTGTGTGTTTGTTTCCATGGAAAGAGACCTTGTGCTCACATGGCTAAGACAACGTGGTGGACTTCATTATGGCAGAACAGCTTTAATGAAGTATCCACCTCCAGTTGTTCTTCCACAAGAAGCCTTTATTAAACGTGATAAAGCAAGCTATTACAAAATCATAGAACCATAAAATCATAGAATAGTTTGGATTGGAAGGGACTTTCAAAGGTCATCTAGTCCAACCTGCCTGCAATGAGCAGAAACATTTTGTCCTGGGACGGTTCTCTATGAACATGTGAGTTTGTAACAGAAAAAAAATTCCTCTGGTGCAAGAAAGATTTGACGCGAGCAATGTTGATAATGTTTTTACCTTACAACTTGAGACTCGATAGACAGAGTATCAGTCTTGGAGCACCGGAAGACATTTGAGAAGAGCAAAAAAGAAGAGACTTATATGCATTTATGTAAGTAGGTGGGTTTGTCCATGCTTGTAGCCTTGTTATATTATTTTTCAGTGTTTTTGAGGGGAAAAAAGTCATCATATGAAGGAATTATGGAATTCTCTATGCTTTGCTTGGCAGGCTTTCATAGACCGACTTGAACCCACCTAACTTCAGTCTATCTTTAACATAAATCATGCAAAGGACTTCAGAAAGAAATAAGCTACTGAAAATACACAAAGTGTTCTTTTCCCACAAAACTTCAAACATAACAGCTGTTCTCTCTTTTTTTAATTCTTCTGAGAATGCAGTGATTTGACAAGTTGCAATATGGATTGTATTTATTTAGTTCATATTCTTTTTTAACAATTATTTCTATAACTATAGAAAATATTTGAATTTACACTTTGCACTTTACATTTTTTCCCATTCAACTGCATAAAGAAAAATAATGACCTGTGATACTGTTGTCTAAGAGTATTTGATAATTGAAAAATATGTTCTGTTTACCATAGGTTTGAATTTATTTAAAGGAATGCTCATATTGAGCAACAATTTCTACCTAGATTGCCCAGAGAAAACAGAAATTAGGGGCAATGTTTTCTATATGTATCATCATAAAATTAGTTTGTGTAATTACTGGCATTATCAAACATCTGAAATACAGAAGGAATCAGAGCTGATGTTTAATTCACCTGATTTTTGTGGAAACTGTTTTTTCTAGTTAGCTCTTCCTGAATAATTGCAGGAAACAATTGACTTTAGTTTAAAGATGAGTCATTCATCTATCCTTCTTCCAAAAGGATCATCACATAATTCCTGATATGAAATTCCAGACATTTACAGTCAGACTATAGAAGACATTTACAGTGTCATTCACAGCAGCTAAAATTACTTCTGTAACTATTTCCTATGCTAAGTAGAAGGAAGGTTATATATGCTACAGCCAAGGTAAGTACATGTTTAGAATATGGTAGACATCCAATTTTGATGGAACACATTTTGGAAAAAGTGGTTGTTTGCTTTTAGGAGGTCAGTTTTCTGTAGCTCCGTCAAGGTTAGTTGTCTGGATTTCCCACAAACTTATTTAGAATAAGTGCTGTAGGGATAATGGTGTGTAATGTAGCGTAAGATGTATTCCAACAGTGGACTCATTTTCAGAGGCAAATGAGACACAAAAAGAAGCAAAAGTAATGAATACGAAAATATTAAGAGGCACTTTGTTGCATCAATTAAACCTTATGTTATTTCTAACACCAAAGTACAGCAAGCAAATGTGTTCTGTCTTCTTAAAGAGATTAAACTGCAATTCAGTAACCTGTGTTTATACAGGTAGACTAAGCTACTGGAGTACATTAACAGTGCTTAGGTATTTATAAATTGCTAAATACCCATCTAGGATTGTGTTCCCCAAATTTAAGTCATTGGAGAACAGATTAATTTGCCTTCATATTACGTTTCTATTCCATTGGTTTTGTTTTGGCAATGGAAGATCTAGAAGTTAATTGGTACTTGTGAGTACTGCTACTGCCATTTGATCTTTCCCTGAGAAACAGTGTTGGGAAGATTTGAATAAGTACTCCTTACAGACATCCCCAAGAATGAAATTCTGAAAGTCAAACTTGAGGTTCAATTTCAGTCGTGAATTGGTTCAACAGGCCTGTCTAAACTGTGAAGATAATTTACCCTTCACATTTAATGCATAAAGAGGAACAAATCCTTTGCAGTAGTTGCCAGCTCTTGAAACAAGACTGGGAAAGTGTCCAGAGCAGTTGCCTGTTGCTGTTGTGCCTCTCGCCATGAGTAACCCTCACCAGAGTTTCTGGTTCAGTATCTCATTTTTCCCAAGCCTTGCAGCTATTGCACACTAACTCTCTAGCAAAAGCAATGTTGGTAACAACAGGTCTACATGTTTGTCCTTGTGGTGTGTTAGAGTGCTGTGTAAAACAAACAAGTGCAATGTGGGGCAACTGCTAGAAAACCTGCCTGGGAATGGTATGTGGGCCTGTAGCATTTCTTGTGCTCTGGAGACTGCTTCAGGCAGATGCAATATGGAAGTACCTCATGGAATGTGGGTCTGGAGCCTCCATTTACACAGGTGTTTTCTTACTGAAGACAGCCCTCATGACCAGCCTGACAGAGGACTTCAATGTAAACAAGCCTGTATTTAAACTGAACAAAAATTAGAAAAAAAAAATCAAGGGAGGTTTTAATTTATTCATGTTTATTATTATTATTATTATTAAAATTATACACTTAAACAACCTCCTGAAAGTAAAGATAAATGAAAACATCTTCTGTGGTTTGTATAATTATATGTATATACAACCATCTATCAAGAAAAGTTTATGTTTTTATATAAATGTGTGTATATATGTATGTATATGTACACACAGAGCATCTTGATATATATATTACTGTCTATCAAGGAACGTATTGCTATTTGTTTATTGGAATACTAACATAATGTTATTACATATCTCAGTTAAAGTCAAAACATTTCAAGTACCTTGAAGATACAGTTAAACACAGTCACGACAATAGGTACAGTTCATAAGAAGAAAGGAAAAAGGTGGAAGAATAGGTGTAAAAGGAAATTCAGGGTAAGGCACATTCATTAAGTTTGTTTTGCAGCTGTTGAATATGAATGTGCGTATGTATTTACAAAATCTATACATAGCCCTTTTTTTAGAAACTACATATTATGTTTATTTGGTTTTCCATACTTAATATAATTTTTTAAATTGGCTAAGATATACTGCTAGCATAGTCCTGAAATCAAGTAATTAAAACTTGGTACTGAAATACCAAATGGATGCCTAACTTTGTCATTCTTGGCATGAGTATAATGTTTATTAATTATCCTTCTCTGATCTAGTGTAGAATTTCATCACATGTCCTCTAACCTTCAAAGTGAAGCTTAGAAGACTGACAAGCAGGGTCATTAAAATCTAGTTGATTGAATGGACCCATGAGACCTACCGAATGAGGGCAAGGTGCTTGCATAGCTTTGGGAATAGGGTTTGCCTACAATGTTGTTTTCAATTTCATGCATACTTTAAGCATCGCATATGAAGATAACATTCCTTGTGCAGAGAACAGGTCTCTTCAAGTGAGACTCCAATCCCACAAAAATTCATGTGCTTGATTTTGTGCAATTGGAATTGGTTCTGCTGATTTCAGCAGAACAATGCAGAGGCTTAGATTTATGTGATCTCTCTTTATAAGGTCAAGCACAAAGTAAATAAAGAGCACAACATAATGTATGTACAGTCTTAGGAGGAGGAAATAAGTTTATAAACTTGAACAAGGCCAGAAATCTATCCTAAAGCCTTCTTCTTGAAACAATATGCATCATAACCCACCTGGAGTGGAGATGGTCTCCTCATTTCTATTTATAAATGTATAGTCTATTAGGAATTCCAGGCATTGCTATAATATTTTTATTCACCATTTTATCTCTTCTAGACTGTGAACAGTAGTAGAATAAAAAGTTTGGGTAGTGTTATTGAGTGGAACAATCTGTGTTGGAGTCAGTAGAACCCAATAAGGAAAAACTGATCTGATTTCAATACACAGGAGAGTATGTTTAGGATTAGAATTGTTCATAGAACCTCTAATAAAATTGGTGGTCTAATAATGTATTTCCTGAAAGAAGATCTGCAAACAAATGGAAATTTGCAGCTAACAAGCTGACTTCTAGTCTACAGTCCTGCTGTAGACAGTCATTGTCTTGGTTTCATTCATATTGTGTGATTTGTGCAAAGTTCTATATATTTATTGACTTCCAGTAAATGAGTAGCACTGCTAATATCAGTGCTAAGCATCTGTGTGAATCTTGCCACAATGAAAGCTTGATTTTGAATATCAAACCATTAACACAACAAGTTTATTTTCCATACCATAAATGACAAATATTCACTAACATCATCAACAATGTGAAAGAAAAACATATGCAAGATAAGTTAAAAATCCAGGTTTCTTGAAAAATTCACTGCCCTTTGAGACAATCTGGTACATTTTAGTTGTTATCTTTTTTTTTTTGTTAGCAAAATGTTAAATCACTTTGTATCAATAAAAATTGTGACTCTCCACCCTGCTTTCAGAGACCCAGAGACACCAACAATTCTGCCAATGGGCTGTTGGTTTATTTTTTATCCATTTTAGTTTTATTATAAAAATTAATGAGCTTTTAATTTCTTTTAAGTCAAAAAAATTATTTTCATCCACTTTTGCACTGCCTTTTGTTATTATCTGTCTCCCATAGCCTTAGGCACCTATTTTTGTATTCATATTTAACATCATAATAGATCTTATCTAACTATTTTCTTAAGAAACTTTTATGTGGCATCTGTTTGGCTGGAATGTTCAAAAATATTTCTGGAAGAAGTGCCAGCTCTTATTTAATACCCCTAGGGAATCGATGTCTCTCTCTTTGGGGCACTTTTGAACATACCACTTGTGGATGCCATTTCCTGCTCTTCAGCTGTGTGCACTGCACAGGTGAACACTTACATTACTTTTATTCTGAGATTCAATTTTTAAGATGTCTTCCACCACAATTTCTTTCTTAATAGTCTCTTGGGATCTAATCCAGCTATGTTACTAAGTGTAAACCAAGCTTTACGTTGACTTCAGAAAGTCTACTGTATGCTAAAAGTTACTGGTGATTTAACACACTTTCTGAGACTGGAAATTTTATTTTGTTGGTTTCATTAGATTAGACATTCAGTAGAGTTTCAGGCACAAGAGAAATTTGCTATCACAGTATTTTAAGTAGGATTTCTAAATAGTGGGTGAAAATAAGAACACTAGGCCAAATTTTTCTCCTTGAGAGAACATAAAAGAGTATACTCTCTGGATTTAGAATTTTTGTATTACTTGTTTGGTATCAAATGTGTTGAAAATAAAGCAATAAATGACAGAGTTTGATATGGAAATAAAAAGGCTTTAGCATATTTCCTAATATTAAGAAATACAAATACAATTCCAAATATTGAATTTAAATCAACTCTAGACGGTTAAAGTAATATCAGATGTAACAAATATAAGTCAATGCCTGATAAATTCAGCAAAACTCTAGCCTTAAAAACACAGAGCTTAAAAATATTCACACTTCAGTCTTTCTTTTTATATTCTGCATAGCATCATGCTGTACTACATGACAGCTGCATTGTGCTAACAGAACTTGCTCCAAAAAGAGTTCAACATTCTGTTTTTTCTTCATTAAAGCTCACTCAAATAAATCGTAATGCAGTATAAAGATTTGCAGGATGATATTTTGTCTGATAGAGAAGACAGAAAAGCAAGAGGAAGAGAAAGGGACTACAACATGACATTTAAAAAAAGTAAAGATCTGTACAGAGAAAATGATACCCAGAAACACTGTGGGGGAAAAAAGTAAGGAGGAGATTTGTACTGGAGCATATAAAACAGGGAGACAGAAATTTGTAAAGGCTTTGTTTTTAAAAACTACCTCTAAAGTACCAGAAATAAATTATAAAATAAAGAGGGTAAAAATGAAGTTGTGTTCACCTTGTGGCATACTACTAGAAAATGCATTTAACAAATTCTGTAAATCTTCCTCATTTTTATACCGACATAGCTACTAACTCCACAAAATGTATCTACAGGCAGTATAAAGCAAAGAAGAATCAAGATTTTTTTTTTTGCTTTCAAATCACTTGCAAAGAGTTTTGCAGATCCACTATTCACCTATAGCAGTATTATAGCATCCAAATGTAAAATGTGCAAATATTTCAGTGCTTTAAGCAGGTTTACACCTTTTTTTTTTTTAACCTAGGCATTTTTAATCATTTCTGAGCAATAAGAGTATTTCATTGAGATGCTTTGAGTCAGTTGATACTCAGAAAGTGTGTCTGTATCTGCAACTGTTCATTTTTATTTTTCAAAAATCATTGTTACATGTTTAAAAAGCAGAGTTATAGAACACAATATTGCATGATAAACCAAGTCTCTGTTTGTGGAACAATGGATAACCTTGGTCATCTTAATGCTTTCTGGTTTAGTGGTAGTAATAGCCATAAATTTCTCTTTTTATTTGCTACTTCAAAAAGGGCAAGAAAGATGAGCCAGGAAACTACAGGCCAGTCAGCCTCACCTCCATTCCTGGAAAGGTGATGGAACAACTTCTTCTGGTCATCACCTCCAAGCATGTGGAGGAAAAGAAGGTTATCAGGAGTAATCAGCATGGATTCACCAAGGGGAAATTACATTTGACCAACCTGATAGCCTTCTGTGATGGCATGACTGGTTGGGTAGATGAGGGGACAGCAGTGGATGTTGTCTATCTTGACTTCAGCAAGGCTTTTGACACCATCTCTCACAACATCCTCGTAGACAAGCTCTGGAAGTGTGGGTTGGATGAATGCACGGTGAGATGGATTGAGAACTGGCTGGATGGCAGAGCTCAGAGGGTTGTGATCAATGGTGGAGAGTTTGGTTGGAGGCCTGTAGTTAGTGGGGTTACCCAGTGGTCACTGTTCTGTTCAACCTGTTTGTCAATGACCTGAATGAAGAGACTGTGTGTACTGTCAGCAAGTTTGCTGATTATACCAAACTGGGAGGAGTGGTTTATACACCAGAAGGCTGTGCTACCATTCAGCAAGACCTGGACAGGCTGGAAGACTGGCATTCCTGTGTGATCTGCTCTAGTCGAACCTGCTTTAGCAGGGGGGTTGGACTACCTGATCTCCAGAGGTCCCTTCCAACCCCAACCATTCCGTGATTCATTCTGTGATACTTATTTATTATCCATAGCATCCTAACATTGTTCAAAGAGGCAAACCTTAAAACTGATGAAGTTTTCATTCATCAAAGATGGCACTACTTATATCACATAATGCCTCATTTTCCACTGGTTCTTTTTCAATTTTTCAACTCTGTTACAAAGCCAAAGCCTGACAGAGAAAGAAGAAATTAAAATGGCAACAGTCTTGTCCTTAGATTTAGAGATTAAACTTCATTTTGCTGTTAGATATGATGATGTAAGTTGCACTGCAATTTTATGTTCTAGTAAATTACTAAATATCATCTTGTCACAATGCCACCTCAGTTTTCCACAGCAGACAAGGAAACTTTTTTTGTTGTTTATATGTGTTTCAGGAGATGGAAGGACCTTGGAGTCCTAAATGCAATGAAAAAAATTCATCCCTCAAGAGAGCTTGGACATTTTACCAGTGTAGTAGAATAAAACCAGCACCATCACGCATTCTCACCCAGCTTTAAGAAATAACATCAGAGTTGCACTAAATTTGTAGAAGAGAATGTATAGTGGCCTATACAAAGGTATTTAAAAACAGGGAACTAAACAGCTTTGTGCTGCTGGCAGCTAGCAAGAAACTCCTGCTTTGATTTAACATTTGTAAATTCAATGTGATGTTACTTGCAAATGAAATAACATTTAAAAGATGTCTCTTCACACAACTCATTGACTTGTTCGTTCAAGATACATATGTATATCAAGAGGTTTAATACATTCACTTTAAATAGGGACAGTGCTGTTGTTACTGGACATTGCTGGGGTAGACAGAGAATGGAGTAGGTACTTCAGAGACCAGTGGAGCTGACAATATATCCTGGTTAAATGCAGAAGTTAATATCTTGTGAAGATGTAATAATATCGGTGTACCTACAGTACCTGGGGGACCCATTTCCAAATTGTTCTTATTGAGGAGATATTGTCTGAATACGGTTGAGTGAAAAAATTATTTTCTTAGCCTACCGAAAACATCTCATAAGAGATCAAACTTTGCTATTCTTAGATGCCTTAGTATATTTTAAATTATCCTAATATTAATTTTAATCCAGTCTTCCATTATACTCTTCACTTTCAAAAATAACCAAGTTAGGCCTCTGCCTTTATAGAACCAGATCCCTGCCCTTCAAGAACCATGTACATCTATTTCATGTGGGGTTTATTTATTTGGATTTAAAATGCTGAAATAGTATGGGTTCACAAGAGGATACAGAAACAGGGTTTTGCACTGGTTTTGATTCACCTGGAATTTCACAGATTATCCTTAAGTGCAGGGTTCAAAGAAAATTTCAGTGATGCTTTCAAAATTTGGCTTGGGTGAGATCCAAAACCATAAATCCTTCATCCTTTGTACACATGTACTAGAGCATGTACATGCTCTGCACGGTGGTACACTCAGAACTCAGTCCAGGTCTTTTGAAAGTTTGTTTGAAACAAGGGCCAAATTTGAGGCTGTAATTAAACCAGAATTAACACTGATTTGGCCATAATTTCCATTCAGTTGTGAATGATTTGCAGAATCCTAGGAGATGGTATTAGGCCTCACTGTTATTTTACTTACCAGCCATCAGCAGAAGGAGTGAAGGAGGAAGTCACGTTGGTCTGATTCTATGTGGTAGATGTAAATGCACTTTCTTTCAGGCATATATACAATGTTCTTTGTGAACTTCTTTTAGAGGAAAGGTTAGTTCTACATAGAAAAAGATAGACATGGTTGCATCTGCTTCTGAATTTAATAAGGGATATCAGAATATGAGTTAAGATAAAGTCCTGGGAATAAAGAATGACTTTGCTTCCTTATTTGATTAGTTGTTACAGAAATAAAATTCGGTATTTTTGAATATGTAAACAAATACTTTTGATTTTAGGCCACATCTTTGACTTTCTCAGAATTAACATTTTCATTGCACCTATATTATGATCTCTCCTGTCTGTGGCTGGTACTCTTGTTATACAGTTAGAGACAATGAAAGAAAGGAGCTAGTCTATTCTGTAATTTTTGTCTTTCAGTGCTAGATTCTGACTCTTAGTTCTTTCTGGACTAGGGCCTTCCACTGACATAAAAAGGTAGCATTCAGATGAAGAGTATGATTTCATGTACCATATTCTTATTCAGCAAATATCCATTTTCCTCATTGTAATTTCAACACTAGACAAGCATGCATCTATTTCTTTTACTGTATTTAAATTTAATTCTGATATATCCAGTTGAAGTCAAAAGGTGTCTAGCAATTTTTTCCAGAACACTGATCCATATGCATGTTTTCTGTCTTAGGTTGCTTGAGCTTTCCATCACGAGAAAGCTCCATGGCGGCTCAGTGTATGGAAAAAGATGTGAGGTCACACAGAGCCCATGAAAGTGAAATTTGAAGACAATGGAAAAAACTCTTTTAAGTCAATGAACTCTGGAAATTTGCTCTGCTTCACAAATAAAAAGGCTTTAAAGACTTTTAATGCAAGAGTTCAGTACAGTTAAATAATCATTAAAAGATTTAGTCAACCTTTGTCGGTGTGAAAAGATATAAATAACATTTCAGAGTACACTCTTCTTTCTTACCTTCCCTTCTTCTTCTTCCCTTGGAGATCCTGTATTTCAAATTCATTTTAAGAATCTTCTTAGAATAGCTTGTTTAGGAAAACTAAAACATCAGCTATAGAAATTGCTTCCATTTGAAAATAAATGAGTAAAATTTTCAGAAACCGTTGAGTCTTATTGACTATCAAAGAGATAACAGACCTCAAATCACATAAGCCTGTTTCTAAAGAAGCTGTACATTCTTTCATCATGCAGGCACTTTGAAGGTCTCACTGAAAGATCTCTTACTATTCAGAATATTCAGTAATGTAAAATGAGGTTTAATGTTACCACTCATTAGGCCTATGAGTACTTTTTCAGAACCTAGCTTATATCCTGTGTGGTAGATTTTTTCCAAGTGGCCAACAAAACTCACTCCCACCTGCAGTAATATTAAATTTCCTAAAACTGCATTTTTTAAACAAAAGGAACCTGAGTTTAAATTTACATTTTATTTTTAAATGCATTTTTCTACTTACGTGTTAAATTGCCTATACAGAAAAGATCTACATTTGCCTATCCGTAGTTTCAACATAAATATCAGTGATTTTATCTTTTTTTTGGGCTGCTTTGCTACATGCTGAGGGCTTTTTTCACCTGAGATCACAGGTATGTTTACCTAATACTTACCCGACTTACGTTTAGCATCTTTAAAAAGTTTTAGGCAAAACCAGACACCTGCTTTCCTTTAAACCAAATAATGTGTCAACTGTATGACTGGAACTTTGCATTTCAGATAAAAAAGACCACTGCAGGCCTCTGAGTCAATAAGAAAGTAATATTTGGGTTGGGATGGAATTTATTTAGTGCAAAAAGACTGAGTAAATTCTTTAAATTGTTGAGAGATCTCTTCTGAAGTGATCAGAAGTTAATTCTGTTACTTCTGAAGCGATCAGAAGTTACTTCTGTTACTTCTGAAGCAGTCATGGACTATTAAGAGTAAAGGAATAGCAGTGACGGCATCACTGGAAAAATGTATTTTGTCTCAGAGGTGAAGACAATATAACCCTAAAGGGTACAACAGCACTAATATTAAGTCTGTACTGTTCACATCAGGGTCAGTCAGTTTCTCTCAAGAGGGTCCTGACTGAGTAAATGTAACATACTGATGATCCCAGTCCCTCTGAGGCCTTACCAAAGCCCCTAAATGTGCTGTTCCCGCAAAGGATTGTTTCCTTTTCACTAATACTTCAATAATGGGAAATTGTTGTCAGATTCAATGTAGCTGTGAGCAATAATAAAAAGTTGCCATTTTCATCTTGTTTTCAAAAGAGGAATGCAAAATCATCCTGATTAAACATAGGCTCTTTTCCTTTGGAATTGTCCTTGTTCCAGGAGGTGACTACTGATCTTCTGCATATCATCGTGAGCATTAGTGCAAAAGTACAGGACTTACAGATGTCTTTGCACCCCATTATCTCCTAATTCTGAAAGAATGGCAAAATCAAGAAGTTCCAGCACTTTATGAAGGCTAGGATGAGGGGTCTGTGCCACTTACTCAGCCCAGAGGCAACCACAAAGAAGTGATCCAGCTTTGATTCCTGTTTCTGCAAGTAAGAGATAATACTTAGAGAACCCTCAGAAAAGCCGTGAGTTAAAGGAAATCAGTGATGTGCAAGTTAAAAACATTTAGAGGAAGCATGACTAATATAGATGGAAGGCAATTACGTAAAACCAAACCAAATATCCCTGTTTTTTTGGCCCTTTAGAAAGGGAAGCTGTTCCTACATCCCATCAGTATTTGAACAACTTAATGGCTATAGAGAACTGACAGAATGGAGTCTTCAAGAATTTCTAAGCTCATAGAAAAGAGGTAGGCAGAAAACCTAGGCAAACACATTTTCTCGTCAACTGTGCAATATCGTAATTATTTTCCTACTAGCTTTCCTTATTTATCAAATATTTTGCCTTGGCATAATTTGAAGAGAAGAGCGCTAAGAATATCCTTCTGGATGATTTGTCAGTGGCATACCAGAAGCAGTCTGACAGATTAAGTTGAAATTTGTCTACATATGATGATCCCGGTGCTTGCAATTTGCTGAACATCTTCAGGTGATTTAGAAATAAATTTTTTAAAAAGCTGCTTCACTTGTGCCAGTCTCTGCATTTCAACAGGAGTTATTTTCTCTAGGAAGATACTCTCTGTACAGCATCTCACAGCAATGTTGGGCCTTCTGACACTTCATCCTTTTTTCCCCTACACAAGTCAGCATGAGCACAGTGTCAAATCCGTGTACCAGGTAACATCTGAGGTAGTGAAAGTAACAATTTATTTTCTAGAAATGTAAAGTTTCTGTACTAGACCTATGATAAGCTTCAAAAACCTCTAAATTAGCTGTAGAATGTTTCAGAAATGTAGACATGTACATAATTTTGTCAGTCTCTAATGCTTATGAATAGATTTCCTAAAGTCTCAGTTGTTTATAGTTTTCATAAATGGCAAACAAATCTGCAACTATGTAATGCTGAGATCTAAGTTAATTCTCCAGGCTGAGCTAAGCTGCTCAAGATGTCATGAGTAACAAACTGTGTGGGAAAGATGTGAACATCCTGGGAATAGATGGAGAGATTCACTTCCTTGCAGAAGAGACCTCAAAATATGAAGAGCAATGTAAGCAAGATTCAGAATAATTCCTATTCGGTGTGCAGAAAGGGACTGGGAAGACACAACTCTTAGTGTGCATTATCTGCAGAGAACTAGGTGAAAACTTCAAAAAACAATACTATATTTAGGGAATACATTTTGTCAGTAGGCAGAACAAAGAAATTAATTTTCAGCCTTTAAGGAGTGTGGGGAGCTGAATGTAGATTTCTCAGTACTGGACCCCACAGGGCTGGGGAAAACACTGAAGACTTTGAAAACCAAAAATAAAACAAAAAAGTTTTGCTTCTTCAAACAGTGAGTTGCACTCCTTTTTCTTCTTTTTCTTTTTGAAGCGATATTGCGGACCCCCTTATAACTAGTGAACCAGATAGTGTTATCTTTGCTTCCATTGTAAAACTTCATTTTCAACATTCATAACTTTGTTGAAATTCTTTATTCTGGTGTCAGATATCCAGGTTTCTATACAAAACTTGACTTTTTTGTTTCACAGTGTTGGTTTGTTGGGGAATATGAGGGAAAGACTAATGTGTGATATACAGTTGCTAGAAGGATGATAAAGAAAATATCTCCTGAGCTTAAAAAATGTGCTAGTATGTTTTTCATTGAGAAAAATTCTAAACCTTTTTTATTCAAGAATGGAAACTCAGAGATCTATGAATATGGACCGTCTCTATGAGAGTCTTTTGGTGGTTGATTGATTGGTTGATTTTTTTCTGGTTGTTTTTTTTTTTGTTTAGTTTGGTTTGCTATGCCATATTTATGAAAATCTTGAGAAGAGGATGTACTTACTGCCTATAAATAACTAGATCAGAAAAAAAAGACCTTTGTCAGTTTATAAACTCAGCTAATCCAAGAAAGATGAGTCTGTACTGAACCTGAACTCATTTTACCAGAAAATAAGATAATTGCAAACTCAGTCAGTGTAATCAAGTTTCTTTGGCCGAAATTATCAAACAACACAGTCCAGTTATAAAATAAAAAGTGGGAGCATTCTCGCCATTCATGAGAGGTTAGCAATGGCTTTATTTCTTCATCAGCCTTCCCTCTCGGACCAGAAAGCACCAAATGATGCAGTGAAGGCTTTAGGGAAACACAATTGAAAATCTTCGCTCACCCTGTACAAGTGCAATAGGAAAAGGGGAATCTTTTATTTCTGTCTTTCCCATCACAAAGGTAGCAGAGCTATTGTCTTCTGCCCTTCCTGTGGAGAGCTGAGAACAGGGAAAGGGAGATATGAGTAATGCCTTGGAGTGCAGTGGCAGACTGTGTGAAGCAACGGTGGGGCATGAAGGGGCCATGGCATAGGTTGCACAGAAGGAAGGAGACTGAGGATGCTTACAGAGTTGCTTGGGTTTTGTTTTTGTTTTTGTTTTTACTAGAGTGAGGCTTCTCTATGGAGAGGGTGATGCTGCATGGAGCCTGGATTTTGTTCTACTCTTTTTAGCATTTACTCTGTCAGAGTCTGTTGATTGGAGTGAGCTGGGAGGCACTGATTTCTGAACCAGCATTTCCATTTGCACACTGGCTCCAGCTGCTGCCTTGTACCTATGTCTGAGAATGCTGGCACAGACAGCCTGGCACAGGTATAGAGCAGTCTGGCCGCCCCCTTAAATGCATGAAAATCTCTCCCGTGAGCCATGCAGATGAAGATGAATGCACAGTGCAAGGCACGCAGTGACTTGAACCCTGGTGTGTGACACCCAAGAAAACCTGTGTGAGCCTGAGATGGAGGAATCCCCAAGAATTCCTGACATTAAGAAGTCAATTCTCTTAAATCTATCTTTTACTTATTGACCATCTCTAGGTTTGAGCAAATCGTAAACTGGCATTTTCTTGTCTGCAAGGCTGCAAAGCATTGACAGCAACCTTACTACTGCCCACTCATCACAAGAGTATTGGACAGCTCTATTCAGCAGAAGGAGATTTTGGAGAAAGTGTCACATAAACTATAAGCAGTAGCACAGCGAGTGATGTGGCTTACAAAACACCTAAATATATGTTTTGTAAATGCCCTTCAGAGTAAGTACATGCAAAGAATGCAGTTTAATGTAGCTAGGCAATTTGCATTTATACATTTTTTGAGTCTTCTCATTACATCCATCAAAAAGAAGTGTGGACTGTGTGTAAATTTTTTTCTTCTCCCCTTCAGTATACTCTGTCTCTTCTGCTGTTCCTGTGGTTAGAGGTTGTGAAACTTGGCTGTTTGTTTGCAGTTTTTTTCATGAAGCTTAAGCATCTTGAATCAAGTGAGTACATATGAAGATGTAGCAATAAAATCAAGTGAAAGCACTGCACAGCATTTTGTTTCTTAGCCTACTTGTGCTCACTGCCTGTTTGTGTTCAGCTCTTTTGCTGTGCTGTATTTATATCTTAAGGTTTTGCTGTAGAAATACTGCTGTCCCTGTCACAGAAAGTCTTTTCATTCTTTGTTTTCATGACACCTAGACTTTGACTGCAACACTTAGCCATCTTAGTAAAAAAAAAACCTGAACAGTTTAGTGGTTTGTTGTTGTTGTTTTAGGGTTGTTTTTTTGTTTATTCATTTATGGGAAAAATGCAGGAACAAAATTGACACTTCTAGGGACTTCAAACTTTGAAGAAAAATAAAAAGACATATAAATTCCTTATTTTGTGAAAGTGCATACTTATATAATAGAGGTTAGCAAGACTGATTGCAAAACAAAACATTTTCCATCACCCTTTTATATATGGATAGCCTCTGGTGTTTATTTTTACTGAATGATCTTGTTTATGTGTTGAAAATGTTGGGAAATAACTTTTAATAATATTAATACATATTGTCACTGATTTAGCAGTTCTGTACTTTGAATGGTGAGTAAGGGTCACAATATTTATCTGTCCATATTGACACCAAGTATTTGGTCTGGAAGACAAGAAAACGATAGTCCAGAACATCTATTGCTCAACAGTGTTGGTGCTTTTGTTTCTGAATTATTTTTGTCATGCAAATTTTTTCACAGCTGTTGCTTGTAAAATTGACTTGGATTCTGCTCAATTCAGAGAAATGATATTTTACAACAATACATAATTCTTTCATCTTCAGAGCACAATGGATTTATTTATGTTTAAATTGGGCTATTTTGTAAATAATCCATGGTCAATAAATCATAGAACTCTCTTGTAAAAACAGTTTTCAGCTTGCATAGAAATGATTTGGCGAACTTATTTCTTCCATTATTGTTCTCCTAATGATTTGTTTATAAAGGATGAATGCAATTTTATACATTAGGGTCGATTTGGATCCTAATATAGGATAATTTTGCTGTATTTTTATCCTATTAGATTTTGAAAACCGTAGTAACTTTTACATGTCATTTGGCTTTAATATATTTTCACTAATTTTAGCAAACATTTTAGCATATAGAAGCAATATGATAACAAAGGAAATTATTAATAAAAGCTGAGAAATCTGATTAAAAGAATTAATGTTATTATTTTTTAACTAAACAAAGTTTCTTCACTTTCTCTTCCAAGTATCATGTTCCTTAAGAAGACAGGCTTATAAGATGCTCATTGACATTTTGGTACCAAGATCATGAATTTTGTTTCTGATTTTGAGACATGTAATAAGCATGTCTTTATTCATGCCTGTGGTGTTCTGTAGAGATAGCAAAGATAGCTCTGAAAACAACAACAACAACAAAACAACAGCCAAAAAACAACAACAAAAAAAACAACCAAAAACCAAACCAAACAAACAAAAACCTGGAAAATGAGCTTTTACTGAATTCTATTCTGTGTCACTCTAGTTTCTTGTAGCCAAAAAAAAAAAAATATAGAGATAAATTTGGTATTTAAAATACTGCACCACAAGGAATCACTTTTAAAAATTCATACAAAGATTACTGGAACCACTAGACTGTTTCCTGATAATATGGTCTCTGAATCTTGATTTATTTAGCAAATGTTGTGAGACTTCACACTTCAGGCACAACTGGGGAAACACTTTAGACTATGCTTGGGTCTATTATCCCTGTTGAGAAAGGTACTTCGGGCATGTAGTTATACTCACAGTGTATGTTAAACACTTTCCTGAATTAAGATAGTTTCTTCAGTATAGGTTCTAATTGTAATTAATGTTTCTTACTAAGAACAGAAAGAGTAATTAAACAAAAATACTTTCTAACTGAGGCAATACATGGAACACCTTTGTTTCTTCAAGTAAAAAGAACTATTCCAAAAACGTTTTTTGCTTTTTTTTCCTTTAGATTTGTTACAAGTCTTCCCCTTCCTGTCCATTTTTTTGGTAGATAATCATACAATTCACCCTTTAGAAATTAAAGACAAGATTCATAGATTGCCTGTGTGGCACACAGTTCTGTTTGTGCTGAGCTGCCCAGTCACACTTACAGCTCAGCTCCTTGGTGAGACCCATTCACCCATCCAGAGCCTGTATGTAGAATGTTTCAGAGCCCTGGGCAAAGTTAGGATTCCTGGCAGCGACTGTGAGAATTTTTTTAATGTATGTATAAACACAGTTTTCATCTGTTCTACTTTTCAATACATTACCTAATTATTGGAGAGTTCATACTTTCCATATTCCTCTTTTTCCATTAACTTGTTTCCATTGTGCCTAATTTAATTTACTCATACTAATTTATTCCTGTTAGTTCCCATCATGCTAACTTAGTATCAGTGTAATTCTGATTTATGATGCCATGAATGTTAAAATTACAAATTTATGGCATCTCTTTATAGGTAATAAAGAGTCATACTAACAATTTTTTTCCCTTTTGTTCATTTTAGTTTCCTCAGTATAACAGTCAGCAAAGAAATCAAAAGCCACGAAAGTGGCAAAGGAAGCAAATAATTTTGAGGTTGCATTGCCGAATCAAACTTTAAAATGTAAAAAAGTCTGAAGAAAATTCTGACATGTTTTGCATAATCTCAGCTGGGAGAGTTCCAGTAGAAATTGTTTTTCCTTTAATAATATCTGAAATACCGATATGCAAATACCCTCTGATTTGATTAGTTGGCGTTTTTTTCTCTGAAATTGTCAGGTTTTTTATCAATTCATAACTAAGCTTTTGAAAGAAAAGAAAGATGTATATATCTACATATATGGATATAATACACTTGAGAAAGGAGATTCAAACTACTTGACCTATCAGAAATTCTTCCTTTAAGGAGGAAATATATAGCCAATAAGAAATATTTTGACTAAACTAAAGGAGCTATTACTGCAAAGTTATTTTGTCACTGGCATAAAGAAACTGCCTATTTCAGTGGCTCCCAAATAGAGAGCTGTGTGGCCATGGCTAGCAGACTATATAGATCACTCACTTTTACACCGCTTTCTATTCTAGTTTTTATAAGGAGCATCCATGGCCTTTGAAACAGTGAGTAGTGATAGAAAATATGTGGAAGCCATTGCAATATTGCTTTAGGTATGCTATGCTATGCTATGCTATGCTGTGCTATATAGTATGTAGACAGCTGTTGGGAAATATTTTTGTTGCCTTTCTAAAAAGATATTGAAAAGTCAAACATCACAGCCCTTCAGGATTTTAATTCTGCATGATAAAGCTATAGTGGTGAAATATATTTCTAGGTTTCTAGAGTTTTCAAATCCAATCCTCAGAATTCATAATGAGTTTGTGAATAACATTTAGGCACTATTTAGGAGGTTAAATAGATTTTGACCCTATAAATAGTTTGCAACTTCTTTCCCTAAATGCTGTTTATTATCCCTTCTATGTACAGTCTGTTTTAAACTGGTTTTCTCTTCATGTGTGTTTGTGTTATGTTGAGATTGAGTTAATTCTACAGGTATGATTTTGTCATCCTGCATCAAAATTCTTTATGTGATTTTGTTCTGTTTTCCACCCTTCATTGTTTGAATAAACAGCAGCTTTGTCTGTGCACTACGATGTGTTATGTAGAGAGTTAGGATGTTTTCTGTATTGGTTTTCATTTTGTTTCAGTTACAACTAGGTCAATGCTGCACTATAAAAATTGGAGTGAGAACAAGGAAAAATTACTTCATTCGGATGTTAAAATTTTCTTTTGGCTGGATTCAGAAAAAAACGTAACGGCATTTGGCTGTAAGTGCTTAACTGAATGTTCACTCTAATTCACGAGTTAAGTATTTCAAAATTAATTAACTGCAAAATAATACATCAGTGGAATAAATCAATGACGCAATATTACCTAAGCCACTGAAGTCTGTGAGCAGGAGAAATGACTGAGCCTTGGCAGACTGACTGGGAGCAAAGAGGACTGGACACAGACCTGGCTGCACACATGAAGATTGCTGCAACCCTGCTCAGTACAAGCACCGTTAGGCTTGTCTCATGTGTTAAAGACCATGGGTCCAGGCCTCTGCTGAGATGGCAGAACCTCAGCTTCAAGCATGGAAACATGCTATTTCTGCGTTGTTATATGTGTTCCTCATGACAGTAAACTGCTGAGAAGACCTCTGAGGAAGAGAGACGAGTGAGTTTAGAGGTGACAAGTTTACCCACCTGAGGAGTTAGTAAGTTTTGTAGGAAGGAGGTGAAATGGCTGTCAAGTGTGGGAATACACTAATTATGTGTACCACCAAGCAATCTCAACAAAGCCCAGGGAAATCCAGCTGTTTGTTAGAGGGGTTTTGCTCAGGAATGGTGCATGCACTCTCTCTGCTTGAATGGCTAAAGAAAGAGGATGTAAGTGTGTAATTAAGTCACAAATATTTATCTCAAATAGTAGGCTCACATGAGTGCTCCTACCACTTCAGATATTTCAACTCTAATCCCTTTTCGCCATTATATATCATTTTGGTTTACTGTCAGTACCCATGGGATTTATAAGACTAAGTCTTCCCAAAACTAATGAAACTTGCACAGGGATATTTCTCAGTCATCAGTACTTGGCCCAAGCCTAAAACTGCTTGCCAAATATAGGATATCTATGCAATTCAATTATTAAAATTATTTATTCTGCTTTATTTCTTCCATTATTTATATTTATTCATCAAAAGCTACAGGTAAGTTTACTAAAATAGAATCTCCATGAAAAGAGGTGTTAGTTACTTCAATAATACATTCTCACAAATCAGAACAATCAAAGGAAGGCATTTTTATTTGATAGCCTCAAACCAAAAAGTGTCAGCAACATTATTGAACAGGTTTATTAAAGATACCAAATGCAAATTCCACAATATGATCAATCTTTGATCACCTTTCAATTTAGATCCTGTTTTATTGGAAAACTCAGGTAATTGTCTCAAAATATGCATTACAATATGAAGATATTATTATAGAACTGCATCTGTTTGAAAGATGTGTATTTTCTTCAACGAGTTCATCCTTTCATGAGACTGTAAAGACTTGGATTATTTATCTCCTGAAGGAAAATGGCTACAGGGAATGTATCTATGCGAACTTCTGGAAACTACGGTGTCAGAGTGAAAAAATTTTCCATTTTATTTTTCACCACAAAACAAGGAATTTCTCTATGAAGCCAAAGGTCAACATACCTAGCAGCAAAATGAGTAAGAAGAATTATAACAGAGTATAGTTCACCACTGGGTTTCATTACCTCAGTAGCTGACTGAAGGAAATTGTGCTGCTTAACTCATTGCAGTGGGCTTGAGCTAGGCATGTTAAAAGTCTGGCTGTGCAATGTACATTCACAATGCCTGCTTGCACTCTTGGAAAATTGTCATGCTTTAAGAAGTGCTTTGTTACATTTACTTACCACTCGTGTCCAGAGACACAGTGCCTCTCCTGTGATGAATGCCAGTATGAAGCAGCATTGCAGAGTTAATCAAGATGCAGCTCTTTGAGCCAGACACTTAGGACTATTGGATCCTAATAGATCAACAGAGCACCTGGGCGAGTAGGAAAGACAGATGGTAATAATAAATGCACAATTTTTAAATACAGGAAGAGAGGTTCAATATCAGTGCAGCACCTTGAGAGTCTGAGGATTTATTTTAAGTTACTCAGTAATAAGGTGTTTTACCAGATATTTGAAAGCTTTGAATAAGCCTAAAGAAATCCTTAATATACCCTTCTGAGGTTACCAAAATGCCCTTTTTGAGATCTTTTGCGACCAATCTCTGTCAGACAAGCAGGCCCACTTTCTGTCCTAACTACATGTATCTGTTTAAGATGCCTGTACTTGGGAACATTGTATTGAGCTGGTATTGGATTTGTTTGTTTTGTGTGTTCTGGAGCATAATTTTGTAGAAAAACATAACAAAGCACTGCCATTCTTGCTGCATATTCTATCATTATGGTGTTTCACTGGGTAAAAGTCATGTCTATAAGGTTAAAAAAGAACAAAGCACTGATAGGTGGGAGACAATTGCCATGAGAACTGATCTTATGAAAGGAAAGCATTGAAGAGTGGAGAATTAGAAAAGAGTTAAATGTGAAAGCTTGTGATATTTGCAGTGGCAGTCTGTAATAAAGCAAAGACACTCATCCTTAAACACTTCGAATGATTTTTTAATTTTTTCTTCTTCCAAAAAACAAACAGAAGAGTAGAAGGATGGTGCGTGTCTGGCATGGTATCCCCTGCCCCATGATTCTGTCGGCAGACTAATTGCTGTGACTGACATCAATGGGAGGTCAGGTAGCTTACAAAAGGAGAGCAGTGAATCTTGGCAGTCCACCCAGGAGTATGGACACAGACGTTTCTAGTTTAATTAGCGAAACAAAGTAGCAAACCACTCGTTTTCCCCAGAGAACCTTAGAGTAAATGATTTATCAGATCATTGTTGGAGCTGGTGTCGTCATTCATGATCTGAAAGGTTGATGACCAGTATGCTTCTTTGTGCCATGCTCTGCTGCTGGGAACAGCAACTTAATTCCCCTAAGAACATTGTTACAGTATTGTTACGGAAACAGTCAAATAAAAGGGATCTACTTTCTTACGTTTACAAAAAGGTTGCAGGGAAGTTTCTTTCTGGAAACTCATTTCTAAAGAAAGCAAAGCAAACAAACAACTCCCACACACACGTACACTTCATTCAGGTCTTTGTTCTATCATTTTAATTAACTGATATTTAAGAGGAAGAGCTTTTACAGAACCAAAGGGCAATTGAAACTTTAGGTAATCTTGCTCAGTATAATTTCTGCCAAACTGGTTTTCTCCTTGCAGATGGGGGGAGGAGGGGAATGAAAAAAAAGAAAAAAAGTTGTGGGTTGTAGTAATCTCTGTTTCTTTCAAACTGTCCTCAGTTTTATAAAGTCACACTTCTGAGAATCTGTAGGCTGACGCCCATTTTATTGTTTTGTTTTGTTTTTTTCCCGACAAACAACTCTATCATCCCACACAGCTGATTTCCTGCTTACAACACAGTCATGGCGATGTAATATTTTGGTTTAGGTGATATTTTTAGGCATATATTCATACAGTGAGAGAAACAAAGCAGACTTGTGAGCAAATAAGAAGTAAACCCATAACATAAGGCTTATGTGAAAAGTATACAAATTTTGATACAAAGAAATATAGTAAATTATAGCTGCTGTATCAATACTTGCAGCAGATAACAACATTTCTTTTACATTTAGAGGTCACTGAAGCAATAGTTGTAGCAATGCTACATATACTACTGCCTAGACAACTAGGTCACTTTGCTAGCAAAAAATTAATGGACTGCTACATTTGCATAGCTGGCTGAAGTCACGACAATTATGCTGCTAGTGTAAACAAGTTGTGGGTTTGGTTTTGGTTTTGTTTTTCTTCTTGTTCTGTTTGTTTGGGGTTTTTTTTGTTTGGTTTGGTTGATGTTTGTTTTGTTTTGTTTTGTTTCTTCCCCAAATCTTTATGTAGTGTTCCTAGAAACATCTTAGTTTAAAATACTAATATCATAAAACAATGAACGAGACTCATGTATTTGCATCTGTGATATAGCCAAAGTTGTTTGTTTCTTGTGAATCGGAGTCACTGAGGAGGTCAGGACACAGCAGCCGGTTCCCAGGGTGCCTGCCACGCTCTGGCAGGCTGCCAGTCACATGCAGATCACAAGACGAGTGACACTGCTCCAGAGAAGGCTTGCCTGTTTGTACGCTTTTAATATAGACTACCCTTCCTGAGTATTACCAGATCAGGAGACCCTTGCTACGATCGGTATTATTTATATAACTGGCTCCAAACAATGCAGCTGGCAGATGGCAAGGGAAGTAGAGGGCAGTATGCCTGCCTCAGGGAACGTTTGCAGGAAGTCTCCAGTTGGCACCAGTAAGCAAATGTGTGCAACAGATGACATGTAGGGTCTGATTTGAGGCACGATACGAACAGGTGTATTAAACAAGGACTTGAATTCTCAGTTTCACTGATGAGGAATATAAATCGACTTAGCTGAGCCATGAACTAACCAGAGAGAGAGGAGAGAGAAGAAAAAAAGGAGTGTAGGTGTCAAGTATTCTGTTCTGTCTGTTAAAGCCAGTGTTTTCACACAAACTACTGAATTATATTGCCTTGAAAAAGAAGTATGGTATATTACAACGGCATCTGCAGTCAGGATCAGATGTGACTTGTCATAGTGCATAGGTGCAATGGTCCTGCAGTTACAAAGTTGCAAAAGATGAGGGTTCAAGCTGGCTGTCAGGGAGCAAGTGGTAGAGCCATGGCTGAGAAAAAAGAAAGGCAGCTTCACTTATACCTGGACCACAATACCCTTAATCTCTGTAATCCTTACAGTGAACTGATGTTTTGATTCAAGTTACTGGTTGCTGTGGTTTTGTATGTCCTTAGCGTATTATTGCACATTGTATATTTTACACACAGAGTTAAGAGAGCTGCAGTTACTCATCTGACAGATATGAAAATTACATTAGCATTCCTTCCCTGCATGCCCTCAAACTCTGTCCTCTGGTTTTTTTACTAGGAAAGCCAATGTTTTACTAACAGAGCCATTCTGAGGTTACAGGTCAATGATTTAACTCTCTCCAAATCACTCCCCCGGTGATCTGCATGACTTGTTCGCCTGTTCATATGAGACAGTTTAGAACCATAGGTTAAATTTTAATGAAACACCTCTAACTTGGTGTTTGACCTCAAATTGATGATATACTGCTTCTGTGGGAATAAAGCAAAGCAAGTGTCCTCTGCAGCTTTATCTTCATTCTTGATAACAGCTGCAGACAAATAGACATGTTTTTAAATGGCAATGGAGTACGATGAATGCCACTATCACTAAACACCGACGATTTCCAGAGAATCCACAGGAGAAGAAAGATCTTTGTGCAGCTAAATGTAAATAAAATTATTTATGGCTCACCATCTCTCTCTGCATCCTGTGAGTGCGTGTGGAGACAGGAATGGAGCTGTAGCAAATGCAGAAACCAGGAAAAACCTTTGTTTTGCCTCATATAAGTGCATGTAGAGGCTTCCTGGTTTTCATTTGGAGATCAAACTAAGAGGGGGGTACATCCTGCCTCTTTTCTGCTGGTCTGAGGAAGAAAATTTACCCCTCAGTTTCCCTTAATTTTTGGTTTGTGTGGCAAGAATACTCCCTGAAGTAGTAACTCACTTTAACTACAACTTGAATTGACAGTGACCTGAGATATATGTTAAAAAAAATATATGCAGCCAGAATACAGCTCAGCATTCAAGAGCACTGCAGTGTTTGCTACTTGTTCTTGCCAGTAATTCATCTATAGAATGAAGACACTGTTTTAAAATATTGTTAACAACTGAAAGAAAACACGCTGTCTATGTATATACTAGATGGGGCTCATTGCTCTGGTATCTGACTGCATTTAAATACAGGAGGAAGTCATCATCATTATTAAGAACTGGAAGAACTAGGAAAATACCTCACAGCTAATAATTTTAGGATATACTTTTAGCATGGCTTTTGGCTGTGAACAGCCAATTTATACAGAATTAGGTTTCTGCATGGTATGTACTCTGAAATAATTTGTCAAGTACATTGTGTAAATATATTTTGGTCAATTTGAGAGGTTCATTGTGACCATCAGAAATGTGAGGTTTTACAATTGGGTATGAATCACTTCTTGTTGCTTCTATTTCTTGATTGGATGAGAATAATTTTAACATTCAAATTCTCAGAACCACTTCCAACAAGTTCAATATTGAGATGTGAAAATACAACCCTAATTTTGGTTAAGATGTCCAAGGATTAATTTTTAACTAACGTCAATAGCACAGAAATACAGGTGGTTTCCTGAAGTTTAACATCTGACCATTAAAATAGAACTGGGTTACCTTACCTCATTGAGATATTAACCTGATGGAATGACTTTAAGCTAACCTACCAGAAACTGTTTTATGACATACATGCAGTCTTTTCATCTGTTTTTTGCAGTCTCTGTACCTCCCAAAACACAGTGACTAATTTGATGCAGTATCTCTGAAAGAAATATAGAAGAGATTAAAACATTATAGAAGAGATTAGGAAGAGCAAACAGGTAGCAAAGACAGCAATGCTCACCAGCAATGTGATTCTTCATATGAAGATGACAGTATCTAAAGTTTGAAAGAAAAAATGTAGCTGAAGGCTAAGTCTTAGAATTCTGAAGCCCTTTCTTCAGACCTGGAGTAACTTCCACAATCAGATGTATGTGTGGGGATGACTGTGAAAAGGAAATCTCTGCACAGAGAAATATTTCTAAACTTCACCACAGTTCATAATGCAATCTCTTCAAAAACAGTTAGAGCAATTACTCCCAATAGATCGAAGCATAAAGGTTAGTTTATTTCAATATCAGAAGGCCTAATACTCTGAGAAATGTGGAAATTAGAGTTCTTGGGCTACCAATTAAGTGAAATACAGGATACAAGTTATTCTAAACAAATTTCTGGAGTGACCAAGTACACTGAAAGAGGACAGACAAATAGACAACTCAAATGGCAAATTTCTCATGACTAAAGGTTCATAAATGATAGAATCTTACAGTATCACAGATAGACAGCAACTTTGTGCGGGAGCTAGCATGTAATGCTCTAAATCAGGGGCGTCAAACTAATTTTCACCGGGGGTCACATCAGCCTCGCAGTTACCCCTTTGAAGAAAGGGCCCCTTTGAAGAAAGGGCTGAACGTACTTTTAGGACTAGATAAATGTAACTGGATAAATGTAACTACTCCTGCATTTATTCAGTCCTAGAATTACATTGGGCCATTTGAAGGCAACCACGAGGCTGATGTGGTCCCCTTAAGTTTTTAACCTCTTAGCATTTTCCTACTCTACCTGTTACTCCCTCTTCATCTTGTTACTATTCTTGCTGTCTAGGCTCCACTTCTCCAGTTATTGGGTTGAATAGTTGCCAAGCACTGTTCTGCCAGTTTATGCCTGTTATCAGAATCCAAACATGTGATGGGAACCTGCCCATCCTGAAGCACTGCTACTCTGAGAATTACAGCTTCACAATTTTTGCCACGTGGACTATTGCATGAAGATCTTCCACTTGATTGCTGCCAGCTCTTCAACAAAGCACAAGCTAGCTACTGGTGTTTCCTGAAGTCTCGGGATTTTGTTTCACTGGTCAAACCAGAGGTGAGGCTTGCAGAACTGCTGTACTATTAGGGTATTGAAACAGTCACCTATAGAAACTTCAAAATGTGTTAAACAAATACCATATCATTCGATATTTTGAAGCAATTTCTGATTCAGACGAAAGTTATTCCAGAATCTAAGATCTAGACACTTATTTCCTATATTTCCTTACTTTTTCTCACAGTCTCATAGCCTGAAAAATCCTGCTCTAACTGGTCACAGTCCTAATTCACTAAATCCCTCTCTTAGATAGTTCCCTTTCTCCTTCTCCCTTTAACTCTTTAATTGATAGCTCATTTGTGCCCTCTTCCCACATTTGTTTTCAGTCTTAGTCTTCCTGAATTTCATTTTTTCCCAATACACTAGTTACTACCTTCCCACATCCCACTTTCTGTCTCCATTAGAAGCTCTGTTTTCTATTTTGCCTCTGTCTGGTTAGCCTGTTTCTTTTCCTCCCTAATGCCAACTTTTATTTCTGGTATTTCTGGATCGTATTCTTTGTCCTATCTGCAGTTCCAAGTCTTCTAAAAAATTCTTGTCTTTCTAAAATTGTTTTTATACAACCCTGTTGAAATAAGTGATAGAGAAACTGAAATGATGGAAGAAACTGAACTTCCATTATTCTTCCATGCTCAGATGCAACACAGATCAGCAGTTCAAAACCCTAAGTTTTCATGAGCATGAATAAAATTTTTAAAAACATATGTCTTTCCCATGATGTGGACATTTTCAGAGTCTAGTAGAATATATATCTTTGACACATACCTTATCTTCTTTGTCATTTCACAACTCTGCCCCAAACCTCTGAGGAGTTTGAACTTTGAGGAAAGGGGGTAGATTAATAAGGGAGAAACCCAATGTATTTCTCAGAAAAATTTGAATCATATGGTTTGCATTTCCAAAGACATTCAGAAACCTGTTATGGAAATGTCTTTTCAAAGGGTTTGGTAAAATTCTGAAGACATGAAAGTGGGGTCTTTTGTTGGATAGTATTAGCCAAACTTAAAAAGAAGAGATGCCTCTAGCTTCACCTACAATTAGTCAGAGGAAGGTTTTAATTATGGAGTCATTTGTCATAATTTGTCCTTGACAGAATGCTATGGTAGAACTATTACCCCATAATTCGCAGTAAACTACTAATACATGATTAGTAGCAGTGGACTGTCTTTCTTTGAAACTACTATTTCCCACCACGCATGCGTGAAAACCCAAGATAACTATGAAATGCAACATCAAACATCTGTGAAACAGATTTTATGCTGCATTCTGCTAAGATGTGCTTTGTTCTAACATTAACTATACCACATTAACTCGATGTTATGTAACCTCATAAAAATGCAAGACATAACACATATCACCCATGTATAAGTGGCGGTAAGCATCAGTTAAATCTCTATTTAATGGATGTTCAAATCACTGTGCTAGCTGTTAAGAATCTGGTCTGCATCACATCATTTACTTAGTGACAATAAATTATGTTGGCTGCAAGGTGACGCTTTCAAAGGTTTATTAGGACATTCCTCAGGGACCTCTTTGAGTTTGGTCTTAAATAACTCTAATTAATGCTCATCAGACTAGTGAAACAAATAGATTTTCCTCATTGACCAACTTTCAGTTTTATACTTGCTTCATCCTTTGAATCTTCTGAAATATATCTCAGATATAGAAAAAAGTTTTTATGACATGATGCCAAAAGTAACTATGAAGGAAGGCAATAGACTGCTTTTAATATGGCTACTGAAAAGAAAGGGCAAGGTTCTTGTTATTTCTATGCAAAATGCTTCCCAAGGAGCAGTGAGGTTAGGATTAAGAATTGACACAGTTAGAGTTGTGGGAAATGATCTTAATTGCAATGGAATTTTTCAAGTTTCATTTACAATTATTGATGGATATAATGCATAATTATGGGTATCATGGCACCTGAATATGACTACATTCCAAGAATCTGATGCAGATGCAGGGAGTAACACATTCACAGCAGCAAGGACTACGAAAGGTTCAGTAAGTCTGATTTGTGTAACAGACGGCATTTACAAGGATGAACTGACAACTGAACTAAATATCTTTGACGAAATAATTTAGGGGAAAGGATAAGTTTGAGAGATTTGAGAAATAGCTAGGAAATGAGCTCCTTCATTTGTTAGTATAATTGCCCATAGGAACGCATATATGTAAAATGGTTGTTATCTTTTTAAATGTTGCCAAAGACTGGGAAAAAAACAACAACAACAAAAAAACTATGTGAAGAATGCAATCAAGAAGGAACAACTGTTAGGATTATCATCACAGAACCTGATGCTTTACTTTGTTAAGAAAGATATCAATGACTTTGAGTCACCAAGCATATAATTTTGTTTTGAGAGGTTAGAGGAAACCACCTCCTAAAACTGATTTATTTTTATAGTCTTTGTACTTCAGAAACAGTCAAACGATAGGCCACACAAATGGACTGAATAAATATGTTTAAAGCAGTATATCTATAGGGAGGCTAGAAAGGAATCAGTAGAAATAGACCCATAACATCATCATGTCTAGTGGCAGTAGCACAACTCTTTTCAGTGTCTGAAGCAGCTAGCTGTGGCTGAATCAGAAGTGATGACAAGAAGCCCCAAAAGCCATGCAGCAGCACATCCAGTCAGAGGGATCGTTGAGTGAATTTATTCGTGTTGGCTGTGGGAGGAAACTTTCTACCCACAGATCAGTTATTTTAAACTCTTCCTCCAATTTGAGGTAACCTTCTTCTCAGGGCTACAGAGATATCTCCATGTCTCAAATTTTCAGGGACCTCTGAAAGGCACTCTACCTATTTAAATACCTTGCTGTACAGACATTGTCCTTGAACTGCAAATGGCTAACAATTGTTTGTATAGCTGCTGAGTAGGAAACAGACAACAGTAATATCATTTTGTTCAGGATATTGCTTGTAGGTCATTCAAATAAAGAGGAGTTTTGACAGAAAAAGGAAGGGCAATCGAGTGACTTCGGAGATACACAAATGAAAACACACAACTTCAATTGGGAATTTTTCCTGGAAATATTTAATAAGCTTATGTGTTCTAAGTAGTAAAGGGAATTCCCTGACTACCCTCAAATGGAGAAGTATACATATGCTTACGGTCTCTGCCCAAAGGACAGAAAGAGTAAAGGGTTTATGCAGAGAGATGTTAGAGCTATAGCAAAACAGACAGAATGGAAGAAAGAACAAAAAGGGAGAGAAGACACAAAGAGATATAGGGAGAAAAGAAAGAAATAAAATTAAGATAAATAGAAGATGGACATTGCTATGGCAAGCAGTAAAATAGGCTAGAGTCAGGGTAGTAATATGTCTGGGTAAATAATGCATGATATCCAATCAAATGAAAAAGAATGACTGAAAGAATTAAAGGTGCATGAAGAGGAAATTAAGAATTCATTGGCTTAGTGTCAGTGCAGTATGCTTGTAACATGATAAAAACCCTTAAGATTTATTAGTTTTAAGCAGTACTAATATGCCTATCGTACTGTATGCAATGATAATGAAAATTCCAAGTGATAAAGCTGATTTGTATTTTTGTTTTCCTGTACTGCCAGCCAATTAAGGTTTTCTAACTTTTGGCAAAACTCAGTTGACTTGTCTTCTCTGATTATATGCACTGCATATTAATATAAAAATGTATCCAGCCTGAAAACATTTTTTAAAAAGCATGCTTCTTCAGTTATATTTCCCTGTGTAGCTGTTGGTGTTTATTTACTTCAGTTTAATTAAATATACTTAATACTTACAAGTACAAAACAAAACAAAAAAAGTCCGGTACAGTATCCCCAAAAAAACCTTGATATCTTCTGTTCATCATGCTGGATTGTTTCTATTCTCAAAAACAGAGGGATGACTGTTAATCAACATTAATTGCACACTATTTTCAGGCTTATTCCACTTTCTCAAACTACCATTCAGGCAGTTTTGCCTTTCAAAATGTATTTATGGCACATTAGCCATTCATTTGAAATTACCTGTCTGTGCATATGTAAGACTAACATGGAGAATATTATGCCTCTATTATTTAAATCAATACAATATTAAGTTAAATAGTGGCTACTACTCTCTAGTATTAGTATTTTCAGTCTTTAATTTAATAAAGCAATTTGTTAAGGAAGATGCAGAAATCAGGGGCCTCACCACATCCCTTGTTGCCTCTACACTTCAAGAGAAAGAGACTCTTGAAGACACCCTTCTGCTTTAAGTGGCCTTCCTTGCTTAGTCACATCTGGCCGACTCTCCTGAGAAGTTTAGTTTTTTCTTAGTAATGTTACTGTAATTCTGTCAGTATTAATCACAATAATTTCTCTTTCACCTTCGGTAATAACCTTTTCAACAAAACTATTTAAAAGAATTGAATTGCAGAGTCAATTATGTATATAATATCATACAGTAGAAGCTTTTCAAACTACACATAGTTAAATGCTTGAATAATACTCCCTCTGGAGCAAAATTTCAACTCCTAAGAAAACTACAATGAATAAAACTGAGTTACCTATGGACATATTAGGTGGACATAATAGGCATTAGGTGGATCTGGGTTGAGAAATTTAAGTATTCGTATGTAGAACTACACAACCTGTCATGTTGGAAAGGGCCTCAGGAGGTCTCTAGTCCAAACTGCTTTCCAAAGAGGGTCAAACTGAATTCAGACCAGCTAGCTCAGACATCTGTTAGTCAAGTATTGAAATTTTCCAAAAACAGAGTCTTCACAAACTTGCAGTAGGGAAAATGTCCTGCTGATGAAAACTATATTCCTTATAACCTCTCAGAATTTCCCATTTCAACTTATGACCAGTGTCTGCCATTCCGCCACCATGCACCCCTAAAAGGAACTCCATCTCTTTGATGAACTCCCCATAAGTGCCGGGAAGATGGCCTGTAGGTTCCCCTGCAGCAGTCTCTCCTCAGGCTAACAAGCCTTTCCTCGCTGAACAACTGCTGTAGCCCAGACTCTCTTGGTGGCCCTCTGTTGAACTTGCTCCAGTTTATTGATGTCTTCATACATTGGGGAGTGGACACAAAACTGAATGCGATATTCCATACTAAAGAGGAATAATCATATTCCTTGATCTTCTGGCTAGGCACACCTAGATTTACCTGGGTTTTGTGGTTTCACCCATAACACAAGTACTTACTGGGTTGTTGAGATTAAAGGGCTCAGCATGTGAAAAGAAAAACCAGTACTCTCTACTGTTGGGACTTTACTCCAAGTCTTGCATAATATTAATGGAGGGAGGGCTAATCTTTGTGCTTAACTCCAGAAGTTGTGATATTTCATGAAGATCCTAGTTTTCGTTTTAATAGAAAAAATGGGGGGAAAATAAAAATTAAAAAACCACACACATGCACAAAACCACAAAACAAGCAAACAAGAAACAACAACCACAACAACAACAAATTATCTGTGTAGTGACACAAAAAATTCTAAAATAATGACCAGGTGATACTTTGTAATCTCAGACATAACCACACACAGAAACAAGAGACCACAACATACCTTTTTAAAATTCTCTTTGTTTTTCTTTTTAAGACTCAGGAATTTTAAGCTAGGATTTTGATTATTTTGAGGCTTCACTTGTGATTTTCAATGCTTATGGTTTCCAATTTTTGTGAAATAATTGAAGATGGAAAATGAATCCCAGATATAAAGTCAAAATTTAATATGGGCTAACCTACCAACATCACTGTCAAAATCTAGTGACGGTTGATGCACCTGAATTTTGTTGTATATATCAAACATGAAATTAACCTTTTCTGTAGGAATTATACTACAATATTTGGTTCTCTTTTTTATTATTAAATTCATATTCTTTTAGATTTTCCTGTTAGAACCAGGTCAGAGGGAGAATTGCCAAAATACATAAAAGTATGGGTTTGTATGGTATTTTTGGCCTCATTTGTCCTATCTTGGCACTTTAAATCAGCTGTAATGGATTTACATTTCTGTCTTTTAACATTTCTGTGGTTTTACTCCCAATTTGCAATTCTTCTGCAGATGCATTTTGGACCACTTGTCCTCTCTCAGGATTTGTCCATTTCTGATTGGCTTACTTGCCACAATATCTCATGTTACATGAACATATAATAAATATTAATTCATTTACAAAAATAGATACAGGGAAAAAAATCATTTTTGCCATAGTTTCCTGACTTCTCTACCCTGTGTCCCCTTGATGACTCTCACCTCCTCAGCAGCTTGGATCTGATGAAGCACTTTCACAGAAGTGTTCCTTTTAAAACCCAGCTGTTTATTTTGGCACGTTGTAGAAACAGGAATCTGGTTCTTAGGAGAGGAAAAACTAACCACATCACAGAGCCGATCAGAAGAACTGCCAGCTGCACCGCGGGGCAGATCTGTAAGCCAATCCCCATGCTTGCCTCCACTTGTGCACTCAATTTACCTGCAAACTCTCTTGGAGGTAAAGTTAAGGAAAAGCATTAAGAACAGAAGAAAAAAAAATAAAGAAGGAAGAAAAGCTTCTTAGAAGTCGTATCCTGATAATTTTATGAAAGATTGAGGAAGAATACTTTTAGAAAGTTCTATACTTTAGGTGATCTCAACTCACAATCAAAAGACTTTCTAGTCTGGTCTATGCTGAAGCATTTTGGCAGGTCAACACTCTCTGTATTTTTCATATAAAGTAGACAGGGATTTTTTTTGTTGTTATTTTGATAGTATGTTTCAGAATTTCAAGACAGAAGCAAAGGGAAGAAGGCAGAGGAAGTGTTGGTAATTTTATTCTTTCAAAGTCTCCATATCTTCAATTTATAGCATGCTAGGGTGTTTTTAGGTGCCATATATATGTATACACACAAAGAACTATTTATGCTGACTGGATAACAAAACTGGATTAAAAAATTAAAAATTGTTTTTAGAAGCACTCCTGAGAGTAACCCTGTTCTTCTAAATTATTCCCATGGTAATTTTGATTCAAAGGCCTTTGTTGCAAAATTATTAGTGACTCAAACCGCTTACACCATATGAAAAGTATCAGATTATTCAGTTTGCGGTGGGACCAGTGACACCATGAGGTAAGCACTAGAAATATCTACATAGAAATCCAATTGATCTTAAAACATAATTTAAAGTTAATTTTTCAGTTGTTTCCTTCAGCTGAGGTAGTATCATATTTAAACAAAATTTTCCCAGGCATACAGAAGTTTTTGGAATCTGTGCCTTTTCCTTGATCTTCTATATTCCTCTATTTACCTCCCACCACAAGTTATAATTGCTGAGGCAGACAAGGAAATGGTGCAGTCATGGAAGTTTGTTACTCCATTTGCAAACAATGACTGGGCTACAGTCTGGAAGCTTGATTTGTTCTCTTAAAGATCTGATCTTTTCATAAGGACCAATGTCACTCATTTGGGTCTTGAAATCTCCATTTCTCTTTGCATCTTTACAACTATAATATTCTAAAAAAGAAAGATACAAATAATTGCCTGGTAAAATTTGACACGTTGGGTAAAGTGTAGGATGTCTAGTACACTCAACCCAGACATGCAGTGTTTGAAAAGAAGCTCTGAACTTGAGTAGGCAAACGCAGTCATGGCATTTGGATATACCTAACCAAAACAACACAGGGACACATTCTGGCAAGCAAGAAATTTTGTTTGGGAGCTGTACTAAACACTCGCTTTGCTGGATGCTATTCATTTTAAATAGTGAAACTACTTCATAGTTTATTTAGCAATTTCTGTTATCCTTTTACAACATGTGTTCATACTAATGTTGAGGCAGCAGTTTTGCGTTTTGTTTTGATAGCCAAATGTCTTGTTTTAACATGCCTGGCATTCTCACACACATTGCCCTGCTCTCTGCTTCTCAATAAGGGATACTGCTCCTCCCAGACTCTGCAGATTATCACATCTGTATTTATGTCACATAACAGTCTTTTGAGGATATTCAACCCAGAGAGTTCCTGACTTTTCAGCCTTGCCAAAGCTATTATTCAGCTAGCTGTGTCATACACTGCCACACGTGCAACAGAAACAAATACTCTTCCTGGTGTCAACAATAACTGACATCCAAAACACTTTGCAGAGAATTAATTAAATACAACTAATGAGCATTTTCTGCATTTGCCTTCGTCAAATCAATGAAGATATCTGAAGGAGATGTAGGCTTTTTATCAGTGAGCTTTTATTTCTGAAGTTGATTTTTTTTATTTAGCTCAATATTCTTCTTGTGTGGCTCCACCTTGTTGACTGGGGACTTGTGTCAAATTTAAGTTTTTAGCTGAACTAATTTGGGAAACAAATGGCAAGGTAATCTTCAGCCTTGGGTAGGGAAAGTTAGAAGAGGTGGGTGAAGAGAAACATTACTAGCCTGTTATTCCAAATTCTGAAAGTGAGCCAGAAGCATGTAAATCAGGTGTTTGGGGACCAGACATGGAAATATTGCCATTTTATTGGAGATAGTATGCTAAAAGAACAAAAGCATATTTTATTTTATTTAAATTTGATAGCCTGTCAGAAGGATCATTAAAGTTCTTGAGACCAGTGACATTTTCATCTAAGAGAGGTGCCTATGGATGTCAGATCTAGCCTAAAGTACCAAGCACT
The DNA here is from genome assembly GCF_036013445.1 of Caloenas nicobarica. Classification (NCBI taxonomy): domain Eukaryota; kingdom Metazoa; phylum Chordata; class Aves; order Columbiformes; family Columbidae; genus Caloenas; species Caloenas nicobarica. The sequence continues at coordinate 126,638,667 of NC_088245.1, forward strand.
CAAGTGTCTTAAGATGTGGAACACTTCCAGGAAAACCACATAAGGTGAACCCAGCCAATAGAAGAATTATGCTTCCCTGCTCAGTCATCTCAGAATATCTTAGGTACAAGTGAGATTACTAAAGCTGAGGAAATACCTCATCAAGACACTCTAACTTCCTCAGAAATATTATTTGAAGCACTGTGCTAGTGCTTTAACTGTAGTTCTGCTTGGTAGCCATCCTATATGGTGATGCATTAAGTATCTTAAATTATATACATACATGTCTTAAATATATTGAACACAAGGTACATAGAATAGCAAGAATATCTATTTCCTGTGCTGCGAAATAATAACAAAACTTTAGCTTGTATTCTAAAATGTTTATCTACTACACAGTCTACAGACTTTTGGTTGCCCCAGCTTCCACTCACACTGAGCGAGATGGAGATTTGCAGGTCTATATATCAGGAGCTGGAAAATAACAACTGTAGACACACATTCTCATGTGTGCACACACTTGCATGACACAAATTAACACACTTATATTATTTCTGAGAATCATTACTATGGTCATGTGGAGACAGCTGATATGTTGTATCAAGATTTCTTTACTTAGCCATAAAGTTTGTAAGTCTTAAGATTTTCTGGGAAACAGAGTTAGAGGAAGAAGACTCCTTCAAGCCTACCTAGTTTTAGAGCTGGCTATTCCACTGTAACAATGGAACGCAACTGATAGGTGGAGAGACAGCGACTTTATTTTTCTCAGCTGATGACTCTAATCAGGAATAACTCCAAAAATGGTTTTGTTTTGGTTTGGTTTTGCAAACGTCCCTTCTCCACTCTCTCCTCCTTATTTTGAAGTCCTCTTTCAATTAGCAACAGAGACTGATTTTTAACTGCCACAGTTTCCCTTTGATAAGAAAATGTCTACATTTAACCCTGTAACTTCAGAAAATACTGATGTGACTCAAATGCTAAATCCCAAATCTTACTGCCATTAAATATCCAACAATAAACATATAGATCCGACCACATACCTACCTACTTTGGGGTTTTTGGTGAGACTTTTTAAGCACTTTCTTATTTGGAAAGAGTAGATGGTAAACCAGAAACTGTGTATATTTCATGTAGGACTATATTCTGGAAGAAATAGTGTCGCCAACTCTGAAGATCAATACAGTTCAGAAAAACTGTTCTTTAAAATTAACAAAATATTTTCACTTGATTCTGATGTCAACAACTAAATCTAACAACATACAGGCTATTGGTGAAATTAAGTCATTGTCACGTATGCTTACAAGTCTCCCTTGCCTCTACAATCTGTTGCAAGTATTTGGCTGCTGCCTATCATCTTGTTTCTAAATTTTAAATAACTTTGGATCTCCTTTTTCACTTTCCTTTTGACAGAACCTAGCACAATGGGGCCCAAGACCATAACTAGGGTTTGTGAGAACCTTGATAATTCAAGTAGTAGTAATACTAAGAAATTACACATTTTCAATGTTGGTAAAAAAGTAGCTAACATAAGGAAAGCATATGTGATCCAGGCCACAGCAAAATGTTTAATATACAGTCATTATAAATCCCAGAAGTGATCAATTTATAGTAAGAAATGTTTGTTCATGAGCAGTGCTGCTATCCCACTGAAACGTAACACGATAATTCAATATGCATACAGAACTGCAGTGGACAAAACATACAGATTCATTCCATGCTATACAGACATTTTACATGAATGTTCTTAATTGCCAACAGAAATAACATCGTCTACTGTAGCTTGGTTTTCTTTACCTAAGTTCCTCGTGTCAGTAACACATTTGCAGCAGCAGACTTCAGCCAAGTTCTCGCCTTGTCAATTTTTGATCTTTAAAATTTACTCTGACGATGCTCCTAACCTAAGTGCTTTCTTTTGCAGAAAACAAAGTAATCAAATTTCATGAAAGCTGGGTTATTGCACACTTGTATGTAGCTCTTGGAGGAAGCTCCTAAAGGAAATAGAAGTCTGTAACATGCTCCAAATTCCGCCCAGGACCCCAGGTTCTTTGATATAATCTTGAAACCGTCAAGACTTCTAGCCATTCTTCAGACACAAAATAGGCTGTGGCATCAAATTCATTTCAAGGTAGTATATTGTGACTTTGTACTGATCTCTAGTATAGCTAAATATATTTTCTCCCACCTTTATAAGTTTCCTCCCATATCATCAGTACTGAAAATTTAATTTAGCAGAAGTGATAGCTGATATGTTTTAGAAATTGGAGGAATAATCTAAATGAAATACTACACTCTCAATGAGGCAATTTGTTCTGAACCTCTCTATATCTGGGATTTACTTTTACATGGTTAAATGGAAGAAACTTGTTGGTAACCTGGTCTGCCTGGTAATTTTTGATTATTGATTAAATAGAATATGTTTCCTAGACATCATGCAAACTTTATTTTGCTTTGAAAACCAACACCCCTTCTTGCAAATTACCAAGAAACATATGCTGGCATTTTTTCATTATGCAGAGGGAAGTTACATTAAATTCAGGCCACATTTTTTTCTGAAAAAAATGCATCAATACTTTTTTTTTTTCCTTTTAGAATTGTTCTTCAGCATTAGTATGTTATGTAAGTTTCATATGTCCTTAAAACATGTTTCCTGGAAGTTACCCAAGGGATGGCATCTTTCAATAGTTCTCATGACTGCTTACTTAAAGGGAAAGACTGCTTTTTCCTCCTAATCCCAGGCTGTATAAGATTAAAGCCTTAAGCAGGACACACTTAGATGGTAATACTTATGAGATATACTTAAGATGTATGGCTGTTTGAATATATGTATGTATGCAAGTTTTCCAGCAGACTGAGCTTACACATAAAACCAGATTTTACATAAAAGGTGTTGGGTTTTTGTCTGGTTGGTTGGTTGGTTTGGCTTGGCTTGACTTGTTTGTTTGTTTCTCAGGAACCATCATCCTGACAAAAGTGTCAAATTAAAATGTCATGTCATGCTCCACACTCTTTATGCATTCCTGCTATCCTCAGTACTCACGCTTGGTAACCCACAGTCAGGAGAGCTAGGGAAGAGTTCCCTTACTGCAGAAAACTTCAGTTAAAATGATTTAATGATGATGTGCAGCTTACAATAAGGTTCTTCTCAACACACTTTATACTTTTTTAGAGCCTGAAAGTAGGAAGATGAAAGAAGAGATAGAGAGAGGATAGAGCAGATTTGTGTTCTAACATCTACAAAGTAGTTGCAGGTTTTTCTTCAATGGAGTGTCTATGAGCAGGATGTCGTTAAATATCCATTGGTATCAGAATGGGGCAAGATATTTGTATTTATATTCTTATTGTCTCATTTTATTCTGTTCTTTCAGGATGTTACCACTATACAGATACAAATACACAATTTCACCATCTTTTTTTCTTATGTTTCTCCAAAATTTATACATTCAGTTGTTTCAAGATAGTCTGATCCCATTTGTGGATTGCTTGCAAATGGTTTGCTTCAGGTGCTCTAAGTGACCGTGGGTCATTTATCTAGGTCGTGTAGCATCAGTTTACTCCCTAAGTAATGCCTGGGTCACTACAGAGGTATCACAGGGAAGCTGAAAATGCCATTGTGGAAGAAACACAGTGAGGTGCGAATAATGGTTGAAGTTTCCCCCCCGGCCCCCCTTTGGAACATTTTTTTTTTTTGCTATGGTTTTTGATGTGCCCAGCTCTGACCATAAAACTTGGGTGTTATGCTCAGACATAGAACAGTAACAGAAATCTGGGAAAGAAATTATAACTTGAACTCCTGATTTTTTTATAATCAACTGGGATAAACTAGGCTACTTGTAGCAGACAGAGATATCTTTCTGAAGATGTGTTTTTGATAAACTTTAGAACAGCTACAAGCAGGTCTATGTGGAGTTAACTTGAAGACAAGAGCCATATGGTCTGATCTAAAGTCCATCAAAATTTAAAGGAGTATCCCCTCTAATCTTATTGACCTTTGAGTGAAGGTCCCAGGACCCCTTGAGCTCCAGGAGCCACAAATCATTTCAGAAAGTTGATTTTTAAGAAAGCACATACATGTATGCTTCTAGCCTTTAGAGTCTCAGAAGTGAAGTTTGAAGCACTGATTCAAACAGGTGGCTTCTGCAGAGAACACAGGAAATTACTGAAGGCATGACTGTCTACTTTTCTGGAGGTACGGCTGTCCAGTCTTCTGGGCCTACACTGTATCAAATCTGTAAAGTGGGCTAGGTGGGGAGGTTGAAGGAGTGGTATATGTGATTTCTGAACAGAAGGGCATGAGAAAATGTAAGACTCCAGGACCCTTAATTTAAATCTGCCTACATTCAGAAGGAGCTATCCGGTAGTAAATGGCACATTGGAAAGGGCTAGAAGATGAACTATCAACTTATTCTGAGGGTTTCATTTGTGTGACTATAGTGAAGAAATTAACCATTGCAAATCTGAGGTAAAGGCACTTGTTGGATCTTTGTATCCGATCTTATTAAAAGGCAGGATTCAAATTCCAGTGAAGCTGGAAGATTCTTACTGGGATTTACTTGAAGCCCTTCAGGGATTGTGTCTTACCCAATTTATTCCCATGTGCATTAAAGAGCACTGTATTTTCAGCTGGCGACTGACCATTGTTAAATTTGTCAGAACAAAAATTACTTCTATTGCTCTGTGGCAAACTAGATTTACCGCTGACTCATTAGATCTCCTCTAAAGTTTTTTATCCACATTGATAAGTTTGTTTCTTTCTAAATCAGAAGACAAAAAATGTTGAAAGTCCAGCAGATGGGACATTTAGATTTTTATATTTATTTTTACTGAAAGTTTCATTTAAAGTAAGATAATTCAGAGTTCAAAAGGCAAAGTCATGCATGATATTACTAAAATACCAAGGAAGTGGCTTTTGAACTCGGTGCTTCCTTTGACAAAGGTAGGATTTAAAAAAAAAAAAAAAAGAAAAAAGTTTTTAATGGATAGAAAAATTGGCATGCATTACGGTTTTTTTTATTACGAACATATGCTGAAAGTACTAGTAAGACAGAAGAGTGCAATACATCTTCTATTTTTTCATATAGAAATACATCTTTCCATATAAACACTTTTCCTCATTACAAGAAATAATCTGCAAGTGACTTATCAGAAAACACAAGGACATTTTCACTGCACAGTGCCAGGAGTGGCTTAACCTGGATGATTTTGCAATTTTTTCAGAACACATACATCAACCTTAATTTTACAAAAGCTATGCTTTTAAATCCTTTATCGCACTAACCCTAAATGTAAATACTGGTGCTTAATCAAATGTTTTGGCTTATAAAAGACCAATATTTATCTGTCTCCAGAATTTCCACATTAATAACTACTTTGTTAAAAACAGGCATACTAGTTTGCTACATCTGAATTTTTTTAATATAATGGGCACACAACAAATAGAAGCACATTTTTTTCACTTCATTTTACATATATATGTGTATAAATAAGACTATGTATTTGTTTCATGTACCTTTTATATATATAAGGAAGTTTATCTATAATAATCTTATATTAGTTGCTGAGAACCTTACATACCTTGTACTCCACAAGAATACATTTCTCATCTTTATGTATTAGTGTATGAGACAGATTTCTGAATTTGCTTAGGCAAAGTAGCCCAATCTCATCAATGAAGACTCTAAGTTTTTTTAGTATTTGAAGTCATTCAGGATCATAGGACTGGTAGGAACTCAAAAATTATGGCATTTTAGTATATATTAATGTGTAGTAAAACTAATGAAGAAATGTAAATTATACCTTGCTTAAAATAGTTGATTTTAAAACATTTTACTGCTATCCTGACGAAACTCACAAAAAGCCTTCATTGTCTCAGCTCACTGGATGGAAAAAATAAAAGACAAAAGGTAAGTAGATACACCAGAGGTCAAAGAATATAATTTGCAACCTGACATATCTAATGTTATCCTAAAACAAATGAATTATTCTTACAGAGAAGTTAATAAAAGAAGATGAATATTTTCATTTTTCTAATATTCCAGATTGGTGGGTTCAATTATTGCTGTAAAATTTAGAAGTATTTTATTTCTTCTACATAAATCCAAGCTCATTATTTATTCTCAAACTTCTAAAAGTATTAAAAAAAAAAAAGGAGCAAATAAGGGCTATACTCTAATAATACCTGCCAAAATAAAGTGTGTTTTATGGGAAGATATTCATAACAGGTTTCTGTGATGATGAATTCATCATGACGTAGAGGTTCAAATGCAGACAATATTGGTTATATATGCAATTTTTTTTTCTTAATATATATTTGTTTTGGTTTGGGTTGGGTTCTTTGGGTTGGTTTGGTTGGTTGGTTGGTTTTGTAGCTGGTCTAAGTACAGCTCTAAATATATTCACAGTCACTACCCATTGGGATTTTCATTTCAAGGTTCAGTAGAAAAAGCCGAAGTCCAAGTCAGAGAGACAATTGAGCTCTCTTAGAAATTATTCTTTCCATGCATACAGAGCTGATAACCTCAATCCTTGATCCAAATTTTTTTGATCTTAATATAGTATCAGGAGTTGAGTGTTGTAATGGAGAATTTCTGTGTTACAGAGCCAAGTGAAATGTTATGAGCAAAAATTTTCTGTGTAACTGATCTGGAAGACTTTAGTTTTTGAATGCTGCTTGAAAGCTTCACCTACCTTTGATGCTAGTGCTACCACCTCTCTTGCTAGGTATTGAAGACACTAAAAAATACCCCAAAGCATCAGGGAGGTAACCAGAACATTTTGTTCTTCATTTTCACAGAACCAGAGAAACACAGAATCACAGAATGTTAGGGGTTGGAAGGGACCTCAAAAGATCATCTAGTGCAATCCACCCGCCAGAGCAGGAACACCTAGATGAGGTTACACAGGAAGGCATTCAGGCAGGTTTTGTATGTCTCCAGAGAAGGAGACTCCACAACCTCCCTGGGCAGCCTGTTCCGGTGCTCTATCACCCTCACCATGAAGAAGTTTCTTCTCAAATTTAAATGGAACCTCCTGTGTTCCAGTTTGTACCCATTGCTCCTTGCCTTATCATCGGTTGCCACCAAGAAGAGCCTGGCTCCATCCTTGTGACACTCATCCTTTCTATATTTGTAAACATTAATGAGGTCGTCCCTCAGTCTCCTCCAAGCTAAAGAGACCCAACTCCTTCAGCCTTTCCTCATAAGGGAGATGCTCCACTCCCTTCATCATCTTTGTGGCCCTGCGCTGGACTCTCTCCAGCAGTTCTCTGTCCTTCTTGAACTGAGGGGCCCAGAACTGGACACAATATTCCAGATGCGCTCTCACCAGGGCAGAGTAGAGAGGGAGGAGAACATCTCTCGACCTACTAACCACACCCCTTCTCATTGTTTCCACGTTTGGCAGTATGTTCAGAACCGATTAAACAGAGGCTGCTTGTAATGCCTGTTTGACAGCAACTGCAAAGTATTAAGATAACAGATAACAATAATTTATGGCCCAGGAGATAATCTAACGTTAGATTGTTTTAGCTCCATGAATCTCAGTTAGTAAACATTGTTGAATTTTACAGAAAGTACAGTAAAAATAAAATTTTCTTATTTGGGAAATCTGATTTACACTTCTCAGAAGCAAATCAGAGAAATCATAGATCAAGACACAGGCAAACTCAGATATTTTTAAGTCCTCTTTCCAATTCTGTTACTCTGTAGGTGTTAGAAACAGTCTCCAGTGCAAAATAAGGAGCTCTTCTTGATAGCAGATCTTTCCTCACAGACTACTAAACACCCACCCCACAGTCTCCAGCAAGCGTGGATTCAAGGAAGCAGTTCAGAGCCTACTCCCAACCTCACCTACTCCAAAACCTTGCTTTCTAACAAGGCAGAAACTCCCCATTTCCCAGAATCATAGAATAGTTTGGGTTGGAAGGGACCTTCAAAGGCCATCTGGTCCAATCCCCCTGCCATGAGCAGGAACATCTTCAACTAGATCAGGTTGCTCAGAGCCCCATCCAGCCTGGCCTCGAATGTCTCTGGGGATGAGGCACCTACCACCTCTCTGGGCAACCGGTGCCGGTGTTTCACCACCCTCATTGTAAAACACTTCTTCCTCATGTCTAGCATGAATATTCCCTCCTTTAATTTAAAACCATTACTGCTTGTCCTATCACAACAGGACCTGCTGAAAAGTCTGTCCCCATCTTTCTTATAGCCCTCTTTTAAGTACTGAAAGGCTGCAATAAAGTGTCCCTTAAGCCTTCTCTTCTCCAGGCTGAACAACCCCAGCTCTCTCATCCTGTTCTCACAGGAGAAGTGTTCCAGCCCTATGACCATTTTTGTGGCCTCCTCTGGACCCCCTCCAACAGGGCTATGTCTCTCCTGTGCTGAGGGCTCCAGAGCTGGGTGCAGGACTCCAGGTGGGGTCCCACCACAGCAGAGCAGAGGGGCAGAAATCACCTCCCTCAACCTGCTGGCTGTGCTCTTTTTGATGCAGCCCAGGATATGGTTGGCCTTCTAGGCTGCTGTCATGGTTTACTGCAAGTGCACATTGCCAGATCATGTCCAATTTTTCATCTACTGCTACCCCCAAGTCCCTCTCAGCAGGGCTACTCTCAATGCCTTCATCCCCCAGCCTGTATTGATACTGGGGGTTGCCCTGACCCGGGTGCAGAATTTTGCACTTAGCCCCCTAGTTACTATCCTGTAGAGAATTCAAGCCGCTCTGTAACCGTTTCTCCATTTCCTCTTCTATACTTTGAAGGCACAGCTAGGAGTACTGGAACAACATGACGTTGAAATTTTGAAGTGCTGGGCTGGGAGGGATACTCTTGATCTTAATTTTTCTGGTGTGTAAAAGAGCTGCTCATCAAGACTCAGTGTATGATAAAATCAACATGCCGTATAACAAAGTAGTTTTGGTCTTGGTGTACACATGAATTTTTTTTGCATCCCGAATTTTAGTTTAAACTGTTGTCTAAAATCCTGTGATTGAGAAATTTTCACATCATATCTTCTAACAAGCTGTTTCTAAAGTATTACCTATATAAATGTGTCTTATAAGGGAATTATTCTCACAGTATTTCTAGGCTGCTTGATAAGTAAGAGCTACTTCATTTATTTCATTTTCTTTTAATAAGGCAAATGGGTTTGATCCTACCAAAACCTGAGTATCTGCTTAGCTTCACCTTAGGACTGTCTTACTAAGTGCAATGGAACCCAACAACTCTCTGTGCCTTGAGTGCAAATATAGGTACTTGACATGTTGCACAAGGAAATGTTAAGGGCATGAAGTCAATGACTGATAGTTGTGCACTTCCTTTCAGGGAGTATTAAACAATGTTAGATTAGGCCTTTAGGTATGTAGTGACATTCCTTTATAAGGGCGAGGTAAAATATGTCTTGATGCTGAGCTCTGTGTGATGAATAATTTGTTCTGCATACGTAGAGTCTGCGTTTCTTCACTCAGTGCCCATGGGCAGGTTGTGATTTCCCCAGAATAATTCTGTATCATTTGCTTCAAGTTTTTGAAATGTTACGGATTGAACTTGAGTCCCTTTCTCAGGAATTAGTGGGAGGTGTGTCAGTAGATGAGTATACAAAATTTCTTCATATTACTGGAGAAGTTCAGCAATATTTTTGACATAAATACTTTTATGCGTAAATGTAAAAGGCGTTTTTATAAGTAAAAAAGTAATCAAGATAGAATTACTTTTCCACACTCATTCATGACAATAAGATCATTGCAAAGTTTTCTTTAATGAAATGCACTACACAACTGAAAATATTTAATGCCAACTAATAGTTGTGGAATGTACCTTTAACTTTCGAATTACTCAGCAGTTTTATTCATTTTTCAATGGAAGTGAATTCAAAGCCTTAGTTTCAGTGAAGTGCTATGTTTCATTCAAAATGCAGTCATTGACCCTAGACTGTTGGAAATACATACAAAAGATCAGTTTAACACCCGAAACATCTAGAGATCAAAAATCAAGAGATATGTCTTAAAGAACTATCCCAGTCAACATCTCAGGAAGATTTTCCTGACAATTTCCAAAAGGTCAAAGCCATGAAAACATTCACACATTGTGTGTTTAATTCTAGTTTTCAAGATCACATTAAGATATCTCGTGGTTTTTTAAGGCTTAATTAACTATTTCTAAAAAGGATTATCCCTTACAATAGATCAAATTTTTGGTTTACCAATGCTGAGACAGAAAGTAGGACAAAGAAACCTTTCCTTCTTCTTTTCTTCTGGTAAGTTTGCCTACTGTTGTACAAGTAATAGCTTTGGGCAAAGGCTCAAGAAAGCTGGTGAACAGACTTTGTATTTTTAGACCGTGAGTGTTAATGTAACTGCAAAACAATGCACTATATAAGTAACTTAATGGGACACAGACATTGGAATATACAAATTACCCAAAAAGGGGACCAAGGAGATCAAAAATGAATTTTACAGATGACTCTGGAGAGGAAATTAAGTATTTTAGTAAGACAAAAATAGAACAGAATAAGCATTTGGAAATAGTGAAACTGCTACAGTATTTGCTTGCAATTTCCCTGCAGTGCTTCCATGAAATGGATCAGCATTTGTCGTTCTATCTGTTCTGACCTACTGCATATAACTGCTTCTTCAGGCTTCTAAACATGCAGGTCACGTGAGACCAGGTTCAGGTGGTTTCCCATATATGGTTCTTGGGTGTTTTGCTCATGAAGCTTCCAAGACTGTAAGAAAGTTTTTGGCTCTGTCATATCAACCCGGAAGCCAGTCCTTCCTTTCAATTTAAATTTCTGTGTGTTCTAAGATGTATGTGTATGTATGTACTTGTAAACAACAACATAAATCTATAGGGTAAAATAGCCTATGTTAAAACTGCGCTTGGAATCTGTGAGTCAAATTATAGACCATACAGTTTTATTTCTAATAAAGTACTCACTATGTGGACTGATTTTCTTAGGATTTTTGGGGGGTTTTTTGGGGGTTTGGTTTGGGTTTTTTTTTTGGTTTTTATGCCTGTTGAGCCTAGGTGTATGCTAGGGGCCCAACGGAATGACTAAACAGACAGATAAGAAGGTCTTTGTTTGCCAGTAAAATTATTCATATATGAATTAGTAGGTAAATCAATTAGGTATGAGAAAGCAGTCAAATTTTTTGTGGAATTACTTAGACACACATTACTTTTAAGTCATAAATGGGAATTTTACAATTACTTTGAGAATATGCAACAAATCTTACAAATTAAATCTACTTGAAACCACTTGTGCAATCTTTTCAGTTATGCTAATGTCAGCAACAGTTCCATTGGTCTATTTTGACCATCTTACAATTGAGTGATTATAAAAGTTCTGGGCCCATTTGTCACCCTCATATGCAAATGTATTTGTTTCACTACAAGTCACATCAGCATGCATTGAAAACCCACATTCGTATGTAGCATTCACATGTGCTTTCTTGTATATGCAAAACAATAAGGAAAAGAGTAAATATTTGAAATATTTGAAGAAAAAAGTAACTATTCAAAAAAAAAAACCAACCAAAAAAACAAACAAAAAGCATAAAAGTTAATTCTGTTTTAGAGTAAACATTTAGACAATGAAGAAGATACACTCTGCTGGAGCATAGGAAAGGAATAGAAAAGGAAAGGGATGGCACCAGAATGTTTTAAATGGCATTACATTTATCTGAATTCTCTTAACTATGAATTTTAAGGTGAACCCAAGTTTAATTTGGAAATTAAAAGCTATAACTAGAAGCACTCAAGGGCTGGAGAAAAGAATTCTGTGGAGGTGGAGGAAAGAAGAGGGAATTGCTCCTTGAGTACGCTGCAAATAGCTTTTGAATTAACAGTATGGTAACAATTAGGCAGTGGTCCTTTTTTATTTTGTTGGATTTTGAGAATCATAAGAATAGATTGCGAATAAGCCTTGTGTAAGCCAAAAGTTACGTTGCAACAGCTGCATTATCCTACCAATGGATACTAATTTTATCAGATCTATTCACAACTTGCTGCTAATATCTCACAGGCGGTAAGAACACATCTCAGATTCCTCCTCTAGGGATGAATTCTTCTGTGATATTTTCAGCTTCCACCTTTTATTTCCCACACTTACATCTTAATGGCAGGAAAGTTGTATGGAAGCAATTCATTTAACGAAGCAATAAATTAAGGCCTAATACACATACGGTTTCCTTTATTGTTTCAAGATACATGAAACTTTCATAGATCTTTGAAAACAAAGCATTCATCATGGGATTTTCTTAGGAATTTTGGATTTGTTACACAATTGTAAGCAGTACTACTCTGCTATCAAAAGCAATCTCTAATGCTTACATTCTTTTATGAAATATGTCTTCAAAAGGCTCATCCTTACAACTTTTACAATTGTGCGCTTTTTAGCAATACTGGCTTATAGAAATGGCACCTAATCTGCCTCCATGTTAGCTACTTAGTGTTCAACTTCAATATAATGTCCAACCTCTCCTCAGATTTGGGATTTTTTGTTGGGTTCCCTTTTTTTCTAAGTCGGATTTATACTTTTTCTGCATTTTGAATGTAAAATAAATGCCTGTGGAAAGAATTTGAAATGCTAAATAGCAGAATGGAATTAATATTTGGAATACCAAAGTAAAGAACTCAAGGGTATTTCGTTTGATGTGTGTTGGAATAAAATCAGTTTTCTTATTAACTATTCGAAAAACAAAAATATTAACTTTAAAGCCCCTTAAAATAGAGATGTTTTGGTGGGGGGGGGGGTTGTTTGTTAGTTTGTTAGTTTGTTTGTTTGTTTAAGATGGCATGATTTGGAACTTATTTTAAGTAGTATATAATCTGTGAGTGGAGTTCTTCCATTTTCCATTATTTAACCATTGAATCTGGATTGTTATCTATTGATTTCTTCTTTAGATTAAACTAGTACTTGGAATTTTGTCATACAGACCTTTTTATTCACTAAATTTAAATGTCTACTCTAATCCAAATAAGGGACTGTGAAGTTGGACTAAAAACAGAATGCAAACTATTTTATATAAAAAATTATGATTGGAAATGTATGAGTAGTTTCAAACAAGTTCCCTAAGTAAGCAAAGGCCAAAGAACAACCAAAAATAACCTTATTTTCCAGCTGTGCCTCAATTTTTGCAGTCTGTCCACTTGAAAATAGTATTTTCTTGAGGAACCAAAACTTATAAAACACTATAAAATTTCAGGAAGTTTGAATACTGTTTCTCTTCACTGTAGACATGTCAACAACATGATATATGCAATCTTAGACACAGCGCATTCCTCGCCTATATAGGTTTTACAAGAAAAGTAACAATTGATTTCTTCTATGGTTTACCAAGTCTCCTAAGTACCTAAGTATAACACTAGATGCAAGAATGCCAAGTCCACTGTTTATGGAAAGAGGAGGAGGAGGAAGATTAGCATGCATGTGAACCTGTAACACTGATTTCTGCTTGGGAGCAGTGAAAACATCCTTCTCTTGGGAGCAGGGAGAAAGATAGTCTTCCCCTTACCTGAGGAAGATGTTCAGTTACTCTCTGTCACCTCTAGGCAAGAGAAAGGAGACACTTCCTAATAGCTAATAGTCAACATCAGGTGAAATTCCACAGGTGACTGGTTCTCGTTTTAATGTATACATATCACAAGCGGTGCCTCACAGCCTTCATAAACATGTCATGAGTGCTCTTCCATGTACTTCTAATTGGTTTTCAAGTGGCAGGGAAATATATATAATTAATATTGTGTTTTATTTGGGTTTTTTTGGAGGAGACTGGTTGAAAGTTTGTTTTTTTCTTCCCTAAGGAACTGCGAGAGCAAAGTGGGTTTTATACATTCTCTTCTTCCAATGGAAGGGAGATTTGTTGAGGAATATGGCTGATACCTGCAATTCCATCTCAAGCACTTTGTTAATGTTCCAACATTCTTGATGAATTGCAAATGAGAGAGGGAACTCTTGAAACAGATCTGTAGCCTGTGATGTAATTGATGCAAGACAACCTTCTGGAAACTTTTTCTGTTGCTCCTATTCAGCTGTTTCGTAAGCACATGGGCCAAACTTTTTGTTTAGTGGAAGATGTTTAGGAGGAAGTAGGTCACTTCAGTGTGGATCTGCCTCATTTATAAGGACACCTCTTGCATTACATCTTTGTCAAATTAACAACACTGAGTATAGCTGAAACTATTCAAAGAACAAGCATTCAAAAAAGTGTCTAAGGAGAGAGAAGAATTTTCAGGCCTCTGGGGAAATACATGAATGATGAAAATATAAGTCCAGCTATTTTTTTTGAGGGGTGGGGGTGCATATGCTGTGTAACCAAAGGCTTGAAAGGATATGAAGAACATCCTGACTGTAGCAGTTATGAAAAACAGTGTGTCAGTTTGTGTGCGTTTTCATGGCAGCCTTCTCCAACAGCCACGCATGCCAAGGCAGAGTGAGCTAACAGGCTTTCTGTCAGAGCTGAGTCCTTGCTACAGTTGTTTATGGTAAATGTTATTGACATTTGTTAATTATTATGTAACAGTTACTTTATCAGCACCCTACAGCAACAAAGAGCAATTACATTGAAACAATTGAGTGTCCCCTTGTGGCAAATATAATTGCTTTCTTTAGTTTAGAGGAAATTCCTACCACCATATCTGTGGTGAGGACAGGGCTGGTGAGGGAACTGGTCATGCCTTTGTTTAAATATACTGATGCTTTTAATTTTCATCACATAGCTCCTCACTTTCTCCTCTCTGTATTCTTCTTTGTGAGGATCCAAAGAATGATGTTCTGGCTAGAATTTCATTTCTCCAGGCAGATCTTCTATACAGAGTGTTGTGTATCCAACCCTCTGTTGTTTACAGGCTCTGATTTTCAGTACATAATGTTAAGTACCTCCCTGAGGAAACTAGGCCATGTGAGCAGTCAGTTATTCAGTTACAGGGACCTCAGAGTCCCCTGAAGGCTTCTTTGATGATACGCTCAGCTTTTTCCCCTCATTACAGAAGCCAGAGGTGCCAGTCTCACTGTTCCCGGCTGTCTCAAAGAAATTATTTCTCAGTCTGATTTTCTAGGGCTTGTGACATAGTTTAATAAAATCTAGCACAAAGTCTGTATGATAGTGTCTCCTTCACAGAAGACTTCATGAACTTGGATGAGAATTACTTGTTTATGTTCTCTATGAGAAGGCATTAAATAAATAAATAAATAAATTATTTAATTCATTAATAAATAAAAGTGTTCGTGTTATCCACAAAGCTATTAGGTCTATACAAGGAAGCCTGACCTTTCTCCATATCCAGCCAACCTAGGAGATCGAAGTCTTATCATTCATCCAGATGGCAGAAGAGAAATAATGTTGACCTCCAGTAACTACTTTGGACCTTAGACATGAAGTTTCTGTAATGTGTTCTTCAAGGCAGCTGATGTGTAAGCTAGGAAAGGAACAAGTCTAATTGGACATGGAAGTTGTGCAGACACATTTTAGGCAGGAGCTGTTGCTGTTGGAAGAGTCAATATACCTTAATGAGCGATATACAATTATTAGTAAGCATAAATGTCTACTGAAGTTCTAGAAAGGACTTATTTTTTTGCTGCATCAAACACCAGAAGGAGCTTTTCAGTTCTTCTCACAACTGGCACAGTTGCTTGCTCTGTCTTGCATTCTTTCCCATTTTAAAGAGCTTTTTCTTAGTCGTTTCTGATGTGTTACAGTTTCCAGACTCTATTCAAAATACCATTTGCACATTTAAATCTATTTCAACAACTGCTTGTAGACAGACTGAAGGAAATAGTGCAACGGGAAAAACAATCCATTCTGTCATCAGAAAACCTTTCCAAACCTGTGAGAAACAGCAGAGATCTTGCTGGAAATGAAGGTGCTTTGCTTGAAATGTAATCAGTTTTCTCCTTCAGTTTTTACTTTTTTTTTTTTTTTTTTTTTTTGCTTATAGACAGTAACCTCCACTGCACCTTCAGCCACCACTTAGTCTATATGAAATTAATTTTCTTCTAATAGATTTATACAAAGCCAGTGGGGGAAAACCATGAAAACAGGAAGATGAGATTTAGGCCAGTATAGTCTGTTTTCTTAAGCACTGTAATTACTTTTGTCTACTGAATCATCCCAGCTCCTCCAATCTCTTAAGACTTTATTTGACCTGCAATAACAGGCTAGTAGGCCTATTCTTTTACTTGCTTCAATCAGGGGTGGTAAACTATACATATAGGTGCAGATTGGCTATCCCCAGTAAAAAGCTGTGGTTTGCTTAAACTCCACCTTGAATGTAAAGAATGTGAATGAATTTCTCCAGCAGTGGGAGCTTAGGTTTGGGAAAATCGGATGTAAGAAAAGAAATCCCTCAGCAGTCAGAAGATTCCTGAGCTTGCATCTCTTCTTGTGTTGAAGTTGACATACTTCTACTGCTCTTCCAAGATTCAGAAGGCAATAGCATTTAAAAGGACACTCAGAAGACAGTCAAAAGTACATGTATCAAGATGAAAAACTGGCCTACAAACACAAGGATTAACCTAAGTGTTTCTGAGTGCCATCTATGGAAACCTGAAAGTCAAAATCGTAAAAATCACATCATTTTTTCCATTATTTAAAACTTAGAATAATCCAGTTTCACTAAGATCTTAAAAGAAATATCTGTGCATGTTCTATCTAATGCAGGTTTTTGTAGGCAAATTGAAGACACACATTTGTGTTAGATGGCACCATCTCTAAGCTAATGCACTTCACACTCAAGAGAAATTCTTAGCTTAGACTTGGCATGGAATTAAACATAGCTACATGGCTTTTGGCTGGGTCGGGGTATGGGCAGAAAAAACTGTGATGGCCTGCAAAAATCTTGTAGGCATGCCACTCTAATTAGAGTTTGATATATAGTGATGTTAGAACTTAAGCTGAGCAGGACTATTCATTAAATTTATGTGACCTGTCAGCCTGGATCTTGATGGAGAAACTGATGGAAGGTAGAGGTTCCTTCTCTCTGGGAAAGAGGACAACTAAAGTTTACATGGCTGCATCACTAGGAGATGGGGAGTGTGAAGGAGTTGTGTATGCATATTGGTGGAGGGCCATTTCTGCTTTTGATGTCAAATCTACTTCTTTGTAGAAGGTCCTACCAAAGGAAGGGACTTGACACCAACAGGTGATGGGAAGTGAGCAGTAAGCTCCAGCAAGAGTCTGAAGATGTGATACACCTGATGTTTTCTGATTACTGAACTCTGGAGTTTCTAATTTTTAACACGTAGTAAATCAAGATGTCTCCCTTTAAGCATAGCTTTGCTGGTGTTCAAGGGAACAGTGGTCCATACTTCATCAAGCAGCTCTGAACCAAACATAAATTCTCAGTTCTTACAGTCTTATTTCTTCACCATTAACCTATTTAGTCTTAAGGGACTTCTCTCCATGAACACTTTTTCATTTACCTGGCATGAGTTAAGCACAACTACACAGATTGATTCACATATGCACTTTGTGGAGCACTCTGACTTTTCTGAACCAGCCCTGTTTTAAGGGAATTTCTATGCTTATGGGACAGGGTCAGCCCTATAGTGGAAAAGGTTGTGAAAGATTTTTTTTTCTGTACAAGATCTTTACAAGGCTCAAAGGTTTTTAGGCATCTTATTTTAGTATTTTGCTCTTTTTTGAGGTTGATTTGAGAGTTTGAGCAGAAGGGTTATATACTATAGAAGTGATTAATGGAGAGAGGTTTCTGGCTGACGTTAAAAGAGAGAACTGAAGTATGTCATTTATAGTACAGACTAAACCATATAAAAGACCTTAAAGATTAGGATAAAGGCATAGCTACTCCTTTTCTTCACAAACTCTCCAATGCTAACTTTTCATGTCTAATGTGAGTGACTAAGAATATTCATGCAAGTGTTACTGATCACTGTGTGTCCCTGGTGACGCCCATCCTAGAGGAAATGTCTCCTGACTGCAGAACAAATCAGTTTTTCAACATGGATTGGATGTTTAAAAAGAAACAAAATTTTATATTATTTTGGGAAACAAATCTCTGCATTCCACTTAGGTCTTCAGCTGACAGTTCATGGAAGCTGAGAGTTTTATTTTCTTTCTGGACTTCCATGGTCAGTAGACCTTTCTGTTGAATGAACTGATCACTGGAACACTTATTGCCTGCAAGATAGGATAATAGAGATATTCTCTAACCCACTGTAATATCATGCAGAGTAGAAACTATGCAAGTGACATCAGATTTCCTCCCTTGCACTGAGTGGAATTAAATTTCAGTGCAGTAGGTCACTGTAAATTCATTCCAATGTTTTTTTTCACTGTTGAGTAAAGTAATTTACATGTGAAGGATTTTCAGAACTTTTGGGGGTTTTTGTTGTTTGAGCTTCTTGTACAAATCACGGTATAAAACCTAACAGAGGGAATATAATATTTATGACCATAATTTTATTTCTTGCTAGTCTAATATTGATTTTTCTTTATTTTGTGTAACAAAAATAGCAGTTTTCTATGCTAGAGACAATTAGTTTTGTGCTCTGGAAAATCTGGTGCATTTTTGCAACATCTGAATCCATTTCACAGTAACTAATTCAAATGTCACAAAGTCAAAAGTTACCACATAAAAGAGGAAAATTATAAATATCAGGCGCATGTCTGTCACTTCTCTTATCTACTTAAGCATTCCAAAAGAATTCTCAAACTTAAGCATCTGCTAGCAACAGCTTTTTCTTTTCTCCCTTTTCTTGCTAAAGGCAGCACTCTGTATTTTCAACTATACAACATTAAAAAAACAAAACAAAACAAACAAACAAACAAAACCTGAAATGCCCCTTAGAGTTGATGGCTGGAGATTTTCACTGACTAGATCTGGAAAGCAAAACGGAATTTTTTGCACTTGTGCCATATGGATACTATTTTTCTCTTTAGTTCTTGATGTCATAAATTAAAATAAAGTTAATGATCTGAATGAAGGCTTCTGGCACCCAGGAAGTCCTTGAATTCCCTGTGGCTAAATCCTTACAGTTAACTCATCTGATTGTACTTTAACTCAGCTCTAATAATCAAGTGTTTAGTTCTTTGATATCTCTGTGATTCCTACTAATCCAGGCGGACTGGTGTAGAGTCTAGCAGAGAAATTGTTGAGTTAGCATGTATGGACATGTCCACATTATACATAGATACTTCCACATGTGCATACATTTTAAAATGCCAGCCAAAACTCAGAGTAAATTATCTCATTATCATATTAAAGTTTCCTTAGTAAAGTGCTTGTTCAAGTTCAGTTTGTACCATAAGCAGTACCTGCCTTCAGAGGACAGGCAGCATAATGGTATGATGACCTCAAAAATCACCTTCAGTTAAATCATAAAGAGTAGTAAAGAAGGTGATTATTATTTTGGATGTCAAAACTTTTGTCCAGACCTGTGGGGAAAACCAAACCAATTGCCCTGCCTTTTTCTCCTCTGTCCCATAATTTATGGTAGTACTGCTTATTTATCAGGAGCAATTGAATGGATCTTGAACACTGGTAAGTCTGCCAGACACCTGAAGAATGTAATTCAACTAAAGAGAAAGTGTTATCTATCCTCAAAAGAAAAACCAGTCCTTAAAAAGGTCATCAGTTTATGTCTTGGAGCAGAATTATTCCTTTTGAAAACAACTTGAATTTCCATAGCCTGTCACTGTTGCACTGAAAGGACTTCCTCTTCAAACATCTACCTGGAGGGAGAGGTTTCAGAAAAAGTCTTCAAACCTGACACATTTCTAAACCACTATGCAAAATATTGTTATGTTTTGTATGATGTTTAACATTGATGGCTTGAATTAAAAAACTCTTCTTGGGAATTCCTTTAATATTGTATTGTTTAAATCTTAAAATTAACTCTTCTCACAGATTTTTTTTTTAATATTCAAGTATTTAATTCTTCCATATCTCTATATGGTTCCTGTTATGGCAGCAGGATTTGTATCATGACACATGATACGTTGAAAATTATATCCTAAGGATTCACAATAAATTTTCTAAGAAATGTTGACTGTCATATTTCAGCACAGCTTTTAAAAATGAGAAATTGTTGTTTCAGTTCTGTGTACAAATTTGTGATCACCAGAATTTTCTGGATAGAAACACTGGAGCATCTTGTGTTCTTACATTATGATACATAATGCTGGCATGTTTAAAATTTTGCTGGAGAAATGTTATAGAAACGAAATAATTAGCACAACAGAAGTGCAAGTGGGAGTTTCTCCACACATTTGAAAAATTTTCGCTGATCTCACTCTATTCATTCTACCACTTCCTTGCAGGAACAGATAAGATGAATGAACACAGGCATTTTGATTGAAAATAAGGCCTCAAGAAGA
Organism: Caloenas nicobarica; assembly: GCF_036013445.1. Lineage (NCBI taxonomy): Eukaryota > Metazoa > Chordata > Aves > Columbiformes > Columbidae > Caloenas > Caloenas nicobarica. Next base: position 126,658,968 of record NC_088245.1, read on the forward strand.
ACATAGTGTATTCTCAGGGATGCATTAACTTTCTGAATGGATCAACATTTTGCTAGACTAGAGCACATGTCAGCAAGTGAGCAGCAAAGACTTACAGCACTGGAATGACAAAATGTATATTCTTCCTGAGTGTCTTTTCTAAATCACACATCGTGCCAGCACTGACTGAGCATCCTTCTTGGCAAAATAAGACTCATAGAATCATATAATAGTTTAGATTGGAAAAGACCGTTAAGATCATTGAGTCCAACCATTAATCTAACACTGGCAAGTCCACCTCTAAACCACGTCCCAAAGCTCCACATCTACATGTCTTCTAAACATCTCCAGGGATGGTGACTCAGCCACTTCCCTGGGCAGCCTGTTCCAATGCCTGACAACCCTTTCCATGAAGAAATTTTTCTTAATATCCTATCTAAACCTCCCTGGTGCCATTTGAAGCCATTTCCTCTCATCCTATCACTTGTTACCTGGGAGAAGAGACTGACACTCTCCTCACTACAACGTCTTTTCAGATAGTTGTAAACAGTGATAAGGTCTCCCCTCAGCCTCCTTTTCCCCAGGCTAAACGGCCCCAGTTCCTTCAGCTGCTCCTCATCAGACTTGTGCTCTAGGCCCCTCACCAGCCTCATTGCCCTTCTCTGCACTCTCCAGCACCTCAATGTCTTTCCTGTAGTGAGGAGCCCAAAACTGAGCACAGTATTCGAGGTGCGGCCTCACCAGTGCCAAATACAGGGGAATGATCACTTCCCTAGTCCTGCTGGCCACACTATTTGTGATACAAGCCAGGATGCTGTTGGCCTTCTTGGCTACCTGGGCACACTGCTGGCTCATGTTCAGCCAGCTGCCAACCAACACCCACAGGTCCTTTTCCACCAGGCAGCTTTCCAGTCATTCTTCCCCAAGCCTGTGGTGTTGCACCGGGTTGTTGTGACCCAAGTGCAAGACCTGGCACTTGACCTTATTCATCCTTACACAACTGGCTTCAGCTTTAGCCCATTGATCCAGCGAGTCCATATGCCTCTGTAGAGCCTTCCTACGCTTGAGCACACCAACACTCCCACCAAGTTTGGTGTTGTCTGCAAACTTATCAAGGGTGCACTCAATCCCCTTGTCCAGTTCATTAAAAGCAATATTAAATAGATCTGGCCCAAATACTGAGCCCTGCAGAACACCACTTGTGATCGGCCTCCAACTGGATTAACTCCATTCACTATAACTTTTTGGGCCAGGCCATCCACCCAGTTCTTTACCCAGCAAAGCTCATAGCCATCCAATCCATGAGCTGCAGCTTCTCCATGAGAATGCTGTGGGAAATGGTGTAAAAGGTTTTACTAAAGTCTAGGTAGACAACATCCACAGCCTTTCCCTCATCCACCAGGCACGTCACCTTGTCATAGAAAGAGATCGGGTTAGTCAAGCAGGACCTGATTTTCATAAACCCATGCTGATTTGGCCTGATTGCATGATTGTCCTGCACATGCCACGTGATGGCACTCGAGGTGATCTGAACCATAACCTTTTCCCAGTGCTGAGGTCAGGCCTGTAGCTCCCTGGATCGTCCTTCTATCCTTTCTTGAAAATAAGCATCATATTTGCTAACCTCCAGTCAACAAGAAGTCATTTTTGTTGTAACTTAAGAATTTACTGTAACCTGCAGATTCATTTAGAATTTTACTGAAAACAAATTAAAAAATACAGCCCATCAAAACCAAATTATTTGGATGACCTTTAAAAATTGATTAGAATTCAATGTGTTTTCTTAGGTGTGAGTGCTTTGTTAATATACTAGCAAACAAAAGTCTTTCCTTGGATTCAAGAATTCAGATCTCAAACAATGAAATTGACTGAATGTTTTTTTGCCTTCATAGTATTCTGTATCAAAACATTCTATCAGCAGAATGCACTAACAACTCAGATATATATAATTAAATCCCCATATTGCATTCAATATCATTTGCCATCTTTTTCTAATCCAATTATACTTAATATGGGAGTCTTTGCAGAAAACAGATGTTGAACTGATTTTTTACTCTTTCCTAGCTCATTATTTTTTCTGTAAATACACATGAAACAAATGTTTATCAGTAAAGTTTTTCTCTTTAAAAAGTATGGAAAGCAAACATTGTTGTATAAAGATAGAACAGATTTAAACCCTCTGCATTTTGTGTTCTCTGGTCATTGACTACCATGTAACTGCGAGTGTTTGAAGTGCATGCTGCATCAGATTTTTTATTATCCATAATGATTTCAAATAACCGTTTGGTTGTGGTAAAACCTTGTTAGCTAGTTCAGTGATTGTGAGTCAGGAATGAGGTACCACTTTGTTCTGGTGGTGCTCACTGATATGGAACATTTCACTTTTCAAGCAGATGCATGATCCTGGGAGACTGTGGATGAGTTCCGTTCATCTTTCCATTTTTGTTGACATAGGTCTTTCACAAGTTATCAGTTCTGACAGGGAATCCAGGCAATCCAACATGGCTGGGACAATCCTGCACTGTCTCAGGTTTCCAAACCAGATCTCCAGATGCTCTTTTATCTTGCATATAATATGAAAAACAATATTTTTCCCAATATTCTCCAAGAAAAACATGGACTAGGAAATTCACTCAGCGCTAGTACTTCAGGAGTAACCAGGACTCCACATTCCAGCCTTTACAATGCAATCCAAAATGTTGGGAATGGGAATGAAGCAAGTGGTTTCATTCCCAATGTTGAACAAGAAAAAGGTCGTGGCTTGAATAGGCTCTACGGTGATCATAAGTAACCTCTATTTCTAACACAAAAATATACATTTTCCTAAATTTGTGTTCTTAGAAAGTTTTACAAAAGACAATATTTACATTATGATCACGGCAGAACCCCTTGAAAATGTGATGTTGATGAGAAATCAGCTGTTTTCTAACAGACTGTACTCTTCATTGGCTTCTAGGTTACAAATCAACTGCTTAGCACTGACATCTTAAGGGAACCCAGAACAGCTGAATCCAGTCTACAAAGGTTCTTCCTAATGCATGGACAGCATCCAAAAGTGCATACACTTTAGCTGATCGTTCAGCTGTTCTTAGGTAGATTTGTCTTACTGTTCCAAATATTTAGAGGTAATCCTAAATTGTAGCTTCAAATTCCAGCTGCAAATGTGAAAAAAAATGGTATTTTCTAGTAGAAGTCCAATTTTTATTAAAAAAAAGTTTTTACACTATCTGGTGGAACTGTTATAGAAATATATTCGGATTGTCCACTTCCATTCAGGTTGTGATAAACAATCCTCCTTAATGTGAGTCTAAGATTTCAAATTTCTTATTTATTTAGCAGACGGTCATTGGAAATCATTGCTTTTATGCGTAATACATAAGAATTCCAGTATAATTTATTGATGGTTCTTTTTTTCTAAACAATATATAAAGAGATAGACGATGGGGCTTTTGCAGTTCTCAACTGACTTTTAAACGTAATTACATGAACAACTTCCATTTATGCTCCTTTCTGAGGTAAAGGACATGTCAGGTGTGTCCTTGAGCTAATTTTTCAACAAGACAGCCTGTGTGCTTTCAATATAGGCTTCACAGTCTGTGCTTAGCTGCAATTTTGGATGAGTACTTAAAAGTTTTCTACCTTGATTATGCTTCACTGAGAACCTGGAGCTTAAATTAGTGCTAACTTGGGTTTGCAAGTCTACTTGCATGGCAAGTGGATATTTGCATGTAGAGTAGACATACCTATTGCTTCTATATAATTAAGGATGAGTCAGCACAGAATCCAGAGGTTAAACAATGATCAGGTGAAGTAAAGAAGAAACATATTACTATTGTATAAAATAACTACTTAAGTATTTTTCAGTGCTTTTCACGTTGTTTTCTAAATTATTTGCCATCATTTACTATTGAAGGCAGGTTAACTGATGAGTGGAGGTATTGATCTGTTCTACTATCATGACTGTTATGATTCTTCATCCAGTGTAAGTTACAGATTTTGAGTTTTGGGAGACTGTGTGAATTAATAATTACTATCAATTTGCTTCATAATTGTCAAATAGTGCAGGAAATTTGGAATTGCAGCCCACTGGATATCTGCATCTATGAAGCCTTTGGATGAAAACTGGAAAGGGAGCTTTTCATTGAGGCTGTCGTGTTGCTGTATTACAAATCAATATTTTTAGACAGTTTCAGTGCGAAGTCTTGCTTTTGGAAGAGTGATCTGTGAATGAAACTTTGGTTTTGTCTGTATGGAGCCAGAAGTGGTTTCAAAGACCTGAGTCAAGAACTGTGCCTCAGCTTGTCTCTTTGCACTACACACATCAAAGTCTATGAAAATGAACCTGGGAATGTAGGCCAGACAGGAGTTGGGGTATGTTCCACTCAGAACCTGAACTAGAGGGCAGAGTGTGCTGAGGCCTTATGCCTTGATTCAAAGCAAGCCTTTGAGAACTTCTTATATGGAAAGCACTTTCAAACACAATGTTATTCTGTAGAGGTCTTCATCAAAATAAAATAATTTTCCAAGCTCAAGTGTGAAGGTTTCTTACAGAAAAAGAAAGAAAAAGAAAAAGAAAAAGAAAAAGAAAAAGAAAAAGAAAAAGAAAAAGAAAAAGAAAAAGAAAAAGATAAAGAAAAAGAAAAAGAAAAAGAAAAAGAAAAAGAAAAAGAAAAAAAGAAAAAGAGCACCTATAAAGTTTCTTATTTCACCTCCTTTACAGTGTTAGATTTTGGGCATAGCAGAAGCTGCCTTGGCAAATACTGAGTTCCATTCAGTGAGGTGGATAATGCTGACTTACAAGCAGTTGTATTTCTTTATTGATGCCAGTAATATTTAATTAAAATGACACTGAGTTGATAATATTGTATTAAAAGAACCTAGCATTCTGCATGGTTTGAGGGGACAAATTTAGTAGTTTCCTACCTTAAAGGAGAAATATCTTGCTGATGTTGCCCCCACATAAGAAAGAAGTAGTGGCTATTATTTACAAAACCCAAAGTGTGGGAAGCATGAATGCCCCATTAGAGCTGGAGAGAGGAGGAACAGAAAAATGCTTTTGTGTGTGTGTGTGTGCAGTATTTGATTTATCTAGCTGCTTTGATGTTTTTGCCCTTAATAGCAAGTCCAGGAGAGAGCCACAAAAATGACCAGAGGGCTGGAGCACTTCTTCTATGAAGACAGGCTAAGAGACTTGCGGTTGTTCAGCCTGGAGAAGAGACGGCTCCAGGAAGACCTTAGAGCAGCCTTCCAGTACCTAAAGGGGCCTACAGGAAAGTTAAGAGGGACACTTTACAAGGACATGTAGTGATAGGACAAGCGGTAATGGCTTTAAACTGAAAGAGTGTAGATTTAGATTAGATATAATAGAGAAATTCTTCACCCTGAGGTTGTTGAGGCACCAGAACAGATTGCCCAGAGTAGTTATGGATGCTCCATCCCTGGAAGTGTTCAAGGCCAGGCTGGATGGGGCTTTGAGCAACCTGGCCTAGTGGAAGGTGTCCCTGGCCATGGCAGGGGGCTTGGAATTAGATCATATTTAAGGTCCCTTCCAACCCAAACCATTCTGTGATTCTGTGATTAATAGGTAAGCTTACAAAACAAAGTATTAGGCAGTGCTAATAAAGACACCAGAACTCTTGTGAAACTGTAGCCCCAACAATTTAACATATGCAAACTTCTTTACAGACTTTATTGCATTGAAGATTGTCAAAATCCGTTGCAGCAGGACCATCATTTAGTAGGGAGATTCTGACTAATAAGCAGTCAGTCATCACCATTACTCATCTCTTGAGTGATGACTGTGCCACCTAGCTACACATGGTGCTAAAACTGACCACAGCTTTTCTTAACTCAAGTGAGAGAAGACTCAAAATGCAGCAGAATTTTATCAATGTGGAACAGATTTTGCCAGACACTCCTCATCCCACATTTGGAAGGCCAGCTGCCTAGAAATGACATGAAATGAAATAACATAATGGAATAATTTTTCCTTAAAATTACCATATTCAGCCAAAAGAACTGGCTGTAGATTTCATCACCTACCTGTCTTTTGAACATATGCCCGCTCAAAAACTACATGGCTTAAGGAACAGAAACTGTCTTTACTCAAACATGCAACTTGATATGAACTCCATTCCAAGAGTGAGTTACCACATCTGCTAATCTCTCTGCCTCACGCAGCAGCTCTGTCCCAGCGAGTACCTCTCCACAGGGCTGGACGTTCCAGGCATGACATCACTGGAAATGGTGCCAGATTAAATTACACATGGGCAGATGGATAATACAGTATTCAGCAGATTCTTGACATGAACAAAGTCTTTGTTTTTTGCATCTATGGATTCAAAGCTACATTTTCAACTACATTTGCAAGCGGTTATTCTCACATGCAAAGAATCTTCCACTTAGGGGTATATACTTGTCAGAGAAAAAGATAGGGGGCCCAGAGCACCCAAGAAGAGCTGTCTACTGCAGATCAGGGCTGCATCTATCATTAACTGTGTATGCAAAGACAGATCCTAAAATGTTCACTACATGCATGTTTTTTCAGGAGAATATAGCTTCTTTATCCTGTGACATAAGGGTCTCTTTTGCTCCCCTGTAAGCAGCAGTGTCAAGAAAGTAATTAAGAAGTGTTTCACTGCAATCTGTTTTCCTAATGCTGCGGAGTTTTTGACCAAATCTTCAGTAAAGTTTGGACTTTCAGTAACACCTTGGACTTCATTGTTACGTTGTGTTAGGGAAGTGGGGGTGACAGAGAGGACTCTTGTTGCAGTAATGTGCCTGAAAGAATTATTTCTGAAACTACAAGCAACTTCAAAATGGGTTTCTGCTTCTATTAACTTTTAAAATGCTAAAACACATGGTCAGTCTCTCCCAACAGTACTAGCCAGCACAGAGGCAAAGGCATAACTGAACCTCCACCCAGCTGCTCCCCGCATTGGAAGATTAGGGCTGTTGCTAAATTGGAGCAGATGGTCATTTCTAGAGGGAGTAAAAAAATATGATCCTAGTGAGCGCTTTCACAAGGCAATGTGAGTCAGGAAAACACTTTGCACTGCCTTATCTCGGCCCTGCAGAAGTACCCGAATGGGACCTGACAACATCTGGCCTTAAGCTTTAAAACTGAGTAGTTACTTTTTTTTAATTTTTTCTCCTTTTTAAAAAATGTAAATCTACACATACTCAAACAACTAGAGAGAAGCAATCAGGCATCCAGCCACCATAAGATCCCAGTAGGAAAACAATGGTGGAGCTACCACGTTATCCTTGTACAGCACAGATGATGAGAAACCTTGGATTTAGAGTTGTTATTTCTTCTAGAAAAAATAATTGGTTTTGCACTGTTAGCTTTCTTAGCAGTAAAGAGAAGTAAAATATATGAGCAAGATTACTAATTATGCTGTGTCAAGCAAGTTCTATCACTTAATAGCTCCACTGGAATGGCATGTCAAAACAAAATATTGTAGATGTGTGTTGCATATTCCATGTCTGTGACCATTACTGTTACAAGAAACATAAACATTTACAGAACAGCTGAGCACTTTGACAAATCTAAGTCAACTTTTCAGAAGAGATAAAATGTTATGTGTTGACCATAAATAACAACTCTGCATGAAGAAGCTGAGTCTTCAGAGCTAAGAAACAGTGAATAGGACAACCATGAACAGGACTCTATTGGATTATGCCTACTTGCCCTCTTCTCTAGTGCAAGAACTGCAGTAGAACAGAAATTCTTATAACAAGGAAATAGATTCAGCTTCCGCCATGAAAGTGATGATGCATAACATTGGAAATCTTGTTCATGGTGACCTTGGAGCAGAGGACAGGGATGAAAAGGAACCTAGTCTACAGTTCCCAAGCCCCTACAAGCAAGATACCAAGCAGCCAGTTGGCAACCAAACTTTTATAGCGAGTTTTGCAACAAGCCTTGGGGATGTTGTCTCATGGTACCTAGAAAAATCTTAAAAATCAACCATTCGTGTTGCAGGAGTAATCACGCCTTAATACTGAAAGGTGCTCTGATTCGTTCTAAGACACTATACCACTAGAAATCTGAGCTGAGACATTTTCACTTCTTAAAATGAATATATTGCAGTAAAAAAAAAAAATCAGTCTCAAAACCTATTAGGAGTTTTGCTACGAAAGCAAGTTCTTTGCATTTCTTGAAGTGTAGTCATCAATGTGGGGTTACAATTAGGTAAAGGAGTCCAGAATTTTAAAAAACTTTGTCTACAGTTTTTAAATCTGAGTTAAAAGCAACTGATTATAGCTTTTCTCTTCTTTCCAGCTTAGAGTTAATTTAATAATAACAAATAAGGGTGAACCTAGCACAAGTTAAGTAACTCAAATGCTGTTTCTTTGCCTAAGGTTGACTTTACTTTTCCATCCCCATCCAGATTCAGATTTCTAAATAAGTTTTTAAAATATGGCTTAGTGGTTTGGCAATAGACAGGAAGATGGTGAAAAAAGACTACTTTACTCCAGTAGTTCAGACATTATCATTTTACTCCATGATATCCTCTTCTGTTTAGAAAGGAGCAACTGTGAGAATTCCCACAGGCACCGTTGAAACAAAACAAAGACTCCGAAACACTGTCTCAGCTGTAGTTTGCATACCTTTATGGATAATTCCTACTTTGAAACTTATGAAGAAGTAAAAATGGTGGTAAGAGTACAGCGTGTTCTGCAAGAAACACTCAGAGCTAACAGTGGTCTGTTGGGCCAACAAAAAGTTTTTAAAAAATCAAAGTGAAGTACCCTACAGGATACTCTTGAAAACACTTCCCAGGGCAGTGTCCAAGGTAAACCTTCAGTAATAAAGGCAGTTTTCTGTCTATTTGTTTCTCTGGTTCAAGGTCAGCTTAAACTTAAATGTGTAGCAGTATATCTAGAATACTCAAGGTTTTTGTCCTTCTCCTATCTGAGTCTTATTGCAGCACTTTTTTTTCCCACTGCCAAATACAAATCTACCCAGCCAGATACTAAGCCTTTTGTCAGTATAGCTATAAAGCCATGGAATAATCCCAAAAGTTTTCGCAGTTGTTTTCCACACTCACACTTTCATGACTGGACATCTCTTTGAATTTTCACCTCTCTCTCTCTTAAACTGACTTTTTACAGTGAGAAATCTGTCACTCCAGGTGGATTTCTCTAACCTGTCAAAAGCAGTTTAGTTGTCATCTTCAGAATACTTTTTCTATCTCCAGAGGTAGCCTCGAGTGGTATTAGGGGTCATTAGGTCTGTCATTTCCCCTTATATTTATTGATAGTCTCTGTTCCCCATGGCAGGAGAGTTAAGGCCAAAAGCTTCTAGTTGACTCAGATTATATTTTTTTTAAGTTATAAATCAGATCAATTGCAAATCTCCTCTTCTTAATTCTTCACATTTCTAAAAAAGAACATTTCCCTATCATACTTCGCTTAGCTATCAGTTATCCAGGTAAACTAAACAAAAAGTTTGACATACGCATGAGAATATTTTTTGTGAAGTTAGCCAGTAATCATATCCTACTTCTGTGCTTCCTATAAAAGGAGATCAATGAAGTTAGTTGAGTCTAGTGTGAGGTCCATGGAATGATATATCTAAGCAGGAAGTTTCAAGTGCAACTGGGATATGAGCAAGTAACTGCTGTTTCAGCTCTTGGAGTGAACCAGAGGACAGTATGCCACAACTGGTTATATCTCTGAGTAAGAATATTCTGACTAGGTTTTCCCTTTTTCTTAATTTATGATATTGCTCCGGTTCAGTTGAGTGTAACTTAAGCATGCCATTGCCTCTTTAACTTCATGAGTTAATCCCTTCTTCCACTTTTTTTTTCCCCTCTGAAATCTGCTTACTCGCCTCCTCCCAAAAATAAAAATGTGAGAAATTAGCTGTGTTTTCAGAAGAAGCTTTCAGCAGATGTGAACTTATATGAGTCTATAAAACTCTATGACATTTTCCTCTAGTTGAACATCAGCACCCAAATATGGCAACACTGCTTATTAAGGGAAGTTAATGACTTCACACTTCTGCTTCATGATTTTGTTGCAAGAGTAGTCTAGTCTTGTTCTGCCTTTTTAGTTGCTCTTTCACTTTTCTTACTAATGAGTAATTTGCTTTTTTTATGTCTGAAGACATTTTTAGCGTCCAGTTTTCTGTTCCCATTCAGTTGTGTGTGTTTTATATTATGCTAACACATAGCACTCTCTCACTTTAGCTGAATATAAAATTGAATCGCCCTGGCTGGGAAATATGGGTTTTAATTAAAGGAAAAATATTTCTCAGGCTAAAACAAGTTCTATGAACCCCAAAGATGTTCCAGAGTTTCACAAGCTTCAAACCACATTGGATTTGACTTGCCTTTGATCCTGAAACTTTTTAAAGATATATTAGGAATATTTTGATTTCTTTGAAGGCAAAAGGCCAGATGCTACTTATCCCATGTGGAAGAATGAAAGATAGGAGCACCAGTCCCAGTATTGTGCTGCCTTTCTTTAGCTGAAGTATCACCTCTTGGTTTTTTTAAGTGGCAGTGTTCACAGATTCAGGGCATGGCTGTGATAGTTTCCAAGAAGGCAGCATTTTGCATAAGGGAATGCTGTATCCCAAGTTTCCTGCCTCCTGTAAGATCATCCAGTACCCAGCCATTCTTGCAGTTGTCAAAAAACACAATAAGTATATTTGATAACCATATGATACATATTGTAAAAGGAAAATGTGAATTTGTGGAGTATGTAACTAAAAACTAACTTCATATGAAAGCTATTAGTGCATGGCTCCTTAGCACTTTTAACTTTTGCCTGGCAGGTTGGAGTTTCCTTTCCCAAAGTCTTACATGAGTAGAAAGCCGCAGTATATAAACAACACACAGGCAAGTCACCAAAAACTTAGTACAGTCTCTATTATAACAAGGTTACTTTTAGGTAAAGCTTCTTCTTGGAGTTAACATCTAGTTCAAAATCCAGATCTACAAAACAAAACAAGTCAGTATAGCCTTAAATCCCATTAAGAAATCGATATGAGCATTATCTAAACCAAATCACACTCAAGTATTTTGTATTCAATCATGTTGTTTGTTTCTAATTTACAAGCATATTTAGAATGATACAATTAGAAAAAATCAGGATGGCAGAATAATGCCCAAATACATATGAAGTAAAATATAAGATCCACTGCTGTGGTCCATATGGCTTTCTTTTTAAACAAGCAAAAATCTCAATGAAGTCTGTTTCTGTTATATCAAAAAGGACACTGCTGTTGGAAATCAGACTTTATCTATGCTTGTTTACCACCAAATTATTTTTCTGTATGAAGAAATATGTAACTCATTTTCAACCTGATTTTTGTTTAGTATAATAGTACTATTGAGAAGTATTCTAGTTTTTTCAGCTCTCTCAACGTATGCTTTAAAGATAATGCACTAAATCACCATTCCTCACCTGGTTTTCCTATTCTTTTCATAAATAGAGCTAGCAGAACAAGATATCATTCAAAACTATGTCTACAAAAGATGTGAGAATATATTTTTAACTGTGTCAGTGTCACATCAGTTGCTGATGTGTTTCAGGTTACAGCAGATTTTAATTTTCTCTCATTTTTATGTTTGCTCAACTGATAGAGGGAAGAGGGCAAGAGTACTTTGTCAGATGGGAAAAATCAAATTAATATACTTTTGAAAGACTGTATCTGGCACCATCTGCAAAAGTATCCTGTATTACTAAATGTTGATTTCTATTTGATTACTGTATGTGAGGGTTTAGATATTTTTTTTCCTAAACAGTCTTTCGATTTTTGTATTTGTACGTTCCAAACTTCATTTTTGTGTCTTACGCGTAGCTGCAAGTTTTCCTGATGGTAATAGAGCAGTTCCTGCTTGTATTGGTTGAAGCCAACGGAGTTCTGATTGACAGAGCTCATCAAAAACAGGAGTTTTGACAAATATTTACCCTTAACAACTCTTTTATGAAAACCAGCTCCACTAACTTAGGTGGGGCTGCCCCTGGAGCTGCACCCTGTGGTACATAAAGGTTTGGCTTTACATAAGGTACATAAAGGTCCTTTGGCTTTAATTCTCTAATAAGCTCAGCATAGAAGAAAGCATGTTCCCACAAAAAAAGAAGGTCCCTCTAGAATGACTAAGGTTGTTTGATGTGCGTAAGAAGGCTGGCATTTCCCCCAAGCTGACCACCGTTTCCTTAAGCAACTTTTCCTGAGTTAAACACCACCTCAGAAGATTACTGTGAAAAGTAGGTGTCAATTGCCTGTATTTCTTTGGGGAAGTGACTAGCGGGTCTCAGTAACTTTGATGGTGTCAGCAATGTCCAGTAGGTAGCCAACCACTAGAAATCCCACCAAGCACAAGTGGTATTTGCACTGTCTTTCTCCCATTGCCTTAAAAAGCAGATTGTCTCCACATCAAAAGTGTCTCTATTGAGCAATTACTGCGTGTCAGCACTCTTCAGCCATAAGTTGTTTGCTGGTTTCTGAAACATGAAAAACACAAGATGTCACAAAATGAAAACATTGTCTGTTTCCATTCTGTTGATTTAGGAGGCAAGGCAGAGAAATAAAACAAACATGCTCCAAAAACCTAAGAGTGCAAGTCAGTATAACTGAAGAAGGAATAACTATACATTTTGGTATGTGCTTCCTCTGAAACCTTTGCCTTGTTCACATGACTTTTTCTATCAGATCAGCAAGATACAGAGCAAAGTCACAACTATTACCAAGTCAGAAAAACATAGTTTTATAATTTACATAGGATAATGGACCTGAGATACCACCAAGTGATTTCAGTTATGCACGTGTAAGCCCTTAACTTAGAGGGGAAATTCAATGATGAATGAGTCCCATTTGTTCTAATTACTGCGAAAGATCCTCTTGCATTTCTTAGTTTCCTGCAATTGTGCAGGCTGTGGTCTTCTTTCCATATTTTCTACTAAATCCTCCACGATGATTAAGTATGTGATTGTAATGCTTCCTAACTTTTCCTCCTAGTTCAAAATGACATTCTTTTCACCATGTTTCTCATTTTAAGAGTTGGATCTGCTTAGGGAGCTAATGATTAATGAAAGGGTGGTATGAGCTTGACCAAGAAGGTTAATATAGCTGGACTGCAGTGTGAGACTGAAGTTGCCTGCTGCCACATGGATCATGACAGAAGTGTTGACATCAGAAATCGAAAAATACATGTCATGGTTTGCATAAAGCTTCTCTTTATTGTGATAAATAAAATATTAAGAATGTTTTCGGTGGCTTAGACCACTGAGGTTGTTAGCCAAACTGGGGCAACAACCTTCTAGATTAGCAAGATCAGACAGTTGCAAGTTATTAAATATTACTTGTCACAAATTTGAACTCCACATATCTACACAGAAAAGCAAGAGAAAAGCCAGCAACGTGATGAACTGACCTAAGAACACTAAAGTCATGTCAGTAAATCACTTCTTTTTCCATTTTCCAGGCTCTTAGGTCCTCAAAGTTTAGAATGCATCAAACCAAAGAGTGCAGTGCAGTATGTCTGTATGTATAATATGATCAAGGAAGAAACTGAAGAAAAATTTTTGAACAAAAGCCATTAAACCGTTTTCTTAAAAGCTGTTTTTTTCCCCTTTTCGTTTAGGAGTTTCCTTGTATTACTAATATTTATATCCTTCTCTTTCGCATATACTTGCAGATTTTGAATATACAATAGAAAATACATATAAGCATTTTATGCAGTATGCTCTATATTTAAGTATTAAAAGGACATTGCACATACAATAAAAAACAAAGAGTCCAAAGACACTGAATAATTTCAGGAATAGCTCTTTAAGATTTAGTAAAACCTTACTGCTCATAAACTGTCCTTAACAGAAATTAAATTTGATTGAGTCAATCATGCTCTTTTATTTCCCAAATTTAAACAATTGTAATTTGACATCATCATAAAAATGGTTTCCAAAAAGCAACATTTGGTTAAGACAGGGGACAAAATTTGTACAGAGTAGTTTTGAGAATATGACTAAATTTACAATGCAGGTAGTATCTTGTAAGAGCTGGAAATCCATTGCTTCCCTGTGTACTCCCTCTAAATGAATAAGGAACATGCAATGCAATTTGGGCCATAAGAGGTCAACCATGTTGCAGGACACACCTGAAATTGTAGCAGGTCCATGACTTTGCAGATAGTTTTCAGAGCCTAGCTGAGATGGTAGGTTTGATTCAATGGAACAATTGTTCATGAATCAGCCTGATTTAGGGAAAGCGAAACTAACCAATAGAATAGTGAGACTTTGGATAAAGTCAATTTGAGGAGACAATTAAATCAAAGTGAGGGCTGTGGCTGATAGACTCTGACCAGCAGCCAAGCACCCACACAGGTGCTCGCTCACTCCTCTCTCATGTCCTAGTGGAAAGATGGACAGAATAAGAATACCAAAAGCGAGAAACAAATGAGTCAAGAGAAAGACAGTTTAATAGATGAAGTAAAAGCTGAGCATGTAAGCAAAGCAAAGAGCAATTTATTCACTGCTTCCCATTGACAGGCAGATGTTCGGCCACTTCCCAGAAAGCCAGGCCTCAGCACATGTAGTGGTTGCTTGGGAAGACAAACACCAATACCACAAATATCCCTGCTTCCTCCTCCTTTCCTTGAGCTTTTATTTTTGAGCATGATATCATATGGTATGGAACATGTCTTTGGTCAGTTCACATTGGCTGCCCTGCCTGTGTCTGCTACCAACCTCTTTTTCCATCCCCAGACTACAGCCCATTAACTGCAGGAGCAGAGTGAGAAAGAGAAAAAATCTTGATGCCAAAACACTGATGTGCTAACACGGTTTTAGTCACAAATCCATACCAAAGCACCATATAGGCTGCTATGAAGAAAGACAGACCCAGCACAAGATTTAACCTACTCTGTGTGTTACCAACACTGACCATGCAGACATCATGATCCAGATCTCAGCAATTAATAGTAGCTTAAATTAGAGATTTCTAAAATATGAATTCATAAACTATTCTCCTTTGTCTTATAATGTCCAGATGCTTGCAGTTCACATTTTAAAAGTTTGCTTCTTCCCCGCTCCAGCCAAGAGGAAGGGAACATTTCTTTTAAAAAGCTGTGATTCACATTGGTTTTGGTAATTAAGGAAACAGTCGAATTTTGAAAACTAAATAGCATGAGTAAAAACACTGAAAAGAACTTCCTAGAAGGTTCGTTTCATTTGTAGTGCATCAGCTGGAGGAACTGATGAGAACCCCAGGAGAAATGAGATTTTCTGGAATTAGGGTGTTTAGGGACTAATACAGAATTCATTCTTTAATTTGATTAAGGCATAACACACTTAGGAATTGATGTTTTGAGTGGAAGAGAAAAGTATCCGATTTATTTAGCCTCAGTTTGACCTTCCTCGTGAACTGCCAAGGGGTATCCCTTTTTCCTGTATTTATACACAAGTGTTTCCATACCAGGTGTATTTGTTTTTATTTCTGGCAAGACAGAGAAAATATGAAGTGTACTGAGAAAGAGAGACAAATCTTTTGCAAGGAAAACATTATCTGGAAATGGGCAACACCCATTGCTTCTCTTTTTTGGGGAACAGAATGTCATCCTACTATGGCCCAGAAGTTCTACTCCTCTTTGATATCTTCAGCACAGTATCATGAAAAGTATGGAGAGAAAAACGTAAAGGATTTTACCTGTATATAGATAGGAGTGTAAAGCAAAGGATTAAAATGCAACCAATCTTTTTGAAAGATTAGGGCAGTTTCATGGGTTTAGACTTTTGTCCCTTCATAGGCCATCTTAAAAAAAAACCAAACCAAACTCCAGCCTCTTTAGTGATTAGTAAGCAATGAGTGTAAGTTATTCAAATGCCCCTCAGTAGTTCCATTGTCGAGTCTCTAGGTATCTAAATAATAATAAAATCAGCTTTCTAAATTGTAAAGTGGACTGAAAAGTATATCCAAATTTCCTTATGGCCATAATGGTTTTGTCGGAAAGCGTATTATGCAGAAAGCTACAAAAACTACCAAACAAAATTTTAGTTAAGACACTTGTGTCCTTTTAAAGAAAATTGTACTTAAAACTATAGAAATATTAAGACCAGGAAGGCCAAAGAATGTGATATTTGACACAAAAAATGTGATAAACTCACTTCATGTGAACTCCACAGTATGTTTAGCCCATAATTGCTGGCTGAGATAAAACGTGTGTTGCAGAAATATAGTCTGGTCTTAACACTTCAAGTGTTAATGAACCATGTGCTTAGTAAAATTGTTCTAATGGATTAATTGCCCTCGGGTTTAAAACACAAAAGATCACTTTCTTGGGGTTGGTTGGGACTTTTTTTTTTCTGTCTACTACTTCAGTAATGTTGTTTCTCATGCCTGTCTCATGCCTACAGAGATTTTTCTTTCCTCATTTTTTTGTTTGAAGGCATTCAGCAGGGATTCTATTTAGCCTGTAACTACAAAAGGTACATACAGGAGTCAGGCCCACATCCTACAAATTTTTGTTAATTAGTCTTTAACTTTGTGTTTAAAACATATAATGAGGAAAATAAGAGAGAACATCAAATAAATAATGATGATGTGTTTAAACTGATTTATTTAGCCAACCCTGAAGCACACAAAGTTTCCTACAGCTGTGAAGCCCTGGTCACTTAAGGGTCTGGCCTGCAGTAGCAAATTAGCTAACGTGTCACTCATATTAGACTATTTGAACTACATAGAGCTCAGGAGAGAAACGTTCTCTGATTTCAAAACAAATAGCAGTGTGAATATCCACCTGTGATTCATGGCAAAGACATTTGAGGCAAAAGAGTAACTCTTTTCCAAGAGGTGAAAGGCAGTTAGCTGGGTTCGAGTTGGGAACATTCTGAGGAATCTGAAGTAAAACTTGGTAGTGTGTGTTTAGTTTGATGGCTGGTTAAAGATGTATTCTGCAGTAATCTGGCAAAGGGGATTTTTTTTTTTTTTTCCTGTGAGCTGAACATTCAATTGGGGTAACTTAATCATCTTTCGGAAGTGTCCGATTTCTTCTTTTCTCTTTCATGTGGAATACTGAATATATTGCACAGGGTTGAAAACAGGCATCATTGTCATTTTAAGTTGATGACACAGTTAAAGTATTTTTTGAGTGACGGATAGCTATGGATGATACAACCCTGTGTTAGTATAATTATACAAGATTCTATGTAGAGTTGCTGCTTGGAAGCACATGTATCTGGACTTGCCTATCATCTTTAACAATCAAGTGCTCCTTTATATAACTTGCCTCTGTACTAAATCTCTTTTTGAGTTAATTATGCTAAAACAGATTAGCTTCAGAGAAGAGTATGCAGAAAGTGAAATCTGAGAGAGGAATATATTATTATATACTGTGACATACAATGGGTGGCAATACTTAATCTGAACTACAAAAAAGTTGAACAAACACAGAAAATGTCTGTGCCTCCAAAAAGGATTTTGGATGACAGTAAAATGCTTCCATTTTAGGGAGGAAATAAGTGGTTTCATAGATCTAAAAAAATTTTAATGGAAGTAAAGCTGTTTCTATAGCTTTGATGTGGCATCCACTGAACAGTAATATCTGTCTGGAGTCAAATCAGAAATAATTTATATTGAATTTTTATAGGGGGTTTTTTTTTCCATGTGGTGAAATTTATTGTTGTCACCAATTTCTTTAATTTTTTCTTGTATGTTTGTGGCATAAGTTTCTCTAAAAGGGAATAACTGACTCTGGTATTTGAAATTTAGTCCACAGTATCACTTAGCTGATATTTCTTTACTCATCTTCACCTCTTTAACAGATGGCCAGAGAAGTTTCTATAATATTTCTTCTAAAAGCCATGATCTTAACTGTCTGGGAATAAACAATAGCATACATTGAGAATTTGAACATGTTTTGCTAATGTATTTCAGTGAAACGCTACAGTTAAGAAGTAAAGGAAAAGGTTTATTGTCCAGTGAAATACTTCTAGAGCTTCAGTCATAGCTGAAGGTTAGCCTAAAACATTCCTGGACATAAACACCAGCAAAGAAGATTCAAAGCTGTGGTATCAAAATAGTACAACACAAGCTCAAGAGCAGAGGCCAGTCACTAGACAGTTGTACTTTGTAACTCCTGAAGAAACAAAGTAAGAAACATGAACACTTCTGATACAGAGAAAAAAATATTTAACTGCATAAACATTGTTTTCCTGAGGTATACAATCACTTTTTCCAGCGTACAGAAAAAACTGGCCATTCTTGGCCCCCTCCCAGTTACCACAGCTAGTCATTTGCTAGCAGGGCAACTTTATATTGTGTTAGAATAAAACTGGGTCAGAAACTGTCCCAAATCCTAGAAAATATTATCTTTTTAACAAATGCTTTTTCTTTTTTTCCCCCGAGTACATAAAATATCAGCACAAGGCAGATCTCTGCTAATTCATACACAGGCAAAAAGCACAGAGATACACCTCTTAGGCAAAACCTGCTTTCACTAAAGTTCCAGGACATGTGAGTATCTGGGTAGGTTCAATCAGTCAAAGCTACAGCCCTTCTTGTGCTCTTTAAGAGCCCTCTTCATCCTCCCAACACGCTTGCTGGCTCTGAAGGATTCCTGACACAGTATCAAGAGGGGGAGAAACTATTCCTAATGTCAGTAGGTTAAAAACTGGTCTGCTCTAGCTACTGTCACTACAGGGTGCTCCCAAAGGAGCAGATGCTGAAGGAACAGGCCACCATGGCTAACCAGTTCCTGTATATTGTGTGGCAAAATACAGGCATCATTTTGAATCACGTGAGAGGAGGAAGATAAAGAAGCAAGGATTGCAGCCTTCCTGATTGATTTTGGAATGCCTGCAAAAGCAGAGGCTGTGGCTTATGTGTCTGTCTGTGTTGATTGCCTGTACACTACTGAGCAAAGCTCTTCAGAGAAAATAAATTAGCATGGCTAATGAGCAACTCCTCTTATAACTTGTCAGTAAATGTAACTATGTATACAGGTAAAGCACCAGCAACACTGTCTTTAGGATGTCTTAGAAAAATAAAGATGATTCTTTCCTGCTAAAGCTGTAAAGACTTTAAGATATTAAGCTATTACTGCTCACTGCTTTAGCAAGAGATGCCCAAGGTCAATTTAGCATCAGAGTTGGTATGTTTGGTGGAGGTGTGCTCCATTAGCTGCCAATGGAGAAGTCAGTGCTATAACACAGTGGTGAGGACGTCAGGATTGAAAATAAAGGATTGTGTTCAAGTGGGCGTGTGTGATATAAAGAGTACAAGAGTAGAAAGAAAACTGACTTCAGAACAGATGTGGATAGGTGAGACACCAGAGGCTTTGAGTGGTCAAGAAACTGTGGACAAAATAGGCTCTGACAACAATGTCACAGCATGTCACATAAAGAATGTTTTTCTGCACCTCTGTCTTTTTATTGTAGCAGGCTTTGGTAATTTAGCAGCTAATATATCAGGAATTAAGCTGAAAAAGCTTTTAAGTCTTCCTGAAATAGTTGGCCTTTTCCCTTCTATTTTATTTTGGATCAGCTATCACTCCTACAAACGGCTAAATAATTGCCAGGCTCCTTAAAAGCTCATAAAAAGAAAAACAGTGAGTGAAGCCATTGAAAAGGGATGATCACTTTAATTTTACTTGGTAAAACAAGTTCACAGAGAGCACAGACATTTATGGAAATATGGTGAAAATTAATTATTATATAGTTTAGATGGTAAATGTTTTTATAGGTACAGTATAAATGCTTACATCTACTATTTTTTTCACTGACCAGGAAACATTTCATTTCATCCAGTGGGGAGGTAGGAATGGAAAGTATCTGGTTCTTGCCGAGGCAGAGTATATAATTTAGCTCTGCTTGCAAGTGGCTGAGACGGTTATAAAGAAGCATGATGTAAGATATCATTTATTGTCAAAAGTTCTGTTAATACAGAAATTTCTTTATGGTGACTGAAGTTCTGAGAATATCAAAAAAAGAAAAAGGAGAATGGGGGCAGGGAGTAGGAAGGAAGAAAGAGTTGCCAGTTCTTTATTACACCTCCAGAGTTTGATTCATGTCTACATTTCAGAAAGAAAAAAAAAAAAAAAAAGACTGTGGGAGGGTAGTTAATTCATTCAAAAACAAGGAGTTCACTGTAGATATCCTTTTCCTTTTGAAAGCAGCACTAAAACCTAAATGCACTGGAGACTCATCATAATGCTTTATCCATTCTTTGAGGATGATGATTTGTTCCAAAAATGTTATCCCCTGTGCTCCTGTGTTCTCCAGCTGATGACACCATTCATTATGAAATTCTATATAATATTCTGCAGAGTTGTATTTTGAGAAAGACAGTATATATCTATTAAGGTAAACTACAAGGGAAATCAGACTGATGTAATTTTGTTTTGCTCAGAGAAATATCTCAGAACCTATCCTTAAGTTTTATGAAAGACCATTTCTTGGAAGTCATGTCTTCTCTCTTGCAAGGCCAAATCTCATTGTGTAGATATCTACAGTAGCCTTTCTATTGGTTTCATTTGGGCAACTATGTCCTAGTGATTACAGGGCAAATATATGGAGTAGAAAGTAGACTTTTCTATGAATATCCATATCTGCCATTTTGCAATATCATTTATAGCTTACCCTTTATTTAGATGATATATAAAATATGTATAATCATTGTATGTTTTACTGGACAGATTATTTAAACCTGCTTGCTGTGATTCTGATTAATCATGGTCTTTGTTTCTGCAAAGCATCAGTGTCTCCCATCTTCCAAACCAGATTTCCATTTATTGGCATTCACATTGTTTTGCTAGCATGTCCATACCATGTGTAACAGAGAGCTGAAATATAGCTGGATTTAATCATATCAAGCCAATTCAAACAAATGCAGTCAATAATTCAGTTAGAAGCTGTACTCTCCATCAAGACTGAAGACTCTTCCTCCCTTCATGTTACAATTACACATTATTATTTTTATGCCACTTCCTAAATTTTACTTTTTTCTCTCTTTCATTCTCTCTTTCTTGGAATGTCTTTTTTTTTTTTTTTTCCTCCCAAATAGTTTCATTTTTTTATTGGTACCTAAGGGTGGATTCACTCTACAATGACTCTGTACTACAAAATGGGAATAAATACTTTCTATACTGGACGGAGTCATAGCTTAACTCCATTTAACTGCACTGAAAGAGTGCATTCTACCTCTGTGAGAATCCTCTGAAGTGTGCTGCTCAGCTCTAGCTCAAGTTTGCACTCAAAGGAAATGTTTCAATAAAGCATCATATTTGTATGCATTTTGAGTATAGTGGGGATGGTGTTTGATGACTTCAATTAGCCATTAAAAGATTCTGTACGTTTTCAGCTCAAAAATTTTTCTTCCTTCTCATCCCATTGCAACTGCATTGCTTTGCTCCTCCTTGCCATGGAGCTCTTTGGGTACTTGTCCACAATATGCAATGGCACCTGGTGCAGAAACACTGCAACTAGTGCTAACTTTAAATGGCATATCAACTCAGCTTGGCTAAGCACTGTGCAAAAACAGTAGAGCAAGCTCCAACAGCAATACAGAGCACCACTGTTAATATGCTTTGTTCCTCAGTGAGTCTCACTTGGAGCTTTGTGTGATCAAGACTACAGGCAATCAACTCTGTGTATGTGGGGTAAACTAGACAACAGAACTCTTGAGAGTTATGTTAAATTTCTCTGTATTGTACCACTATCAGTATTCATTATTAATATCCTTTATTGACAAAAGTAAACTACATGCAATACTGCAGAAATTATGTTTCAATATCTCATAGATTATGATAATCCATGTTGAAAACATTCAATAAAGCTAAGCCATCTTGTATTATTTGCATTATTTAAAGTAAGTTTGTGGCCAAATCTCTTATAGTTAAAAGACACACTATTCAGGCCAGTGAAATGCATGATATGATTTCTGCCACATTCGAAGCTTCTCCTACAACTATTCTCTCTACCATCAAAAAGTTAATAATGCTTGACTCCATATACAGTACTCTTAATTCATTAGTCTCAAAGTCCTTTCAGAGAGAGAAGTATTTTGTGCTATTTCCAGATGAGGAAAATTTGAAACTAATTAATATTCCCAGCACCTCGCGAAGCAAGCAGCAATAATAATCCCATTTTGCTGATGGGAAAACTAAGGTACAAAGAGACTAATGTATTTGTATAAAGTCACTCAGGAATCAACGGCAAATAGGAGAATAAAGAACAGATTTTTTTTTCCCCAAAAACAATATTCTAACCACAAGATGTTATTTTTCCTCAGTAATAAAGTTAAATATGTGAAGTAAAATAATAAAGTTGTTCTACAGATTAAATTCACAGTAAAAACAGATGTTCAACAGTTTTTAATTTCTTTTTTTGAGTAATGTGGTCTGTGTACTGCCTGAAGCAGGATTTAATTTGTCTCATTGCCTTATCAGACAACTGAGCTTCTGTCAAAACAGGTAGATCAGGAATTAATGAAAGTATTTCTCTATACAGTTCTGTGATTATAGTAGAGACAGCTGTATTTTAATTTCCAAACATTTAACTTTCATATCCACAGATTTCAGTCTTAAAGTAAAATCAGATAAGAATACATGCTAAAGCTCGCTTCAGATATGAAAATCTGATTTTCTCATTAGGAGTGAATCTATACACAGGCCCATATAAATACTCATTAATAATCACATTTCCCAAAAACCCTACCACAATTTGCACTAACCAAAACCTTTCTTTGTTGACTAGTCTCAACAGTCAGCACAGGGATACACAACAAAAGATCTTATGATACACACAGAAATACTTCAAAACCATGTTTAAGCCAGAAGGATTAGTTAGCTGCCTAAACTTCACTACCATACTTACAAGAATCTGTATGATTTTGACTAAGATATCTTCTTGTTTCTCTCTCACTGTAGGCCTATGTCCTTCTGTATTGTATAGTGGGGGTTTTTTGCTATCATCATGAAGAACAGACCTGTAGTCAGGAATTACGTGGTTTGGTTTGTACATTGTACGTAATTTAGGAACACTGTCAAAGTCTAGGGAATTTTGTGAATGGCTACGAGATGTAACCTTTTAAATATGTGCCTTTTAATGAGTAACTACAGGTGGCCATTTAAACCTTAGGTCCTCAAAATCAGGCTTTGGGTGGTGCCTTTCTCTATATTCACTACAGTGAGAACCAGCAATTTGGTTATGTTGTTATAATGATGAAAATTTTGGCTTTATTCTTCAGATGTGTCTGTGTGTAATAGAGTAGATGGCTGTCAAGCTTCACAGAGAGATGCAGTCAGCCATACTTGTAAGAATAGATTTAATTTGAAGTTTTGGGGTGTATTTTTAATTCTAACACTGCTGCTTCTCTAGCCCAAATTAGGAGTGTTGGTACTGGAATCTGCAAAGCCTTTACCAACCTGACTTTTTTGTGGTTCTTGAAGTCCTGTTTAAGCAATTTCCTCTTTTTCTAGCCATGTATTCTTGCCTGCGTTATCCCTTAGATTATTCTGTGGCAAATGCTTCTACACAGCGGGATGTAATGGGAAACTAATCTGATTGAAATATAGTTCAGTCTATCTCCTCCCTTCCTCCTGCTCAAAAAAAGAAATTATTATGCTGGCACAACATAGATAGCAAGAGTTAGACAGATAGTGACTGTATATACCCATCCCGTCACCGAAAATACTTGTTAAACAAATGCCTCATCCTGCTTGGTTCAAAGTCCATTTCAATCTACCTTCAATATAGTACTTGTGGCCCCGGTATTCAGCTACTTACTCAATGCTTAAAAGTGCACTGATCTCTGTTTCCTTTCAATTTTTCATTGTTTTCTGATATTTTGAAAATTTTCAGTGCTTCATTCACCTTTGACGTTATCAGGACATTAAGAATTGGAGGCTGTATACTGGTGCAAGCAGTACTTCCTAGATATATTGCTTCCAAGGACAACAGAAGAAAGAATGCCCTGTACCTAACTTAATGAGACGTCTGACCTTCACCTAATGCAGTTAAATCAATAGATTGTATTTGGAAGACAATGGATGTTACTTTTTTCTTCTTTTGCAATAAGGAAAGAGGCCGAAAAAGAGCAGAGAGGATGTCAAGTTACAGCACATTTAAGAGTCAAGATTTGTTTCAGAGTGAGTTCTTGGTTTTTTGGTTTTTGTTGTTGTTGTTGTTTATTTTAAAAAAAAATTAGACATTTTGTATGAAAGTTCTTCAGCACTGTTAGGCATTCTTCTGGAAAGGAAATTAATTAGTAAACTGAAGCATTTAATTCTACTGAAAGCCAGACTTAATATTTTCTTTCAGAAACACGCTTCATGCACGGTTTCTTTCTGCTCCATGTATGTAAAAATGAAAAAAAAAAAAAAAGTTTATTTATACCATACCTATACTGGAAGAAACAAGATTAAAATCATTATTATTTCTTTATTTTAAGACATGTTGAGTCCATGTGTTCATCCAGTTCCAGACAGCTGTTTAGAAATTTAGCTGTCTGGCTATTTACCAAAATAAATGGAATGCCCTTGGTATAACATTCCTGTAAAATCTGTAGTCATCCACCAAAATCAATAAATCTTGAGGAGGAATGAAGAACTGAACTTCAGGGTTGCAAGACATCTTAAAATGCATGTCCTCTGTTTTTCCCTCTTCCTCCAACCTTAGAATTTAATATATGTGTTGGCTCCAAGTAGCTAGAGTATTCCTTTTAAATACAAAGGTCACAGCGCTGTGGCTTGATAACATACCACTCTTGATTGCTGTTTGAACAAAACGAAAAATGCTGTTTGGCATAGTCAGAAGTAGAAAATCAGAATTATAGACCACAATAAAGTCTGCTTGTAATAATCTTCTGTCTTTAAGAAGAGAGAAAACCTGTGCTGTGATTTCAGTATTCCCAGCTTCACTGGGGTGCACCAGTAAATGACATTTCCCTTCTTTTACCTTTCAGTCTAGTCATTTTATTAATATTTAATTATAAACCTGAAAGTATAAAACATAGAAGTTGTTCTTTAGCCTTTCCAGACAGTCTGGATGCTGCTGCAGTATCGTACAGCTTTCTGAGGGCTTTTCAACATCCACAGCAAAACCCTTGCCTGCAGGCACTCAGCCGTCTCAGAGGGAGTGGATGAGATAATAAGCATGACCAAAACATTTAGTACTCCTGGGATGAAGCTCTGTGTGAAAATCCTGAGGAACCCTTTCAGCAAAGAAATTCCATCAGATGGACTTGGAGGAGCCTTAGTCTGCTCCAGCCATTCCAACTGGATTACAAGGAGAACAGGAAAATGCAAGGAACTAAGAAAGACTTTATCATGTTGAGAAAAGTACAGCTGTTCTGAGATTAAAGCTGGTTGCAAAAAGTATCAGCTTTCTCTCAAACAGTTCTTTCTGAGATACTGAGGCACACACAATGTGACTAACAGACATCCCATCTCTACATGTCAATCCAATGCAGTTGTTCTGGCAAAAAAAAAATCAATGATGGAAATGGTAAGCATTCCCTTTCACTGCAAAGCAGTAACAGAGTGGGTGATGCTGCAGCCATTGAACTCCTCCATGCAGGAGGCTGACATAATCTGAAAACAATACTAAAACCTTTCAGAATTCTCTCTAAGACTTAAAAGCAGTACCCTGAGACATTCGGGTTCTCAATGCTCTACTGTATCTTCTTACTAAACTGTTGTTTACTTTTAAATCACTGCACCCCATAAAATGTATGGAACATTTCCAGAAAGAAAGTATGAATTACTGATGAGGCTCGGTGAGGTGCAGAGTTGTGTGCAGTGGGAGGCAGGAACCATGCAGAAGCTTCCAGTGGAAAGACTCAGGTAGTGATTTTGGCCCTGCTAATTAACTCCTGGTAGTATTAAGGAAAAGTTTTCTCCTCCTCGGAGTCAATAAAATAATGAGGATATAGTTATACGTCCTTCACAGCTGGCATACCACAGAGTTTAATAGATCAAGGAGATGCATTCCAGTGGTCCAAATCCTTTCTCTACGCCCATCTGATAGTCTTTAAACACTTAGCAAAAGTTCGTGCATATCTTTGGACACCGCTGAAGGATCTCTGAGTTGTGGTAGATAATTTACGCATAGTGCCCATATGAGCTGACATGACTGTGTGAAACTTAAGCCAGAGGTCAGGATGTCTGCTGCACTGCTTCCAATCCCCCCGCTAAAGCCAGATCTGAATGCTTCATGGGTCATGCATCCAGCATCCACTTACTGATATGTCCACTGCAATAGTATAGGTCTTTCTGTCCCTTGAAGTGCTTCCACAAACAGCTCTGAGACCCATATGTCTAAGCTGTGGCCTCTTCAATAGCTGCCAGAAAGCAACCCAAGAGAATGGTTGTATTGGTCAAAGAGCAGCAGTTTGGTCAAATGTAGTATCCTCTGCCACACCTGGAGCCAGACCTCCCAAATTGCTCAGCAGCATCTATAATATCTAATTTATATTACAAAGGCTGCAGATTTTCATATAAAAGGGCTTTGCTGGTTGAGAAAAACGGGGCTCAGCTGAACACATCTCCTTACCTAAGTCTTGTCTCCACGCCCTCTCCCATAGCTGAGAGATGCACAGCACGTGTTGGAAGGAGGTCTGTAAGAATCTGGTACAAAGAAGGAAATAGAACATTTCAGCAACTTTTGCTGTTGTAACATCAAAGCTGTACTACGAATTTTCATTTTTTATGATCTCCTTTACATTCACTGCCCTGAAGCCTTAGAAATTGAGCTCATTAATAAGATGACTGCCTCCAACCACTCCTGAGAAAGCTAAGAAACACAAAACTGATGGTGCCCAAGTCACCTGTTCAAAATTCAGACATTACATTTTAATGCCATAAAGATAAAAGGTTAAGTAAACCATACCTATTAAATTTTTTGAAGCCTGATTTGCCATGTAAGCATAGGCCTCCATGTTACAGAACGAATCTTTTGCAATGAAACTGCAGTTTGTATAAGTAAGAAGGAAAATTTCTTACCCAGCCAGAATTTGGTATAATGCCCAGATAACAATTCTCCAATAATCTTGTCCTGGAGTGTTTTGGATGAACTAGAGAAGTTTTGGATAACTGCCTTTTCTATGTGTAATATGTAAGAGTATGTTGGAGAACAACATTTTCAGGTCCTTGCCGGGAATCAGATTTGTTCTTGTCCACAGTTTATCAGCAGAATCATGTGGCTGCCTAATCACCACATACTCACATGCAAGCATAATATTCAGTCCGCACCTCAGTATCACCCACTTCATCATTTCGCAGCAGGTGTTAACAATACCTCACACTAACTTGCAAGGGCCAAGTAAGCGTTCAGTGTTGTTGAGCTAAGAAAATGTTCTTTTATTTTTTTTTCTCAAAATAGAGGAAGCCAGTGAAAGAATCAAACTGTTTTATGAGGAAAACAACTATTTGCCTGTAACAGAAATTTGACATAATTAGACATTATAATGGATAGTATGATCATTTATAAAAGCAAATTCTTCTCATTTGTTATTGCCAGTACAAAAAGCTATTAATCTGAAAAATACAGCAGATCAACAGAAATCTGCTTTTCTTTTTTTCTCTGTGGTAAGTTTGTTCATAAAGTGTCATTTAGTATAACTTGACTTTCTAGGACCGTACTCACACAACTTTGTGATATTTTATATGTTATAGCTTCAATTCTGACACTTGTTTCAGGACCTCATAAGCAACTTGTGAGGGGTGAGAGAAATACAGTGGGGTGGGTTATTTTTTTCATATGCTACAAACTGATGGTGAAATTACCCTGCTGAACATTTTCTACAAGTAAATGCGTTTGTGTGGCCACTTAACCACCGACCCCAGTGCCTGCCACCCGCCTTCAAAACACTCGCAAAAAATGGACAGAAACGAGTGTTTAATATTTCCTCTGCTAGTTATCTCTACGCTGCAAAACCATTGCAAATTCTGTGTTTTCAAGGTTCTCCACACCCAGATTTTTTAAATTGTGAACTGATGTATGAACATATTTTACAGACAGCTTTTGTATGCAGGCAAAGACAAAATGTTTTGAAAGGAACATTAAGTAGTAAATTGTTCTTCTGCCAACCTGTTCAGCCCTATCCTTCTGCGTAAAGCCTGGAAGCATGGAGCAGAGCACGCCTCCCTCTCCTCTGAGAGGACAGCAGGGATGGGAAATGATCCACCCTCCCTGGAAGTTCATCTCCACCCCAGGCTCTCCTGACACAGCAGATGAAGGGAAGAGAACACCAAGGAGCATTTCCCTTTATCACTTTAGTAAATAATGGCTATTTTAATGGCTTTTTTTTAATTTGCATTAGTAGAGGTAGGAAGGAAAAATATGTTATTCTGAAAGGGACCAAATACATATATATAAATTACTGACCTGCTAAAGCATGTTTCAACTGTTGGGACTAGACACTGGACTTTCTCCAAAGCATAACTCAGTTTTGAAAAATGTATTATAGCTCACTTCTATGCTATCTGATTTATGCATCAGCTACTTATGATAAATAGGTGGTGTTAATCTTTATAAGTAGATTGTATTTTCTGATATGACATCTTTCTTACAGAACCTGACAAATTCCACCATGCTGGCTGTACATTGGCATGCCTTGTAATTATTAACATTAATTCACAAAGGAACTGAATTCCTTATCACTGATGCTCTTACTTTATGAGTCCTTACCCAACAGAAATTGAAGCCTTTAGTTTTCCAGCAATGTACTCTGCATATATTGGGATTGCTCAAGCTGTGTCTTGGAAACGTCTTTTTGTTTTTCCTTCAATAATTTGTTAAAAGTACTACTATGTTTAACCCTAATGTAGCAAAATATTTTAGCATATGCTTAAAATTAATTCTACCAGCCTAAGAAAAAAAAAGCGAGAATTTCCTAAATCAGGTCTTCCAAATGTAAGGGAGAAAAGAGAAAGTACCATATCCATAGCTGAAAAATTTTATTAATCTCTTTAAAATAAGAGAGCAAGGATATGAGTTGGATTTTTTAGGTCATCCATTTGACTTTTTCAAAGTCAGGGCTGATCTGATCTTTCACATCTATATTTCTCTGTTTTAAATAATTGTAAATGAACAAGATAGAAGACAGTAACCATGACAGGTTTTTTTTTCTTGTGATAATCCAGTATTTTCATAATTTTTTTTTTTTCCAAAAACACTCCTTAACCAGTGGAGCAGAATGATCTTTTCACAAAAGATCTGCAGGCACAGTGTACGTGGCAGGTTGTCAGCTTGGTCATAAAAAATATACAACTTCATTGAAATTCCACTGAAATGAACAGGCACACTTCTGCCTTGGAAAACTCAAGACCTAGTGCTAGGTATTTTTACCTTCCACCTTTCCCGGAAGAAACAACTTTTTGCAAATAAGGTAATCTTGGTGACTGAAGTCCCATTAATTTCCTACTCCTTTAACCTCCTAGAAACTCAATATTTCATACCTTGGAATATTTTATCTGTTTTCTTTCCTCCATCAGAATCTGCAAAATTTAAATTATTTTAAATGGCCTTTTACTACAGTTTCAACAAAGCTATCTAACATAACAATAGGATAGTAACTGATGAATTAAAAATTGAACTGAAGTACTGTAGCTCATATCATTTCATTTACAAGTTTAGGATCCATAAAATGTTTTAGCATGTTAACTTACTTTGCAACTAAGTACCTTCTTTAAATAAATATGACTTTACATTGTGAGAAGTTCTGGTATCACCTGCTATCTCATGCTTTTGGCAGCTTTGGTCAGAATGGAAACCCAGTGCTGCAGATGCAAATGCTATACTGCTTTCTCTTCTTCAGGGTGATTTGTCCTGCATTTCCTGTGCTCAATATAAAATAGAATTGTCTATTATATTTTGTGTTGTGTTTTGTTTGGGGTTTTTTTGTTTTTCTTGACATTTAAAATTCATGGTTCCTATGTGAATAATGGTCATTGCTTTTCCTGTGATTTGCCCAAGACAACTACACATTTTATAGCTACAGTAATGAGTGGCATTTATCTACTTTTTTGTTTGGCTTGTAGTTAGGGTTAATTTTTTTATCTTCCTATCTATTTTTTCTTTTAATATTGCTTAATTTTAACCCTTTGGTGGGAGAAATGTCATCTCCTTCCTTGTCACTGAATATGACTGGAAAGACACCAACAATGCTATCCATTTAGTATTTTGTATTTCTTATATAATATTCATTACAATTGAAATGAGATTTCTTCCTAATCTATTCCCATGATTTTGACATACTTCTAGCCTTAAACTGGGAAATACATTGTTCAGAAAAAATGAGAACCAACATTTCATATGTGTGTTTTACTTTTAGGTACACTAGCCATCCCTCTCACATCAGTGGTGTTTCCTAAGCAAAATTTAGGGTATGTATATCCTTAGAAGATTGACATCTACAAATACAGATCTGCAGCTGTATCTCTGGTCTGGCTAACTACCTGTACATGTGCTTATCTATACTCAGAGAACTGTTTCCAGGAATGGAAATTTTGTGCTGATATACAGTAGCATAGCTGATGCAGCTGACTTGTTAATATTTTTTTTTCATAAAGAAAAAAGAAAGCTCTTGTTCTTTGATTTATGATAGGTCAGTGTGAAATTCCCAGATCAAACTACATACAGAGCAACACTTAAGCAGCTTTCTCTTATTAAATGTCTTTTCCACCACAACTACATGTCTCTTTTTATTAGGAGAATGTGATCACTGGCTCCCCAAAAGGGAAAGGCTTGTTTCCATGTTGCTTTCCAGACCACTCCCTTCACTGGGAATTAGGTTGCCTGCTTTCAACAGTAAAATAATTTCGAGCTCATGTGAAAAAGCCATTTGCATCTTGGATGGATTTAGCAAAAATTTATTTCATTGGGTAATAACCAGATTAAACAGGTCATTCTGCATCTCATAAGACATGACATAATGGATTCCATATTTTTTAAATCATCAGCAGCATCTTGTCTAATTGCTGTGTCAATTAGACGACGCAATAAGACTGAAATGCATGAAAATGTTGATTTAATAAATACACGCAAGTAGCTGTCATTTTATTGACAAAATCCTGCACTTTGTTTACCCACATTGACAACACCGTTGTCTCTCTAGATGGTTTACTGTGTAAGCACACATTGAACACACTCACTTTGTTTGTTTTAGTAAATACATATACATCTTTTGATACTGTCTAGATATGCTGTTCCTTATAGTTGTTATATGTCCTGGAATCACACAAACAATTTTTTGTAGAGCTAAGCAAAACGTTTCCAGTGCTTTTCTCAAAAAGCCTTAATGTTCTTGTCTGCCATTTCATACTACTACAACTGAATAATATATATTCAGTTAGATTCAAACAAAACACTTTTTTTTGTTCCATTCCCCATTTTTTTCTTTTTCTTCTTCCTGGTTTCTTACCCATCTTTTCTAGTGAAAAGTAGTCAGGAGAAAATTAAAAAGATTCCTAATAAAATGAAAGCCAAAACTTTTCTTTCCAATCAAACCATTAATATTTCTTCACAGATAACTATTGTCTTTTGCTTTTTTTTTTCTTCTTCCCCTTCAAAGAATATGCCCTCTTTCATTAATTTAAGCAATTCAGCATGTAATAGTGGTGTTCACTTGCAGGGACTCTGAGTCCATGATTGCACTGAGGTAGTCTAATTTAAAAGTACAAAGGCAATGAATACCCGTTTCTGTTTAAGTCAGTGGTGTTTATTCTATGTCAAAAGAGAAAAATGCTTTTACTCAGTGATGTAGATTTAATATTTCATTTCTTAACTCCCTAATGAGAGAATCAAGACACCTTTTGGACAGCAGCTAAAGCGATATCTGCCTTCAAATGTCAAACAGTCAACCAAATAGTCATCTAGAAGACTTCTTCCTGCTGAAGAATGTCACTTCAATTTTAATTAGATTGATGAGAGTCTTCATAGATCAAACTCAGTGACAAATGTCAGACAGCCATTGGGGAAAACACAAAGTTTGATACATCTGGATCTGATATATCTCGGTCTAGCAAAAAGGACATGGCAGGAATGAGTGCACATGACCATCTCAGAGTCCCTCTTCAAGCACACAAGACATCCGATGTTGGAAGCGAGGACAGCTGGGGACTGAGTCCACCTCAGTCATAGCAGCTGAGACCTCTGGGGGACTGAGTGACCTGGGGCTCAGCTCTGGCCCCTTGGGTCCTCCCAAGAGCAAGAAGGAGTTTCAACCACTGGTGATTCCTGTTGGGCCAAAGGAGAATCCACAGCTGAGTCAATAGAAATGGGCGGGAACGAAAGGTCAGTGCAAGGCCAAGCAGTGCCATCAAAACACTTTGGTCTCTCTTTGCCCTGGGGAGCTTCTAGATGAAGGTGAGAAATGCTGTTTCCGTGCTCTGCCCCAGTCTGTGGTCTGACTGATTGGGGTCCAAGGAATTTGAGGATATAAAACCTTGTTCCAAGAAAAGGTGGGTGAGACGCCGGGTGAGAATTGGCAAGGATATTAGTGCAAAAAGTTATGTTCCTGGTTACGGTTAGACCACAGCAGGTTTTAAGATTTCTACCTTCTTTGCCTCCCTATGAGAGTATTGCCAGAGTATACCAGGCAAAAAATATTCTTAAAGTCTATAAACAAAAATAGGAGTGTAAATGTTTTAATAGGAGCGTACATGTTTTAATCTGGGAAGTTACTAAGTTGTAGCCTGTTCCTTCCCCGCAGTGATAGTCACTGGAATCCGATAATTACACTTTTTTAATCCTAACTGTTTACCCTATCCACCTGTGTTTTTTCAGTGTAGAGTGAACTGTTGTGCATTATCTTGAATTGTTCTTCTAGAAAAATAACAAAACCAAAACAAAACGAAAAGAGTATTATTTTGCTCATGTTACTGTTCTCTTATAATCATGTCTGAAGTTCTGAAGAATATAAAAATTGCCTAAATATTTTTCTCAGAGTCAACCTGACTCTGATTCTTCAGATTAAGCCTCCAGTTATCCACTGTGGTGCCTTTTTCCCCTTTTAGATCTCTGGTTCAAATTCAGCAACCTTTGAATCACACATGCTTTGTGCTGCCATTTGGATGATTCTTCAGCTTTGAGGGAAAAAAACGGTACAGACCAATTCCCATTGGAAGTTTACATGACAGAAAACACCAGTATAGCTTGTACTGGCTATGACCATACATAATATTTTTCAAGCTAATTAAAAAGGTCTGAAGATGGAATGGGATGGGATTAGCCACAGCCTTTGAGGAAGCCTTGTGAGTTGGTGTTGAAGCACTTTTTACAGAGTAGCGGAGAAAAAATCCCCTTCATTCCTCTGCCTTGTGGTGTATTTGATCTATGGGCAAAACAAGGATTCTAATTTAATTTTACAGTGTGCTGTGATATTTTTATGAAGGGTGTGATGCATGCACTATTTGAGGTTATTTCTCTGTTTCTTTGGCTGTCAGTCTAACACCTTTCACAGGCATTAAATCCTCATTTAAAATGTGGAAAGCCAAGATATAAAGGATAATGTCCAGATATCAAGCACAGCCAGAAAAGAACTGAGAGTAGATTGTGCTGTTCAAATATTTTACCAACATTACTGTGTCCCTGTCCCTTACCTTATATTATATAAAACTTTAAAGATTTGGGTTTTTTCCTCTCTGAGAAGCTAATTTTTCAGTCCTAATGTAAACAAGGTGAAATATTGTCCAAAGACCACTTACACTTCTTTTCACTGAGTTCTGTTCTGCCCAGTCACCAGCTCTTCCTTCCTGAACCATGTTGGAGTAGGATGAGAGTGATGAATAGCCTTGTACACAAAAACCAATTTGACAGCAGCAAACATAATCCATTTATTTAGCAATACTTTACCTGCAGTGTCTACCTCCATTTCTCCTTCCTCTTCTCATTGTTGCAGAGAGAGTGTCTGCTCAGGGACCTGCCCCTGTGTCCTTGGGTATTTCCTCTCCAACAGTCATTAGCATCATTACTTTCTAAAATCGTGCTGTTTAGTTTCAGTCCCGGAGGAGACAAAAAACAGCACATGTTGCTTCACAGATTCCAAACTTTTTCCCATTGCTCTGCTCTTTCCCTTTAAGTGACTTCAAGTGACAGAAAAATGGACACTTATACTACTTACAAGCTTAAGAAATAGGTAGCATCCATCCTTGAATAAGATATAAAAAGATAAAGCATTTTTATTTACTTCTCCCCGACTGCATTTGAAAACTGGCTGTCAAAATCAGCATGCAAACGTAGTAAGACATACATATTTTTTAGAAGAATTGTAATAAAGCCAACTCATCAAGTGTATGGAAAACATCTGAGCACAGACCATTTGTATCAAAATATTAGTGCCTTTGCACTCACAGAATAAGAGGTTCTTCAGCACACAGGCTCATAACATTTCCAGAAATAGTTCCACCCTTAAATTAGTGGGTTAGAAATCAAGCATTCTCAGCGCAAGAATGTTTTACCAGTTCCACTTATGATACAGTCTGCAAAGATTCTGCTGGATGCAGGGGGAAAAGCAAAATCAAAAAGACAAAAGCTAGTCATGCATAACCAACCAAGAAATAAACATGAAAGAATAAACAGATATAATCTAGAAATGCTGGATAGCTCGTCAAAATGTTATGTACATTAAAAGAAATGCTGAAAGACATTAAAAAGCAGTGCCTCTTCTTTATTGCTGAATACCTTAGAATAAATTTGTTATTATTGAAAAGTTATAACTGTGAAAATGGTTACTGTTTAGTGTATAGAAATTGTACATTTCAGACCTACTTAATGTTAGAAAATTTCAGATTTTCATTTGCAGTTTTTCTGTATATTCCTAAACATATGGCATATTTCAAGACAAACTGTTAAAATATGTAGCACATGTGAAGCTGGAACAAAATATATAGTGTTTGCTTACATTGAAAAAGGTGTTTATTTCATTGTTTTCACACTCCGAAAAATGAAAACATATTATCCTGAAAGTAAGCCCTATACTCTTGTTCAGAACAAGCCTTTATACACATAGACACACACACACAGACATACACATTCATTGGGCGTATTTAGTACTCCACAAATATTTCATTCAGAAAGTTCTTGATATTTCTTATTGAATTTTTTTATTAAATAAGGGGGGAAATTACATTATTTTTTTGGGAAAAAAAATCAGTTGAAATTTTCCATGGTATTTATTGAAATGGCATAATCATTTATGAAAGTTTCTCCTCCAGTTCACTTCAGAGTAAACCGTTGCTCCCGAGCTAAAAACTTTGACCAGATGCAAGTTTTCTTGATTGTTAACTTAGTAAATTTAGAAAACAAATTTGTAAGTATACCTCACTGTATGTGAGCTTTAAATCAGCATATCCAACATTTCCAAACCAAGATGGAATAATTTGTTGAACAACACTTGCTTTCCTAACGACTCTTTGATTCTTGGATATTTGGATCAGCTTCTGTGCGACAGCCTGTCATGTCGTATATGCACATGCATTAGGTAGCTTCAAACTCTGGATTACTGGACAGTTAATGCCACATATTAGGTCTACTTCCTATGCATAAGGCCTTCATGCAGCTTGGAGACAAAGCTCGAAAGCCTCTTTCCAGATCTGGAAATCTGGAGATACCTAAAGGAGCAAAATTAAGATCTGCTTTAATGCTTATCAAGAAGATTGCAGCTATAGTTGTTTCAAGTGATCATAAGAACAGAAGAAACAAAACAACAAATGAGTCACCCATCTATCAAATGTTTATACTGAT
Organism: Caloenas nicobarica; assembly: GCF_036013445.1. Taxonomy (NCBI): domain Eukaryota; kingdom Metazoa; phylum Chordata; class Aves; order Columbiformes; family Columbidae; genus Caloenas; species Caloenas nicobarica. Next base: position 126,694,644 of record NC_088245.1, read on the forward strand.
TTTTTTCCTTTTCTTTGGAATGATGCTTCAGGACAGGTTGTTAAAGTCCAAACAGCGCCTCAGTGCAGAGGTAGCTTCAAGCCATATTCAGGTACTCATCTCCTTCCCACTAACGATCAGGTAACATCCTTCATGGAGAACTCCTACAGAAATGTAATATCAGGGAGGTTTTCATGTATTTTTTAGGCCCAATGGTCCATTTTTGCAGTTGGAAACAAGGAAAAGCCAGCGTCATATTTTGCTAGTAAGCTCTCTAAATTCACCAAGGGGTTTGGGGCACATCAGTATCTATAGGCCACAGTTCAGGAACTGTTTCTTAAGCTTTAAAATATTCCCAATCTATGTAATTTTTGTCACCAATAACTTAAAGTGCAAAAAAGAACTCTCATGAGAATTTCAGGAAGTCCCTTAAAGCACTGCAAGCCCATTTGAACAGTCTAGACATTGTCAGATGCTGCTTTGAACTGACCCGCAAGGCTGCGGTTTCTTTCTTCCTCTAACTAATGGTCAGTCAAACTGCTGGAATCTCTTGTTCTGCTCATACTCGCCCTCCTCTTCCCACTGCTCCGTTTTTTTGAACGTTACATAAAAGATACCTTTGTTACTCCCTCTGGAAAAGGAAAAGCTTCTTCAGTGTTGTAGTTCTTCGAGAATTTATCCAATTTGAGTTTTTATTTGGCCCTTGCAAAGAAGATTACTGCCTTGGCAGCAGAACTAGAGTCCATTGACAAAGGTATTTAAACCTTAAACCTCAATTAGGTTGGCAGGTCAGAGCTCACAGTTCTCCCTTTCTTGTTCTATAATCAAGAAAAACATAAAACTGTCTCACCAGGATGAAGCATGCACCAGTAAAAGCTAGTAAAAGTATCAAGAGGTATAAAAACCCCTATACAATAGAGAAACAAATGTGACTTTGTTGCTTCTGCAGCTGATAGAGCCTGAACTAACTCAGTAGTGATTTCTGATATAACCATAATTGTGAATCCAAAACATCACTTCCATGTTAGAACCTGAATGTAAGTGATGCCATCCAGAGGGACCTTGACAGGCTTGAGAGGTTGGCCTGTGCAAACACCATGAAGTTCAACAAGGCCAAGTGCAAGGTCCTCCACATGGTTGTGGGCAATCCCAAGCACAAATACAGGCTGGGCAGAGAATGGATTGAGAGCAGTCCTGAGGAAAAGGACTTGGGTGTGTTGGTTGATGAGAAGTTCACATTGAGCCAGCAATGTGCACAAGCAGCCCAGAAAGCCAACTGTATCTTGGGATGCATCAAAAGAAGCGTGGCCAGCAGGTCAAGGGAGGTGATTTTCCCCCTCTACTCCACTCTCATGAGACCCCACTTGTGGTACTGCATTCAGCTCATGTGCCTCCAATATGACAATAACATGGATCTGCTGGAACAAGTCCAGAGGAGGGCCACGAAAATGATCAGAGGATTGGAGAACCTGTCCTATGAAGACAGGCTAAGACAGTTGGGGTTGTTCAGTCTAGAAAAGAGAAGGCTCCAGGAAGACCTTAGAGCAGACTTCCAGTACCCAAAGATGGCCTACAGGAAAGCCAAAGAGGGACATTTTACAAGGGCATGTAGTGATAGGACAAGGGGTAATGGCTTTAAACTGAAAGAGTGTATATTTAGATTAGATATAGTGGAGAAATTCTTCACCCTGAGGGTGTTGAGGCACTGGAACATGTTGCCCAGAGAAGTTGTGGATGCCTCATCACTGGAAATGTTGAAGGGCAATTTGGATGGGGCTTTGAGAAACCTGGTCTCATTGAAGGTGTCCCAGCCCATGGCAGGGGTTTAGAACTAGATGATCTTCAAGGTCCCTTCCAACCATTCTGTGATTCTATGATCTCTAGATCTTGGTGCCTAAAATGCCAGAGTTAATTTCATGAAGTAGTTCCTTACATGAAGGACTTAATGAAACATCAGAAATTGTTTCTAAACAGAGTTTACAAATCCACAGAGAAGCCTCATCTTTTTGTATTTCCAAGATACGTATTATTATTATTGTGGCCAGCTTTATTATGAACAAAAATAATCTTTGAGAGAGTCTTTCCAGAGGCCAAACATGAATTATTTGAAAGACTGAGGCATCCTTTTGTTGTATCAGTTAGAAAACAATCTGAGCAATTCCAGTGTTTTATTCCTAGAGTTCCTACAATGTCTGCTTTTCCATTCCACTGGCAGATTGATTTCATATTTCATTTCACATACACCCCATATGCACAATGATAATTTGTGTACCTTTCAGTTGACTTTATGGAGTGAACTGATTTAACTTTTCCTGAGGAAAAGGCATCATAAAAGTAGGTGTTGGTATGCCGTGTGCAAGTGTTTTTCCTTAGATCAAGCTATAGCTGTTCCTGCAGGCACTGGAATCTGATAAGAACGAAGTTAAGACTCATTTCATATTTAACCTAGAAAAATTTTTCTTTTACAGAATTTGTTCTGCTCGACATTGAGCACTGAGTAACTATTTCAGCACTTTGTATGCCTAAAATAATTTACAATGGCTGTTTGGTCAATATTCATCTAACATGCCACAAAAAATGTTTCGGTCTTCTGTAACATTGCCACATTCTTTCTTTTTTTGATTGCTGCTATTGAATAAATAGGCTTTTCTAAATTTTATACTAGGTCCATAACAAATATATTAACACAAAACTTGATATTTCTGATTAACAGTAAAGACAGTACAATTAGGTGGAAATATAGACTAACAAAAGACTGGCTTTCCAAGCAAGAGCTGTTCACACTGCAAGATATCTCTTTCAGGTCAAAAAGCTGGGTTTTGGGGTTTTGGTTTTGTTTCAATTTAGAATAGCTGAAAAGGTATTGAAGAGATTTTGCAAAGACGTTGTGGTTTTTTAGGAGAAGCTGTCAGGTACAATTCAAACTTCTCTAACTCTTCCATCTCAAATATTGCTTTGGTATGGATTGGGTGATTCACATTCATGATTCAGTTGAACAGTTTAATTTCTTCTGCCAACAAGGTGGTGATTCTGTCATCTTTTACAAAAAAAAAAATAGGGGGACTCAAACATTTTCCAATTCATTTACATAGCATGACATAGAGGCTGCATATCAGGGATTCTTTCCATCCCTAGATAGTAAACAGCTTGCAAAACACTCTGAGGTGATGCAACTGTGTGTTGCTGAACCCCTGAGCATCTCATACCTCCAAACATGAAATTAGTGGTTTCCTGTTAGCCTTTATCCATACCTTTGATTTAAAAAACCAAGCAATTATAAATGGATTTAAGGTAGCACAGGGATATACTTGTGTGTTTAGTCAATAAAAGTCTAAATTGAAAGGATTGTAAATTATTAAATATCTACTGACATGTTAACCTTCCCCTGGCTATTTCCAAGCATGCTTGGAGCATTTCCTATGATGTTAATTAAATGTTTCTCATTCTGTTTCTGCCAGTTAGCCCAAGTGGCTGCTAAATCAATCAAAACAAGAAGCTGTGAAAGGGAAGCTGCAGTGTAAGGACTTGTCTCCATCACTGCAGCTCACATGTATGGAGATGAATCTCCTGAAAACAGACATTGATCTATCTCTGGACTAAATGCTCAGGGATCCATTAACTTCAAGGAACTCTCACACTTTATGCTGCTTGAGGCTCCTGCCCCATCAGAAGGGTTTTCTCACTCTGGTTTAAGTTTGAACTCATTTTTATTACCATTACCTAAAATCCTTCTTTTTTCTTTTTTTTTTTTCTGCAGTAGTTAGTTTTGTTTTGTTGTTCTTAAGAAGAAAAGTAGTTTTCCTTTCTCCTCTGTTGCATTTTATTTGAAACTGTGGTTTCCAGGGCCAGCAGCCAACTCAGCAATTGCCTCTTAGAATAGAGATTTGACTGGGATTTATGGAAGAAATATAGGTGTGAGGGCTGTAAGCAAGCTCCAGCTAGGCTTGCATTTATAACAGACCCCTTTGTCCTGTCTGCTGTGGAAGCTGAGCATATAAATGCAGGAGATCGTTGTGATGGGAGAAAAACTGGAGGTATTTTAGAACAGAGAAAACCAGAAAAAATGGGACCTTTGGATATAACTTTTAAATATGCAAGCAGAGTAGCTATATTGGGGCCTCTGAATCTATTAATGCCTCTGTTTTGTAGTTGGCTGGACAGGACCCCTCTTTGCAGTAGGGCTTGTGGCAATCACACCTTGGTCTAGAGACAGAATGGCACATATAACTGTTTTTGCTTTAGAAATGAAAAATCTTTCCATACAATGGAAGAAATGATATGGTATTTTAAATTCATTTTTCTGTGTAGATCTCAGTTACTTGTGCTGGCATTGGAGAGGCATAAGGGTTGTACCGGTTGTGCTAAACAAGTGCCCGTAAAATCTCTTACAATGCAACTGCACTTTGGTTTAGTCACATTTACAAATGCACTGGAGATGTGGTGACATATGGATATGGTCGAGACCCACCTTTTCTGTTTTGAAAGATGAAACAGCTTGACAGCATTTTGAGGAAGATCTTGACAGATCTCTAAAACAGTCATGGAGTTTGATGAATCCTACTTCAGAGCCAAGACCACAGCAGCTCCTGCTGTAGGATCAGAGTTATCACTTACTCCTTCTCTCTACCCACCTTTTTGTGCTGAATAGACTTCAAAACAGGAGATAATTCAGACAGACCTGACAGCATCTCAGTTTAGTGACTGCTTCTCTGCAAGAAGTTACAAGGTAGGAGCAGCAGCTTGCTGCTGGACTGACAGACTGGTGGAGTTACTCAGTGTCATGAACTCTGCCTCAGAAACAGCTCAGTGGAAAACAGCTGATTTACACTAAGGGTACAAAAGTCAGGATCAAAAGACTTTTCCCTTGTTAGTTCATGGCTCAGGCTGATGCTCGAGCCCAAACTCTGACATTTCATGCCTCCCTTCACACTGTCAATTCTCTCTAACTTGGAGCAAGTAACTGTTTTAAGAAGTGTCTCCTTTATGATGTGACAATATGAATCTCACATTGTCCTTTTTTCCTAGATAGGATGGATACAGCCGTATTAGACAGAGTGGTAAAGAGAGGACAGGAGCTCACAGCTCTATGCCCTGTTATAAATGACAGTATGTATATAGCCAGAGGATCTAAGACTATGTGACTAGAAACAGCATTTAATGTTTGTTTTTGTCTACTTGTGGTTTAGCTCATGACTTTTCCTGATTTTTTGTTGTAAATTACAATTTGAATTTATTATAGCTTTGGTTTCCCATTTATGTTCAAGAATATTTTAAAATAAGACAATGTTCATGTAGTCTTTCTGTACCCTGTGTTGCTCTTTGAAAAAAAACCTGGCCTTAATTAGAGTGATGTAAACAGTTGTGTGCCCTCAGACTGCCATCCCAGTGAGCCTGTGTCATACTCAGTGGTGTGACATGGACCCAAAGACAAATTTGTATACACTCTGGTCACGCTTGACAAGGAAGCTGCCTTTCTAGCCTTGGTGGGAGGCATCTTTATATAAATAAGATGTTTGTATTGTGGGTTTCCAATCAAAATAAAGTGAAAGAAAACTTTCCGAATCTAGCTGAGGTTTGAAGTTTGTTCGTAATATGTGCTTACTGTAATTTTAATGCTGGAAAAAAACATGCAAGAAATAATTCCAGGGGAGAAGAAGCTAATGATGATCAGCAACAAAAAGAACAGGAGAGTCCATAAGTTATAGGATCTGTCCATACATTCACATTCATACAGCCTTGCTATCTGCATCTGAGTCTCCAAGCACTTCTCCCTTCCCTACTCAAGTGCTATTACAATTTCCCATGAAATGCTATTTATGTTGATGTCAGCCATTTACTTAAAATTGTAACTATCTTTCTCCAAATAAGTTTCTATTTTCTTCAGTCTTGTCTTTTTTTCCTATAATCTGTCCTGTCCAATCTTTCTCACCCACTTGTTTTCTTAACCTTACTGCCTTCACAGATCCTAACTTTATATGAACAGTACTAGCCATAAAATAGAAACCTTGCTACATATCTGTTAAGATGCCTGTAGCCCTGGCTAATAACACAGATGAAATTGTAGTCTCAAATTGAAATGGAAAAAACATGGCCAAATTTTGTCTGCTTCTAATTTTTCCTTGGAAAAAACTAATCTTGAGCTGAGGTTCCCTGTTGTGAGGGAATGAGAAGGGTTCTGCAGATGCATTGAAGTTGGTTGATCCATACCTAAGTATATTAGACTTGCAATGGTTTTGAAAACAAAGTTATCTAAAGTATGGCTGGAACAGTTTGAAAACAAAGGTCTGAACAGTAGCCTCATCTCAAAAGATTTATAGGTCCAATATTTAAATGTGATTGATTTAGAGTAAGACAGAAGGTTCACAATGCAGCTCAGTTAGATGGAAAACTTCATCTCCTCCTGAGAAACTGATAATGAAGAAATAAAAGTCTAAGGTTATGGTACCCACTAGTGTCATTATTTAAATTGGAGATTAGGCATAAAAGTACAAAAAATGGAACTGTCCTTTCACAGATTGAAGAGAATAACATTTATTGTGGCCAAAATAATCCTAGGAAAAATGAAACCCTGGGTAGCAGTGCACAATATTCTTAAAATTCACTGATACTGGATCTGGGATGACCAGGCCCTGTACAGTGACAAATGTACTCCTGAGTGACGAAAACTGTACAGAACTATTACTGCTGGTTATTCTTCCTGAGTATATCATGTAAGGCTTGTCTACAGGACCTTTCTTTTTTACACGTACTTTGATTTTTCAAAACACTTCTGTCCCTTAAATTTAGCACGTGACTAGTTCTCCCATTGGTTGTCATCATATCCTTATATGCCTGAATACTTTCAAAGCAAGGCTGAGTCTGTCTCCACCCCTATGCATTAACTTTTTAAACTTCACATTCTCATGTCCATTCAATCTATGTTCAGAAAATATTATGTTTATTTTGCAGAAAATATCCTGTATTTTCAAATGCTAAAGAGAGCAGAGCTCCTTTAAAAATTATCTCAACCCAGACTATGGCTGCAGATCTAGTGATTTCTTAATACATTTAATGTAGGTTAACGTGAATCCTATCAAGCCAGTCCGCTCGATGTATCCAGTGCTCTCAAGTCTTGTCAAAGCCACTGCACTCAGTCTCATTTACATCAATACATGCTGGGGAATGCTCTAACTTATAAATTGGTTCAATTAGAAATACAACTCTTGACAAGTGCTAAATGCATCTTACATCTAACAGCATTTGTCAAATGTCTTTTCACATTAAGTTCAATTAGGATCTTACAAGAAGTTCCCTTGGAGATGTTAGTTGTTTTCATCTCACATCACCAGTGAAGAGTATAATGGTCTTTTTATTGAGCCCTGGTGAGCTGCAAATGTGGAAAATTGCTAATTTCTTGACTAGGTTCTCCCAGAGACATGAGCTTTTGTATAAATCTAAAGGTATCTGATGAACATCATATTTTAAACATACCATTGATTTCTGTGCTTCTGTTCTATTTGGCCCAAAGGAGGGAAGAAAAGTGTGGAAGAGGGCAGGGATTTTTGTTCTGCATTTGTACAAGGAAGAGATTAAAATACTGAGCAACTGCAGGATCTAGGAACATGCAAAAATCAATCAGGCATTGTAGGCTGGCAGTGTGTTGCTCATTTTCTTGTAGCTGCCTGTAACTCCCGTCATCTTCCTCATCCAGCTCTGGACCACCCTGGTGCTGCCCACAGACCCCTGGCTGTGCCTGGCTCTCTGACTCGCTTACCCACAAGGGAGACTCCACTGTCGCATGGCGTGGCATGGCGCAATGCTTTGAGGAGCACATTCATTCCCACCATGGGTGTTGGCCTAAAAAGGACATGACATTCCTGACAACTTCCAACTAGGTCTCCTCAGCTAACATGCCCCTTTCTGGCTATTTGCCAGCCCCATTGATATTTTGGGGACAGCGAAAGAGGTAGTGAAGAGCCACTCCAAACTGCTTAGCAGCAGCAAAAATCCCTTTTCCTCCAGGGCATCCTTCAAGGGCACTGAAGGGTGAGGCAGAAGGAGCAGGAAGAAGCGGGGAAAGAACAGCCTATGGTGCCAGCCCTGTATTTCCATCTTTTCTATTGTATTACTATGAATGAAACAGCTGTTTTTCCTTTGGCCACAAGCTCCCCTATTTGTACTTCTCCCACCCAGCACAGTTATAGCAGATACTATTAATACTTGCTATCTCATCTACTGCTTACAGTGGGTCCACTGTGATGCACAAAGCTTGTTTTATTTAGAAATTGTTTGATAGCACCTCTTTTAAAGTCAGTTAGGGACTATTCACACCATGTTTAAAATTCTGAGACATTAAGTTTCACATGCTTCCTGAAAAATTCTGACACCTAGCCTGTGTTTCAGGAAAGAGTTAACCAGGGATACACAAAGTGAAAGAGCACACGTAATGCTCTCCCCACCTCTCCTTTTGCAATGACAAAGCACAGACTTCAATAAGGGGAAACCTGAGAAAGTCGTTCAAAACCACGTCTTTCATAACATATCGGTACCTTACATATTATATTCTACAAGTCTCACTGTGCAGTCCCCCACTTTCTTAAACAATTTTTATGCCAAAATGAGGATGTAAAAGGTCAATCTGGATTCCCTCCAGCTTTTCTTTCTACCATTATTCAATCTCTTTTTCTTCAATCTTTGCTAAGCTGCTGGAATGTGCCCTAAAATATTACTAGCAGGACTTCCATATTGTACACAGAAAAACTTAATGGAATAGAGTTTGTAACACACTGCCACTGACAGACATTTGCTAAGGCAAAGTTATGAGGCTCAGTTTAGAAGCTATAAACTGTTACGGGACTATAAATTCCTATTCCATTAACATTGTGCCGCACTTAAATGGAGGGAAAAAAACACCCAACCCTTGACTTTCTAGATCAGCTACCTGGATTTCTCTCTTTATAAAGATGCAATCATGGATGACCATGATTGTTCTACAGCTACTACTTCTACCCGTGACACATAAACTCTAGGTGAAAATCCAGCTCCTTGTTTTTTTCTTGAACTGTAGATTCCTGAATGAGATTTGGTATTTTTATTTTCACATTAGTATTTCTTATGAAAACAGACAGGCAAAACCGTAATTCAGTAGAGACTTAGCTATTACTAATGACTTTCAGATTATTTTCCCTTACTAAACCATGTTCTCGGAAACATCATAATCAATCTTTCAGAAGACACAGGAAAGTCAAGCTCTATCAGAGCAGACAGAGAGGAAACTTTGACTCCAAAGGAGAATAAATCATTCCCTATAGGTCCTCGGGCCGGTATGTCAGGGGGCTGTGCCAAGAATATAGCCATTTTCTGCCTGCGTCAATGCCTCCACCGATACCTACTAGGGTGTGCAGAAAAAACACACCTGCCTTTTTTGCAATTTGTAGTTGAAACAAGGGCTGAGAAAGAAGCACTCTTTCACCTCCTTGCACTTTTTTGTATGCTAAATGCCTGCCCAGCACCTCCCAGGTTGCATGCATATATTATTATCCATCATTTGGATCTCTTTCAGTTGAGCTGCATCCACTTCCTGTTAGAAGTAGTTCTCCCTCATGGCTCAGTCTTCTTTTTTAGGCTGAAGACCGGAATGGAGCAATGATATCTGTACATCCATAAATATGAATCTTTTTACAAAATAATAAATCTCATCATAATTCAGTCTGGGTTTTTATACTTTTCTGTTCCTACACTTTCCCACTCTGTATATGGAAATAACATGTTCATCTAGTGCAAAGTATGAAGTTAAAGATTAGTACACTTTCATTTTTTGCACAAGTTCCAACCTGGAACAATAAAAGCTTGGTACTACCTAAAATGCAGCGTGTTCAAGCTACATTTTCCATAACCAAGGAGCAAGTTGGTGAGGGCAAAGTGAGGCCTCTGTGCAAGTTGTGTGTGCCATACAATTTCAGCTGAGAGAGCTGGTGTAGTGTATTTATGAGAACAAAGACAAAACCAAAACCAATTCACCAGTCTGAGATAAAATTCAGCAACAACTGAATAGGCACCAGATACTGTTGGTTTTATATTAGCAGTAGTCTCCAAAAATCCTGTTTGCTATTTGACTCCTATCTCTCTTTATGGTTCTACACAGTTAATATTACATTTGAGGCAGAGTAAGTTATTAAGGAGGAAAGTTGTAAGTTATGGCCAGGAGAAACTATTCCCTATAAAGGGGCAGGGGGGGGAAGCATTTGGTTTGTATATTTTTCAAGCAGTAGGTTTAACAGATTCAAAAGAATTAATCTGCTGAAAAGTGTAGTTACTTGTAAATGAAATAATAATATCCATTAAAGCTCAAGTCCAACACTCAAAAGGGCTTGCCCGCAGGACTTCTTATTCACTGATACTGCAGTCTGCTCTGTAGGACCATCTGTTGTATTTGAAAAGCAACTTGAAATTGAGGGTTAGCTCTGCTTTTCCTACAAAAAAAGAAAAATCACCCAAGAGAGAATGAGTCAGTACACCATCTCACAGCTGATGATTGATACAAGGATGACGAACACTGTACAAGTGCACAGATGGCGATGCTTCTGAAAATCTTGGTCGTTCAGTGTATATTTTACTTCTTCGCCTATCTCCATTTTTAGTTGCCCAATTTAAAAAGCTGTCGAGTAACCTGAAATCATTTATGGCTAAGGGCACACCTACTTAGACTGAGAGAGGAAGCTCTGAGCACTGAGCTGGGTGGCAGAAACTAACTTATGTATGGAGAGGGAGACATGTCAACTTCATAAAATCTTGCCCCTAAGGCCAGATCTCTAGAGTCTGACTGCTTAAAGTGGTTGGATTCACTCTTGAAAATGCTTATGTGAGTTAGACAACTTTCAACACCTTTCTTCATCCATTAATATGTAATATCCTGTGAGGCAGAAATTATTATCAAAAGCAGCAATATAATAATTCATCAAGAAGTCTTTGACTGCAGGGAAACAGAAGTCTGTAGATTGGTACTAGGAACTGTGAAAGTAAATGCTTTACACTTGCTCAGAAAACATCAGAAACCTTCGTAGAGGAGCCCTGCAAGCCAAAGATGAAAGAATGCAAGATGTTTTTATCCCTGGTTTAGGATGAAGAAAAAAACAGATACAAGTTTTAAAATATATCAAGGATGTATAAACTAGCCTTTTGCAGCCAAATCTGACGTTAAGCAACATGTTAAATTTTCTACATAAAGATATATTTATTAGCAGGTAGGCAGTGATTTGGGGCAGAGTAAAGAATAGCTTTTGGAATATAGTTGTACATTACTGTGAAACTAAAAAATCAAGGCTCTTAGGGGCTGGGGCTGGGGCACTCCTTCTTCTTCTTCTTCTTCTTCTTCTTCATCTTCTTCTTCATCTTCTTCTTCTTCTTCTTCCTCTTCTTCTTCCTCTTCCTCTTCCTCTTCTTCTTTCTTCTTGTCCAGGGGTTTCTTTAAAGAAAAAAAACCAAAAATTACCTCATAAGTCTTTTTATAGCACAGGAAAAAACACAAGGCTAAACAAGTTGGCCTGTCTAGACATAGCCATAGGGGACACTCAATCCTTACCTCTCCTTCAGGAAGGAGGGAGAGAGGATGTGTATGTGTGCAGAATCATGATAGTTACTGTCAGCCAGGTAATGTCAAAAGCAAATTACACAAACCGAGTCCATCCGGAGAGGACCAGCCATAGAGCTAGAACACTGAGATGCATATTTATAGCTGTCCTTAAAGGAAGCTCTTGCTCCCACTGATTGCACAACCCCCTCTCTCACAAAATCCTTCTCACTCTCGTGCCACCAAATGTGGCCTGGGGATTCTAAGCTGATACAGCAAGGCAGCAGCTGAGCAGTCCCTCCGCTCATCCCAAGCATTTCAGCACAGCATCCAGCTGTGGCAAACACCAGGTAAGTCAAGGTTTCTGACTGACAAAGGATGCTGGCTACAGCATGGAGAGAGGCTTCTTCAAACCAATCAACATTAGTTTGGCAGGAAGAATTTAAGACGCCGACCACATTTAAACTTTCATTTTCATTATTGACAGGGAAATGCACATCACTTACAGTCATCCTATAGCAGCTGCATAATAAAACCACCCTGTGGGATAGATGTTTGAAACCTGACTGTGATGTTATCCAGTGTTAACATTGACCTTGCTAGAATATAAGTGCCTTCTCAAGAGGTTTTGTAGGCTCCATTTAAGTGATTGTACATACTACTAGACATGAGAGGCATGTTGTTGGTGGAGATGTCTTTGAGAATTTCTCCAGCATTTTTTTTCAAATCTGTCTCTGCTTGGTTTATGCCTAGAAAACTTTGCATAACTCTACCAAGAAAACCATCAGGGCTTGGGCAAAATCATCTTCACCAGGCAGTGGCCCTCCTATTATAAATAAGTTTCTTTGAAACACTTTTCAAAACCGGTATTTCCTCTGTTTCAGCAAGTCTTTGCCCTTCTGTATTAGACCAAACAACTAAGTTAAATTTGTGCTTGTTGTCCTGGATTTTTCAGTCAAAATGTTCACCCAATGTGTGTTTGTATGTGCATATATACTTATAATAAAGGATTGCTGAGAGGATAGTAGCTCTGGAAGTAAATGAAGATACTGAATGGTTCAAATGGTTCTGCTCACCCAGCCAGCCATCACACATGAAAAGTGACACAAAGCTGCTTTTTTAATGCCTTTCTTAAGGTTCCTAGCTACTGCTTGTTGATGAGCTTGTGTAACTCTGCAAACTTGTGTTGTACAATTTACAAAATGTTGTTTATATTTTAGGCCAGAACTATTCATCTGCAAAGTCCTGTGATGGAGTGAGGGAAGTAGACACTCCAATACCCTGCATGTAAGTTTTACATTACCATTTTGTGTACATACCAGGACTTGGTTCAGTAGGATACTTTCAAGGCCTTTCTCTCTCCCACACACATTCATGTAACAAGTTGCTGGTTTTTTAATATAAATTTTCCTTCCTTTAGAAGCCTTTTTCCTGAATGAAGGATATGAAGATACTGAACGGTTCATAAAACGACATCATTAAAGAATCACATCTGATGCAGTAAAGACAGGTGGCACAGTTTTGTTTGTGAGTTATCCGAAGTAGTTATGTTTGAATTCATTGCTGCAGCATAAAGTATTTTGTGCTAACTAAATTACTACTGCTGGCATTATACGTGTAACTATGGAATAATAAAATGAGAAGGATATCGCTTATTATATAATCCTGTACCATAATATTTAAAGCTATCTGAGGGTATTTCAGTACAGTGTTACCATTGTGGGAGATACTGAAACTGTCAAAAACTGAGCAAATCTAACTCTTCCTGAAACTAAGAGATGTGAGCCATTGCTCTGCTGCGTACTGCACCAAAAGTAGTGAAACCATGGGAGCACTTTATCAAGAAGTCATGGAAGGGGAAGGCGAGTTATGTGAATTTCATTTTCTGGCAGTCTGCACAGGTTTTGGAAAACTGTAGGCAAGAGCAAATGTGTGGGTTTACTGCTGGTGAGCTTTTTAAATGGTTGGCTTTGCTGTCATCTGTGGTCGCCCAGAGAAGTGAGAACGAGAACGATGCTTCCAGGAACACCACTGCGGTACAGCCACATGAGCCGACTCATTTGGTGATGCTGTGTTGGCTAATGACACTTCCAGGCACGATGGCAGAGAACAGAAATATTTCTGGCTTGTTCAAATGAACAGTGGGTAATGAACGACGCCTCCAGAAATGATGGCACTGTGCTGTGCAGTAATAAGTAGTTGAGACCTGAACAAATGGCTAGTGAATAATCTTCACTGGGAACATAACATTAGAAGGAACATTCACTCCTGTGACCTTTTTATTAAATCTGAAATGGTATCAGAAGTGCTCATACTACTCTCATCAGGGGCTTCTGTCAGTTCACTTGCAACTGGGTTCACTGCCTAACTTAAACTTTTGAGAAGCAGGCAGCCAATCAGAGCCAGAGGGGAGTTCATCCCATCACAAGGGTAACTCAGTTGAGTTACATTGGTATAAAACAAGCATTAGCGAGCTGAGAATTTGGGTAAAAATTCCGAGTGCAAGAACTGAGACTTGAAGCATAACAGTTGCTAAGACACACACAGCCTGGGCTGAGGGCAGCAAAGTAATATGCATCACAGAGAGGCTTTTGGCTGCTTGTGTCACAGCACCAGGCAAGGACACATTTTATAGCAGCAAGAGGACAGTCAGAAATACAGCAGACTGAAGCAAGATGACTCAAATCGCTGTCACAGACTGTTTTGTAGGCATGCAGTGAATAAGCCATTGCACTGACTAAGAAATACAAAAGATAGATGACTCTGGGGCAACTGCTCTTAGACCTGTCCCCTGAAGTGAAAAAGAGAATGAGTCTTTTATAGTATATCACCCCAAATGCCCACCCAGCCAGGCATCACACACGAAAAGTGACACAAAGCTGCTTTTTTAATGCCTTTCTTAAGGTTCCTAGCTACTGCTTGTTGATGAGCTTGTGTAACTCTGCAAACTTGTGTTGTACAATTTACAAAATGTTGTTTATATTTTAGGCCAGAACTATTCATCCGTAAAGTCCTGTGACGGAGTGAAGGAAGTAGACACTCCAATACCCTGCATGTAAGTTTTACATTACCATTTTGTGTACATACCAGGACTTGGTTCAGTAGGATACTTTCAAGGCCTTTCTCTCTCCCACATACATTCATGTAACAAGTTGCTGGTTTTTTAATATAAATTTTCCTTCCTTTAGAAGCCTTTTTTCTGAATGAAGGATATGATTCTCACCATGTTTACACTGTCAGAAAAAACACTTGAGACCTGTTGGAGATGGGTCAGAGGAGGCCACTAAGATGATCGGAGGGCTGAAGCATCTCTCCTATGAGAAAAGGCTGAGAGAGTTGGGGTTGTTTAGCCTGGAGAAGAGAAGGCTCCAGGGAGACCTTATTGCAGGCTTTCAATACTTAAAAGGAGCCTATAAGAAAGATTGGGATGGACTTTTAACAGGGACTGTTGTGTTAGGACAAGGGGGAATGGTTTTAAACTGAAAGAGGGGATATTCAGGCTAGATAGGAGAAACAAGTGTTTTACAACGAGAGTGGTGAAACACCGGCACAGGTTGCCCAGAGAGGTGTTGGATGCACCATCCCTGGAGACATTCAAGGCCAGGCTGGACGGGGCTCTGAGCAACCTGATCTAGTTGAAGATGTCCCTGCTTATTGCAGGAGAATTGGACCAGATGGCCTTTGAAGGTCTCTTCCAACCCAAACTATTCTATGATTTTATGGAGATACTGTCTGTGCATAGGTCTATAAATATCAACACGTGTTCTTCATATATCTGTCTCTTCAAGATCAAGTTGTGAGAAACTTGTCTTTCTATGGCACAGCCTAGCCACGGAGACACCTTTCCATGGAGATGATTCTTCAGATAAGGAGCATCTGTTCCAGGTAGCACACTAAAGCTAAAATTCTTTCTATGGCACATTTTCCCACAACATGGTTTATATTTACTTTGTTGTGTAGAGATCAAAACTGCTTCCCATGAGTATCCTTGTACTGTCTTCCCAAATATACTGAACCTTTGTCAGGGATGACACAAGAATTAACTTCAGGTCATGAGGAGCCAGCCCACTTAGAAAGAACAGCTGGGCTGACTTGCTTTCTAACAGGTTTCAGATCCTACATGTGAGGCAGTCTGAAATACCAATCCACAGGCACAGCTTCAGCTTCATTACTTCCTTTTTGACACGGCTTTGTTTTAAGTACACAGTAAAAAAATGCTTCAGATTTGACTGTATCAATTTTTGGCAAATCAAGTGGTAAGGTTTTTACCAAGTGGCTGGCTGTGTTAACATGTCCACTGAATGCTATGCTGAGAAAGCAGGCTTTAAAAGTTGGGGAGAAAATAAAGGTGCTCATCACATCAGCAGTGTGGAACTCAATCGTCTTTGATTTATAGAAAAGGGAGATATTTTATTAAATAACATATCTGAAGGAAGACATTTCTTCGATAAAAATTGCAATTTTCCCAAAACAGTGTGTAACTCATACAAAATCCATCTATTTTTTAAGAATGCACTCAAGATAGTCAATAGGAAAAATATCACCTCTCAAACATAACTTGCTAAAGGTTAAAACAGATAGGCTATTTACATATTTGACGAATAAATTCTACTGCAGAAGGTGCTCTTTCCATTTTTCATTTTCTTCCCTCTCACCACCACCACCACCACCACCACCACCACCACGACCTTTTTCCATCCAAAGAGGAGAGGACAGTTCTGGTAATAAAATGCTTGAAGTGTTTCCACCATATATATATTCTCTATACACTTCTTATACTTTACATCAGCCCTTTAATTGTAGATTATTTTTATATCTTGTCATGTTTTGTTCTGTTTTGGTGTCTTCCACAGCAACTTCTGTGTGTAAGAATTAGAAGATGTGATTTATTTTTCTTTCCATCACAATTTCTTGTGATGAGAAAATGGGATCAGATAATATAATCTGGTTAGTACTCTGTATCCCAGAGATTAATTATGGTATTTCTCTTAACATCTGAATGTCTGTGCAGGCTCCTTACTCCTGAAGAGGACAGACTGTCTTGAGAGAGATTGTTTTACCATGCCTTAAAATTTAACCTCTAGTTAATAAGGTATTTCTATGAGAGACCATGAAAATTAATCTCTTCAGTGGGATAAAACTGAAACCAGTTTTTAGAAGATCAAGAATCAAGAAGAGTGAGAAAATACCATTGAGGAACCATTACCTTCAAGTCTTAGTCTTGCACAGAAAATGTATTTCTTAAAATATATCTGCAAACTTTACTCCCTTGATAAAATTAATCAAAGCTTTTCACAGAAGTCTTTTTCATGCATTTATAGGCTGGGTGTTGTTTTGACTGCAACTTTTAGTGGGAGGAGAAAAAGGGGAGAACAAATTTTCCTCAAAACTTTTCACAAAGTTTTTATTAATATCATTATGTTTATTAACATTTTTGTCTACAATTTTAACTAAAATTAAACAATATCTTGCAGAAACATCTGTGGTAATGGATTCAGTTCAAAACTAACAGAAAGTGCTTCAACATATTTTGTTAACATCTCTAGTTTTGTGCACACTTCAAAAACTTGCATTGGCTCAAATTAAGCACTGGTACATTATCTGAGCCTTACATGATGCATGTGTTTCTTTTCCAAAGGGGTTTGGAGTTGGTCTTATGGTTTGGGATTATTGATAAAGGAATAGCACTTATTTTGGGCAACAGCTGGGGCTCAACTATGTTGATAAGAAGTCTTTGTATAAGGGCAATGTATGATTTACTTGGAGGCTGGGTGGTTTATTTCTTTTCATTTTTAACTGTTTCTTTTCCAGTTTCTTTAACAGTAAGACTTTGTTCATTCTGAATCCCAGAAAAGCATGGTTTTGTCCAGGATTCTTTTCTCTGTTGAGCAGCATGTAATAGCTGCTGGGGAATTCTAACCCAGAATAAAAGTGGCTTGCACCACCTCACTCTCCCTTATTCTTCCCAAGAAGAATTACTTTGCTTTGAAAGCATGCTAATTATTCTGGAATAAAGTAATATATGTTCTATATACTATATTATATTATTATTATATATTATATATATTATATTCACTATTCTATAGTGGTCTCATGGGAGTGGGGGTATGTTGAAGTTACTACTGAAGAATACTGCTAAAGTTTCTCCAGTTATTTTTCTTATTCAACTTTACTTGCTTTGTAAACAAATCCTTTTACTCTTCTTTTTAGAGAAGAAAATAATTACGAGCAGGTGAAGGTTAAAATCGAGGTCCTCCATTTTAACAAGAAGTCTAGCAGTTTTGTGAGTTATATCTCATTAAAGTGGGTATTATGAATTTGCCTCAATCATCAGCTTGAAGGGTGTTTTTCTTAATAAATATTAGTTCCTTATGATAGAGTAAAGCAAGTGCAAGAGTGAGGGAATTAGTTGGCCAGGTGAATAGCTGGTCCAAAGAGCAAGTCGAAAGATTGTGCTTCTTTGCAAATGGTTCTAGGTAGGGAAATCCTCTACAAAATCTTAATGCCTTCTCAACTGGTAAGAATACTTAGTTAAGCAATGAACATGAGTAACGCAAAGCTGCCATATGGCATACTGAGTAGTTTGAAGAAAAGGAATCCTACTATCCTATAAAAAAATATATTTTGTATGGCCATGGTATCTTAAGCTGTTCTAAACTGGATCATAGTGATCTATCCTCCCTGTAACGATCTGGAGTTTTGTAAGACATTGAATTTCAGCTGAAATCAGCAGAGGTGCTACAGAGCTGCTACTGATTCAATGTTCAATTCCAAGTTGCTGGGATCTTGGAAGTTTCCTAGAAGAGTTTTTGGGAAAAAAAAAAAATTAAATGTAGATGGCACACGTCATCTTGTTGGGGTATCTGAGGACACAGGTTTCCTCCCTAGCACCTGCAATATGTGGATGAAAACCACGTCCTCCTGCATCATATTTTGCAGGAATACACTGAGCTGGGAGAAACCACTGTCATTAAGACTTCTCACATCACTTTTTTCTTCTCCATCTTCTTTGTGTCTGCACAGAATTTAAAGATTTTTCCATTGATGTGAGAAAATGGTGGAACTGCTGCATACAAGCTTCTAATATGAATTAAACAGGGATTTTGACACAAAGTTTGTGTTAAATCCCACTCCTCGAATTGCTGTCTGACTCTGGTGATGTGCTGGCATGTGTTTTCCACTATCTCCCCTCCTTCTAAAAGGAGCTATCAGTATGAAATTGTGGAAGGGGTGTCACAAAACCTTTTCTAAGCACAGGTGCAAATTATTTCTCTTTGGTACTTCATTTTCATGATTCCATGCCCTGAGGCTGATCCGAAAGATTGGAATAAACCTCATCAATGTCATAATATTTTTTACCGACAAAACTGTTAAGCTTAGAGGACACATATCCTGCAGAACACCTGATATCCCACAGAAGACTTCATAAATCCCATGCTTAGTCTGATGTGAGGCCAATGCTTTTGACTTCTAAATGCAAACCTATGACAAGTAACACACACATCCTCTGAACCGCATAATGGAATTACACAAAAATTAATGTGTGACAGCAGAAATAAATGTAATGAGGGCTTAGGTGGCCATAAGCAAAAAATGCCAACCGTATTTTTTAGTGGTATAATTAAACTTTTATTATTAAACTTTTATTATTTGGAAATACATCAGAGGTTTTATGTAAAGAAATCATGAGACATAGCATTTATCAGGCTGTAGGTCAAAGTCAGTTTCAAATTTAGAGTGTGATTTTTAGATGTTGCCTGTTTGACTTTTCAAGGACTAATCTTCCAGCTTTTGTGCCATGACAGTACTAAAAGGTTTGGTGATGCCAGCACCACAAGATGGTGCTGATGGCTGTCTGTCTGGACATGTTATTTGGCTATGCCAGAGATCAGACATGAGGAGTTCTTATGCAGTCAGGCATGCAAACTATGCATACTCAAGAAGAGATCAGCCAGAGG
The DNA here is from genome assembly GCF_036013445.1 of Caloenas nicobarica. Taxonomy (NCBI): domain Eukaryota; kingdom Metazoa; phylum Chordata; class Aves; order Columbiformes; family Columbidae; genus Caloenas; species Caloenas nicobarica. The sequence continues at coordinate 126,714,129 of NC_088245.1, forward strand.
CCTTTATTACCTATGAGACCCTGACTACAGGAGTACTGAGGAGAAATTGCCAGGCAGACTTTGGAAGCAGAACTATAACCCGTAACTTGATGAGTCTAGAAGATCCTGAACGTTGGCTCCAACTCAGGTAAGAAGCAGTAAGATATTAAAAGTCATCTCAGTTGCCAGAGTCAGAAGACTCTTTAATTACTCCCATTTGGGGTAGGATTTTGATCATGCTGCTGTGATTCTACTGATCCCCACACATTTGTTCCTTTCTGCTCTCCCCAGCCCTCCATAAGCTGGATTAAAGGCTAGTATGATTGATACATGCAAGAGGTTGAATTCCTCAAGCACCAGATTGGGGTCAGAAGGAATTTCCATTAAAAGCAAACTGGAAATAACCTGAGGAAGCCTGGAGGAGGAGCTGAGGGGGAAGGAAATGTGGGCTGAACAATAAAATATTTCTCCAGAGCATTTGGCATGGATCACTCTCATTTTCAAGCTATAAGCAAGCCCCTCTGACATTGCAATTTGGACGACCTTATTCCAGTACAGTTTCTAAGGCACTCCAATATGCTTTCTTAAGACATATAATGCAGCATGGAGAGGCCATAATTCCAGGTCTTATTTTGCTGAGGGAAGAAAAAATTCAGGACCCAGAAATGTGCAAGGAAAATCAAGACAGAAGGCACCTATGTTTTATCCATTTCCACAGGAAGCAGAAAGCTCCAACCACTCCTTTTATTGGAGGGTGAAGGAAGGAAGGATTTGGTTTTCTTTATTTTTAGATGATTGCTTGCATGGGTTTGTTTTTAGTGGTTTTCTGTGATGTTGCACAGCTAAGTAAATTACAAATACCCCTCTAGCCAGGTAAGTCTTGAGTAAAGATACAGCCTGTAATTACAATATTATTATATGGCACATTCGTTTGAAAGAGTAAAGAACAATCCCTTTAAATCTCACTCACTGCTTTAATTTCCTTCAGAGAACTGGTGCCTTAGACAGGAGACGTATGTAGTGAGACACTGGACCATACGCTGAAATGACCTAAACTACCAGAACTTCATTTACTAACGATGCTAATGTAGTGTGGGCTAGATGAGAGAACAGCCATCAAATATGACTAGAAGATTGTTAGCACTCTTCTCAATTCTCCATAGTCATTCTTACACCAGTTTCATGGCAGACTCTAGCTAAACATCCAAGGAGGGGATTTCCCAGTATCATGATCTAATGTGGTCATTGTGGTTTAGTATCTGGAAATGCAGGAGAACACAGCTGAAAATATAGCCTACATGAGAACAAAGAGGGTCTGTTAAGGCTATTGAGTGAAAGAAAACTGTGAAGTTCTTGACATGGTTCACTTCAAATCATAACCACAAAATATTAACAATAGATTTTTTTCCAGTGCCTTTTCCATTGTCATTGGGGAATTTCAACCAGGGTGCTTTCTGGATACTCCAGGGACCAAGTTTTGCTGGGATGTCTATTCTGTACTGCACAATACATGGCAAGTACTTCATATGAATGGCCTTTTGCATCTATAGCATCTGGAAGCAGGGGTTAGAAACAAGTTAATATTTGTTCGATGTTATCATTTGTGTTATTGCTATCTGGTGTACAGTTAAGAAAGTACCTAAAATTATTCTGTTACCACCTGGCATTTTCTGGCAGAGTAAAATGTTGAATTTGGCCAATATAAGAACTGCACAGAGAGAGTTTAAACACATTCAGAGATTCAACTAATGCTGCACAATCTGAAGTGTCTTTGGTAGTATATATGCATCCCAAGTGGAAAAATGGGTGGAGGGTAAGAAAGAAATGTTGAAGAAATATATTTGGAACTTCAAAGATGATCATTACAGGTTTTGATTTGCTTGCAAAAGGAATTTTAAGTAAACAGAAACACTGTAAAAGTAGGAATTGAAAAAGATGCAGTACATTAAAACCAAGCAGAATCGAACATTGGCTGTTTTCTCTCAAAAATGCAACAAATCTGTGATTGATGAAACCAAAAGCTCAGTTTAGAGATCAGATTAAGCAGTCAGTACAAATTTATTGCTTTTGGATTAAAAGTAATCACGCAACATTTGTAATCAACAGAAGAAAAAGAAAATGTGATATTTGTAACCAAGAAGGAACTGAATTAATTTCTACATCTGTTTATGCACCCTCAGTGACTCTAATCATTCCTGACACACAGGCATCAGGTCATGGACTTTTTTTTTTTTTCCCCAGCATTTCTTCCCATACACACACTTTTGGTTTTAAAATAAAAAACTCCTTTCTGGCAAAGTTAGGATGGAAGAGAAAAAGCATAATATTTCATTTTAAAGTCTGATAGGAAGCCAGTTTAGGGACATGGCTGCAGCACATTATGCTGTGAACTTGGAGACCTCAGCTGTGGAACAAATCAATCTGGATTTCTCAGCCCCCTGCTCCACACAGGGGAAGGGTGGGACCCCATTGCTTCACTTTCAGCATCCCTGGCAAAGAGCTCCTGGAGCAGCCTTCCTCTTGGCTTTGGGGAAAAGGCCCTAGCAGCATCAGCCTTCAGAGAGGAGGAGCAGTGCTCATCAAAATGCATAAGTTGAATAATCAAGTTAATGAGAAGCAGGGCTAACACAGACTGAGGAGACAATCACTGGCACAAGCAGGTGGTCAAGCTACGCATCTTACGTACAAGGTGACACTGAGTGTCTCTTGGTGGAGAGAAGTTTTCAAGGAGATTTACAGTCCTACATTTTGCTTTCATAAGTCAATAGTTGTGATATTTAAATGGCCTTTGCTTGAACTCTGTTAATAGGGAGATATGATGTGTAATAAATAGAGAACAGTGTTGAGTTTAGAGGGAGGAAATTAAAATGTTTTTGTTTGTTTAGCTCAAAACAAAGGGGAGCGAATGAGGAAATAAGCTTATGTTAATATTGTATCAAGACTTTTTTTCCACTGAGAGACTAGCAAACATAAATAAATGAATTCTGCCTGAAATGAAATGCAGCAGGTGACTATTAGAGGGTTCAGATTTTCCCATTGGGTTGCAATTTCTGTTATGGAAGTTGAGAACATAAATGCATAACTACTCTGGAATTCATGAATCTGATTTAACTCTGTGTGATTTATTAAGAGCTGGAAATTGAAACAATTCTGCTGATTTGCTTATTTTGATTGGGGGTGTGAAATTCCTTCCTTGGTTTTAAAAAGTATTTGAAAAATGTAAGGTAGAAAAAGAACAGCTCAAACTTCGACATTGTCAGGAGAGAAGCCCATTCAACTGTGATGCTGTAAAATTAGTATACGCATCAAAAGCACAAAGTGAATTACCTTTTAAAAGCAGTTTAATGCGTGAGAGAAGCATGTCACTGTCCAGAGCTATGTGACCAGATCACTGGAGCCTGAGACAAAACCCTTGTCTGAAATGCTTTCACTGAGGTGAATTACTGCTAGCTTGGAGAAAAATGATCTTTTTATTTTTTTTTTTACTCTGTTTAAATTGAAATATCTGGCTTCCTTCACAAAGAATACTAAAAACTTTGGGAACCTCTCATTTCGAACAGAGGGCAACTTTTTAGTTTGACTAGGTTAATAAACTTTGTAAAAACAATACTGCTAGGAAGGAATTATTACCACCATATAGTACCATGAATGAGTATTTAAAGAAAAATTGAACCCCAATACTTGGCTATGAACTAGATCCTGTAACCCAAATTACCGGATTTGCTCATGGACTGAAGCTTAGCTTGCTGATGCAGCAGGTTCCTAGAAACTGCCCTCTAAAAAAACCAAGATGGTCCTCTCTGTATGCTGAACTTGTGAAAGTAGAAAAGCTACTAAAAAGACCATAAGATGAAAACCAAGGTGACAGACATGTTTTCTTTTTTTTTCTTTTATCAGCAAATATCACAGAAATTATTTTCAACTGATTTATGGGAGTTCACTGACACAGGTCAGAACAGTTAGGATAAATAGGGACTTCAGGAGTATTACAGAATCGCAGAATGGTTGGGGTTGGAAGAGACCTCTGGAGACCATCTAGTCCAACCCACCTGCTAAAGCAGGTTCACCCAGAGCAGATCACACAGGAAGGTGTCCAGCTGGGTCTTGAATGTCTCCAGAGAAGGAGACTCCACAGCCTCTCTGGGCAGCCTGTTCCAGTGCTCTGGCACCCTCAAAGTAAAGAAGTTTCTCATATTCAGATGGAACCTTCTGTGTTTCAGTTTGTTCCTGTTGTCCCTTATCCTGTCATTGGGCACCACTGAAAAGAGTTTGGCCTATTATAGTTTGTTGATTCCCTGGCCTCAGGTATTCTGCCAGTGGGTGTGTCTTCCACTTGAAGATGGACAGTCCTTGGGTCTTGCAACTCCCAAACTATAGAGCTGGATTCTGTTACTGAAGTAGCAATCTGAGAAAAAAAGCAGGGAATGTAGCATTTATATATATATACTTAATATTACATAAAATAATCCAGATCAAAACAGGTGCAAGAAACTCAGCACATACATAATGGTTACACTAGGTCTGCTGGCTTGGAAGTAAAGTAGAATAACTGACTTTTTGCTTCCACATTTACATTTGTGCCAAGGTATTTGTATCAGCAGATGTAAAGGAAAAAGAAACTTGTTTTTAATAATATACTGATTACAGCAAAAAAACAGCATCTATTGGTGTTAGTGCACAGACACCACGTTGACAGCACGTGTTCTGCCATGTTAGGCCCTGCACAAACACTTACTGAAAGTCCACAAATGATCTATGGAAATGTGAGGTTGCCTTTTCACCACGGTTCATTTCAGAGAATAATGGGAAGGCTGAAGCCCTCTTCATTTTTATGCGCTGTAACAATCAAATCCACTTAGGGAGATGTGCTGCTTCAAGTGCTTTGGTAAGGCTAGGGCAGCTCAATTTGCTCATGTAGAGAAGCCCAAGCACAGCCCTGGATCCAGAGATTTATCTAGCTAAGGCTCAAAGATGGAAATGCATGGGACAAATTGAAGAACTAGTATCCACAGTTAACAGAAGACAGCTGAGGAGATGACCTCGGTCTTTAACATCTAACTAGGTTACAGTCTGACCTGTTGAAATCCCAGGACTGCTCACAGCAGCAAAGTTAAGGCTTTGCATAAGTGTTTTCAGGAATGGGGCCTGAACTATCTACCCAACATCATAGAGGAAATCAGTAGCAGTGTTATGAATTGAACACAGATTTTCTGAACTTCCACTCAGCTCCTCAACCAGACAACTAATCCTTCTCCTTCAGAGGCAAAACGTTGCTTGAAAATAAACTCAGGATTTCATGTCATCTACTATTATGTCAAGAATATTTTGAAAATTTGTTGAATCTTTTTTTTTTCATATGGACACTTTTACACTATTTTCTACCAGCAGAAAGCTTCTTCAACCCTGCAGTTTTGTGGTTTCTGATCTAATGTAACAAGGGGTAACATTGCTTGAAACTCTCTCATTAGCAGCTAGACAGCAATGGCTTGCAACAATCAATCTTCCTGAAGAACTTCATTCAAGCAAGTTAAAAAATATGCTGAATAAACAAGGGAATCATTTTGAAAGATAAAATATTTCAAATACTAGCAGTTATTGTGAAAAAATAAAAAGCCTTAGGAATAAAAACAAAAAAAATCCAGTTTGTTATATCATAATTATATTATTGCCTTGGAACAATCTATCTATTTTCTTTCTGAGAATTTTTTCAAGCAGTTGTTTTTGAGCAATTTTCCTCATATGAATAATCAGTCTTTTGAAGCATGACTCCAGTGTAAGGTCAAAGTTGTTTTTTATATTCTCCAAGCAGCTGAATTGTTCTCTGCTTATGTAATACAGATGTCAAGCTGCTTGAAATGCTTGTGCACTTTTGTGACTGCTAAGGAAAAGCAAGTACACTCTACAGCATTTTATTTTGTCGATTTGAAATTTCTTTTCTCATTTTAAATGAATTTTTAAGTCCCACTAAGCTCATGTTCGTGCAAAAACTGCCTTCATTACCAAAAAAAAAAAAAACAACAAACAGTAATTTCTAAGCTTTTAGCTAAGCTTTTTTCATCTAACTATGCTCACAGTGGGGTGACAACATTCCTCAATTTTTAGTGAGAACATTTCAGGCAATTTTGAGTCTTACCTGAGATACATTTTCACCTTGAAAACATGTAACATGTACAGGTAATTCTGATCTGAGAGAATTAACATTCGGTCCCACTGAGCCTGTGTAGGTTTCTCACAATTGAGATTATGTAAATTTTGTCTCTTAAAAGATATAATAATAGTAATTATTATGCCAAGATTAGGAGTAACAGGGATAGTGTAAAACATGTTTCAGCTGGGGTGGGTGAGAGAGGAGGATCAGATATATAGGCTATACCCACTGACTTTGTGTAAGCTTTGGAGTTTGCCTGTAATAGACTGAGACCAAATTTACAGCACAGCTCTGTACAGCCCATGTATGCTGGGACAATGCAATGTCTACATGACCAAAAGGCTTAATCTAAGATAAAAATCGCTATTGTTAGGGGTCCAGAGCCAGCCTCTGACAAATTGCCATTTAATAGCAGTTAGACTGCTCCCAGTAACACAGGGCTATTCAGTATATCACATGGAATTGCTGGCTCAGATTTCCACTAGCTCAAGGACCTTTGCACAGTTGTCTGCCGTTCTGTATAGATAATTCTAAGTTTTGCAGTAAGACAGCAAATATTTTCCCCCTTCTTCCCAAGTAAAGAAATTCTAGAAAAACAGCAATAAGAAGTTTTCCAGAATCTCATAGATGTCACTGGTTAGAGCTGGGAATAGAAAACCAGTTTGCTGGTAGAGCCACGGAGCTTTCAACTATAGAAAAAGGAAAAAAAAAAAAAACACCACAACTCAACTCCTTATATTTCATGACTAGCATATGTAGTGTGTTGTGTGAACCTTACATCCACATTAACAGCACCTTCACACCTTCACCTATTTTGATGGTAACAATTTGATCTAAATAATGTAATTGTAAAGTATACGTTCTCAAGAGGTGACTCAAAAGTCACCTTTTGCTAGAGATCTGTGCATTTAATCTCATCAACAATCACAGAAATTTGAGTTGCTTTGGTAATCTGTTTTATTCATCTTCACCTCATCCTCCTCTTAGCATGAGTTTGACAGGAAACTAACAAATTGAATTGGAAACTGCCGCTGCCAAATTTCTCAGTGTTACAATTTTAGTGGTTCCTGTCCTCTTTTAGTTAATTTGCAGATCAAAATGTATCTTCAATAGTACACAAAATCTTCCTTTTAATTGAGAAGTAGTGCATCAGAAGAGTTTGATTTCGTCATGAAGAATCTTATTTAGAAATGTGTATACTCACAAAAGATATCTACATTTGGTAGCTGAATTGGAATTAAATCAGAATATCTGAACCATATGTCTCCATTTTGGAAAAACGTTAATCTTTTTAATTTTCCTTGAAGAACATTTCTTTGGAAAGCAGATTTCTTCATAAACTGAGCTATCATATCAAAAGTTTGCAGCTCTGACAGGAAAGCTGCATTTCTCTAACAGCCTAAAATATGGCTCGTTTCTTAGCAGATCATGTACAGAAGGCAGTATCTGTCCATTCTGGGAAGTCTAAAGAAATAAATTTGCCATAGCTGAATGCAGCCTTCAGGCTGTAAAAGGAAACCAACTTCAGGAATAGAAAATTGACCCAGCAGGGGCAATGACAGGATCACAACTTGAGAAGACAGTATTGTTGCTGAAAATAAATTAGAAAAATAAATTAGAGATGGAAGGTAGGGACATATAGGTGTACATTCTGAAGAAATATCTAGAGAGAATGGGAAAGAATCAAAATGAAAATAGAAAAAGCAGGTATGACAGTAACACTGCCTTCATTGAGACCTTGAAATGAGATGTGCCCACATTTAGGAGCCTGAATTCTCTGTATGTCCAATACAAGGAACACTGCAATTGGCTACCTAGGTAGTTGCCTAAAATTAGACTAAATACAGCCTGAAGTACCTCTGAAAAAGGGTCTTTGGTAGAGTCTGGCTGTGTGAAAGAAGCATACTTATTCTATCAGCACTAACAGGCTGATCAGGTGAAATGCTTAATGGTATTTGGTTACAATAATCTTTACATCTATGGATGGAAATAGCAGAATAATAGACTAAATTAAATTGGACAATCAGAAAAGAACTGATGAAAACTAAGGCGATATAAATGAAAAAGAATATATGCTCAAGAGATTTAAAAGCAACAGAAATGACAGTTCAGGTACTGTTTTGAGAACTGTTGAGTTTAAGAAAGCCATTTGGCTATATGAAGTGAGAAAGCAGGCTCTGATGTTTCCAGAAACAAGAACAGAGAGAGCAGAAAAATTTAGGAGGGTAAAATGTAGGATGATACTTGAGTCAAACTTCTCATTGAAAGAAGAGAACTGGGAGGGGAATGGAAACACAGAGAGGAACGTGTTTTTCTCTTCAAAGCAAACAAAAAGTTAACACGATATAAGAGAATAAAAAAGATATGCTGAAGAAAGGCCAGAACTTTAAAGGGAACTTATGTTCCCATATTTATGAGATTGTATCATGAATATAATTTGAGCAGAGATATTCCCCACTAAACCCAAAATGTTAAATGATAGTTCTTCAAAATGTTTTCCAGTGATTTACATTTCCTATAATAGAAAATGTTATCCTTCATGAAAGCTCAGCTAGACTCAGTATTCTCCATCATCTCCCATTTTCTACTAGGTCTATATTATAATTTAACAACATTCTTGATCTTCATTTTCCCATCAGTCCTGAAGAACTACACCAATTTTCCCTTCTGTGTTTTCACCAGTATGGAAAAGACTCCAGTCCCTTGTGTGGAGTCCAAACCCAGAATACTTGCCAAGAACTCGAAGAAGTACAAAAGGGAGAGGCAAGGAATAGACCTGACTGTTCTGTGCTCTTCCTCCACTCAAATCAAAGAGACAATAGAAACACTTGTCCTTCTGAAGTCTTTCCCAAAATATCTCTGCATGTGACTATCACGTATTCAGTTACTTCTCATTAATTCTATTAAAGTATCATCTCATAAGCCCTAGTTCAAATGAATTCTACATTGACTGAAGTGTTAAGAGACATTTGTTTTGAGAAAGTCCTCTCTCCAGAAAGTTTTAAGGAAACTAAAAACAGAACAGGAGATCAAATTTAAAAATGACAGACTCCCAGGAATTACAGTATGTGTGTTGCCTCACAAAACCAGTCCTGATGCTTCAACTACATTAATTTTTGCTTTCCTTGAGCACAACACATTGCAATCAGCATACACGTTCTTCAGTAAACTACCACTCTTTATGCTGCCTCAGCTGCTCAGCCACTGTACATCATCAGCTCAGACATTACTTTTTACTTTGTCACACGTGGAAAATGTGTAGCACATAAGAACCCTTCTCTCAGCCCTAAGAGGCTCCAGAATACTACATACAAGTGGTAAATTATTCCGGCTGCTACAGTGGCTCCCTGACATAAGCATCTAGTTTGTGTCTCAGTTTTGGCCATGAAAGTAAAGCATCAGTTCTGAATTAAGTTCATTATACCATCAACAGACTTTCCTTTTGAGGGCCTTCAGTAGAAAACTCTGCTCGCTTTAGTTCAGGTACCTATTGTAGGAGAACTGGCCTAAATTAATAAGTGGCAGATTCAAATGCAAACAAAACAAACCAAAACAAAATTAAAATATTATATGTCTTCATATATTACCTAGCTGAACTATAGAATTCTTTGTGGATCCGAAGAGTTTAAATGGATTCAGAAAGCAACTGAATAATAGAATTAAAAGCCACCGAAGTTCATTAAGCATAAGAAGTGCTAGGTGATCTCCCAGCTACAAATTTCCAGAGAATGAGAGTCTGGGGGAGAAATACCCCTACACACCTATTCTATGTTCTTTCCTATGCATTGCTCAGAATAAAAGAAAGAACGTTGGACAAAGCTTTGCTGTCATCTAGGATGGCAATTGTTATGTAAGAGAACTTCTCCAAATGGTGAAAATTTGCATGAAGGGAAAATGTTTAAATCAAGTAAATTGACCACTTTCCCATCCTCTACTACATTTTATAATTGGCTGATTTCATAACATTCAGTTTTCTAATACAGTTCCTTTAAAGTAATAAACAACTTTTTTGGTAACATTGAGAGACAATGAACTAAAAACCATATGGGATTCCTTGTTTCTAGGCTGGTATTTAAATGACCCTTTTAGAGATACCAGCGCCAAGCAGAACTATGCCATCTGCTACTCTCTAACCAGCTTTTCTTTTCGTTCTCTGGCCTGCTCACTTGCTCTTATTGCTGACAAATGCCCATAAGCAAGCTGTCTAAGTGGGTGGAAGTGAGCACAATAGGGTATGAAGTGACACGATCAGAGAGAAATGTAATATCAGCTCAGAAGAGATGCTGCTGTTAAAAAGAGAGTCTCGCACCCCAATTTTCTTTTCTCTCAGTCATAATGTCTACAGCCAAACCTTGAAATGGGAATAAAAATCACCTCTGTTGGATATCCCCTTCACTTCATTCCTAAATCAGCTCAACTATTTTATATATATCATTCACACAGTCAATTGCAGCCATTTCCAAGACTTAGCTAGATTAGACACCTGTGTTTTTTGTATTTGATTAATTGTCTTTTTTACAGCTTTTACTTCAATTTTACATAGTAAGCTGAAAAATAAAAATTAGTGTTAGAAAGCATATTCCAGGAACTAAATATAGGATACAGCATGTATTAATTTACAAGAATACTACTGTGAAGTTATAGGATTTCTATAAGTTGACATACATGAAGCGTATTTGTCCTTTTGTATTCTAGGGAGTTAACATGATTAAGTTTTTTTTTAATCTGGCATGCCTTTTCATTATTGAATCTGTATGAAATCTTCCTAAATTCTCTTTATGCCCTTCCAAAAAATAATATGAGCCTTTTTAATGCCGTCTTTTTATTGCCTGGAATGTGTTGTCATTTTCTAAGTGGTTTTCAAGGTTGCAATTCATTAACTAAGAAAGTTCTGGTTACAAATACAAATCTCAAGAAATGAACGTAAGTGAGTGGAGTAAGGATCCACGTATGGCAAGTCCTTTTGAAATATGAGATCTTTCTAACTGAATTCATTCTAGATGCTGGTTTTGAATCCTATAATGTGAACTTCTTCCCCTTTGGCAAAGTCAAACTGACAAATGATGTCACTGAAATGAAACTCCAGCATGTGTAAGCATGGAATTTCTATTACTGCTTGCTTTAACTCAAAGGGGATTTTTTTCCGCAGAGCCAGTACAGGGGAAAGTTGAGGCTGTGTGTTCTGAATTTTCTTCCATAAGCAGTTTTGTGTATGAAATTTTGTGATTAAAAGCCAAATGTAGAACCCAGGTAAAAGCTGGATAGGCTGGCCTGTAGCACATGCAATCCTCTCCTTGCTTGAAGTACCATCTGTGAGAACAGACAGTGTGGGAACTGTCCAGGGAGAAACTGGGAAACCTCACTGCAAGACCAGGGCACACCTCACTACCCTGCTGTTAGGCACAGTCACTCTGATTTCAGCTGTCCATAGAGCCCTCCCATGGATATTTTACTGTTGCAGAGTGAGCAGAGAAGGAATATGTGACTGTACTCTGATCTGGTTTCGGCTGCGGTAGACTTAATTTTCTCGCTAGTAGCTGTTATAGTGCTGGATTTAAACACACTGATGTTGTTGCTAAGCAATGTTTATACCAAGTCAAGGACTTTTCAGCTTCTCTTATTGCCCTGCTAGTGAGGAGGCTGGGGGTGCACAAGAAATTTGGAGGGGACATAGCCAGAACAGCTGACCCAAAGGGATGGCCAAAGGGATATTCCATACCACATGACATCATGCTCAGTATATAAACTTGGGAGAAGCTGGCCAGGAGTGCAATCGCTGCTCAGGGATGAGCTGGGCATTGGTCAGTGGATGGTGAGCAACTGCATTGTACCTTCACTTGTTTTGTACATTTTTTTAATCATTATGAGTATTATTATCTTCTTTTGCTGTGCTATGAAAATGTCCCCATCTCAAACCACAAGTTTTACTTTTTTTCCAGTTCTCTCCCCTATCCTGTTGGAGGGAGAGGGGGTGTGAGCAAATGGGTGTGTGCTGTTTAGCTGCCTGAGGGATTGAACCACAACACACTCCTATCTGCACGTTTATACACACCCAGTTCACAGTCTAGGGTATTCATTTTTGGTAGTGGTAAAGGTGGATTTTCAGATAGAGGTGATGGGCAGATATCGGGGGAATCAGAAGGCCTTCACCTCCTACAGCTCTTTGAATTGCTGAATTCAGGCTGGGGTCTTGAATGTTTTGTTTCTTCACCGTAAATTCTCATCCAGACTACCGAGGCAGTAACTGAAGTAGCATTTTGAAGTGTTTGGACAACAAACTTATTGTGGTACTTGGAAACCTTGTTTTCAAGTGCTGAACTGAAATGCAAAAATCTGCTAAAGGAACAAGGAAAGTGAACTCCCAGCTTGCTAAAGAATACCTTCCCACTGAATCAAAGTCGAGCTCCACAGCCACTGGAGGAAGAGGTAAACTTAAATCGAGAACAGTGCCCTGAGGTCAAACTGAAGAGAATATTCAGCCATCTTCCTAGTAAAGTGTTGTCTGAACATGTCCAGTACTTTATAATACACACTATAGATTTTAAAATACCCTAAAGCTTAAGTCCATGCATTCAAATGTTTGCTATGCTTTTTATCTTTGCATAGTTTTGAAGAGCACCAGCATTAACTGTATTTCAGTAATGAATTTAGACATAGCTAATCAGTCCATTATGTGGTAAGCCTGGCGTTTAAAATCCGTAAGTGTGCCAGTCTAATTTTGGCAATTAATTTTTCTCTTTAGTGCATTTTTACAATTTCTTTTCAAATGAGCTCTCCAGATATACAAGTTCTTCAAGTGCTACTTCCAGTGTAAATTATCAGCCTTCCCACATTTAGGCACTGGAGATCAAGCTTTGCAAAACAGTCCTACATAAAAGAAGGAAAAATAAAACTCTGGGAGTTGCAGAAAATGAGTGTTTAAACTTTGTCTTAGCAGACTACTGGGGTAAAGCAAGGGAATATTTTTGGAAACTTTCTTTGCTTGGAAACAGAAAGAAATTGTCATTTCAGTAGTACCTCAGGGAGGAGAGAGGAAAGTTTATTTCAGATATTCCTTTGGAAATTAGAAAATACTATTTTCAGCCTGTCCCTTGTCATTTTCTAATGTCCATAGGAGGCAACTTATATGCTGTACTCTAAAACTGTTTTCCTGTTTTCAGGTGACTAAAAATTATTTCTATACCATATAATACTAGAGTCCTCCATGGATGCATTTTGGTGGAGATGGCCACTTTCTTAAAGGCATGGGTGGCATTGTCCGTAGAAGATACAGATGGGTGTAAAAGGAAGTCAGATTGGCCATGGAGATCATCTGGACCTAAAAGAATGTTTTCTCATATCCTGTTTATTATTTGGAGCAAATAAGGAACATCTGTGTTTAGAGGAAAGTTGATCATAGTGCAATTAGTTCAAAAAAATTTTTTTTAATTTATCTTCCACCCTTTCTAGATGTCCAGAATAGCATAAAAGTGATACAGTGTAATAATTCAGCTAAGGTGTAAACTCTCAGAAAAATCGTGTATGAGCTTAGACACTGTATTTTAGAATTGTCCTGGTATTTATCATGGAATACTGTTTCTTTGCTGGAAGCACTCAGGAGTAAAATAAAAAGTAAAAATACAGACACTGTAATACATTCCCCTTCTTGGAGGATAATGGTTTTAGATTTACATTTTACAATCCTACATAATAAAATTTACCTAAAACTAAGACTGTAAATGCACTGCTATTTGGAGAACTGATACAAGCACATATCCAGTATCCGAACCATCCCAAAAAGGAAGATGTTGAAAACAAATTTACTTTTACTTATCTAGAATATTTACTTCATGAGTTTAATTCAGTCACTCAGTGTCATTTGAGATGCTGTACATCACCCATCAGCACTGGGCAGGCAGATGCCATACAGGGTTTGTAGAAGATATTTCTTGTCAAGTGCAACAGGATGGCAAGAAGGATACTCTTTGGTACTGGTACCCATGTGTGGGAAAGTGAGAGGAGCCCAGAGAATTCTTGTCCATTAGTAATTCAAAGACTCATAAACATATACAGTCAGATGTGTCCATCTATACATACCCTGCCCCAACCAAACTCGCAAGACATAAACAAAAATGAGCAAAGCTAGTCAATTTTTTAAAAAATCATCATTTCAGGTTTCCACAACAGGTTTCAGTGGCTCTTACAATTTCTGTGATTCCTGAGTCACTGTGCTTTTTAAAAATTTGCATTTTTTCCTTTGCTATTTTCCAAGAAAAACTGATCCAAAATAAATCTCTTCAGGTTACTTCAAAGTACTGATTTCTGCTGTATCTGAGCAGCTCTAGGGGTGTAGAAAAGCACAGCAGAAGGCTTCAATGATAAAATGACTATTCAATTATCAGCATTTAGTGACAGTATCTCTGTGTCCAAGAACAATTATGAGGAAAAAAATGACAAGATGTCGCATGGTTGAGTAATAAGTGTAGTGCTGCATTAATTTCTGTACTTCTTTTGTATGGGACAGAATTTGGCTAGGAGTGCAAGTTCTCAAGGCTGGCTGAGATTTCTTCTTGTTCTAAGGGGAGAGAACTTATGTTAATAAAATGAGCTAGGAGATGAAATAAGTTACTTTTCCTATCTAATCACCACTGCTCATCACCAAAACTGATCACCCAGATTTTTACTGCTTCTGCGTCAGTTAGATTATACAGTCGGATTTTTGCCATAAAGGCTTCCTTTGCTGTCTGAAGATTCATGATGACTCTGACTTTACCATGTTAATATCATGGCATTTCCCTGATTTGTTCTGGGAAGATTTTTATGGAAAGAAACAAGTTATGTATCTGCATGAGAGCCTCATCTTAATCTAGATTCAGTACACAAAAGCTTGTACTAGAAATCCTGGAACAAAAAGACAATGTTTTATAATAGTGTTTCACCACTGTTAAGTAAGACATCACTTTACATCACTTATCCTTGGGTGATACCAACAAAAGTGAAATCAAAAGTCCAGCTGGAGCACTGGAGCAGTGCACAGAGCCAGACAGGCATTTAGACATGCCCTGCTGGAATCAGAGCAAGAAGAGAGAAAAGTAGCAGTCTAATACACTGATGGAGTAATTTCTACATTTGGTTTGGTCACTGCTTTACTCTGATAAGGTGCTTCTTTGCCTTAGAGCTGAGACAATCTTCCATCATCTGTACAGGCATGGCAGCTCTTTGGAACAGGGAAATATAATTGGGTCAAGAAATCCATGCCCTAACACAGGATTTAGGTCTGAGTCAAAAGGAAGTTTGGCTGCAGTCTGCCATCATGAGGCCACTGCATTTTTAAATTGTAGTGCAACTGCCACCAATTTTTTATTGTATTAATTAGAGTTTTAATGCCTACTAACAGTTGTATACATACAGATATACCAGATGAAGCATCATATTCCAAAAGAACCTACACAGTTGAACTGGACACTCTTTAAAGTCTTAGGTATATTTCATGAAACCATTAAGGAAATACATTTCTTAAACATATATTTCATTAAACCATTAAGAAGAATCCATCCAGTTCTACACTCTGCAGCTTACAGGGAGCAACGCTATGAGGACCTGAGAAAGAGGGCAGGAACCAGCTTACTCAAAGTTCAGGCAGGTCTCTGCCAGCAGGTTGTGTATTTTGTGGGCTTTGAAGGCTGTTACAGCCTTTGTGCCTGTGCAGCTTTTACAAGGGCAAAGTTAACTCCTTTCTATGCAAGGATCATCTTGTCACGTGCACATCTCTTGTTTTTAGCCCCCCGTGCATTTTATTCCTATGAAAAGTGTGGGTGATCTGTTACATGACTTGGACATCTTCTGCAAGGAAAGCAGGAGCAGTATCTGACATCCTTTGCAATGCTCTGTTTGATCAACTGTTCCTAATTTCCCCAAATTGGTCCTTTTCCTAGCCCCTTTTTCCTTTGTTCTATAATTAGCCCCACGTGTTCCTATTTTTAACTCTCCTAGTCCTCAGGCCCAAAACATGTTTCTGATTGCAGATGCTGCCCTTCTTTGAACTTTTGCTGCCCTGACTCAGCTGCTGAGTGTCCGAGCACTGAACTACCCTGGTGCCAAGCATGGCTCTGAAACACTCCCTCTCTGCAAGCCGAATTCACTGGTTTGGGGCTTTGACCACCTCAGCATACCATCACAGCCAGCAGGAGAGAAGGACAATGTACATGGGAGGGCAGGTTGGACTGGAGGGAGGAGGCCACTGTGGCTAACTGTCCATCATTTTCGTCTCATCAGTACTTATCACAGGACTGATGTGAGCCAAGGACTTCTCAGGAAGTCCAGAGTTTCAGCTGTTTGAAGTCCTCTGACTCTTTATGTAGCACGCAAGTGCTTTTGCTATTATTTTGCTGTGTGTTGCCATGAAAAGTGAATTTTAATACAAATGGAACTATTACAGTTACAGGACAACTTTGAGGGAAAAAAAAATAAAAAAGCACCACCTGTCCTAGTAAAGCAAAAGGGAGGTAAAAAGAGAAAAAGTGGGAAAGAGTACAATGAGGGCAAGAGAGAACAGTACAGAGGGATAGCAGCACTACAGTGAGCATGGAACAAGCAAAGAGATACTGGGAAGAGAAAGGAAAAAGAAAAAAAAAGATAAATTGGAGGAAAACAACAGAGAACAATCAAGGGGAAATGGATACAAAGTGAGTGAAAGAAATCACCCTGCATCTTTTTTTTTTTTTTAAGTAGAAAAAACGCCTGAAAGATTTTCAGGCTGCTCACAAGGCTGTTCTAACAACACTACTGGCAGCACCCTCGCAGGCTCCAATACCCCTCCAGGAGGTGCAGTCCCAGCCATGATCACAGGTTAGCTGTATCCTTGTGCTGGGACATCTGGCTCAACAGTAGCTGACTTAGGAACCCACGAGACAGTTAATTCAGTCTCAGAAGCTGCATGGCCCCGTGCTCAGCATTACTCATCAGTCTGTGGGAGGAGTGCTGGAGTTATATTTTTGCTAAGAGGTTATTGGCCACGGATACTGTCACTCCTGCAAGGAGGCTGTGCATGTGGGGAGCGCGGGCTTGGGCCAGACCGTCCTGTCCCGTCCCATTCTGTTCCTGCTGTTCATCCAGCTGCTCTGATCTTCCTCGTAAACAACCTAATTATTTGGTTTGGGTTTTTTTTCCCTCTTGCTTGATTCAGGATTCCAATTCCTTTTAGCATAACAGGAAGGATATCAGACACCTGGAAAATTTGCATTTTTTCCAGTTAGCATCGTGTTTTTCTTACTTATTTTTCATAGAAGGAATAAGGAAGAAAATTTTCCAATTGCTTTTTCCTATTTCTTTTCATTAGTCACTATGTCATTGCCTGTCTATAGCTGTCCATTACAGCCTTGTGACTTGTCTCCAGCAGAGTATAAATAGTCTCTGTTTACCTGGTTCCTACTTTTGTTCCTGTTTAAAATGCAGTAACCTGAAGGATGTCTGCATTTCATTGTGGGTATCATTCCTGTGTTACAAAGGTTACTAATGAAAGACCACATAAAAAGACTCACTTTTGCCTCATTTTGTGGTGGTGTTCTGTGAGCAATTCCTTCATTGCTACCTTTCTAAGATGAGGTAGAATATTCGTCATGAATACATGACAGAGACAGAAAGAACTCTGACACATTTCTCTTTGAGAGACTGTATATTAAAGATTGCCTATAGCACATACCTTTACATCTAGCAATTAAAATTGTAGAAATTCATTAAAAGACAAAGTAAGTGGTAGCGGGGTATTTCAAGCAGAGATAAACCACAGGAATGTAGTACCAGTGGGCAATTCTGAGGATCTCCATGGGATCTGCTTTTTCCATATACATGGTATACGCATTTAGGTTCTATACATGGGAAGAAAAACGAGTGTTTGCTTAAGGCAAACTGCAAGGTATTTTTTGCAGTTGCTCAACAGGATAAATCTGTGTTTAATATTTTTTGTATTAACATTTTTGTATTTCTGATATCAAGTTAAGATCATATTGTACCGGCGTAACAAACTGACTAGGAAGGACAAGACCTTTGTATCATGCATCTTTGCACCACGATACAGCATTGCCATGTCATGAAACCTAAAACACAACTGAGGAGGTTAATTTGAATTAAAGAGGTAGCAAATTTGTGTCAGAATTATAAAAAAGTTCAGATGCGACTCTGCCACCAGAGATGGATTCACAGCGAGTCAAAGAGGATCTGAACTAGGGAAAGAAGGTTTTCAGAGACAAACAGCTGACAGTTGTATAATTTCCAGTACATTTCAGTGATCATTTTGTCCCTTCAAAAGTTTTCCTGACTGGATCCTGGAAAGCTACTATAAATCTTAAAGAATGCAGAAATTCTTTTGTGAAGGTACATATTTTTCTGAGGTATGCATAGAGCAATTTTTGCATTTGTACTCATTATATCCCTGTGATGTAGACAAAATCCTACCTAAAAAAATGTCCCTTTTTGCTGTCCATAAATCAAAGGTAAAAAAGTGAGAGTAATAATATATCTGTGCAATGACATACAAAGAGAAAAAAAAACAGATGGCAGTGCAGTGGTTTGCTCAGATTACACAGAAATTATCCTCCAAAAAGTCACCCCTTAAAGTTTAAAACCTGTCTTTTGTTCTAATTCTTAGGCATTCTTTAGCCATGTTTTCTGATACTAAGTTTACTCCAGCATGGTGAAGAAAAAGGCCTGTGTATGAAGTGCTAAGTGCAACCACACACCAACCTATCACTGACTGTGAAATAAAGAACAAAGAATGTAAGACTTTCAGTGGAGAAAAACTAGCAGTATAGAAATGTCATTGAAAACTCTTCCTTTTCTATTTAAAGGAGAGTTAGAGAGAAGACAAAGTCCTAGCTGGACATAAGGAAAGGCTGCTTCACCATGACAATGGCCAAGCACTGGCACAGGTGCCCAGGAACACTGTGGAGTCTCCATCCTCAGAGACTTTCAAAATTCAGCTGGACAAAGCCCTGTGTAATTCTGCAATTAGCCTTACTTTTACTGGAGTTTGGAATACAGAGCCTCTAGAGGTCCCTTCCAACTGAATTTTTCTATGGTTTTGTGGTTCTGGAATATCTCACTGAAAACCGTTCCTGAAGAATTCAAAATAACAAGAAGCAAATCACACCCAGACTACTGGGTATGCTTTCCTTATGCTCCAACTGTGCCATGTAATGGAGGGAGGTCAAGAAAGGTTAAAATTTCACATTTCACTGCCAGCAGCTGGCATTGTATAAAGAAGGGCAAAAGCGAATGGTTGCTTAAGTTTTCCTAAACTAGTTGTTGGCACATGCAATTGCCCACTTTTAAAAACAGATGTATTTTGTGGGCACAATTTGACATCCATCTTACTCCATGGCCATATGTAATACTCTCATGGTTATGCTGTCGCTGAAAAAACTTCAATGCTGGCAGTCTGATCCTGAAATACAGTACGGATACCAGGGAGGGACGAAGTCCTTCCTCACCCAGTTCAGGAGGGAGCCGCTTCCCAGTGACAGTTGTGCTCTGCGGGGGCCCTCACGTTTCCATCTCAGCTCACCGGGACTACTGAGCACTTGCTTCACAGATGGCCTGCACATGCATGACAAATCTAATGTATTCTGGGCGTACTGTGCGCATGCAGCAGCCATTTGTCCTGGACTTCTGGGTGTCAGGCTGCCTGGTTCAGCAATTGCCCCAGCTGGCCTGCCTGCCATCTGGAAACCCCCAGACACACAGCCAGACTCCTTTCCCTCTTTTCCTTCTTTCCCCTGCCACCTTGCTCCTTCCCTGCCCACCCTCTTTTGGTTAGCTGTGCTCTGAGGAAGTTTTTGGAGGGGTGAGCTCTTCAATTCCAGAGCATAAAGGGCTGGTGACCTTGGTAAGGTCAGGGCAACAGCTCCATGCATCATTTCCTGCAAGGCACAGCTGTGTAAAGACTGGGCAAAGCTTATTTCTGCACCACTGCTTAAAATAAGCAGTGGGCTGCTAAAGCAGGTGTTTGGGTTTCTTATTTAAGATAAGTGTGATGTGGTTTGACTATAAAGTGGACGGCTGTTTCTTGAAGGGAAGTGTTTTTCCAAAGGAGAGACCTTATCTCTAGTAAACTGATATTGGTAAATGGTTCATTTTAAATTAATTTTTCAGCAAATGATCGTAGTCATGTAGTTAGATTTGTGAGCATTTTCTGATCTTTCTGCACTAAGCAAAGGCCAGGCTTGGAACTCCGCAGTTCTTGGCCCTCAGGCTAACAGTGTTACTCTGTGATTATACTATGTAATGTAAAATATTGATGACTGAAGAAAGGTTCATTATCAAACCAAGGTCCATGCTGTCTTCTGTCAGCTTGTACCCTGGCAAAGATCCCAAAGTCAATGTGAATTTCGTGCAATTACATCCAAAAGTGGCTAAATCCAAACATGTGGTGCCTTCTCAGCTTTTCTGTCGAGAAAAAAAGACAGAGAGAGGGGTTACATTTCAAGTCCCAAAATTGTAGGGTAAACAAAGCTGGAATCCACTGACTGACTGCTCCATTTCTGAGGTCTTCTGGCAGCAGGCATAATATACAGTGTCCTCCGAACTCATCAATGGAAAATTGGCATGTCTGCCATCTATACTGGTGCATCTGTTATTCCATTTCTTTTGAGATCACTAACCACCATTAGGAAACTAGAATAAATGTGTACCTAGGAGAAGAAGTGAGAAAAATTACTTACCAAGTCCTGACTGTTCCTTGGAAACTTTTGCACATGTAACCAGAGAGAATATTACAAAATGATCGTGGGTTGTTTTACGGGTTACGGAAGTGAAGAAAGCACTTGAGTCACCACCAAGAAAAGAAAAACAACCTAAGAGGAAAAGACCACCTACAGCTGATGAGGGGTCAGACACCTGCCTTTAATTGAGTGCCTAAAGAAAAAGGTATATGGCCACCCTTTAATTTCTAATGAGTTTTGACTTGCTTTGACACAAGCTATGTGAACTGCCATATGTGCTGTTAGTTGACAGTAAGAAGGAAATTCTTATGCTGAAGCATGTTGTGTATCTGTGCAGACTTGAAGCATGGTCCAAAAATGTGAAAATGAGAATAAAAGCCTACCTGGCTGAACATAAAATGGGAGAATGTACAGTACAGGATACACTGGACAGGTATACTAATCCTGTTGATTGAAGGGCAACAGTGGAAGGACCTTTGTCACGAAACTGCTCATTCTGTGTCTTTCTCCTCTTCCCTGAAGCTAATGAGGGAGAAGATTGTGATTTTATGATCTAGTATGGAAAAATACATTACTTGTTTACCTGCTTGGAGCTGAAGGAAACATAGATGCAAGATTAGAAAAGGTGAACCTCAGCCCTGATATTTTTTTTTTTTTAACTCAGGCTGCCTACCTTCATTGTTTCCTACATCATTGTACTTTCAACACTTTCTCCTGAAGAGTTTATCCTAAATATACTGTGCCCAAGATCCCAGCCCGCTTTGCATTCCTGCCTTTCTGTCACTGCTAGAAATATTATTGCCCTTCTATCCTACTGAATTAGAAAAAAGCTGACGTCTCTGACTGCTTTGTCCACCACCTCACACATTTAGCTCTTCTCGGCCCTCCTCTCA
The DNA here is from genome assembly GCF_036013445.1 of Caloenas nicobarica. Classification (NCBI taxonomy): domain Eukaryota; kingdom Metazoa; phylum Chordata; class Aves; order Columbiformes; family Columbidae; genus Caloenas; species Caloenas nicobarica. The sequence continues at coordinate 126,735,845 of NC_088245.1, forward strand.
AGCTATTTCCCAGATCTTGTTCCACTGCCCAAACAGCTTTTCTCTCTTCCCTCACCTCTCCCCATCACAGCTTTCTCTCTTCTTGAATGCACAAGTGCACATGAACTTTCTGCCAAAACCGTCTTCATAGCTGCTCATTCTGCCTGTCAAACCTGCCTCCTCAGGCCATTCATTGCCTTCCCCTTCACTACCTGATCTGCTCGAGCTCTTACTGAGAGCCAGGGAGGCCTCTCAGCTCTGCCCTGCTCCCACGGAGTCCCCCCTTGCCAGACATACGAATGGCCCTTTTAGCTGCCTCTTGCACCAGCTTGAGTGTTGCCATTACTGCTGTGCTCCTGCACAAGTCATAACGTTTTTACACTACTGTACAAAAGCCATGTTCTTCTCCTCCTCTAATGGACTAAGTAATAGCATGATGAGCACTGCCAGTATCTGGTCTATTAATCAAATGATTTTATATGGTTTGAAGACTATATTACTTTTTAAGCCAGTGCCATCACATAATTCAGACAGTCAGCCTACTAATTCATATTAACACCATTACTTCACTCATAGGCCTTTTCCAGTCCTTTCTGTTATAGCTGCACATTTGCCATCACAATCCCGAAGAACTTTTTGAGCTATTTTATTCTTGCTGTTAATGTTCTGCAGTGTCTGTTATAGGTATCTTGAGATAAAGAGAGAGAGATGCAGTTCCTGAGAGAAAAAATCAAGACTCTAGAGTGAGCATACCTCAGAGAGGAAACTTACCATCAGTTAATTGACTTTAGGCCAGTTATGGATCTATTTCCTTACCAGTTTATTTTGTAAATCCAAAATCCCTGAAAGACTACAAGCTTTGATTTGATACAAGGATTTTTAAACCCAGAAAATGATGTTATTTTATCATAATTTCTGGTCTAAAACTGCTCTTCCTTTAAATCAGAATCCATCAGATCATAGCAGTCTAAGATCAGGATAAGGAACAAAAGTAGCTCTAGTTATGTGTAATTTTAGATCTATAACAGTCACCAGATGACTCACTAGCGTGTTGGCATTGCTGAGTTAACAAATAAAGCCCTCAGTCCTTCAATTACATCTGTTTGGGAAGATCCCTTGGATTGTACAAAGTTGCACTGAAGAAATTATTCTTGGTATATATTTAGGTGTAAATTAAAGAGTAGTTCATTTAAGGCTAAGGTTTGAGTCTATTTCCATACAAGGTGAGAAATATGAGCTTAGGGTTTTAGAGTGCTTTGTATTTGCAAGCTGCTCTCATAAAGGTAATTAGCTTGCAAGAGATCTCTAGTGTGCTTGATACGAGAGACACAAACAGGTCTTTCATCATGCTCATTATACAAGAGGAATCTTTATATCAAGTACCGACTGATAATGTTAATAGCTATGATAAAACACAGTATAATGAGAAGTGCCTTCCAACAAACTACAGTAAATCATGCAAAGCAATTCACTTAAAAGGGCTATTCTGAATCCTTTCATTATACTTTTACAAAGTAACATCATTGCAAGTTGGATTTTGTAGTAAGTGTACAGTGCAGGAGGCCTTGAGAAGGAGGAAAATTGGGCTTTGCATTCTGCTAGTTGAAGACTGCTTAATCTTAGAGAACTTCCCATCCATGGGCAGAGATATCATTTTACAAAGACTATTGTATGAGAACAAATGCAAAGGTTTTTAGACAGACCTCTGTGTAGCAGTGATGCCAGACACTATTTTCTTCTCATCTTACGGCATTAAAAGATGATGTAAAATAGGATGTAAATGATCTTGAATTTTCTGAACAGACTAGAAGGTAATTTTATTTAAAGAGGAAGCATTATTTTAAGAACAAAGGGTAGATTCTTAAGAGTTACATGCAAGGTTGGTCTAATTGAAAGGAAAAATATTTTTATGTTATCTTTAGTTTGATTCTTTGTTTGATTTTTTTTTTAATAAAACATCAGTTTCTTCTGCTGTTGCTTTAGGATTTGGAGAACAGTCACCCATCATTTGTTGTAAGAGTAAAATTGAACAGAAAAGAGTTTGCAGGTTCCAGGATAAGTGTAGAATTATAAAGGAGAGAGCTTGTAAGACAGGTCCACAAATACAAAGTTTTCTCATTTTTGTTTCCGTGAGACAGTCATGAAGATGGAAAACACTTTTCAAATGCATTCCATACACTGAAAAAATAGCGAAAGGGGTTCAGGGCAGATGAGTTGCAATGATTCAAAGTCCAGTGAACTCAACTGAGAGACTGCTGCTGACTCCAGCAGAACTATTGTTATCATTTGGTTTAGATTAATTTCACATTTCATTTTTTAATTATCCTTATTTTTTAACTATGACATACATTTTAAATCAAAATAAACACAATAAATCCCATAAAATTGCTATTTTTTTAAAAACTGCCACTATAGGATTTTTGTATGTCTCAGTGTCAAGAGAGCTTAACACTGTTTACTCTGAATGTTCTGAAAAAAAGGACAGATAAAAAGAAAAGGAATGTACTTTTCTCCAGCTTCCACACTGATGAGTTTTGTTGTACCAGATTATTTTGCTAATGGTGTTCCCCTCTGCGATATTTTCCATTCCCTGTGGCACAAATGCTGTATGATTCAGATGATCTCCCAAAGAGAAGAACATTTCTCCACCTTCCAACTATTGAGAAAGACGTATCAATACACAGAGGGAAGAACATGCAACAATGAAAGACCCTTAAACTCAGACTTCTTAGCAGAAGAATTACAGGAATAAATGAGACAACGAGGAGTACTGAGATACCCTCTCCCTCTGTCCCAGGTTTCACCAGCACATGCATTTCAACTATTGTATGTCCAACCCCTCCGTTAGTTTCCTAGGATACTCTGACCACATACATGCAACTGTCTGGACCCTGAGGCCACTGTTAGCCCTGACTGTCCCTGTCCAGTCCCCAGGGGATCCCCCACTCTGCCCATGGCCCAGGACCCCATTTCAGCCCCTGCCCCAGCGATGCCACAGCAGGGCTGGTCTGCAGCTCCCCACAGCCCTGCCCTGCCTGGCCATGGGCCAACATGCCCATCAGTCTCTGGACCTACTCCTGGCCCTGTACACTGGATTGACTTCCCAGCTTGACCGCAGACTTGCCTCAACACCATAATATTGCCTTATGGTCTGGACTCCTGGTCGGATGCACTGGTGCGGCCTCACCTGGAGCACGGTGCAGTTCTGGGCATCACAGTGTAAAAAGGATATAAAGCTGGAGAGTGTCCAGAAGAGGGCTACGAAGCTGGTGAAGGGTTTGGAGGGGAAGCCGTATGAAGAGCGGCTAAAGTCACTTGGTTTGTTCAGCCTGGAGAAGAGGAGACTGAGGGGAGACCTCATGGGGCTCCAGCTTCCTCACAAGGGGAGCAGGAGGGGCAGGCGCTGAGCTCTTCTCTCTGGTCACCAGGGACAGAACCCGAGGGAATGGCAGGAAGATGTGCCAGGAGAAATTTAGGTTGGACATGAGGAAAAGGTTCTTCCCCCAGAGGGTGGTGGAGCACTGGAACAGGCTCCCCAGGGAGGTGTCACGGCCCCAAGCCTGACAGTGTTCAAGAAGAGACTGGACAAGGCCCTCAGACACATGGTGTGAACTGTGGGGTTGTCATATGCAGGGACAGGAGCTGGACTCAATGATCCTTGTGGGTCCCTTCCAACTCAGGACTCTATGATCTGGCCACCACCTCTGGGTCTGTCCTGCTCCCTTGCTCAGGAAGGACAGGCACAGCCAGGCTCGGGTCACTCCTGGCTGCCTTCCCTCAGGGAACAGCCTTCTCCTTCTGCTCCCAGGCGGTAACTTTCCCTTCATAAGGAACCTAAATATCCTCTTGCCACATGTTGAATTTCCACCTTCCTGAGCTGAGGCACCTACACAGTGACCCCGCAGTGTCGCACAGCTGGAGCGACAGCATGGCAGGCGGCATGAGGCTGTCAGCACAGCCCTGGTCAGTGCCGGCCAAAGACCTTCAATGCCCATGCAGGGCGGATCAGGTTAAGAGATCTTTCCAAATTAAATCACTTAAATCTCAAGAGACAGGAAGATAAAGACTCCAGGCAATACTTCAAGGAACAAACTACTGAAACATTTAGCAATTCTATATATGTTTCCTGAAATGTCCAGGGAGTCATTGTGAGATGGAGTTAGATACCTTAATGCCTAATAACCTGTGTTTTTCTTCAAATGCACCAACAAATTGCCAGAAAATCTCCCAATATAAAAAATATATAGTCTCATAAAGAACAGCAGACATTTGCGGTTGCCAGCGAATTAATTACACTGTCCCACAGATTTTTTTTCCTCAGAAGATGACAGCGTCATGTTCCTGACTGAGAAGTTCGATGTTGTCTCAAGAAAAGCTAGGAGTGAAATGGGACCTTTCTCAAAAAATTGATGCTGTCACTTTGCCACTGGGATCCAGATTGTTCTTCTGCAGAGCTGTGATGGTTGACTAGAGCCGCCAGACTGGCTACCTCTGCACCATGGTGTCTGTTGGATGCCTTGACCTGAATTTTGAATGAAAGCAGCTGTAAAAAATGATACTTGCAGGGAAAAGAAGAAAATCAAGACAACTAAAGCACACTTCCAGACATTTCCAGGCTTTCCACTTTAACTGAGCTGACTCCCTCCCCAACTACCAATTTTCCCCCAAATTTCTGCTTTGAGTATATGCCTTAGTCAGTGTTACAGTCTGTTACTGTTAATTACATGCAGAAAGCCTAAAGCTTCAGCTTTGAGAATCAGATAAAGTTTATACATGACTGAAACAAAATATCTCTTCTAAGCAGGACTAAATGAAAATGACAGAAAAGGCATACATCAATGCTGAAGCTAGTCCTCTTCTAGCCAACAGAATATCACTGTTTTCACAATTACATGGCACCAGAGTTAGGCTTGTCTGCTATAGCCAATTCATATACGGTAATATTTTCTTCTAACTGTGCTGTGCCGCTTTACATGAAGTGTATGTAAACTAAACCAGAGATGCGATACCAAGGTGGCATAATACCCTGCAAAAATGTGAGCAATGGAGCTTCAAAATAGCATACTAAGCAGCATCTCCCCTCCCTTTAACAAATTTCTTAGATGTTATCTTCAGAGCCATGCTCCTAAGCCTCCATCTATGCTAGAAGGCAAGTGAACTATGTGTGAAGAGTAAGACCATGCATATATGACACTTTTACTTTTTTATAGTGGTTAGAAATGTGATTCAGTGGTGGCAAGAGCAATAATATAATAATGTTACTAGCTTCCCCAACACACTCTGCTTCTGAAATCCCACACCCTCCACCAAGAAAGTTTTCTTTCTGTCAGTGTTTCCAAGCCACCCATGGAAAGCCGAACAATCAAAAGATAAAATATTTTCTGCAATAGAAAAGCTGACAGTAGTTGACTGAAAAGTAAGGCAATTCTGATCATAGAATTGTTGTTGGAAGAGATACTCAAGATCAGTGAGTCCAGCCATTAACCTGGCACTAAACCATGTCCCTAAGAACCTCATCTAGATGTCTTTTAAACACCTCCAGGGATGGCGACTCTACCACTTCCCTGGGCAGCCTGTTCCAATGCCTGACAACCTTTTCCACAAACAAATTGTTCCTAATATCCAATCTAGACCTCACCTGACACAACTTGAGGACATTTCCTCTCGTCCTATCACTTGCTACTTGGGAGAAGAGATCAACGCCTTCCATGCTACAACCTCCTTTCAGGTAGTACAGAACTTGTAGAATCTCAGAGTTAAGCAGTATTTAATAAAGCAGGTTGGCAACCTGAGAAATTAATTTTAACAAATTTTTTTTTAAAACAGTTGTCATTGTTTCCAATGCAGTTTCACGCAGCATTTTAACAGAAGATAGATTCTGCTTCTTATTTAGTTTATTATGAGTTTTAAATAGATTTTTTTCATCCCCACTTAATTTTCTCACTGAGAGGTTTTTTGAATAATTCACATCTTCCCTGCAACTGAAAACACTCTCTCTTTCAGAGATTAGATTACCATCAAGTGACTCTTCTTTGTCAGGGCCACCTGCCTGATAAAATGGTTTCTTGCTACAAGCACTGGTAGCAAGGCAGGAGTTATAAAAACAGGGAGTTACTGGGCCTCATTGCCTAACCCTCTGCAGTTTCCATAAAGCCTGTAAATCATCCAGGGTTTCAGTGTTACAAATTCTGTTTACTCTTCCTGTCTTCCAGAAGGCACTAATCCAAGACCTAATCAAACAGCATGGGTTCTCAAGCTTAAGACACGAAGCAACTCCTTTTGAGAGCTAGGTTAGCTGCATTTAGAAAATACGTTTTATTGCCACAAAGGTACACAAATTAATGCTAGTTCATTTACTCCATTTCTTTCAGTGAATTGAAATCAGACAAGAAAGGAGAGTGAACAATGAAGGTTTTAGTGACCAATAATCTTTATTAACTTTTTAAATTTTTTCTCAGTGAAAAACAAATACTCTTTCAGCTTTTTAGAATGAAAGTTTATGTTTTTCTGACTTATCAGCATCATAAATACACTTCATACTTCTGTCACAAAGGTAGTAAATTCAAAGCCAAAAGTGGATGCTACCAACCCAAGACTTCTGCAAATCATTCTGTATCTTCTTGAAATTATCAAATCACAATCAGAAGAGACATTTAATTAGACCTGCTTCTATTCTTCTAGAGTCACATATTTACACTTCACTAATAGGCAACAAAACATGGAATCTATATGGAGAATAATTTTTTTGCTAAAACGTGCAAGCTTTCCAGAAAATCATATTCTAACATATGCAGTTCCAAGCCTTGAGCTATGCAAAGTCATGTTTAATCAGTACAACACTATTAGCTCCAGTGTTGAAAAGACTTGTGGGGTTTTTTTAATGTTTCATATTGTAGGTTTTGCAATTTTTCATTTTTAAACTTGTATCTCCTAAAACCGTGCATGTCTTGGAACATCAATGGTGAAAAAAAGTTTCTGAACATTTATAATTATAGAGGGAAGCTGAAAAACACAGTAAGAATGTTTTAATACATTAGAAAGAAAACCGAGAAATCAGAGCAAGAGTGTGAATTGCTTTTTATAAAATATAGTGATTTCAAAGAAGAAAGGAATTTGATTTATATGTTTAACAATCTGACGAGACATCAACGTGGTTTTCTTATTCACTTTTCAGTGTAATTCTTGTCAGCCTGTGGAGCTGAAAAACTGGTCCTTATTTCATTAACTCTATCAGGAGTGGCATCAGTGTAAATTAAATCAGAATCATGCCTCCTGGAATGAGAGTGCTGCATTTCAGTACTGATTCAGTTGCCAAAACACGAGTGTTCAGGGATGTCTGAGATGCCCTGGGGATCTCACCTGGCCTCTAACTGCTGATCCAGAAGGACACAAGTTTCCCATAGGACCTTTGCCAGTGCTGCCAGCCCCACATGGATGTCACAGCTACTCCAGAGCATTTCCAGTGACACAGAGTGCTTGTTCTTAGGCCACTGCATCCTGCTGTTTTGGACTGCCTCTGCCACAGCACCGAGCCTTCTGACTTGCTCTTGTAATCTGCGAGTAAGAATGGGGTTGCTTTTTGCTTCTCTGCTTCTTGAGCCTTGAGCTTATCTTTATGCAGAACACATGTCTGTTCAGCTACAGGTAAAAAGTTCTCAATGACCTTGAATGGCCAAAAGAATTAGTAGAAGATCTTTAAAATGAAGAAATGGACAAGCCAACAAAAGATTTGTAAAGTGCGATATATGCTGAATACATTCTTATTTACGAAGGTCCGCATGAGGAAGAAACATGCAAATGTTTTATTGGTGAGGAAGGAAGCTGTTTAAGAGACTTGACTCCCCATCCTTGAATAAAAGTCAGAAAAATACAGCTGATCTGTCTTAAAAGAGAAGAACAGCTCAATTTTATTGACATTTCTGAAAGCTTTTCATTAACTTCTCTAGGAAAGCATAGAGACACAAGCCTTGCATAGTGCCTGCAGGTACCCAGGAACTGAGGCAGGTACTCCTAGAGGTTTGGGGTTTTTTGAATGTCATTAACTGATAGGTGAATTAAAACAGTGATGTGCCTATAGCTTCCAAATGTTTTGTTTTTCAGGTTTTGCCCCAGCTACTTCTGTAGGAAAAGAAACCTTGGGAGAAGGAGGAGTTCTGTATGACCTTGTTTCACCAAGCCAGTAAACCCCACTGGGACAGTGGCTACTGTTGGCCACTCTCCATTGCAAAGAGATCTACAATGACATTATAAAATTTTCACTTCACTAGTGGAGGGTATAACTATGTAGAAGTCCACAACAGAAAAGAAAAGGAAAGAAAAGACAAGGCATAACAAGACAAGAACATTTGGAGCTGGAAGAGGTGGTGAGAGGAAAGGCTTCCAAAAGATCGAGAGGTAAAGCCAGGGAAATTACTCCATCCTTAGGCTGCTCTGCAAAGCATAAAGAAGAGCAAAGCCTCCCTCTCAGTCATCACATGCCTGGTGCCACACAATTGTGTCGAGAATATGTGCTAATGAGTTGAACTCAGTGAAAGGAGACAAGGTTAATACATAGTAAAATGCACCTGTTGACAACCACTTTAGTTATGACTATGAAAGTGCTTTATAGGGTAATAACTGTTCAGTAGCAAACTAAAATAAAAATAATGGAGGTTTAATAATAGTAATCATGTCTTTGTTATTAAAGGTATTAGTATGTTTTAAATTGAAACTTAAACTCCCTAGCAAAGAACACATAATTCAGCCAATTCTGCAAATACACATTTAACACTTTCTGGCTACTTTATATTAGTTCGACGCTGTAAGGGAGGGTGGTGCTCAGTCCCCTACATGTCCATTGCATGCAACACAGTGGTTTTACCTTGGACTAAATTTTAGCCTGGGTTGCTGGACAGACCACGCCCATCATGTCTGAATCTGCCAAAAGGACGTGTTGTTGCTCTGGATCGTTGTCTCCATTAGGAGCTGGCATGCATTTGGAGTGCAACTAGAAAAGACCATGAGCCTTAAGTGCTTCTGAAATGAAACCTGCTCACGGGTACTGAAACCACCCTGAGAGCAGAAATTAGGTGCAGCAGGTGGGGACAAGCAGGGGTGTTTGCTTCGAAGTTGTACTACTGCTCCAAACAAAAACAGAGTTGTAGAAAATCCTTTGCTTCTTTTCTTTGCTAATTATTGTAAAGTCCGAGTGTGATCCAGTCTAGATTAAAAATGATCTGGGGAAAGAGCCATGCAGACTGATGACAATTTAGAATAGTTTAATAGCATAAGGTACTCAGGACAGTGCTTGTGTCTTGTTGCCGTGTGAGATGGGCAGGACCACATGGAGATCTGGTCTTCCACTGGTTACACGCACAAACGAGCCATGGAGCCTGCTGTGGAAATAAAGGCGTGATGGTAAACCAACAGAGGGGAAAGCCATGAGGCGAGAGACACTTTGTTAGAGGGGCTGAGTGAGAAGTTGGGATGTGGCAAAGCCATTCTTGCTCGACTGATTCTAGTTCTCATGTATTTATCCTTACTTTTCCCTTCCTCTTTCCACTGGGAATGAGAACAATAAATATGGAACGGATATGAAGAGGGCAGGAGAGAAGACTTTCGTTCTCTGCTGAAAACTACTGATGTTCACGAGAAAATTTGCAATGGAAAATGTTAACTTTTCATTATAAAATCAAATTCAAGCTTTGAAAAAGAAACAAAACCAAGATGCTGGCAGTGATTAAAAAAATGTCAACAGTTGAAATCTGTCAAAAACATGAAAAAAAAAATAGTTCTCAGCTGACAATCTTTGTTTTTTCCAACTAAATTTTTGTTGTCATTTTAAAAGGAAAGCACATGTTCTCAGGGTGTGGGTTTGTTCTGTGAAAACTCCCAACTTTCTAAAGGGAAGGAGATGCAGGAAAGCAAAACCAAAAAGATGTGCTAGTAAATCCTGAGAAATTTCTCAGTGACCTATGTAAACATTATCTTATACAGTTTTGTGACTACATTAGATGCTTTTGCTGCATTTGTTTTGCTACATTTTTTCCCCAAAAAAGCTTAAGGAAGTTATTTCTGAGTCAGATTAAATGCCAGGACTTATTCCGTGGTCTTGAACAGCTTCTTGTGAGAGTAACGGATTTTTTGCAACCCACTGCAATGACTGGAAATTTAGAGAGTAAATCTGAGCAAGATATATGCTTATGTCTGTTTCCATTTAAATTTAAAGATGTATTTCTGTGCTCATTCTTACCCAGTACTATGATGCTAAGTGGTTCTCTTGTCTACAGATGTCAGGAGTTACTTGATATATTGGGATATTTGTGGCATTCATCTTTAAAGAGTTGGATTCCAGTGCTCTCCCAGTACTTCAAGCAGTGTCATGGCTTCACAGGTACTGCTGCTCCAGCAGATGTCAGGAAGCCATGTACTTGTCAGATACCATATGGAGATTCCCAGAAGAGGCTGAGCAGTTTATTGCCTTCCTGGAGATTCAGGTCACTGAGGACCATGCAAAACTGAACACTTTAGTGGATTTAATAATGAATTTTTTTTTTAAGTTATAAAGACAAAGGAAGTAGCAGCACATGTGCTGGCTCAAATATTTCCATTTCAATCCAGCCCAGCTTCTGAGGATGTTAAGTGCATGGCCTCTTTTGGACTTTGGAATTAAAAAAAGTATCTGTATAAAGCTTCCTTTTGTTTGAGAAGCATTCTTTTGAAACTATCTCAAATATCATACTTGGCTGCCAGCACATTTTGGGAAAGACAGGTGAGAAGTGAAGCACATTCCTTCCATTATGCCTTCTGCCACAGTGTGCACCTTTATTATCTGGACAATTATTTGTCTTTGAAAAAAAGCTCAAATACCATTACAGTTTTGACTTAAACAAAGACAGGAGATATATATACATATATATTAAGCTTATTACATTAAAACTTTATCTTTGCTTCACTTTGGTAGGACTAGAATAGTATTTAAGGAAGCAGCAGATATTTTATCACTATATGGGGCCAGATTTTTTCTTAGACCACAGGGTAACACTTAACACACCACAATTTCAGTACAAGAGGGTGACAGGAGCAATTTGTATGGTTGGTTGAAGGTTGTTTCAAGTGTAAATAATTCTTTTACTTTCAACTGGGGTTTGCATGTCAAAGAACCTATTTCCTCTTATTACTAAAAGTGCAAGATGGTTACACATGAAAAACTTATGCTTTGGAACAATGTGGCCATATAGTACTCTTTTTAATTGTTTAATTGTTTACAGCAGTATCCTATATTGAGTGCTTAGGTACTGTAGATTTCTGAAATGACAGTAAACCACTGCTCAAGGAACATTGCATGCCAAAATTACTACTGCACATGCCCGGTCTGATTTTCTTTTCATACATTTAACTGATATTTTTCTTCATTAGTTATACATAGTTTTTAATAACTACCTAAGTGAACACAGTTTCTATATAAAATGCCTTGTGTAAAAAATGGATTAAAGAGTCAAGCCTGTCTTTGGAGGAGCCTTACAGTCATACGAAATTTCATCACAGTGTTAAGGATAGAGAGGGCCTTTAGGAGCAGTGGGCTCACTCCTACTATTCTACTTCACATGTTTTGGGGTGGGGTTTTTTACAGTTTGATAGGTTTCACTGTCACATGTAAGTATTTTCATAGTCCTGTGCATGCTTCAGTTACCCTGTCTACGGTGCTCGTGCTGTTTATGGTACTCAGTGTCACAGCGGGGATTAACAGGCTCTCTTCGGGAGGGTGTTCATGTAAGGGGAGCAGACACAGAATTGTTACATGCTGGTTGAACAAAGCGTATATTGCATGCCAGCTGTTCCTCAGGCTTTGCAAAGAGTTTATACCCATCTTAAACCACACTTAAGCCCCACTTTGATTTTTTTGCCTACATCTCAAACTAGTGAAAATTGACATTGACGTCTCCATACAGTTGCTGGGAAGCTGATCACTCTATCTGAGAAATGCTAATATCTGTATAAAAAACCTGACTTTTTAAGAGTTTGGGAAAGAAATGTAATAACACTGAAGCTAAAAACTGTTGTTATTACAGTTGTTTTTCAAAGCAGCCTCACTGAACGAAATGCAGATAATCTCCTTCCCTCTTTTTCTAGTCCCCCCTCCACTTACATTTGCTGTTCTCCTGCTTAGATCACAGACACCTTCCAGGGACAGCAAGTTCCTGACTGCGTTCTTCTTATTTACCACCTAATAACACCAGAAGACTCATCTTTTCTGGAGAAAGCTTCTTCTCGAATGAAAAATGAGTCTGGTGTGGAGTATCCGCCACTTTTATAGAGCTACCCTTGAGAGTTCTTCCTGCTGTGCTTGCAAAACCAAGGCCTCAAACTGCAAAAACTCCTGTGCTCTACTCAACAATGGAGTCAACATGACAGAAGTACGACTGATTATTATAGTTTTCATCGTAAAATCCAGTTACTGAGTGGCAGTATCCTATATTTTTCATTTTCAAGACAAATATTGACACTTTTTAAAGATGTAGCTGTGCTAAGCACATGCTGTCTACTCACAAGCTCTCGTCTCCAATCTACACCAGAGAAACTAGTCGTAGATGAAACCAAGGTGATGAGAGGCTTATGGGAGGTTAGGGCTATTAGGTTGTTTTCATTTGGTTGGGTTTTTATTTCAATTTACACTTATTCAGCAAAGTAATTAGACACGTACATAGAACCTGCCTTTTATTGAATCAGGGCTTTAAAAACGTAATGTTCTTTTAGTCTGTCATCAGCTGTGTCTTATTTAACTAAACTTCACCAAAGTGCTGTGATTCATTTTGGAGGATCATACCCTGGGTCTATAGGATTTTTCCTGATTCTTGACAAATATTCTTGGTACAGTGAAATAATATCTCCAGGAATTTTCAAACCTCTACCTCGTTATGTCTGTCAACAAGTAGCCTGTGCGCAAAAGCTCTTTGGCACATGCAGACTTGTAACGAAATTGGGAGTTTGAATGCCTGACTTTCAGTCACGCCTGTGTATGCAGCTGTGTTCATTCTGTCCATAGACAATGCAGAGGAAACCTGGAAAAAAATGCCATAAAAGGGAAAAATTTTCCCCAACAGATTCAACTGAAGGTGAGAATGAATAAGAACAAACGGCAGGTCTACATTAGTTATGCCAGGCTGGACACAAAGAGATAGTGTTATTTGACCAAAATTCAGCTCAGCCACATAAGCTGACTAGTAGACAGATACAGAGGAGCCGGGAAAGTTCAGGTTTTACTGAATCTTATCAGTACATAGGAGAAGACCTTACTTCCTATGCAATCAACTGAAGGGAGAATATTCTCCTGCACATACCTCGAGTCTCAGCTTGATTTAGGCAGCCTTGAAAGAAAATCCTCTTGAAGAGACTTTGCTGAGAGGAGTTTATATTAGCTCCCACTTGAATTGAAAGCTATTCCACCTGCTATCTGGCAGAAAGGCAATGTGCATAATTAAAAGCAGACATTTCAAAGACTATGAGTACCCAGCAGGGTTTTGAATACTGAGAGCAGTGAAGGGTTCTACGTCATCTACACACTGTTTCCACCCTTTAAGGACTCTGGAGAAATTAACTAGCGATATTTGGTTGTTATTAATCCTTTTTACAATGGAAAGAGCATCTCAAATAATTTTTGGTGCCAAGAATCGGTTGTTTCAAGCAAGTCACTAAGCAGGCTCAGGCACTCTCACTAGTTAAGGCTTCTATGGCTTAATTTATTCCAGAGACTGGTGGGAAGGTGAAAATTCTGCGTTTTAGTATTCAGTTTAGTGGGAGTGAGAAATTATTTTTCTCTCCAGGCTCAGAAGAGAAGCTGACTGCCATAGAATAAGCTCTTCCTAGGGAAAAGGTTTTATTGGTATCAGAGACAAATTTGTATTTAAGGGTACTAACTCCAAATTACTTTGTCTTCAGCAAAGTCGTGTTCTTAGATACTACAGATTTATAGTTTTTTCATCCCAAATGTAATCTTGTTTGCTCATAAATTATCTGCTCTGAAAAACTGATAACATTGCTGAGCAAGTCTCACATGTTCAAATAATATCTTTTTTAATAGAATAAGTAGTAGCAATTAAACACAAATGAAAATATAATTACCTGCCTACTCCAAGTTTTCTGTACTAGGATACCCAGTCAACAAAAACTATCTTTGGTTCGGAAATGGAAAAGCACTGCCTACACTGAAAAAAAAAAAAAAAGATATTCAAAGAAATCACATGCTGATGACATCCCTTTTCAGCCATATAATAACAGAGCTGTCTTTTTCTTCTAAGAGTATGAGAACTCTCCTGGTTTTGGCTGGAATACAGTTAGTTTTCTTCCTAGTAGCTGATATAGTGCTGTGTTTTGCATTTAGAATGAGAATAATGTTGATAATACACTGATGTTTTAGTTGTTGCTAAGTAGTCAAGGACTTCTCAGCTTCTCACCGTGTGTCAGGTGCACAAGAAGCTGGGAGGGGGCACAGCCAGGACAGCTGATCCAAAGTGGCCAAAGGGATATTTCATACTATATGACATTATGCTCAGTATATATTTTGGGGGAAGCTGGATGGGGGAGCCACTGCTCAGACACAAACTGAGCATCAACCACCAGGTGGTGAACAATTGCATTGTGCATCACTCATTTTATTAGTATTATTATTATCATTGTTATTTTTATTATAATTATTATTTCCCTTTCTGTCCTATTAAATTGTCTTTATCTTAACCCACATGATTTACCTTTTTTTTTTTTCCAATTTTCTCCCTCACCCTACTGCAGTAAGAGGAGTGAATGAACGACTGTGTGTGATGTTTAGCTGCCTGCTGGGTTAAACCACAATAAGAATTACCAAGTAGTGAAAGTGTATTTTTTGTTAATAAACTTAACTAGACAAAGTTTTCTTTTCATTCTTTTTCATTACAAGCCAGTCCTCAACAGAGATATGGACTGGATGACCACTTCACACCTCTCCAAGGCTTATCTTTATATATCTAAATTCAAGTGAACACTTTTTTAAGTATTCTCCCCCCACTATAGAAATATTTTATTTACATTGCTTTCCCCATATGAAACAAATTCATACATAGTCTCCCATTCAGCCATTTAAGCATAAGTAATACTTTCTGTCTTGACTATTACGTCTGCAAACAATATTGTCTTTTTCTCAGAAGGTCTGATTCTGAAATGTATAAATCAAGTAATAAAATAGCATTGATTTTAAACAGTTATTCATATGAACATATGTATTTCCATATGAATAGGGTTGTAGAAGGAGGCCGGGATCATGCAAGTCACCATGTAAGGATGGATTATAGGATCAGAGATGGATAACTGCATGAATCTGTACGACCTGTTGTATTCTTGATTGTATTTTGAATCTTCTTTTGTATTAAAGGTTTGCAAGTTATAAAGAAATCCTATGAGAATTGCCAGAAAGTTCTTTAATAAACATAGGTCCTGCCTGAGCAACCCTTATAGACCTGCATAAATCCAATTCATTTCCTCTAGTATCTGATTTCAGCTGAAATTGAAACTTGTCAGTAAAAGGAACTAGCTAGCCCCCTGCACAACCAGGAGAGAAGCAATGAAAGACATTTGAGTTACTCTGTAAATTAATAAATTTACAGGAAATAATAGTGGATTAAATGGGTGGTGTACCAGGACGGGACTTCCCTACTTCATTTTTTTTCTCTCTACCATCCTAGGTTACTTTCTACTACAGCCTTGTTTTTCTCCATACCTCCAATTTGGAAACCTTACGTGCCTGAATACAGCACAACTTTAAAACTTGCAGTGGTTCATTCCCTGCTCAAGTATTAGTATTAGTGGCGAGTGATGATGGAGAAAGGAGAATTTATCCTGGTCATTCAGGATTGCAGTGAGCACTGTAACCACTTGCAGAGGCTCTCAAACCTTGTTACCTCTGCTGCACAGTGCAACAGCACCTGGCAATCAGCAGCCAGAGTAACCTTTGGCAGCCTAAATACTCTTAGACATATCCAAACGAGAGACAAGGTTTATTTAGCCGCACAAGTGGGGAGAGTCCTGATGTTTCTTGTATGGAGCACTTTAAATGCTGGGACACATTGCAAGAGTGCGCTACGTCTTTAGATATGTGAATAGTAGATTAGTTGTTTGTATATGGCAGTCAAAAATAGGTGGTTGCCTAACAGAAGGGTTCCTGAGTTTTATGAGATCAACAAAACTTGTTGTTGTACAGAGTACTTGGCTTTCACTAGCAGTCTCTTACATCAGCTTGGATCAGGTTTCTCCCTGCATCATTGTGGGGAAGCAGTGCTACAAGTTTGTTCAGCAGCTGTTACAGAAAGTCCAGTGTGACTCTTAATGGCCCACTGGAGTGAACAGGGCACGTGGATGCACTCGAGTGCTTTGACAAGCTGAGGCCAGCCTGGGTGACACTACCTCATCAAGGAGCCATCTGTTGGTTTTTGTTGTTTGTTTGGTTATGCTCTCCAGAATTACAACGTGGGACATCCTCTTGTATATGGAAAACTTCATAAATAAGAACAGATGCTTCCAGCGCAGAGGCATTAGAAAGGCATTTATTTTGAAAACAGCAGTTAGAGACTCTTCATAACTCTCCTCCCTTTCTTGGATGGTGAAATGGTTTAGAACTGAGACCTGAGGTGGGAAGGCCCACTAACAAGTTCCTTCCTCTATAAAATAGACACTAAAGAGGAATTTGTTCCAGATCCTCTCTTCTGCACATTCCACCACAGGCCTTGGGTCTGAGCTCAAAACCACTGAGGTTAGCTGGATGACTCCTCTGCAGTTCGGGGAATATGGTATCTGCTGCAAACTTGGAAAATGTCAAGGAGGCATTCCCGGTTTTGCTAAGGATGTAGGCTGCTCTCATTAATCACGGCCTTAGAAACAGACAATCAGTGCTACCTTTAAACTAAAACTTTAGAGAAAAATAGAAAAGAATGTCAGAATAAGCAATGGGCCCATTTGCATTCAGATCTCGTTTTTCACACCACCAAAATATAAAGCAGAGCCTAGGAGGAAGAAAGATTTAGTGCTGGTTTCCTTCTAACAAAGCTGTGACTAATGGCATTATTTATTTTTATTTTATTTTTTAAGCCAAAGCTAAAATGAGGAAACAGGAGAAAAAAAAATCCTTACAAATAGAACTTACATTATGCTCAGGGCCTCTCAGAAAACCTGCACAATGGGTGCCTCCCTTACCCCTTCCTCCTGTAGGATGGATCTCCTCCAGCTTCCTTGGGTGCTTGTTGTTAAAACAAAGACTGCTATATGCTGTGCATCTTTTCACTGATGAGACTGTATTTTTACATTATTCAGGAACCTGGATACAAGTCTCCATCTCTACCAAAACAACAAACTAAAAAAAAAACTAAAAAAAAACAAAACACAATGCTCATTTTGCCTAAACACCCTTTAGAGACATTTTACTCATCCTTTTACTCTGAACAAAAACAGCAGAATGACGTTCTGAACAGTCTGATAATATACCAATGCCATTTTAATTGGGTTTGAGGTGATAAGTAGCAAAATGAATTCATTTTTCAATTCAATTCATTATATAAAATAAAGCATAGTTCAAGATTGAAGGTAGCAAATTATCAGCCCTTTCACCAAAAGTAAAACTTAACTTTTGAAGTATGTGAAAATTCTTGGTTTTAATGGTATATGACCACTTAAATTACCTTATTTAGCTGAATGAAAACTGTTTTAGTTGAAACTCTGGCTTAGGTGAGTCAGTAAATATTTGTACAGCTAACATCAGTAAAGGAAAAATTATGCAAGGCAAATTTGCTTTTGTTTAGGCAAACAGAATGATAAAAATAAAATTGTGTCATGTAAAATTAATGCTTACTGAAATCTTTTTCAAGTTTTGTTGTTAAGCAAAGCTGTAGATCTGTCAGCATAGTCCTAATATCAAATGCATGACATAGAGCTTTTTCAGTATAGCAATAATATTAATAGATTCAAGAGGCACATGCTTTCAGACATGCAATTTCATATGTAAGAAAACTGTTCTTGAATTGGTTGGGTACCAAAGAGCTTTAGTTCCAAGATTTGAGAACAAATTGACATAGAGATGCAGAAGAATAAGATAAAATATGCCAGTTGAGGTCTTCCAAGACAACTAAAATGATTCGTCTTGTCTCAAGTTTTCTACAATCATCTCTGATTTCAAATGGTAAATCCACATTGCTGGAATAGAATCATAGGGTCATAAAATATTTCGGGCTGGAAGGGACCTTCAAAGGTCATCTGGTCCAACACCCCTGCAATGAGCAGGGACATCTTCAACTAGATCAGGTTGCTCAGAATGAGCCTTGAATGTCTCCAGGGATGGGGCATCTACCACCTCTGTGGGCAACCCATGCCAGTGTTTCACCACCTTCATTGTAAAAAATTTCTTCCTCATGTCCAGCCTGAATCTCCCCTCCTTTAGTTTAAAACCATCACCCCTTGTTCTATTGCAACAGGCCACACTAAAAAGTCTGTCCCCATCTTTCTTACAGGCTCCTTTTAAGTACTGAAAGGCCACAATAAGGTCTCCCCAGAGCTTTCTCCAGGCTGAACAACCCCAGCTCTCTCAGCCTTTCCTCACAGCAGAGGTGTTCCAGCCCTCTGATCATCTTTGTGGCCTCCTCTGGACCCTCTCCAACAGGCCCATGTCTTTCTTGTACTGAGGGCTCCAGAGCTGAATGCAGGATTACAGGTAGAGGTCTCACCAGACCAGCGCAGAGCAGAGGGGCAGAATCACCTCCCTCAACATGCTGGCCATGCTCCTTTTGATGCAGCCCAAGACTGGCCCTCTGGGCTGCAAGCGCACATTGCCACCTCATGTCCAGTCTTTCATCCACCAGTGCCAAGTCCCTCTCGGCAGCACTGCCCTCAATCCCTTCATCTCCCAGCCTGTATTGATACCTGGGGTTGCCCTGACCCAGCTGCAGGACCTTGCATTTGGCCTTGTTGAACCTCATGAGGTTCGCATAGCCCCACTTCTTGAGCTTGTCCAGGTCCCTCTGGATGGCATCCTATCCCTCAGGCGTGTCAGCTGTGTCACTCAGCTTGGTGTCATCCGCAAACTTGCTGAGGGTGCACTCAATCCCACTGTCTGTGTTATTCATGAAGATATTAAATGGTACTGGTTCCAGTACGGACCCCTGGGGGACACCACTTGTCATGGATGTACATCCAGACATTGAGCCATTGACCGCTACCCTCTGGATGTGACCATCCATCCAGTTCCTCATCCACCAAACAGTCCACCCATCAAATCCATATCTCTCCAATTGAGAGAGAAGGATTTTGTGGGGGACCGTGTCAAAGGCTTTGCAGAAGTCCAGATAGACAACATCTGTAGCCCTTCCTTTGTCCACTGATGTAGTTACTCCATCCTATAAGGTCACTATGTTGGTCAGGCAGGACTTGCCTCTGGTGAAGCCGTGCTGGCTATCTCAAGTCAGTCCTCCATGTGCCTTAGCATAGCTTCTAGGAGGACCTGTTCCATGATCTTCCCAGGTACAGAGGTGAGGCTGACAGGTCAGTAGTTCCCAAGGTCCTCCCAGGGTCCTGGGCTTTTCCTGAGCATACCAGCATACCATTCCAAGGGATTACTAAATGTATTCCTAAATTATTTTGGATTTAGAAAACTTCATAACCATCTCTCAGTGACTTTCAATTACATTTAGGATTTCCAGAAAGGCCTCAGGTGCTTATCTGGCATGTGAGTGTGAGAGCCTGTGGAGAAGGTTTTGCTGCCCTTTCCCAAAAGTTCTCGTATAGGTAATTTTTAGGTACTCCAGCTCATTGCAAATTTGGATACTTATGGGGTTTGGATAAGGATCTGCCCTATTCAACATACCCTGGATATCTCCAAGAACTAAAACAAAGAAAAAGAAAACCTAAGCTCTGAAAGATTACTCATTTCTCTCAGTTTCAAGGCCACTCAGCGTACCATGGTTCAGCCAGGATGTCCAGCTGACATGGCACCAGCCTTCTTTGTGTGTGCTTTGATCCCTTGCGAATCTGCAAGCCAAAGGGCTGAAAACCTGACACCAAACATGGTAAAGGAAAAGAGAAGGACAAGGTCCTGAGCAGCATGAAGTAACAGGGGGATTCAATCAGTAGTTAATGAGGGGACCAGAAGATCCTTAGAGGTATCAAGGTTGTCCCCTTCCCTGCACCTGCAGCTGGGGTGCGGCAGGGCCTGTGCAGTGACCTGGGTGGTGGGAGGAGGTGGAGAGGCCAAGGCAGCTCCTCGCCAGCCCCAGCCCTGAGGATAAGCCCTCCTGGCTCTTGCACCTGCCGTGTCCAGGACGGCAGCCCAGTCTTCTCCTGTTTTACAGGCTGTCAGTAGGTCTCAGAGGAAACAATTTATTATAATGGGGGTCACTGTGTTCCCAGGTCAGTTTAATATATCTGTCCTTGGCTACTCACAGAGGTGACTTTTTGTCCCCACTGAAATGAAAACAGCTTCATTACTGAGCTCTCCTGGGCTCTTGGGGCTTGTTCCTCCAGCCCAGGCTCTCTGCATGACTCCGACCATGACACCTGATGTTACAATATCAGCTTGTCTCAGCTGCTTGACTTGGAAAGAAGAGGAACTTCCCTGTGCCACGGTGCCACACAGCAAATGACTACGAGTTTCAAATCCTCTGATAAAGAGGACCTTGGAGAAATAGATGCCATTCAGGCTCCTTGCCTGGCCTAAGTCCCTTTATGAAGAATTTCACCTCTTATTAGCCTGATTTCATGTTTATCTACTGAATCTGTGTAGCTTCCTGCTGTGACTACTTGCAGGCCAGAGGAGGAGTAGAGAAATTTGCAATAAAAACGTATAGCAGTGGCAAGGTATATAAAACCAGCTTTGGAAAATGCTTATTTGCCAAGCACAGTGCTAACACCAGAATGTCTACAGATTTTTCTGCATATACAAGAGGCATGGGATATTCCAAGACCACTTGCTGTGGTCCTTCAGCTTGGGGAGTTGCCTCATTGCCAGAAAACCTCTGATTAAGAGTTGCAGTCTCTTAAATCTATGCAAGCAGAAATTAGCCTTTCCAGATACCAAATCTGTATTTATTTTTAATGGAAGAATTTTTATTGTCGTCATGCCAAACAACAAGAAAAGGTCCCAGCCCTTAAAAAAAAAAAAAAATTCCCGTACCCATTAAGTTGAAAACAACTTCTTTATTTTGTGAAGTTTTCTTTCAGCAATTGGTCTCCTGCTTTCCAACAATGAGTAGGTCCCATCTCATCCCTGCTCCCTCCACAGCTCCATGACAGCAAAGGGCTTCCAGGCTGAGCAACAAGTCCAACACGTCCTTCCCTGAGGGATGCTGCTGGAGGCAAATAGCCTCTTGGGCATCGGAAAGAGACAGAAAGAACCAACTGACCCACACAGCCAGGGCAGCAGGAGGCCACGCTACCTGTGCTGCCTATATGCCTGTGATGGAGAGAAAAGGGAATCTAGAGTTAGCACCTGTTAGGGACATTTTAAGAAAACATCTGCCAGTTGGAGGTCGGAGAGCTGGAAAGGGCAGAGTGTAACGAATGCACCGAAAGTTCACAAAGATCTCCCAGCGTTTCTGCAAAGGTTTTGCAAAAAACATCTCCCAGCCTTTCGGACGGGTTTTCATGCCATCTTTCATGGAGGCAGTCAGAGGCAAAACAGAAAGCAAAGCAAACACAGGTTGAACATTCACAGTCACTAGATACTGTTAACAATCATTAAGCACTGTTGTCTGAGTCAGTAAAATACCAGTTGTCTCAGTCCCAGATTAAAACACTACCTAACAACCTTTTGGTGTACACCCTTTTACAGAAGAGAGGTTTCATTATTTCTGTTTTCATTTTGTGAGGGTTTTTCAAAGGTACAGACAGTATCAATATAATGTGAAAGACACGGTCATCCGTGGGTCTGACTTTTCAGAAAAAGCAGCAGAACAGTTATTCTGCACAGTTTTTCAAGTGTAACAAAATTTTCATAATCATTTGGCAAACCTCCCATAGAAAGACTTCCCACTACCACTTTCCTCCTACTTCTGTAAAAGTGTTGTGAAAAAAAAGCTGGTAAATGATGCCTTTAAATTGCATTTCAGTAAGGTAAGTAGGCTGCCAGCAACAAGGAACTTTACCTAAACTATCTTTCTGTGTCTCAAACAAAACAAAGCCTGTCTTATCTCCACATCAGTTTACATGCTATAATCCAGAATGCTTCATGTTTCATTTTGTTTGAAGAAGTAAAAAATGGTTTTACAGGAATTTCCCTTATTTTAAAATGACCTAATTAGTCCCAAAGTTTGCATAGATTTCAAACAAAAAATCAAGTACAGTGAGACATAGCTGTTCTTTGCTTTGTTTACCCATCTGTTTCTCCACTTTTGGAGCAAGGAGGAAACATGGCAGAACTATTTAATGCAAATGGTGCTGAGAATATGGAACAAGTTACCAGTGTTGGGAGCTAGTGAGGAGCATACATGTGTTCAAATTACTGGAGCTTTGTTTCTCTGGTAAGGAGGATTGAGGGATGAAAATCCAAAACCATGGGATTCAGCTAAACTAAACAAAGGAATCGATACTATATTTTGGACCGGATGCCTTTTTCCTAAAAAGATTTTGCTTCCAAATGATTCAGGTGCAAACTTGTTGTCTGCTGAGACTGAGAGCCAAGAGCCCTTGATATTGCTTCTGGGTGTGACACGTGACTGCAGGCAGGGGGTTTTCTGACTGTTTTTCTTCTGATGCAAGTCTTACTTTTTTTATCTGTAAAGTATGTGCAGCAGGAGAGCAGTCCTACAGGCTTCAGCTGGGGCCTGGATTTTGGCCAGGCCTGAGTGGGTACAAAGGAAGGGAAAGAAAGACAGGCTGGGGGTGGGGGTTGTTAGTGAAGCTGCTTCATGTTCATGGAGGAGGCTGCTGGGTGCAAGGAGGCTCCTTGAAACTGGCTGTAGACTAAGCATTGGTCCTGCAGAAAAATCTGTTGGGCAAGAGCAACGGCTATGCCATGTGCATAACAGAAAGCAGAAAAGCACGTACTCCCTTACATGTTTTTCTTCTGAGGCAAAATTCCTCTGACGTCCACGAAGGCAACATAACTGTGAATTACCTGAGAACTGGGGTTTACCTACAAGGCATCATCTCAGTCCAGATGATTGCAAGGGCTTTGATATTAGCTCAAATACAGAACTGAGCTAACATGTCTACAGGACTTGTAAATTAGAGCTGGCTCGCATCCAGGCAGTTCGAAGCATAAGCAAAGGAGCCTCAGGTCTGTCTGAAATGTCCATATAGATGGATTTTCAGATAGGATGCTCTGAAGTGCTGTCTCTTGTGGTTACAGTTAAGAGTGTGGGTGGCTGAGTTCTCTGAATCACACATTGTAAATATAGCAGTTTGACGGTTCCATTAACAATATAGATAGGTTTGGTTTCAGTATGAAAACGCTTCTTTTTGGAATTCCCCAGATTAGAGGAATGGTTTGAAGGACAAAAAGAATCTAATTCAGAACTTGAAAGGAATTCATGTCTTTCCCACAACATCTACTACTGGGAAACATTACTAACTTCTACTATAAGTGCTATTGACCAATAACTCTCCTAGGGTTTCCCTGATAGCCCAAGAAAGTAGAAATAAAGAAGCTGGAGAATGAGAGTGTTTTGCTTTCCAACATTAAAAAATAAAATCACCACCATGAGCAGGCAAATATACATGCACATAAGTGCCTTCAAATCTACAGAAAAAGTCTGAAACTCAAAATTATGGCAGACCCTACTAAAATTCATCAGGCCATGTGAAGACAGGGTATTCACACCACAATATAATGAAAGCCATCAGAGCTCCAACTTCATGTGGCTTTCATGGACCCACAGCGTCTGCTTGCTTTGTTTTGGAATTTTGCCTCTGCCCCATGCGAGTCACTGCTTCAAGAGAGATATGTAAAGGAGTCACTCCCGGTTTACAGAGCAGGAACAGCAGGAACATCTGAGCTGCACCATCCCAGGTGCCTGTTAAAACAGGTCTAGCCAAATGAGAGAGGAGAAAGGTTCATAAGAGTTATACTGCAGAGAACAGACAGTCTGATACGCCACTGCCTTGCATTTCATGCAGTCATTAATTTCTTCATGTGCAAACTGAGAGCAAGACTCTGCTGTGTCATAATTCCTTGGCTAGTTATCATGGGGACTACTCCATATCACTGTAAATGAACATACAGGTTAAGGAAAAACAAAACAAAACAACAGAAAATAGGGCCTCACGGCCTTTACTTCACAAGGGAAAGTAGAAACGAAGGATGCAGCTTATGCACAATGATATGCATTAGGCTTTTTATCAAGGATATGCAGATTTTTCTTCCCCCAATAAATGTTTTCTCCTTAATTCTTAAAACCCAAGAGTAGGTGAGACTGCTATATTGCTCTTCACTAGAAATTGGTCTGAACAGGATCAATGAGCAGAGTGATGAGTTAAAGATCCCACAGAAGTGTGGACATGTTCTAACCAAGAGGAAAAAAAAAACCAAACTGCAATGAGAATTTACCAAGAAGAGCTCTTCAGAAGATGCAAACAGGAAAGGACAGGGCTTTTTATGTCTCTGGGAAGTACAGGAGGGAGGTGCTATCTGGGCCCTGTAAGTAGAAACGTGTAGGAGCAGACAAAGCAGAGCTGGAGTGAGGTCACGTCTTTGTCAGTGCCACTTGGGAAGCCTGACTTGGCTCTGTGGGACCCCAACAGCGATGTTCTAGACAGCAGCCCTGAGCCTGAATGACGAACCCTCCAGCAGACAGGGGATAAGAAGAAGGAAGTGACTATACGACAGAGAACTATTATTCAGTCTTATTACAGTGTAGTTGCTCAGTGTGGTTCATGTGGATTTGCCTAGGCGTAGAAAATATGCAGCAAACGTTGACCATATTGGAAACCGATAGACCTCTACACATGATTGTAAAGAAGCACTCATTATCAAGCAAGACTTTTCTGCTGCATACCAAAGAATATTGTTCTTGGCACAACACAATTTAATATTTTTTTCAGTGACCCGGAAATAGACATAAAATCATAAAATAAGTTGGAAGGCAATCTAAGCTTTAAAACGGGCTGGACACTGACGTGAAGAATTTAGGATCCTGAAGAATATGGATTGAGCAGTACATCTGGAAACAGAGACTGTAAACCATGGCCTTAGCAGAACATCATTCTCTCCAGAGAAGCAGGGACTCTGCAAAAGCAAAGGGAGTAGCTGTGGCTTATGTGAGTTCCTGGTGTGGTGCTCTGACCAACAGTTAGGGCAAGTCAAGTTGTATGCGTATTTTACACTAGCATGAGCAGCATTGCTTTGTCCAATATTGATAAATTGAAGAAGCCTAAGACAAGGACTCTGAGAATGACTGAAATAATGAAAAATAGACTTTTGCATAGGTACAAGGTTCTTATTGTGTTTTAGCCTCCCAAAGAAAATGTTAGAGTGACATGGTTATTTTCTCTAATTTTACTAACTAGGAAAAAGAAGTAACAGATTCTTCAGACTGGCAGACAAAAGTTTAAAAAGGTATTAATGCTGGGCACTGCAGATTAGAAGTCAGATTTAGCTTTTTAACAGTTAAGCAGTATTGAAACACCTTTCCAAAGACTTTTATTCCTTCCCTGGAAATACCAAAATCTTGGTTTTTAATGAGTCCAGTGTGTTGAGCTGAGTATTTCGGGCATGAATACATGGCCCTTCTCGAGCCCAAACATACATTGACTCCAAACTTCAGGTGCACACTCCTGCACATATGCCTGGAGGCTCAGATGTGAGAGCTTCCCAGCCACAGCAGGGGAAGAGGCTCAAGAAAAAACTACTCCTGAATGTCTTTCTGCCCTCCCTCTGTCTGGGCCATAAGGCAGTGACCAAAGAAGAAGGTGGCAAGGTTGACAACAGGCTGACTTACAGCTGCCAAACACAAACATGGTGCTAACACTCATCCTTCCTTGCACAACAGCATCTGGGACCTTGTGGTAGAGCAGGTGACTGCACTGGTTGTTTTTCCAGGATGAAAAGTGTGGGGTTTTGTTGGGAAGGGTCATGGGTGGGACTTTGTTATGTCGTGTTTTCTTTTAAAATATGTTACCATATGGTTTCCGTGTTTTGAAGTAGTGAACTCCTGCTCTGTGCAAAGGAGAATGGTTTTCCTATACAGGGGATGGGTAAGCTTTTATGAACCATGGAAAGTCATGCTGCTTGTTGGCAAGTGCTTGAGTACACACATTTTTCAGTTCATATTGGAGAACATAAAACCCAGTAAACATCGGGGAGGAAAGAAGGTTGCCTGGTGTGGTTATGATCTGGACCATGACATGCACATTTCAAAATGTGCTCTCGGGAGAAAAAAAATCTGAAAATATTGCAGACAAGGGAGCAGAGAAGCAAAAGGGTTCTGAGAGAGGGTAGGTAATTTCAG
Source organism: Caloenas nicobarica (assembly GCF_036013445.1). Taxonomy (NCBI): domain Eukaryota; kingdom Metazoa; phylum Chordata; class Aves; order Columbiformes; family Columbidae; genus Caloenas; species Caloenas nicobarica. The sequence goes on from NC_088245.1 coordinate 126,762,253, forward strand.
AAACAGCCTTGAGGCTACGATGAAATCTCTGTAACTCAGACTACATAGGAGAGCAAAAAATTTGGTTTATTTAGAGGTTTCTTGCCCTGTTCTCCTAACACCTTGAAAAGACAGGCTGCCTCCACGGGTGTGTGCGTTTTGTATACTGCTTAGTAAATATAATCCAGGTCACAAGAGATAGGAATTACATTTTGTAGTGTGATTTATAATGGAGGTAGAGTTGTTGTCTCGTGGACCTGCTCTGATTTTTCTCCTGCTGAAGATCATGATAGATGGATTTTGAAAAGACTAGTTGTTCAGATCAACTTAAAATCAAGCTATTCTCTGCTCTGGTCATATGATACATCAGCGACGCACCTCATTTGTTTATTTCTTTGCAGATTTATTTGCAGCATAGCTGCTGAAGATTTCCAAGACTCATATTTGATTATATTCTGGGTGTCCAGTAAAGGGGGAAATAATTTCCTCTGGTACATTGCAGTATCATGTCATAGAGCTCCAGGGAGATCTACCCACTCCTTTTAAAAACACCCCCTCCCGGAACAATGGTGAAAATGGAGTCATGATACTTAACGATTTCCAACATTAAACTTCCTGACATGGAAAGCATAATGAAATACCATGCACGCTGTAGTACTGTATGGTCAGGAAAACCAGACAAAGTCTTCCATTGTACCAGTCTGGTTGTTACGAGAGAAGATCTGCCCACTTTGGTGTAACAGGATGTATTGCATAGTTTGTAGTTTTGCCCAGTGCTCCAATCCCTGTGGGCTAAACCTTTTCAACAACAGCAATAAAAGAAGAAAAAGACTGAGGCCCTTCTCTTACACCACTTTTATTTTAGGGGGATATTAAATACAAGGAGTTTCACTCTTGGTGGAAATTGTCCAACTGACTCCAGGATACTGTGTAATCATTAGGAACTGGAAAAACTCAAACTGCGTGTCTGTAGTGGCTTGGATAAGACCTGCTGGGTGCATTCCAGAAATGAATATTGCAGCTGTGATGAGACTTATGTTTGGTCTCTTCTTTAAGGGTGAATTTTGACCTTATGCCCAAGGCCAGCATAAGCCTTATGCACCATTTGAGACCCGTTTAAGCCCTCAAAGTAAGACTAACACAGCATTTAAATTTTACATGGACCTCCTGGCCATTTTGACAGAAGTGTGTGCATTACAGGATATGTGCTAACCATTAAAATGTATGCTTTCCATTATTAAAAACAGTAAAATACATTCAGAAAACTACCTCCCTTTCTTGTGTATTTGTTCTCTTATCGTTTCTTCATACAGCATCCTAGCCTGCAGAAGTTTCTGAAACATTTGCATCTGAAAAGGAATATTGTGTAGCCTCCAGCTGACACCATAGCCTGTTTTTGTCATCCTGATGTTCCTCAATAGTAGCAGCATGACTTCCCGCTTTAGGAAGTAGTGCAGCTCAATAGGAGGAGATTTGGAAAGCAGAACAGTTGGTGCTATCCAGCTGTGACACCCACTCTGCATGCCTTCAGGTGGATTTATTTGGTCTAGCTCTAGTCCAGCCCTATGCCTTGTATGCCCACAGGAGCATATCTTCTGGTTTAGTTTCATCCCAAAGGAATCCCATTTGTGCGCTCCATGATACCTACCTGGTGCAAACCAAAGCACCGTAAGTGGAGATCATAGCAAGAGCCACTTCAAAAGCATAGTCATGATCCTAGCATAGATACAGCCTTTGCTCACCTATGTGCCTTCTTAGGCAAAGTATGAGTGTGCTGGTTTTGGCTGGGATAGAGTTAATTTTCCTCACAATAGCTAATATGGGGTTATGTTTTGGATTTATGCTGAAAACAGTGTTGATAACTCAGAGATGTTTTAGTTATCACTGAGCAGTGCTCACACAGAGTCAAGGCCTTTTCTGCTTCTCACACCACCCCACCAGCGAGTGGGCTGGGGGTGCACAAGAAGCTGGGAGGGGACACAGCTGGGACAGCTGACCCCAACTGACCAAAAGGATATTCCACAGCATATGATGTCATGCTCAGCCTATGAAGCTGGGGGAAGAAGACATAAGCAGGGGACATTTGGAGTTACAGCATTTGTCTTCCCCTGTAAACATTACATGTGATGGAGCCCTGCTGTTCTGGAGATGGCTGAACACCTGCCTGCCCATGGGAAGTGGTGAATGAATTCCTTGTTTGGCTTTGCTTGCATTTGTGGCTTTTGCTTTACTTTTTTAACTGTCTTTATCTCAACCCATGACTTCTCTTGCTTTTAGCCTTCCAAGTCTCTCCCTCATCCCACCAGGGGAGTAAGTGAGTGGCTGTGTGGGGCTTAGTTGCCAGCTGGGGTTAAACCATGACAAGAAGACAAAGAAGTGCTTGCAAAATACTCCTGCTTGTGGATTACTGTTACAGAAGTGTCTGTGGGAAGAGCAGCTTGTAAGGCCTCCACATTTCCCTTTCAAGGCAGAGATTTTTGTTTCAAGTGAGGACAAGTCAGATGAAGCTTTGTGCCAGGCAGTGGTGCCACCTGACAGCACTTCCCCCGGCTCCTGCCTCAGAGGACCTGCAGAATTTTCTCTCCCAAAGTTTCAGGGCAACCAGGATTCGGATGGAAAAATCTGTGCACACAGCGACCGGAATTTGATACCTTAAGTGGTGCAGCGTGTGTATTAATGCCAGGTGAGATCTGGCAAGCGAATGTTTGTTTTAAATTTCTCTTTAATCACTCTTTCAGTTTTGACTTTGAAGTCTAGGGAAGTAGATTTTCTGGTTTATGCCTCAGATGACATGGAAAAAGATATTCCACCTACAGTACTGGAATATCATTTATACATGTGTAAATTCATAAAGCTATGCCTCTAACAGTTTGCCCACATGGAACTATCCCAACTTGACTGAAATAAAAAAAATACCATTTGAGGCATTTATTTTATTATAATTGCCCTAGTATTTCAGATCCAGCTATTTCAGAATATTTGCAAGAACATATATCTAGCCTATGCAAAAAAGAACAAACAAGGTTTGGGTAGAAGTCAGGGGGAATAATTTGCCTGCTAAATCAGTATTGAATTAGTTTTTGTTTAGACGTGGCTCATTAAAAATTTAAGGCACATTGTTGGCTGAAAGGGTAGATTCACAAATGGAGCTGGGAGGACAGCAAGAAGCTGAACATACAAATCTTTGGGAAAATATTTAAAGAAATGATGATAAAAAGTAGTAAGGCTTGGAGGGGTACAAGAATACTTGGATTTATTCAAGTTCTGTTTTTCTACTACAGATGTTCTGCTAACTAGAGCAGAGATGTTTAGAGACCACATATTGGCTGTAAAATGCTAGGACTGAGATTAATTAAATGTCTGCTGCTCCTCATACAAACTAGACTCCAGAGTTTTTCAGGCCTTCTAGTCTTCTGAAAGAACAGCTGTAGAATACATCATGTGCCTATCTTGCACTCTTAAAATGTATTTTTATAACAAGTGTCATTTTTTATGAGGAATGTTTAACATCTTACCCTTCCTCTGATTATCTTGCTGCCGTTCAGAAAAAAAAAAAAAAAAAAAAAAAAAAAAGATAAGGGTCTGATACTTACTATACTAGCACCTGATACTTCCTGCAGAGCACTGCCTCCACCCAGCATATGTTTTTAAACAAAATTCATAGTAGGTTCAATGGTCACAATTATTCATTTATGTTATGGTTTATGTGAGTTCATTTCTTGCATCAGTTGGAGGAAGGTGAGGACCCCATTCCGGTCTATTCTCTAGGTCAATACCTAGGAAATGTCATTTGTGCCTCGTTTTCCTCCTGACTGGACAATGTCATCACCCCTTTTGATCAGTGAACTCACCTCTCCTCCAGATCCTGCTACCTGGGCAAGAGATATAGTTATATTATGTGATGTATTTTTATAATGATTAATCTTGCAGAAATCTCTTTTCCTTCTCCATAAGTGGATACCCTAACAATTTGACTTCTAGCCAGGCCTCAGAAATTTCCTTATTTTAATTTGATACGGTACCCACAAATTCACAATATTCTTGTGTTGTTACACTAAAACGATCAGCTATTTAAACAGTGCCCAACCCACCTTTAACACTATACCACTTACGGCTGCCTCCTTAGCCCTTACAGAAAAGTGAAGCTGATGTCAAGTGTAAAATTTTCAGCCCGCTGGAACTGTTATATACTTGATACATTACTTACACATGCCACTTATAAAAACATAAACCCTAAGCCAAAGGCGTCTCCTTTGCTCCCATATGGCTGTAGTTGAAGAAGATGTCATTGACCATAAAGAAGCAAATAAAATATTTTGCCTTAAAGCTACAGTGCTTAACACCAAAAAGACATTTCTTACCAAATTTTTATTCGAACACTGGCCAATTGCAGCAACTGCAATTGCAGCTGGTGGTCATATGCAGTGGTGGCTTGTGAGGGGCATGAAGGTACAACCTGACCAATGCTGTCCAAGAACTCAGGCACTGAGGAACACTAGCCTGTGTCTTTGTTGTGAAAATACTTTGTAATTGTTTGGGTTTTCTGAGGTAGACATTACTTGACCCTTAAATAAATAATTGAGAGCCTATGAAAACTTCAGACTGGACTCCTTAGAAATGCCAGGTGTGCATAGGGGAAGTGCCAGATGTGGAAAGGAGAGAACGTGCAGCGCACAGCAACCTTCTCGCTACTGCCTTTGCCACGTGCAATATGAGAAGGATGAAGTTAGCTCGGTCTCCAGAAGCACTCAGTTCCCCACGCATCTGCTAAGACCAGTGGGAAGGATACACCAATAATGGTGATGCAGAGCAACAAAGATGATTAAGGGAGTGGAGCATCTCCCTTATGAGGAAAGGCTGAGGGAGCTGGGTCTCTTTAGTTTGGAGGAGACTGAAGGGTGACCTCATTAATGTTTATAAGTAGATAAAGGGTGAGTGTCATGAGGATGGAGCCAGGCTCTTCTCGGTGACAACCAATGGTAAGACACGGGGTAATGGGTGCAAACTGGAACACAAGAGGTTCCACTTCAATATGAGAAGAAACTTCTTCTCAGTGAGGGTGACAGAACACTGGAACAGGCTGCCCAGGGAGGTTGTGGAGTCTCCTTCTCTGGAGACATTCAAAACCCGCCTGGACACCTTCCTGTGTAACCTCATCTAGGTGTTCCTGCTCTGGCAGGAGGATTGGACTAGATGATCTTTTGAGGTCCCTTCCAATCCCTAACATTCTGTGATTCTGTGATGTTGGCTTATTCATCAACCACAAACCTATTTCAATATCAACAAGTAAATTAGAGTCAGTCAAAACAACTGCCAGGAGGTCTCCATCTGAGTGGGTTTTCAAGCCACGTAGAGACATAGAGTCCAAATAAGGGACAATGTCGACTATACCACTGTCCTAGGGAGGGGGTCAGAGGCTGTATAACTTATTCCACATGCCAGTATATCTAGTCCTTTCCAGAACACTAACCAAAAATATTCATCTGCAGGAGTTCTTTGCAAGATCACTTATAATGGGGATTTTATTTAATAATTATCACTTTAGAAATAAATGTCTTCAGTGGTTTTAATGCATCACCATAGGAAAGCTTTAAAATGAATAGTCTTGAACATTATAATCATAATGTTTGGCTAGTTAAAACTGCTGACAAGACCAGTAAACCATGGTGGATTTGAGAGGCAGTACAGTATCGCTGGTAGATTTCTGGAGGATGAAGATTTGGACAGCTTCCTGCTGCAGGCAAGCTTGTTCTTGCTGATATGCATATTAATAATGTCCCATAAAGTTAACACAGGCTTTCAATTCCCAGGAGGGAAAAGCTGACCCATGTTAAGAAGCATATTGCTACAGGTAGATTCTTGGATAGGAACTTGCCCAAACCCGGGTCCAGTTCACATCTATAGGCCTGTGCTGATCACAAGTTTATCAAATGTTCTTTGGTTGATATTACTTTAGAATATGTTGAGCAGGCAACTTGCTTGGGTTTGATTGGATCTTCCTATAATTTTATTGAAAAAACCAAATATCTCCCATAGTAATTGCTATGTCCCCTGTGCAATAACATATTAAATGTCAGACGCCTTAACACCAGAACAATAAAAGCTGAACAGAATTTTTGTTTTAATTCCCAAGGAGAAAGAGATACGTTAATGTTAAAAACAGGTGGTGTTGGGCAGCACATCTCTGCTAGGCCTTGACTACTGTCAAGGGGCTGTAGGCAGACACAGGACTGATTCGTTGACACCTTGGATTCAAGGTTTTCTACCCCAAATAATGTGATGACTGAAAATTGAAAAAGAGGTAATATGAAACAGGACTCTTCTATAAGACAGTTTGAAGGACATGCGGATAAAATAATTAGCAACTTTGTCACTATTGTCATTTGTCTCAAGCTATTGCTTCATGTAAGTGTTCAAAACGCTTAGAGCAATATTTCTTATGTGGCTTAAATACTATATAATCAGGAATCCCCAGCTGCCGAGACTGTTACTCAAAGGATCCTAAAGGGTTTCATGGACAAACCCAGGAGGTGAAAAACAACTGTAATGACAGCAGATTGTAACTCCCAGAGACTCAAAGAGGACCGTGTCTTTTTACATCAGGATTGAATTTGGTCCAAAGTGTACAAAATTTGTGTTGTGCCTTAAAGCTAATTGAGGATTTGTGTCTCTCTCTCTCTTAGTTGGGAAAGGTCAGCTTTGAGATTTCCAGGTCAGGACTCTTTGACAAGGATTTAGTGTGACCCACAACTTGGGACAAGCTAACAGGTTTTCTTCTTTAAAGGCAATGCTGTAACTGTAAAAAGAGGGTAAGAGGGCAAAACTGGAAGGAAAAAGAAGATAATTTGTTTAAGTGATTTATCCTTACACTTCAAGACTCTCAGATGGGAAGAGGATTCCTCTTGTTGTATGAAGCATGACTGACCTATCTTTCCATTCTTGCACTGCTGAGTTATTACAGTTTTGAAATGTAAATAGGAAAGACTTCATAATTATTGGGTAATCTGCATGGACTAATTTGTACCTTCCTGGAGAGCCTAGATCCTTGCTTGGTGAAACAGGGCACTGTGGAAGCTTAGCCAACTTTTCTTGTCATTTGGGAAATCAAAGACAACATGAGACGAGCAGTTAGATGAACTACTTAATTACCACTAACCCTTCTAAGCATTCCTGTTTTTCCTGGGCTATATGGCTGGACCGTTGGAGTGATGCTGTAGAATGGGAGAACATTACACTGGCCTCTTGTGTATCATATGCCTTTTCATTTACAAACTGACACTTTTTTAATGAGAGTTTCCGAGGTCGTTATCCAAACTACATTCCTTATCCCAGATCTCATCTTTAGCACCTCTCCCAGACATATCTGGGAGTTTGGGCCTCGACATACATGCAAATCCAGGGCTTGACCAAGTCCCAGTGAAGTCAATACAAATATTGTCGGTGCTGAACAGATATCCACTAGGCTTAAATGAAAAGTAAAAGCCATCCAAGAAAAAGTGGAAGACAGATTACATCTTATTTTCTTTTAATCAAAATACGCCTTCTTCTTCTCTGTCCCTCCAATTTTTTTCTTACCATCTTAACTTTATAACTAAAGTAACTGAGAAAATGTTTAAATTTTAAATTGTTGAATAGTCCTGGACCAATGCCCAAAAAATGTCATGTGACCTTCCTGATATATAACTCTTAATTTTGGAACTTACTGATTCCAGTCAAGGATTTTTGGTGCTGATAAAATACTGAAATGTAGAAAAAGAAATGCCAGGAAGTTGAGAAATGAACTTTTGTTCACAGGTATCCCCATTTCCGGAAAAATGGAAAAAGAAAAAAGAACACCTGCAAAACTTTGGTGTGTTAAATATTTCACAAGCATAACCTCAGCGTTATGTTAATGTAATAATTTACATGGGAATATTAATTTTTGAAATGTTTGTGGCATTAGTTAACCCTTTCTTTACAGAATTGTTAGACTCCCATAGCAGCCTCTGGAAGCTACTGAGGTAGATGCTGGTCTGCCCTTCTCTGCGCAGCCCACCACCACAGTCCTGATCCTGCCAAGTATGACACATGTGCACATCACTCCATTGCAGGCAGAGTGGTCGGGCTGAGATGCTGTTTGCAGGCTACGACGAGACAGGAGAGCTGCATCCCCTTTGGAGTCCTGCAGCCAGAGAGCACCTGTTCCTGGCAGCCGTCTTGGGACATGGAGAGGATACGCATGACAACAAGCACTTGTTTCCCACGTGTCCATGTTTGACTCTGTGCAAGAGAAGGCAACTGGCGATGCTGGGTCCTGCATCTCTGCAGGGGGGAAGCCAGCAGAGTTGGACTCCTCCGGGGTCCCACTCCACTTGCTTTCCCAGAGCCCAGGCTGCCTTCCAGCCCTTCATCTCGGCAAAGAGCAAGCTGTCTGCCAATCTTCTCTCGCTCTCCGGGCAGCGTTAAGGTGGAAAGGGCAGATGAAAAAGTAAATGTAGACATGTGCCCTCTGTGGTGTCTCCGGTGGAGCACGAAGCGGGGGAAGGAAGACGAGGGGATAGGGTGAGTGGATGTGTGTGTCAGTCAGCGAGGAGATGATCTAAGTATCTGAAGTCATTCAAAAGGTCAAAGCAAGCATTAACTCTTCCCCGCCCTCCCTCCTCCTCGGGGGCTCGGGGGAAATCACAGTCCGCCCAAACTAGATGACAGCTTGCCGAGACTTAATGACAGGCTGGGTGCAGACAAGCCGCGGCCGCCCAGACAAAGGGAGGAAGTTTGGTGCTGCCGCTGACCCCAGAAAGGTGCAGGGGCAGGGGACGAGCCACGTCCCCTCGGCCGGGACACCGGGGTCCGCGGCGGGGGCGCGTCCCCCCGGCCGCCCCACGGGCGCTCAGCATCACCGGCGCTCTCGGAAAAGCCGCGGCCGCTTCCCTTGCCCTCCGAGGGCCAAGCGCAAACCTGCCTCCTCCGCTGAACACCGCAAAATGAAGGGCAGCGCCGGGCAGGAGAGAGGGGGAAGCGGGCAGGATGCGAGGTAAGCGCAGCTTCACCGTCCCCGGCCAGCGGTGACACCTCAACCCCCGGGTTACTCTGTGGCTTTAAGCGGTTTAAGGGAAATCTTAGGTTTTCATACACAAACATTTTTACTCCCGGTCTCTCTCCTCTCCCTGGCTTCCTCCCTCTCTTCCCCTCTCTTGCCTCCCTCTCTCCCGCTCTCTCTCCCTCCTTTTCTCCTCCTCCCGCCGCCCCCCCTCTCCTCTTCCCCCCTCCCCTCAAGTTTCTCCCTCTGATTAAATGAGAAGGAAGTGTGGGAGTGGTGGTTTTGAAGCTCTCCCTTTAAGAGGCAGCCTGCAGTGACGAATTGTTGAAATTGCCATTGCAGGATGGCATTCCGCTATAAATTCATTGTTCCACCTCCTCTCATCTTCACATTTCTCTCTCTTCTCCTCTTGTTCACATCGACAGACTGGGGATAACAACAACAACAACAGAAAAGATACAGGGAGGGGGCTTTTACAAAAATCCGGGACGCTTGCCGCTTCTTAAGCTTTTTTTTTCCTTTTTTTCTTCTTTTTTTTTTCTTTTTAACCATCTCACCGGAGACGATCGAGGCGAGTTTTGGTGCCTGAATTTCTTCTCTCCCCTCCTCCTCTTTCTCTTCAAAACAAAAGGGGGCAAAAGAAGGAAAGGGAGCCCACCGGTGCCCGAGAAAGTGCCGAGTCGCAGCAGACCTGCACCCTGCCGCTGCTGCTGCTGCTGCTGATGATCCGGTGACTGCAACAGAGAAGTGGAAGAGAAGTGGGAAGTGCTCAAACTTCTCTACTTGCCGGGTCCGAGCCTCCTCTCCTCCTTTTTCTCTCTCCCCCTCCACCCCCTTGCCTCCCGAGCGGCAGTGATTTGGGATTTTTTGCCTCTCTCTCTCCTTCCATGTGCTCCCGGCTCTTCCCTGCAGAGAAACACAAAGTTCACACCCGAGCGGCTTTTGTTGACATTTTTGTCTCTCCCGCTCACACTTGAGTTTGGGAGGGAGAACTTTCTTTTTCTTTTCTTTTTTTCTTCTTTTCCCCCCCTCCTTCCCCCTTCTTCTCCCTACGTAGCCGCACTCCGCCGACCGGCTCTTTCCACCCCCCCCCCGCTCCCCAGCTCTTATTATCGCTACTATTAATTACCGCCACCACCGCGGCCGCTCCTGACGGCGAGGCGAGCATGCTCCTCAAGCTGCTCTCCCTGCTGCTGGTCGCCAGGCTGCACCTCGCTCTGGCCCAGCCGCCGGCACCTGCCGACGGCGGAGCGCCGCCGCCCCCCGCTGCAGCCACCCCGCCGCCCCGGCCCCGGCCCGGCCCTCCCCCCGGGCCGCCCCGCCGCCCCCCGCCGCCCCGCGGGGCCAGCGGCGTCGTGCGGCGCCTCGACCCGACCTACGCGGGGGGCGGCAAGGCGGGCTACGTGCTGTACGCCGGGGGCCAGCGCTTCCTCCTCGACCTGGAGCGGGGCGAGGCGGTGGGGGCGCGGGCGCCGCGGGCCGGCGGGCCGGCGCGCTGCTACTACCGCGGCACGGTGGACGGCAGCCCGCGCTCCCTGGCCGTCTTCAACCTCTGCGGCGGCCTCGACGGCTTCTTCGCCGTGGGCCGCTCCCGCTACACCGTCAGGCCGGCGCGGCGCGGCGGGGAGGCGGCCGGCCCGCGGATCTACGGGGACGGCCCGGCCCGCGCCCCGCACCTCTTCCGCAGGGACCGCTTCAGCTTCGAGACGCTGCCGGCCCGCACCAGCTGCGAGACCCGCGACCCGGCGGCGGCGGCAGCAGGGGACGGCCGGCCGCGGCGGCGGCGGCGTCGCTCCGTCTCCCGGGCCCGGCAGGTGGAGCTGCTGCTGGTGGCCGACGCCTCCATGGTCCGCAAGTACGGGAAGGGGCTGCAGCACTACCTGCTCACCTTGTCCTCCATCGCCTCCCGGCTCTACGCCCACGCCAGCCTGGAGAACCATGTCCGGCTGGCCGTGGTGAAGGTGGTGGCCCTGGGCGAGAAGGAGAAAGGCCTGGAGGTCAACAGGAACGCCGCCACCACTCTCAAGAACTTCTGCAAGTGGCAGCACCAGCACAACCGCCTCGACGACGACCACGATGAGCACTATGATGCCGCCATCCTCTTCACCCGTGAGGTAGGCATCACCCCGACCGATGGCGACTTGGTGTCCCTCGAACAACGTGTTGTGGGGCGACTGGGCTGCCATGAGGCCACCTCTCCAGCCTGGCTTTGCCCGGGGGTCGCCTCCCCACTCATGCCTTCGGCCTTTCTGTCAGGTTGCACTGTGTCTCAGGGACCACCACCCACGCGCACAGCTGCCGGGAATGGAAGAGGGGTTGAAAACCCAACAGATTGTGTCTGCGTTTGTGCGTGCCCGCTCCCCTGTGTGGTCATCCCCACTGTGCCAGTGCCGTGCTGGGATTGGTGCCAGCGTGGAGAGGTGGTAATTTGCCTTCTTGGGGGACTTGGCTGAGGTCACCTAACTTATCTCTGCTTGAGAGACGATGTTTTTCCATCTTTCCCAGTGAGATGCTTCACACACAGCCTCTCTCTCTCCGGGAAGGTGGTCCAGGCAAAGGGCTGATAGCTCTCCCTAACCTAAATTAGCCTCCAAACAAACCTGCTAGGGAAAATGGTGGAGAACACCTTAAAAGTATGCGCAACTTCCTTGTTGAGTGCATTGGGATGCTATTTCCAGCAAGAACAGCTCCGCCACACTGGAAGCTGGCAGCGCTTGTGGTTCAAGGGTAGGACGTAAATGCAAACCACAGGTAAACAGAGCTGAAGTTGAGTGAGTTGGGCTGGCGGTAAGGGGATGCAGTCTTTCTCTCGTTCCCCAAGTGAAGAATGGGTCAACTGTGGGTCGGATCCAGCCGGTCTTACTCATGCAGAGCTGTGCCTTGCTCCTTGCTCGGTTGTTAATTAATTGCATTGCCAGAGGTCGTTAAGGGACATTGCTCTAGTAGACATGTGGCCGAGTTTATGCAATGAAGTTCTTCTGTAAGAATATCCCTTCAGCGGTTTGGGTTTGGTGTTTTCTTTTTTTCGCTTCCCCAAGTACAAAAAAAATAACTGCCTGACTTTCCGTTCATTTGAGTTCTCCTGCTTTTCTGCATTGTAGGAGCCTGCCAAAAAGGATGCTTTGGATGGTTTGTGGAAGGAGTTGCTCCAGAAGGGGGGGAAAAAAGCGTCTGGCTTGCTTTTATAGCTGTAAATAGTTGAAACATTAGGTTCTGTGTCAGCCAGGCATCACTTGTACAGCAGGAGCCTTTTTTTAACATTTTAAAGCACATCAGTCCAATTTGCAAGCTTTCATTTTTTTATCATTATAATCTGAATGAAAGCAGGCTACCTAGGCTGGTCAGAACACTCTTGCTTTTTTCTGTAAACATCCTTTCTAATGGCTTATTAATTAAGCCTGGCCCAGAATTCATCACTTTTCACTGAAGAGTGGTTTTCTCTGCCAGTATTCCCATTTATTTCCCTGGGATTTATTACAGTTTGGAAACTCTTAGGGTGGCAGACGGTGAATCTTAACATCAATTATTAAGTTAATTTGGATTGAGATAGGATGTGAATTTAAAGTGCACTTGCTTTACAGATGCTTATCTGTAATTCCTTGCATGGATGCCCTCCTGCCAGAACAAGGGTGTGCTGCTAATCAGTAATCCACTTTCAAAGACTCCTGAGCAATGCATCTTCCATGCATAGTTACTTCTTTTGGATGTATTTAGAACCTAAACTAAACAAGATGTCACAGTTCTTGTGGTCTCCTTCCACTCTTAAGGTGCAAATATTGCTTGAACTGTCAACTGTCTTTGCAAGAAAAAAGCACAGGCTTCTGTTTTCTTGGTTTACATTTTAACACGTATAAGTATGGGATTAGCTCCTCAGTGGAATTCAGTATAACTTAATCTGCTTTAATGATCTGCTGTGTGCACATGCACATTGTTTGGCATTGCATTTCAGTATTTGACTCAATAAGAGCAAGACTGTAGAATCTTGCTACATGTGTTCATGATGTTCTTTGCAGAGTGTATGTGTGAGTCCACACGATTTTTATATGCTTACGCTTGGAATGTCAACATGAATCTGTTTGCTCCTCTTGGAATGTAAACATGAGAAGGGTTAAAGGATGAAAAAGCAGTGGAGATGTTTCCCGGAGAAAACAGCCCCACTTTGAACTAAAGAGAGATTTTTTCCAGTTTAGCTTTTCAGTGAGAGTGGCAGCAATTGGCAGGAGGATCCAACTTTTACAACTATGTTTTGAATGTATGAAGTACGTTGCTTAGCTACTAGACGCCAAGCCATGGCTGCATGTTTTGATGGGCTCTGAATACCGTCATGCTAATTTTTGAACATCCAGATGTCTTCTTCTTAATGGCTTGTTTTTTAGGTATGGGGTAAATGTGTGAGGTACATTTTCCGTCTTTGTTTACTAACTGAGGCCACCTTGAACTTAGTGTCTCTGCATCAACAGAATAATATTTGCAAATCGTTTGTCAGCTGAATGCATGTCCTCAGCTGTATGTAACTGTTTATGTGTAGCTAGGATCTAAACTATTCATGCCTGTTGCCATATAAGTCTCTAAGAGAATAATTATTTTCGTTCTGGAGTGTCATTTGCTTGGATGTTATTTTTGACACCGATAGAGGATCTCTGAAGAGACAGTAGCTTTATTATTTGTAAAAGAATAATCACATCAGAATTCAGCACCATTGCTTCCTCCTCTTCTGTTGTCATTACTCGTGTAAAGATAAATTAATAACCATTCATAGACTGAGTGTGCTGGCAGCTCTCTCTTATAATAAAATTAGTACTGGTGGTTCAAATTATTATCATCATCATCATTAATATTAGGAAGTACTTCCCACACAAAAAGATTAGGAGATTTACTGGTTCTGGATTAAAACATTCACTCACTTTGGTCATAATCTGTATTTACTTTGATAAGGGCTGTAAAGCAATCATGCTGCAGATAGTAAATAGTAAATAAATAGGAACATGGGTTCAGGTCACAGACAGCTGGTGTTAAAACTATTTTAAGGCTCTATGTTGCTTATCAGTGGTGGCAAGAACCATGTAACTATCTATTAGCTGCAGTGAATCCGTTTACCCTGTAACTGCAAGCAAAACTACAATAATGTGCCTGGTCATTATTTTTACCTGAGTAGAAGATTGTAAAAACCCTCAATGGGCCCACAAATTATCTAGCACAAAATACTGCAGAAACATAGCTGGGTTCCTTAATGATTATCTAAATTCCCAAAATCTAATAAGTATCTTTCCCCAGTGGTCTTAGTGTCTTGCTTTGACCCACGATGGCCAATATCAAGCCTGACAGAGGTCTGATTTGTCAATACCAAAAGCTGATAATTTGCTAACCAGTCCTGTGAGAGCTCTCATTAAGGTAGTTTGGCCTTAACAACCGTAGAGAATACGTGAGTCCCCTGCTGTTCAGCTACTTTGTGTTTGAATCCTTGACAGCAGCTTTGAATTTTTGGGCCACATGCATCCTCCATGGAATATGGTGATGCAAGGATTTGATAATCTGGTGGCCAGGTGAGTCCTCTGCCCTGTGTGGCGGTAGAGGAGCGACTGTGTGGTGGGAAGGAAGGAGAGCTTGTAAAGCCCTCTCCCCCTTGAGATTAGCTGGCTTTGTTCTCGATGTCGGTGAAGTCAACAACAAATTTAGAATTTAGTTTTCTCAGGCTTTTTCATTGTGAACAGCTCTCAGAAGCTGGAAGCAGGTTATCTTCAGTCTTCAGGTTTTTATGGGTGCATGAAAATAGTTGTCCGATCATCTGTCTCAGCAGAAAAACATATTAGACATGCTTTGCAAACTGCACTTGAACTCAGACTGTTCATTTCTAAGGTCTAGCCTGCTCTGCAATTATCCTCTAGTATTCATCCAATCTGTTTCATTAGTGACCCTTAGTTAAATTTCAAGTGAACTATTGAATGCATTTGGACAAAATCCAGTTCTCTTCCTTTCCTTTCCTTTCCTTTCCCCCAATTCTGAATCATGTGAAAATTAAAATAGATATTTCTCACAGTAGATAGAGGCAACAAGAGCAAGAAAAAATACTTCCCTAAGTGCTTGTTAGCCTCATCCGTGATAGCACCATCATGCCTGGCTCTAACAAAAAGTTCATAGTAGAGCCAAAGGCAACTCTCCTGCCTTTGTCTACACAGTAATTATATGGGCCTTGTGTGTGTGATAAAGTTTAATTGTCAATCTGACAATTCTTTTGAAATTTAACAGCAAGCTTTGGATTATCTCGTCTCTATAGATGATAATTTCATTGCATGGAGCACATGCTTTCTTCGGCTCTTGTTCTTTCTTCTTTTTTCCTTTTCTATATTATCATCTTCCCACAATTATTATCCCATATTAGTAAAACAGGTCACTGTAGCAGTGGTCAATAGAATATATTTCACTAATGTTTATTATTATTGCTTTGAAGAAATTATAATGTGATGTGTCTGCCAGTTTCATAATGTTTTCACCAATTTTGTTGCAAATCTAATACATTTAGATAATGTCCCTGGGGAAAATAAAGTGGGACATAATTTGTGTGGGAGAAGCAGCATGATTCACACTAATCCACAGAGATGGTGTGGAGTTTCCTCACAGAGGAACTATGGGTTAGGCAAGTTAAATCACATATTTTGCCTTGCTCACCAGTCAACAGTTTCACAACTGAAACTTTGTTTGCCCTTCCCCTCGCCATGCAGAGTCCAAAAGCTTTATGCGTATTTTGTCGATATTTTTAAATAATCTGTGGCTTACATAATGCTGCTGCATTTTTTTCTTTATATACTTTAGGGGAAAAAAATGTTAATCTGTACATTCAGAATGTAAAAGCTTAATCCACTTTAGACTCTACTTCTAACAGTTTGTTGAAGAGCATCCTAAGATGATGAGTGCTTAGGGGTCCCATACCATGCAAGGGCAGAGTAAGAACATGCCTAAATATACAGTTTGGGGAGGAGGTGGTTTCTGAAGCCAGAAAATGTAGCATGCGTATGCTGAAGTTAGCCCAACAGGACATCACCCATACCTTTTTTTTTCTTGATTTTCACCTTATCTAGAATTCAGAAAGACAACTCTGTGCATTTGAGATTCAAATGCCCAAAACTCACTCCTGAATTTAGCATATTAACCTCAAAGGAAGATGACCTCAGGTTCTAAGGAAAATATATGATTTTTATTTTGGTCAGGATGAGAGGTATCACCACTCCTATTTTCCTCAAAAGGTAAATAGACATCAGTCTTTCCTCTCAAAATATGGCCATGGGAGGACAAAGCAGTATCCCTGTGAGTCTGATGGGAGTCCTTCCTCACTTCACACCGATGGCCAGACCCTGTCCCTGCTGCCCTAAGGTGGACATCCCTATGAGCAAGACCCACCAGTGCCTCAGGAAGAGGACTTTTCAGAGCAGGCTTCCTCCAGGGCAATGTTCCACCATTTTGGCTTGTAAAGTCTCTCTTTTTAAGTGTCAGTTGAGGGGTAAAATAGACGATTCCCAATTACTTTGTTCAGCAGTTAGCCCTTCTTTTCAGTTTTCTCAGGTCCTGTGCTCCTTTTGACTTCCAGACATAATGTGCTCCTTAGGTGATATCTGTAATACTTTCCGTTTGGGTGAAACCTTACTTTCCTTCACATGTGCCATCCTGCATTGCTGTGACATTAATAAACTTTCACCCACTTTGCAGAGCAGGGCAGGGAAGGGTGGATGTGTGGGTCCCGAATACCGTCCCAAATACCTCCCTTTACAGGCCTGAGGTGGGAACGCTGCTGCAGGAAGTCGGAAAGTCGTATTTAATTCCTTCCTCTGCTTGAGGGATTTTAGGTTTGTATCGCCCACCTCCCAGGAGAGGTCCTTAACCAGTAGGTTGTAAGCTGTTCCAGGTGTTAAGGAAACTTTCCACCCCTCTGACCAAAGCTATGTCACTGTTTAGCAAGTAATTCAAGATTCATATGGTGAGAAGGAGAGAAATCGTGACCTGAGGCAGCTGACTGGATCGCACGGCTTAGAGCAAGGCGGCTTGTGTTCCCAGAGCACGGAGAGAAGACTGTTTCTGTAATTTACCAAAGGACTGTTCAGTGTAAAATCCAGAAGCTGCCTGAGGAATAGGGACCAAAAATGAGGTCCCTTCAACCAAGCGCTGTAAGCACGAACTGCAGCCTGGCTGGGGAAACCTCTGGCACGTGGGCTGCAACAAGAGGAGCCACAGCTCCCTGCGTGCAGGGACACGTGCAGACCTTACAGGAGACCATAGTCTGATGTAGACCATAGACTGTAGGGCACTCTCCTGTGAAGCGTGCTTCAAAGTCTCCTCATCCCTTAAAGGAATGTGGAGTTGAATCGCCGCCTTATTGAGCAAAGGGTCT
The DNA here is from genome assembly GCF_036013445.1 of Caloenas nicobarica. NCBI lineage: Eukaryota > Metazoa > Chordata > Aves > Columbiformes > Columbidae > Caloenas > Caloenas nicobarica. The sequence continues at coordinate 126,779,631 of NC_088245.1, forward strand.
AGCTGATGAGCTATTGTAGAGAAAGCAGAAAAGCAAGCAAACAAACATGGAGAGATGTAAAAGCTGTTAGCTGTGCTTTAAAAGTTACGTGCAGCTGGAGCTGAGAGAAAGCCTAATCCTGTTGGTTTCTTGTACATCTGATCTCAGAAGTTCTGTAGGCTTGGCTTCCTGCAGGGGCGAAGACTGAGAAACATTAAGCATCTCAGCCCCAATCAAGCTTTAGTATAAGCTAAGTGCTAAGCCGCTCAGGACTGTAAAACTGTGGCACTACGGTGCCCATAAGGTCACAAACTGCAAAGGCCTGTGAAGGCTGGATAATCCAAAGAACAGAGGACATGGGAGCCAATTTTGTTCTTCTGCCCTTACATTCCACCAAACCGTCCACATTGGTGCTTAAATCCTGTTTTGGATCTGGTCCACAGGGTCTGGCCTAATATCATGTTTCACTAAATAGTTTATTCTTGTTTTTAAGCCTACTTCACAAATCAAAGAATTTCAGGTAAAATAAATTAACTATTCCAGCGGGGAGCCGTGACAGTTATCTCCATTCACAACAATGCCATGTATACATGGCAAACAGCCAGCTGCTCTTGATGTACTTACGAATGCCAAGAAAACTTGGCCTTTAATAAGCTGTCTAATTAACTACTAGTCTTATGATGTACAGCTCAGTTTTCCTAAGTCATTCCTTTGCCAAAGCTTAACATCTCTTGCCTTCTGTGTAGCAAATGCATTTCCTAGTCATTCTTCTGTTTTGAAACTACTATACTGCAGATCAAGGGCCATTCCTTCTTTAGAAATATCAAGAAACACTTATTCTTCAAAGCTTTTTCCACTATTTGGAGACAATCAAATGACTAGACAGATATGAGCAGGCAATTAACTTTTTAAATAGAAGCCACACACCAGAGTGAAATAATCATTGCAAACTCATTTGAAGTATCATGTGAGTCCCTGCTTTTTTAGTGCTTTAGCTGGAGTATGAAAAGTTGAGGAGACCCACATAGATTTTTTTGGATCGCATCAGGGATTGTTTTTAACATAAAAAATTATTTTCAAGGGAAATAAAAACTTTTCATGTATTCCCAGAAACTTCACTTCATAAAAGTCTGAGACTGCTTTCCAAGACTGCCCAGGAAAACTAAAAATATAGCTATTGATGCTGGTAACAAGTAATCCCTGGCCAGTACAGCTACAAGGTGTTTAAGTGAAAAGAAATTTTGTCATAAAGATTTAAATCAGTGGAAGTATAAACAGGTGTGGTTTTCAATAATGTCACTCAAAAGCATGCTGTTGGGAAGGACCATGTAGCTAGAGAATGGTGAGTTGATCCAATAGCAAACTTTTCAGAGTATTTATCTTAGAGATGCCACTTGTTAGGCTTCACTTATGTACATAGTATATACTATGTGATGCTATTAATAGAAATACAGTTAAATAATGCAGAGGCAAGAGAAACAAAGAATAAATGAGATATAAGTTGAGAACATAAAGGAGCTGAGTCTTCACTAATCTGCCTAAGTGATTACTGACAATGTCAGCATTAGCTGACAAAACGCATCCTCATGTAGTCGCTGAGGACTGCAGTCTGCAAGGAAAACCAGAAGGCTCGACCCGTGCTCCCCGTTCAAAGCGTAGCCAGCGCGCACCCTGCTCTACCGGCAGATGGGCAGCTCATAGACATCCCCCCAATAACAGCTTCACACACAGAAGCCGACGCTGGGAAATATTTCCTGTCCTTGTTCCCAAGGTCCTTGACAAGCGTCCTCTGGCGCTGCCCAGCTGGGATGCGGTGGGCGGCCGCAGGGCTCCCCACGCAGCCTGGCTCAGCGCGGATGTGGTCACGGAGCTGGCTGAAGGGAGCGGGGCTCTCCTCCGTCCCTGCCCGCCGCCTTCTGACCACAGCGCAGTCGCTCTCCTCTCTCCTTTACGGGGACTGTTGGGACCATGCCATCTGAGGACAGCTCTTTTTCAGCTGTTTGTGGGGTGCTGGAGGAGCTAGGTAATTTTACAGATAAGCGATTTTCAGAATCGTTTCTGCTGTGGGATTTCCTAGGAGTGACCATTCAACGAAGCTGGTGAAGGGGCCTGGAGCACAAGTCTGATGAGGAGCAGCTGAGGGAACTGGGGCCGTTCAGCCTGGAGAAAAGGAGGCTGAGGGGAGACCTGATCGCTCTCTACATCTACCTGAAAGGAGGGTGTAGCATGGAGGGTGTTGGTCTCTTCTCCCAAGTAGCAAGTGATAGGACAAGAGGAAATGGCCTCAAGTTGCACCAAGGGAGGTTTAGATTGAATATTAGGAAATTTTTTTTCATGGAAAGTGAAACATTGGAACAGGCTGCCCAGGGAAGTGGTTGAGGTTCTTAGGGACATGGTTTAGAGGTGGACTTGGCAGTGCTAGGTTAACGGTTGGACTTTATGATCTTAAAGGTCTTTTCCAACCAAGATGATTCTAAGATTCTGTGGTTCTGTGATGCTATGATTAACTAATACAGCCCTGCAATAAATTCATTTTATCTGACCTGAAGTTAAGGTGTTTCATAAAGAAAGTGTAAAGCCTGCTGTGTTTTGTCTAGACAACTGTTACACAGATGAGCACTGCCTTGAAGGTTATTAGTGGGATGCTTAGATGTGTGGATATGTGTCCCATACTCTGGGAAATGATGGAAATGGAGGAACAGTGGTTTGATGAAGTGATGAGTTCTGAGGAAAAGCCAGGCATGCAGTGTGGTAAAATGTCAGTAACACGTAACATGAAAAGTAACCAAAGATTGCTATGTCCGTTAGTGCTTGTGTATGTACGTAGCTATTTTTTTGACATCTAATGAAGGTGGCACTATGCAATTCTGTGCATAGCTTTGGAAATTTTGAGGGTGAGATTACTAACCAGCCAAGAGTCGGCGGGGTTGCTTATGGTTAACATCCTTGTCGTAATTTTCCATACTCCACGTATCTCATCAGAAGCAACTCTAAGGAATTTTATGAGATTGCCCGCTTAGAAAAATTGTATTATTTTAATTATACTTGTGTCATCAAATCTGGAGAATCATTGTGAGGTCTTGTTTCATCTGCCAGTATAGCTCCATGGCCGTATCACTGGCATAGCTGCTTCTTATATGTAAATGGAAATAAATCATGCAGTGGCGTAAGACATCTGTGTTCTGATATAATTATGCCCATACTGGGAGCAGTACTGATGTAAGCATCTACATAATAATGACAGCCAAATACAAGAAAAGACCAAATGACACAGAATCTGCATGCAAAGATAGGGCCTGAATTAATGTGTTTCATAGTACCCTTGGCACTATCAACCTGAAAGTACCTCTAGTAAGCTGCTTTCTGTCTTATTTGTGTGCTTTTTGGTACTTGTGTATGAACGTCAGTTCAACTACTTGTGTGGATTCAGTTCAAATTGCACTGGTATAAAGGTACCTTACTTCCTATACAGCTTACACTCATTTACTTAGACCTATTATATCACCACAAAAAGGCATTTTTATTGGTGCCATGCATATGCATTTTTTCTGAGTTTTGTTACTCATGCTGCTGTAGGTAAACCACTTACAGTTACATTTACATAGATTTTACTCTATGTAAAACATACGAAGACTGAAAGAGCGAGATTCAGAAGTGATACATAAAGGGCTAAGTTTACATATTGCATCTTCCTTGTTGAATATGCCCCAGCTGATAGATGGTGCAGTAACATGACCTCGCTTAGGGCCTCTTCTAACATTGGTCCATAAATGCTGAAAATGATATTATTTGTCTAAATAAAATGGGAAAAAAATAGATTTCTTTTAAAATACTTGAAAATGGGCATCCTTATAGTGTACCTTCCCAAAACCCATGCAGAGCCAGAAGTAAAGTCTGGGGAGCTAATTGGATGTCAAGGTTGGGAGCCAGTGGGGTTAGAGAGGAAATTCTCTGCATTGTATCTGCATTGCTGAAGAATGGAAGTTTTTCTTAAACCATGGATTATACCTGTGAAAATTTGAGAATCAAAGTGCTTTTGAACTTTATTCCTTCTCTTCTTGTGAGACTGTTTTGTTCATTGGTACTGTAGCACTTAAATCTTGACATTAAGTAGCACCAAGAGTGCACTTACCAAAAAAAGTTCTCAGACACCTGGAAGCCAGAGGACTGATCCCGAAATTCTTCCTCCATATATGTAATATTGCTGTGTAATTTTAGCTTGAAGATTGTTTTCTTTCGTCTTGGGAGAAAAAAAAAAAAAGTTGTAAAGAGATGCTCCGTCACAGTATCTGTGAACTCAATGTGGTTTTCTTTGACTTCAGTGGGATTTGATTCCTGTGCATTTTCGAGTTTGCCTAAGTTTGAAACTGTCATAGTCAGTGAACATTGTTGACCTGGAGCCTCATGCAGGATATCTGTTATTCAGATGGATTAATTATGAAAGGTTTCATGAAAGAAAGTCATTATAAAAGGAGATCTCAAGGGAAGAACAGAGTCTTAAAAATGAAGGGGGAAAAAAAGGGGCTCTTTGATCATTTGGTTAATAACATTTGATAATACTGTCGTGCTTTGAAAATGATATTTTCATTCAACCACAATGGAATGTCTAGGAGTGTTCCAAATGAAATGGTACCTACTTTTCCTTCTCAACCATAAAAGCACAAATTTGTACATTCAGACTATTATTCTTAACTCTGCTTCAGTAGAAGCACTGAAAAGTTATTGCCGATGATTAAAATACTGTGTCTGACCAAAGCTAGTAAGACTAGGGATTTGACACTCTGTCATATCACTGACTCTTTAAGCAACCTCTGAGAATTGCTTAAATACTTGGTGTATTGGGTAATACATTATTAAACATGGTACTACTTGACATGTGTGACATGAGGTTTAATATATAACAATATCATTTCTTTTAGTGCAAGTATAAGACTTGCCTTTTGAAAAGAAAGGTGATCTCTGATTCAAGGACTGATTGGGAATCTGAAGCTTTCTCTCTGTGCCTTGGTTCAGTTTCTGAAAATAAAGAGAGTATTTCTTGTATTTTGATGGTGTTTGAAGAAATTCTTCTACAGCATGTATTTTGAGTACCTAACTCAGTGCAAGTTTGAGCCCCTGTATGTATTACAGAAATATAAATTTAAATAACGGTGATTAATTACAGAATATATACAAATCCTGTTAATGAAAATATTCCCACCAACTCTACTGCATTAACATCTTTAGATGGAAGCTTATATTGATGTTGTTATCCAGGCTCTGCTGTTTGCAAAGGGCTTGTGACTTTAACCTGTTGTTACCTTATGGGTGTAAAAATTTATTTTAATGTTTTTTTTTCTTTTTCCTTCCTGGGCAGGATTTATGTGGGCATCATTCATGTGATACTCTGGGAATGGCAGACGTTGGGACCATATGTTCTCCTGAGCGCAGCTGTGCAGTGATTGAAGATGATGGCCTCCATGCAGCTTTTACAGTGGCTCACGAAATTGGTATGCAGTGCCTTTTCTGTTCGCTTGCCAAATCAAACACTTGTAACAGCTGCATTAGTAACCAAAATACTTGGCAATTAATTCCAGATTTCCCCTGGTCCGGCTACTCACTTGGGGATTAAGGCTGTATACATATGCACTTCAGGGTTAACTAATAAGGGATCAGAAGGCAAGTGAAGGCGCACAGTAGGTGTTTCCTTTCTAACAGTGTCATTTCTAAGCAGTAGTTGAAGTGAAAATTCAAAGGCTGCTGCTACTGTCCAAGGATGTCAAGATGTGTCCCTCCTGAGAAAGTGTTTGGCCCATCTACTGTAATTCGCATGCATTTTTTTAACTACTTGCATGCTCTGCTGCTATGAAGCTTTTTATTGGGACGATGAATTACCTGCAGAAAAGGGCTTTGTGGAAAAAAACAGGATTCTAATATTTTTCTGAGTGTATGGAAATTCCACCCTTATGGTAATATATGGTACTAATGTGAATCCTGAAATAAGCTAAGTAGAATTTAGATGATAAAGGTCTGGTGAAAAATCTGTTTAACTTTGTTTCAGTTTCCACCTCAGTGGACAGCAATTTAATGTAGGAGCCTTAGGTACTGCCTTCAGAAGGGTTTAAGATAGAATTACTGACAGAAGGAAGTTCATATTCTGGGACATTATGTCTGTCATGATATATTCCTTGAGAGACACTGCTGCCATCTTGATTATTTTTCATTTATTAATATTTCGTGAGCTGTGTTCACTAGAAATATATTTGGTCTGAGGGCTATCTGCCTTGGTGGGTCAACAGCAATTTAAAAGTGGAGAACATTTTTTTTTTTAAACATTCTTGGAAGGAAATAACAAGGAAGAGGAGAATTTTCAGAGAGAGCCAATTTCTGAATTGCCTTGTACCTCATGCCAAACCAAAGTAAAGTTTGCTTTGGGAGTATCATTGCAGTAGTTCAATTTTCAAGTAGCTAGCAGGTAGAGCCCAACTGTTGTGTGCCTTATATATATCTGGCTCGGCAACCAGAGGTCACCAAGAATGAAAAAGCAGCTGGCAGGTCAGTGACCTGACCCTTCAATGATTAGTGAACCTAACCCTACTGCTCTTGTGGTGCCACAAAGAAAGGAAATCAGAAATGGCTGGAGAGGGATCGTGTGTTCCAGGAAAACATAAACTGTTGTGACAAAATGAGTCCCCAGACCAGAAATTTTACTTTAATAAACAAGAATATCACAGAATTACAGAATGGTTGGAGTTAGAAGGAACATCTGGAGATCACATAGTCCAAGACCCTTTTATATATGTGTGTGTGTATATATATAAATAATCCGCTTTATATATCTATATATCTCCTTTATATATATATATATAAAAGAAAAACTCCTCTGAAATCACTAATTCAGAGCATTTGGAGATAAGTACAGCAATACACCAAATGCAGCTTCACATCAGCTGAGTTTAGTTGCATCAAATCTGGATGCTGTGAAGCTAGTGACCCATCAGGAATCTGTTTTAGAATTGGGACAAGTAGATAGATTGGCAAACTTAGCCCATCATTCAAATGCCAGTCTGCTGGAGAGACTGCTCCTATCTTCTTGCATCCAGCAGTGATGCTTACTGGTGAAGGTTAGTGGGTATTGTCAGGGTTGCATGCGGGACCTACTTGTGATGCCAGTGTTCATATATCTGGTGTGGGAAGAGGTGAGTAATGTGTCTCAAATTCCATTTTATCAGCAATAAATACATGTTTAGAGAGATTAAAAATGAAAGAACGTAGATCAATAAAGATAGTGATGAGCAGTAAATATGCATATTATTACTCTGAATTCCACACAAAGAAAACGTAAACACAACTGAATTATTTTTAGTGATCTAGAAGCAAGTATTTGAAAAAGAGCCATTTTCATACCTAGACATTTACAGGAACCTGTAAAACCTATAATTTTCAATGTAAAAAAGGCATGAATTGAAATGGATAAATAAGTACCCTAATGGACAAAAAAAATTCTAGTTTGAGGTTGTTTAAAATAACATCCTTTTTTCCTTCTCACCATAAGATTTTAAGTAAGGAGGGGTGTCAAGTCACAGAATAATCTTTGTGTGTGTGGCCTAAAGTGGGAGAAGTTGAGAAGAAAACACAGCTAAAATTGCTTGAGTACTTACATTAAATTAAAGGTCAAAAAAAGATGAAAAATAGAAGTGTGGCGTGGATACCCTTTAGTTAAGCACTTTGGGGAAAACCTTGCTTTATTTTATTTGGAGACCAAATTTCTTCTTACAATTCAGAAGTCTTAAACTTCCCCCTGTCCTGTGGGTTATGGTGTAGCTTTGATTTTACAACGGCTTAGTTACTTGGTGGAATTCACCTGGCAATGTAGGAGATGCCTTACAGAGGGGATGCTAAGGGCTCTAAGCTGAAGATGCTTTCTGTCAGCAGGAAGAGCAAGGTGAGCCACTAAGTGAATCAGAGTCATCGTCTGCAGTTTTTAAAATAACCTGCTGTATGTGCATGTGTAGCAGATGTAGCATCATTAACATGGCCTCGGTCCAGAGAATGGCTGTGTGTCCTCGCTTTGACTTCAAGGGGATCTAAATGCTCTTGTTTCCTCTCTGAAGGAACCAAGAGCATTTTTGAGGATCATATTCATTCTCTGGAAGGTGACCAAAGTAAATGGAACTGCAGCTCAACCAAACAGGACGATGCACAGCCCAGGGGCTCAGGTTGGATACGTGCATAGGGAGTCAAAATGCAGCCTGCTACAGAATAAAGCCTGCTGCTTCTGTTGCCAGGGTTTCTGCTGCATTATGTGTTAGATGTTTATTTTATTTCTTTCAGATAAAATAGATGGATGTTGACCAGTGGTTTTTGAGGAGGAGAGTATGACTGAGGAGCAATAACAGGCAAAATCTCCAAAGAGCTGTAAATGAGAGCACAGGAATAAATAGATGCAACCAAATTCTTAGTACAACTGATTAGCTGACAATAAGAGATGAAGATCCGTATGTAAAGATTGACAAGGTAGGACCTGAATCTTGTCCTACTTGTATGTAGGAAAATCAGGAATAGTTTATCTCCGATGTCAAATGCAGCGAGTGAGGGTAATTCAACCGAAAAAACAGCAGGAAACCTTGTAACTTTGAAGATTATAATCCAGTTTCTCCTCAGAATAAAGTGAAGCAGTGCTCGTAGCATAAATGTTATTTTTAAATCAGTCTGTCCAGACATCCAGCCACTAATGGTAAATCCATACATGGTTATTTTCTAGCAGGGGATGTGCTGCTATCAGTTTGGACAGCAGTAGCTCTGCTGTCACAAAAATGGACTTCTGGATTCTTGCCTGAAATCATCAGTTCAGCTCCATGTTGTGGCATATGTATGGCTTCTTTGACTTGAAGCAACTCCATGAGCTATGCCTCCACAGCTTTGCATGGATACCTGAGCTAGCTTAGGCACAGTATGTAGACATTCTCCAAGTCTTTGTTATCATCAGCCTGTTGTCTGCAAAAAAATGATGTTTCCTTATTTCATGCACTTCCTTGCTTCACAGATACATCTGGAGAAAAGCATTAAAGAACTTGTGATTGCTCATAGTCTCAATATTTATTTAATGTTTTTCATAGGTCAGCACTAGCATATTGCTTCCCCATATATCCCTTATTAAAATAACCATCAGGAAACCAAAATAGCTAGGTTCTCACTCTAATACTCTGGACTTTTGAGTTGGAGATTTTCTTGCTTTTACAGTGTTGAATTATTAGCCAGCCTGTGTATCCCATTAAGATAGGCATGATGCAACATCACCAAAAGGCACAGTCCATCAATTTGAAGTTAGGTTTAACATCTCCTGTGATGGGATCTACCCAGGACGTGACAATTCTTTGTTTAGTAGCCTGGTATTTCATTGTGTGAAGCAGTCACGGTCAGAAGTTTCTGCTTCAGTACAGACAGCCCACCATCCTAACGGGTTTCTCATGTACATAAACAAAATGAGAAGAGTTCAAGAGAAAATAAGTGGAGCTACTTCTTGTTTTATCAATAGGTAATATCCCAAAATCACAAAGGAAGTCTAAAGCAAAGCCAAGGATTAAACTTGTCTCCTGAGTTTCGATGTAGTCCTTAAATACAAAAGCATCCTTCCTGCAGTTTCTAGGCAGGCAAAGTTCCAGTTTAGTTCAGTGAGAGTTACATGGGTCTAATCACTTAAATTATATGTATCTTTATTATTTCCATCTATCTTGAAGAACTTTTCCTCTTTTTCGTTTCTTTTCTTTTCTTTTTTCTTTTCCTTTCTTTTCTTTTCTTTTTTCTTTTCTTTTCTTTTCTTTTTTCTTCTCTTCTTTCTTCTCTTTTCTTCTCTTTTCTTCTCTTTTCTTTTCTTTCCTTTCTTTTCCTTTCTTTTCCTTTCTTCTCTTTTTTCTTTTTTAAGAGGAGATACAGAGAAAGTGCTGCCTTTTTTCTCAGTGTTCATTTGACCTTTTGCAAAGTTCCTATTTCTCTGTTATGCAACCACACTGGCATGCTATTACTCCTTCTATCCTCCTGAGTAATATGGTTTACTGAAGTTCTTTCCAAGTATTTTATTTTTAGAATATAGCTTTAAAATTGCTACATGGAACTAATTAAACCTCTGATCATTAGTTTTCTTTTATCTTTTACATGTGACTTTAGAGAAGGAAGGCCAGAGGAGGGCATAAAAGCGGACTTCAAATATATTAAAAAAAATCATTGCGAAAATTTACATAATAAATCATTCTCCTTGTCCACCTGGGACAGCACAAGGGGTAATGGCCTCAAATTGCAGCAAGGGAGATTTACTTTAAGCATTAGCCAAAATCATCTGACCAGAAGGACAGTTACCGGCAGGAATGAATTGCTTGGGGAGGCTGTGGATTCTCCATTACTGGAGGTTCTCGTGAGCTGGCTGCCTAAAGCAGCTGTGGCTTGGGGGAGGCTGATCCTACCCTAGGGTGGAGGGATGCACGAGATGGCTTTCAAGGTCTTCTCTCAGGGTTGTTTTCTACGGTTATGTGATGTTACCACAACTTCTTCCACAGCTATTCTGTGTAACAGCTAAAATCAGGGAACTCTACAGAAGATAAAACTAGAAAATAACGTGTTTAATACCAAATCTTTTTCACCATGCCACCATTCTATGGCATCTGCCATCACTGAGTGCTGTCAGCAAAATTTAGTGCTTTGTTAGAGAGCATAATTTTATGTAAAGAAGTAATTTTAGAAGTGGGGTATCACTCCTGGAGTCTCTACTCAGGCAGTTCACTGAAATGCGTCAAAATACCATTTTGCTGAATTCTGAGTAGATTGAAAGTATTTATTCAGAGCTTGAGCCTGTATTTGAGTTGTAGGCCTCTGTATAAAGAGAGCCATGTCTACCATGTCTAACCTATGTAACCTTTATAGCAAACTGTACGATTCTAACTCTTCTTCAGAATAAACTGAAACCAAGAACGATATGTATGATGTTTAAATGGTTGTCTTGCTTTTGATGTACATAGAAGAGTCAAAAAATACTCTCCATATTTTGCCACATCTGCTCATTTCATATGCATTTGAAATAACTAAATACAGTCGTCTTTTCTTTTCCACTGCTGAACATGCAGCCCTTTGATTTCAGGGCTGTCAAGATAAAGCAGATAAAGACAAGCTTCAGACTTGACAGGTACAAATCTTTTGTAGCCTTTCATTTCAAGAGGGATACATTGCCAAGGGCACAGAATCTCATAGGCACATGAAAAAAATGGTGAAGGTTGTCTGACTTTTGTATTATGTTTCCTTCATGACAGATGAAGTTTAGGCAAATATCCAGGTAATCATAATTAGGCATATTTGCTTTCTTAAAACAACAAAAGAGAGAGAGCGCGCAGTTATCCAAGTCTTCTCTGTTGACACGCATCAGGAAAATTGCTTGATTCTTTCTCTTTGAACCTTCTTCAAAGTTCTATCCGAACTTCTGCTTGCAAAAGCTCTTGAATTAAGCCCTCATGAAACATATCCCCCTTTGGTTAAAAGAAAAGATGGGCAGTCAAAGCTAGACCTTCACAAGAGGTGAAGAGTGCGGCAGACAATTTAACTGATGCTTCAAAATACAAACATCAGCTATACAAAAGGTTGCTGGTTAAAATTTTGGGTAAAAAATATTATAATATATAATTGTTCCGCCTGCAGCACACATGGTGCTTAGAACAAACGTTTTTTACTTGAAGCTAAGACAGTTTCTGTGGAAAAGTGAGGAAACGGAAGGAGGAAGTTGATATGATGTAGAAAAATTGAATCTCAGGTTCTGAATACGCTTGAGCTTTTCTTTATCTACCATATACTTTTAAGCCTGAGTAGATTCGGGATCTTTGCCTTCTTAGTGTCTATGAAGCAATTCTGACAGAGAATTGAGGTGATCAAGTGCCAAGTTCTCAACCAGAGACTTCAGGAAGCGAGTCAGACACAGCACTAACATTGCCCATGTTTTCAGGGATTTTCTGGAGTTGTGCTGATCTTTATCTACATGTAACCTCCTGAAGAATTAGCTTAAACAAGTGCTATGCTTTGAAAAGCTGCTACGGATCCTGAAACATCATAACTTAAAGCCAAATATATCAAGTTAAGTATTGGTATCTCTGCAACCATAAAGGAACTGAGAATGAAACTGAGTTTTGCCTAATGTTTCAGAACAGGCATTATCAAAAATTATCTGAGGTACATAGTTTAGTGGTGGACTTGGCAGTGTTAGGGTTACGGCTGGACTCAGTGATCCTAAGGGTCTTTTCCAAGCTAAATGATTCTCTGATTCTAAAAGAAGTCTACCTCAGCTGTGTGTGCCTGACCCCTCAGTCTTCCACATCGCAGGGGAAAGTAGGGATTACTTTCCTCCTTGACAGGTAAATACTACTGATATGATCATGTAGTTTTTGTGCAGAAAGTACTTCAAGTACAGAGAGGAGGGCAGAATTACCCAATAGACAGGCAGCAGGCAGTGCAATTTTTACATTCTTGCACTGTCTACTCTCCCAGAGTTCATCCATTTACCATGAGCTACCATGAATTATATTCTTTGTGAGTTACTGAGTTGGACAGATGTGAAATGGGTGTCACCATGTCCCACTATTTCATTAAAATCAATATTTATCTTCTACATGCCCCATTAATTAGGACAGCAGATGTAGTGCGGACCTCTGAGACCACATCTTTTTAATGAATATTTGAGTGTATGTGGACACCGTGGTTTCTGATTGCTTAGTCCACATTGTTTGGACAGAATCTTTCCTGCAAATTATCTGTCTAATGGGGGTGCTGTATCTCTGATCTCCCACAGAAGTCTGTTACAACAAGCCATTTCAGCAGAAGTTTGTTTTGTGTAAAGTCTGCAGGACTGCTGCATGAATGTCTGATTGTGGCTTTTTTTTTTATGTCTGCTCCTGAAAAGAAGCTGCACATCAGACTACTGTTTCATTCAGTCTGAAGAACTCTTTTAAGCCAGAAATATTAAAAACTGCCTCTGGGCTGGAGATTTAAAAGAGTGATTTTTTTTCATTCTTTCACAAGTGATGGATAGCAGTCAAAGAAAAGAAAATTAGAAGGAAAGTTCAAGGATGAAGAAAGAGGAATAGCCAGTTTTAGATTCTATGCGTGCTTTTTCTAAGCTTGTGTAATTCAAAACACTTATGGTTTTATTTAAAAAAAAGCAACTTTATTAATCGTTATTGCTTAGGTCCATCGTTTTTTACGCAAAGTTCCCATGACTTCAAGAGGATTTCTGAGTGATATCAGTATGCAGTTCTTAACAAGGAGCCAAGTGCTCACACAAGTTAGAAAAACAGTACATACATTAAAAAAATTGTTTTATTTTAAAAGAGTTACCCCGTGCAATCCCTTTTCAGTGAAGGAAAAAGTGAGACACTCTTGCAGAAGGTATGGGCTGGTGATTAGACCAAGGAATGTTGAGCCAGGAGCTTCCTGATTCCTGATCCCATGAGAGCCGGTGACTCACTGGGTAACCTTGGGCAAATCACTTGACCTTCTTTTGTACCCCAGTCATCCCCACTGAAAATTAGGTGAAAGGCACGACCTCACTGAAAAACACGTGCTTCATCAGAGCTGAGCTTTTCTAAGAAAACAAATTACAATGCCTGCAGCATTTTTAGCGTGCTGTGTCACTTTGCATGTGTCCTGTGTTCAAATTCAGGGCAAGAGCTGTACTTTGAGATGCTGTTCAGTTATAGCACTAGAGAACTGTGTGTGTCCATAGATAAGGTTGGTTTTGGGTTTGTTTTTCCCAGAAGAAAGAGCTGCCACAATTTGTGTTTTAGCAAAAGCTGTGTTTGACTTTCTGTACATTAGGGGTGCTGTTTGGTTTTTTTTTTTGTTCCTATACTTGAGATACTGGTGGAAAACAAATGAGATTAGAGCAATTTTTGCATGCTGTTGATGAAGAGAACCTCTACAGGTAGTCCGGCAACATATTTTTAAAAATTCAGAAATATCCAGCAGTATCCATATTGCTTCAATGCAGTGTGCTTCACCACACATCCAACATAGTTCTGCTGTGCTCCTGATTTACCTGCAGAGCTCTTTGTCTCCTGATATTTAGACAGGGTGTAAGTTTTCGGCGACTTGTCGTAATTGCTTTGGAATACCACTGCCTTATTTTAGGAATAAACACCCCATTCCTACAAGGTGTAGGAATTCTTTTTGAACCCATTAAGGATATTGATTCCTGTTGGGCTGTAAAACAGGTGTTGACCTTCAGCAGATGTCGGGGTAGGAAAGCTTGTGCAGTGCAAGGTCCACTGTCAGGAACTCAGACAGTGCAGGTGAAGGGGATCCAGGGGCCGATGAGTGCTGTTGACTTCTCCATTTCTGGCTTCAGGATCTAAACAGACTGAGCCTGTGCCAAAAGTCCCTTGCAGATAATCTTCCAAAATATAACAGGGTCCAAAGCCTGCAGGTTGCTTTCATACTGCTTTCAACAGTTTACTGATGTAGTCTCACCCCGAGGAGAGAAGGCAGGCAGGCAGGAAAGGCTGTCAGTCCATTTCGCTGTTGGTCTTTCTGCCATTTGGGAAGGAACCAGTTTACAAGAAGGCTAGCTCGTCTTCACTTGCACGAGGGTAAACCCTGCCTCTTCGCCATCTGTTTCTTTTACCATTTTTTGCATTCCTACAGCATAACTTAACTAAACACCATCCTGCTGGTAAAATTATATTATGTCATTTTCACTCAGTGGGAACTGTCAACACCAGTAAGATGCTTCATTAAGTAGAAAACATCAGATGATCTACTAACCCATTCTCCGTCAGTCATCATTTTACACAGCTGCTGGGAGTCTTTTTTTTTTTTTCCTTTTTTCAATAGCCTGGTTTGACGTTCATAGCAGTACAAAATTTTGTGGTACAAAAATTGGCATCGGTTTTTAAAGTCTTCTTTATAACATTTGTGTTTGTTAAGCCTTTGCTTTTGCCCAAAGCTTCCGCTGGAATTATACTTACATACAGGATCACTTGAGAGATCACCTGTCATTTTTCCACATTGGTTCTTATGAAAGGAAGCACCTGACCAGTAAATTCCAGAAACCACCCTAATGTCCTGAGCAATATGTGGTAATACCAGCATGTTTGTGGATGTGAGGGGTGGTGGGAGGAGACTTTTCAAATAGAAAGGCAAGCGTCCCTTCATTAGTTGTTGGATGCAAAAGGACGAAGGGCACAGGTGTAGAAGTACTTTGTTGTTCTCACTTCCGTAGGCAGACTTTAGAGGTAACAGATCACTGTGATATTTTGAGTTTTGATTATTTTTAATGAAAGGCAAAAACAGTTTTAAGAGCCATTGGACATTTGTCATAAATTTTAATCTGGTTCAAGTCTGCTCAGAATGCCTTAAAAGGCAAAGTTAGAATGGAAAGAGATTTAGGTTGTGACAAGAATTAGGAATTTTTGTTCCCTAAAATTATTCGAAAGTTGCATTTGTAGTGTTTGTAAGCATACAAAGTTGACTGGCAAATCAGTATGGACAGGTAGAATCCATATATTTCATGCCATGAACAGATACTACCGCCACTAACGTCACTGGTAGCTAATTTAGAAGCTCAGATACTGACAATCAGAATTGTGTATTTTTTAAATTATTCAATACTTAGTACTTCTTTCCTTGTCATAATTTTTTAAAATTATTTTTTAAATTTAAAAAAATAACAAGAGGGACTCACAGATACTTTGGGAAGCTGCTTCTCAAAAAGCTGAAGTGTGCCAGCTGAGTGACTAGTTCTCGTCATGCATTAGGGTAGTGGCCTAATTTAATATGACAAAGTAGACATTGTTAATGAGGTATGTGCTCAGTTTACCTGATTTATCATTTGAAGGATAGAAGTTATGCTGCACTCTAATTAAAGGTGAAGCCAGTAGCTTGACACTTTCCAGAAGATGACCTTGTTTCAGTGTCCTGTGCTTTTGCCAAAGTATTTGGGATGAAATGTTCTGTGCTGAATAGCCGCCTGAGAAGCATTTCATTTTATTTATTTACTTTGAACTTTTCCACAGAGACTGTCCAGCCATTTCTGAGAGGGAGACTAATCTGCAATCATTTTACGGAAAAAAAATTGCAGTCTCTCCGCTCCTAGTGAAGAGCTTGAAATTTGGCTGCAAGCTTTCTCATATCTGAAGGATATTTTTTTGTCTATATGGAGGAGGGAAAAAGAACAACTTCAGTCCACAGTTCAGCAGTTACATTCTCTGCAGAGTCAGCGTGTCTCTCAGAGCAGAGCGGGAAGGGAATGATACCATCTTTAGGCAAGGAAGCCAGGAGCAAGCTAAAGCACGATGTATTCCCTGGTCTGCTCCAGGGGCATTCGCATTGCCCAGCTGTAAGATTTCCACGGGTTGATGTGGTGCGACCACATGGCTCTGACAGCAAATGGTCTAAGCTGAGGTTGCTTACAAATCGCACCACAGGAGGAGCGGGGGCTGAAAAACAAAAAGACGAAGAAAAGAAAGATGAAGGCGTCTTTCTGAAGCTGGGTCTGATGAAGTTGGTGCAAGGAGGAACTTAAATACACAAAACCTGTGTTAAAAGGATGTCACAGATAGCAGAAAAACTCAGAGAGGTCCAAATTGCACACAGAAGCATCAGTATTAACAGGGCCTGTGTGTATCTGCACTGTAGTATAAGTATTTTATTATGTGCTCATGTGGGATGTCTGTTACATAAGATGAACGGAGTTACAAAAGGTGAAGTACATTATGCAAGAAGGGCATTCCTATAGAGAGTGATGTATCTCATTTGAGTGGAGTGTTGCGGAGTGGTATCAGAGGCCGTCAAGGTTAAGAAACTTCAATTCTGCCCTACAGGACTGAATCCTTCACATCATAGAGTTTTGAGTAGTTTTGAATGATGCAATAAAATGTCGAGCATTCAAAAAAAAAAAGTTCTCAAGTTGTGGGTTTGCACCTAACTGTTATTCATATCCTACAGTGAACATGCATTGTGTGCCGTGCGATGCTATTCAGCCAAACTTTTTGAACAAACCTCCAGCTTTTGTTATTCAGTACCTTGAAAATGAAACTCCTTTTCCAGTGACAGAACTTCATTACCTTATTTCACAAGCATGTTCCAGTGAATTTCTTGCAATGTTAGTGTCTTGGGACAGTAAATACAAAAGGGTTCCTCTTGCCGCCTTTAAGCACGCAAGTTGTCTCAGGAAGGTTGCTATAGTGAGGCTTAAATCAACCAGTATGCTGTTTTCATGCTTGCTGGACTAATTTTTTGCAAATATTTCTGTATAATTGATTAGTAATATATGCATATTCATGTGCACAGATTCAAGTAAAGTACAAGAAACTGGCTGAAACTCCTGCAAAGCAGTTTGTGTGCGGTCCTGATTTAAATGAGGAGCTGCGCTGCATATTCAGGGGTACGTCAACAAAAGCTAGGGGATCAGGGTAAAGCCCTCTCTAGTAAATGTTTGCTTAAGTTAGCAAAACACTGGTGAAACATGCTACAAGGAGTTACTTAATGTCAGCAGAAAATGGTTCTAGTTATTTTAGTACTAGGCATGCGTTAAGGTTCATTAACCTGTCAGTTCTGCTCAGAGTTCTCAGACAAGAGGTGTGACCTGGTGCCATTCAGTGCATTAGCAGAAATACAAGCTTAGTGATAACATTGTGTAGAACGGCAGCCAAAAATAATATCATCTTTGCGTTTCCCTGAAGACTCTCGTTGTCAGTGTCTAAGACTTCAGCAGAGGCAGAGGTAGTCGTTGTTGGCACAGTAGCTGCTGATTCCTTAAACGCTTAGCCCGTGACACTTCCACAGAATTTGTTCTATAGGTTGGAAGAGTTGCACTGATTATTTGATTACTCTGTCAGAGAAATGTGTCTGCTTGAAATCATAATCTAACTAGAGAATTACTTTGCTCAGCACCAGCATTTGGTTTAAATAAAACAAAGATATTGTCATCTTTTCAGAGCAAGTATTTATATAGTACTAGATGAGATTGAAACTTGACATGTACCTGCTGATACTCATCTGTGTCTCAGTGCAGAATAAAAATAGCTTTATCTGGCCCATATATATTAAGCATTGCCAAAGGAAACTGGCTTTACCTATCAGAAAAAAATAAGCCCAAATCTTGCCTATAAAACACACCAGTAATTAGACATGCCTTCAGTATGAAAGTTTGATTCATTATGTTTTTGCAGCAGTGTACTTGTGCTATAGCTCCGCAATAGCAATTAGCAACAGTAGTAACAGAGAAAGGAGTATTAACTCTCATCACTGTTCACCAAGGTTCCTTGAGTAATTTCTTACTGGCATCTATAATACTACAGGGCCTTTTATTCAAATAGTGGCTGTAATTGAATGATGTTGGTAAATGTGTGCACATCAGAGAAAGAGAGAGAAAAAGAGAAATACCTCCTTCATTCTCCTTCCTACCTCCCCTCCTCTGGGGATTTGGTAGCTGCAGAAGACAGGCTGGCTGTTCTCAGTCACCACTGGTGACAGATCAAGTTCCTCTTGTCACTTTTCCTGTGGCTCCATCCTTAGGTCAGAAACCCAGCATCACTGAGAGTAAGGCTGCCAGATGATACCTTGGCTTCTCTCTCAGGACAGAAACCCTGATCTCCTGCAGCCATAACACAGACTTCTGGTCAGACAGCTGCTTTCCTAATCTCAGGTACAGCTCCACAGTGAGTGCTGCCTCCGTCTCTTCCCTTGTGCCTTGTCTCCCAAAGCAGCTTCAAACAACTTAGTAGCAAGTTGATATAGGGCAAATAGGTAAAACGTGGTGATTTTTTTCTTCTTCTTCATCCTGTATTGTAGGTATTATTATTGTTATTACTATTGTCGTGTGTATTACTATGGATATCAAAATACGGTATCCTTCAATCAGTGTCCCTGCTTGTGTCACCTTACAGGTAGTCTACAGCAGTTATACCGAACCATGAAGCCGATGGTACGCAAAAGGCTTTTAGTTATTGCAGAATAATACGTGTCTCTCAAGCTGCTATTTGAGGGCATCAGGTTTATTTCTCTGCAGCGGCTTTGATGGGTGGTCTTTGTCCGTATCATTAAGCACTCTTGGTCTTGCCCTGGATGTCCGATTAATCGTCTCCTGGCCTAGGTTGAAGACTCTGAATGTTAAGGTCAGGCTTGAGCTTCCTGCAGCTTTGCTTCCCATTCAGTCTTCTACCTCTTGGATAGTAAGTTGGCTGTGAAATAATCCAGTGTGGGCATGGAAATTAAAGTTAAACCTGATGTTTACAGAGGGAGCAAAGTCCTGCAATCTGTTATTGTTACCCAGAAACTAGAGAAGATGGGGATCACTGAACTACAGTAAAGGTTGCTCTTGCACTTGTAAGAACTCACCCAGCACTGGACTGAACTCCCTTGGACATTAAGGATTTTTGCAAGTTCCATCATGTTCTGCTTTGTGTGCAGGCTGTTTTGTGTTCTGCAGTATAAATATCCGAAACTATACACATTTGAAAACAAAAACCAGCAGAACTATAACCCTAATCAAAACAATACTAAAAAGCACTCTCCCACAAAACAGGAGTTTCTACGTTATTTGAAAACATTGTTCAGATTGTTTGATCCTTAAGCAAGGGGTGCACTTCAAGAATTTACATACTGATTGTTTAGTTGCTCCACAAATATTTACATTTTTGTCCATTTAGAAAGACATTGTAGCACCTTTCTAGACAGTTGCAGATCATCTTTGTGACGTGTTTGTCTTTCTTGCTGAAGATGATTTGGAAAAACAGTAAAAACCAAGTTGTTGACTAATATAAATGAATATAGTTCACTTTAGTCTTCACCAGGTTTCAGTTAGCACAGTTCAATGACATGTCAATGGATGGTGTTACTTCCTTGCTATATGTAATGGTGTAAACTGTCACAGCTTTTTTGCCTTCAAGCAGAGATACCCTGTTTCAAGTGTCCTGTTTGGGCTGCTGTTCAAAATTTGAGAATGAATTATACAATTCATTTTACCTTGACTGTGAGCTCCAGCTGGTCAACTCTTTTATGGATAGTCATATAATTTTATTTATTTGTTTCATTTCTATAGGGCATTTGCTTGGGCTTTCCCATGATGACTCCAAATTTTGTGAGGAGAACTTTGGCTCCATGGAAGATAAGCGCCTGATGTCCTCCATTCTGACTAGCATTGATTCTTCAAAACCCTGGTCCAAATGCACTTCAGCAACAATAACAGAATTTTTCGATGATGGTCATGGTATGTATTATCACACCTTCTATCAGCTATGTGTTAGTTTTTACTATGATCTATTTTTTAATACGAACATATTATACCAGCTTGTTCATTCCTTGCTCGATCTTCAGGACTATCTTGAAAGTGCTTGCAAAACAAGGCAAAAGTCTAAAAGGCTGGCAGAGTCTGACCCGCCTTTTGCATGGTTCAAATGCAAGAGAAAAGAAAGAGTTGATGTAGTGTGTGTTGGCAATAATTTTGTTTGAAACGTTGAGAGATTTTTTTAAAAGCATGAAATTACTCTTGCCTTCCCAAATGCCACAGATATGAGCTCAGAGAGTACTTTAAACAGGGGACGCAAGGAAATGGCTTTTTCCTTACAGACATTAAAATAGGTGATATGGTCTACTTAGCATTAGAGTGTATGTGTTCTTGTTACCATTAATGACATTTATGATGTTTGCAATGCCATTGTATTTATTACATTTATAATGCCATTGTATTTATTATGTTTGTGTAGAAGGGCTGTAAGCAAGAAGTAGGACTCCTCTGTGTTGTATATGATAAAAGATTACTTCTACCCCAGGAGCTTATCTTCCAAGTCATGTAACTAATATTTGTTACATATGTCATTTAGCCTTTGGAAAATAAGTGCAAAACTTTCTTTTTCCAAAAGTAGTAATAAAAAAGCATAGTCTTCACTCTTTAATGAATTTTAAAGTCTTCGTTGTGCTCCCAAAGCAACTGTAGTTCTTAAACAAACCATTCAAATTCCAAAATGCTGAGATAAAAATGACATAATTGAGTGAATGGATTGCGTTGCTATGGTAACTGAAATGCTTATGGATAAAAAGTATGGTATGTCTGCTGAATGTAAAGGTTTTTTTGCTTTTAAATATTTTGTTGGCTAATTTCAGTGCTCTCTGAAATATTTTCTACTCTTTTCCTCTACTGGAGAATTACTTCATTTTCTCTCTCAATTTTATTAGATCCATTAATCTGTACTGTCCTGTTTTACGGTCCATATTGCCCTGGCATCAACTTAATATTACCAAGTTAGTTTCCACTTATGAAAAGAACTTTCATTTTGGAGTTTAGTTGCTGAGGTACAGTTCAGTGGGGTAAAAAAAAAAGGGACCTCCCTTGCCATCCATGAATGACCTGTTAGAGAGCATGAGGAGCTCTGAACTATGTTGTCTTTTCTGTTCCTCTCCTGCTGCAGGCGAGTAGAAATGTTATTCTCATTTTATCCCTATTTTTTGTGACCTGACATCTTCTCTTTACTAGGCATCCAGCCAGCTACTTTCTCCAACAATAAAGAAAGCAAAGAGAGCATTTCTGACACCCATCTCACCTTTGGCTTGTTTGTACCTTGCTTGGCATTTGGACCTTTATCCATGAGCTGGACCCAGTCTCAATGTACAATAGAAGTAAGGAGGGGCTGTAACAACCAGTCCTAGAGGTCTAAGAATCTACCTCTGCCAGGTTTTTTTTTTCAGTAAAAGTAGATAGGAGCATCAGGTCCCTCAGAGGTGCGTGATGGTCTCCTTGTTCAGCCTAAGTGCTGTTTTCCTGTACACAAAGTTTAGCAGTCCTCAAGTGCTGACAATTTTCACAAAGTCCATGTATTCTTTGCTGTACAGAAAGGACTTAGGATCTGTCGGTCTGTTAACGCATGGGTTAGGGTATGTTGCCCCATCTAATACTCATGAGTAGTTGTCACTCAGGCATGTAGTCTCAAAGAGTTATTGGTGTGATTAAATAAATCACAGAAAATTTGAACCTCTCATCATAGAGGTCCATAGTCCCCTGGGAATTAATTTTATTACTGATGCTATTGGTGTGATTACAAATATACAATGTTTAGGGCCTTCAGAGACCTTTTCTAAGTAACGGTCTTTCTTTTCTGTTGAAGTTTATGATTTTTTAGTTATTTATTTGAAATCAAAGAATTGTCTTAATGGAATATAAACACTATCTGTGAAGTAAAAATGGAACTCAATGATTTAAATTACAGCTTCTTCAAATGATTGTGCTGAAAGGACACACATTATTTTAGGAAGGGAACTTCTTTGGGTTTTCTTTTCTTCTTTTAGCCAGTGAATGAATTGATAGCTCCATAATTCCCATTTGTAATGTACGCTGAGAAACCACAGGATCCTAATAGAGCATGATGCTGCTTTGGGCTGATAACAAAACAGTGCAAACGTGCCATATTTCCATGTTTGCTGCAGAATAAGTGTGTGGCTGCTTTTTGCGCTGCTCATTTTTTTCCTTATCTGGGGCAGATGTACTGTTGTGTAGTTGCAGTGTGCTCCCCCCCTTTTATTTTAAAGAAGATACTCCCCTGCAATCTTCCCGTCAACCCTATCTCTGTCAAGTGCTGCTAGGCAGAGGAAAAAACCTTAACCATCCCAGTGTAATTTTGAGCGGTGCTGCAGGCATAACATAGATGAGGAAAGAAGAAAATAGCAGTTGCAATGAAAGAATACAGATATTTCATACTCCAGGCTTTCTTCTAGGACATCTGTGACCAGGTTTGGCACAGTCACAGGATGTTTATGTGGGAAACAGGGAAAAGGAGACTCTTCCATTCTCTGATAGGCAGCATAAGCAGTTTGCACCTGGGTTTTGGTCTGAACGGGCATAAGTTTATGGATTGTGCTTTGTGAAAACAGAGCATGGCAGCATTGGTGTGGGGAAATAAAGTGCTTCACCTGCTGCTCCATATAGCTAATCATAAAGAAGTGTGAATGAAGTCCGTAAGTTTGGATCTGTGTACAGTATTCTACTACAGAAGAATAGTCAATGTCTTATAAAGCTTAAAGTAAGTTTCCCATATAGATTTAGATGTTCACCCCATACTGCTGTAACAGCAACTCCAATTCCTTAGCATCACTTTGTCAAATACTGATGTTCTTGTTTTCTAAATTTGGAAAGTGATGTTGGGGAGCGGGCTCATCTTATAAAATGTGAGCTTTTACTATGCAGGTAGCTACTCCTAAACTGGGTATTTGAGTTCCCATCGTAGTGCAGAGGGATCTAATCAATGGCATCAATGGTTTGAGTGACCTCATGAGTTGCATTACTGTTGCTGAATTACACCATAAACTTGTTTGCCTGAGTAGTGAAACATCTGACAGCTGACTGAATTGCACACACCAGCATTACATGCAGTTAAAGTCAGCTAAATAAATCCCAATATAAATGTCTTGTTCAAGGTCAACCAGGAGGTCTGTGGAGGAACAAGGTGCTGATTCCCTGTCTCCTGAGGCCCACTCTGAGAATTATAAACATCATCGTCATGATATCACCATTTGTTTTACACTCATGAGATGACCCCAGACAGCAGTTTGACATTTAGGAAGAAAAGACTCACTTAGTGTCCAGAAGACAGTGACATTTATTTCCATCTGCTTTTAGCCAACCCTCTCCTAAGGTACTAATTGCTTTTATTGTCATGCCAACCACTAGGCTGTGGTATGATTGCCTGCAATTTATTATGTTTAGTCAGAGTGCTCAGTGCTCTGTGCAACCTGAAACAAGGGCTATTTCTCTTTTAATTAATTTATATCCTGGTTATCTGCTTCCTGCACAGATCTTATGCTGCCTTTTTTTACCCAAGATATATTGCACATAACATTGAGGAGAGATAAATGAGACAGCTTAATTAACACTGTCATCAGACAACAATGGTGCTCTTCCAGGCCACACAGATGTTATTTGGTATTCAGGACAAAAAATGGAAATAGCAGTATGTACATGCTCTGTATGTTCACAGAATCACAGAATGTTAGGGATTGGAAGGGACCTCAAAAGATCATCTAGTCCAATCCCCCTGCCGGAGCAGGAACACCCAGATGAGGTTACACAGGAAGGCGTCCAGGCGGGTTTTGAATGTCTCCAGAGAAGGAGAATCCACAACCTCCCTGGGCAGCCTGTTCCAGTGTTCTGTCACCCTCACTGAGAAGAAGTTTCTTCTCATATTGAAGTGGAACCTCTTGTATTCCAGCTTGAACCCATTACCCCTTGTCTTACTGTTGGTTGTCACTGAGAAGAACCTGGCTCCATCCTCGTGACACTCATCCTTTCTATATTTGTAAACATTAATGAGGTCACCCCTCAGTCTCCTCTTCTCCAAACTAAAGAGACCCAGCTCCCTCAGCCTTTCCTCATAAGGGAGATGCTCCACTCCCTTCATCATCTTCGTTGCCCTGCGCTGGACTCTCTCCAGCAGTTCCCTGTCCTTCTTGAACTGAGGGGCCCAGAACTGGACACAATATTCCAGATGCAGTCTCACCAGGGCGGAGTAGAGGGGAAGGAGAACCTCTCTCGACCTATTAACCACCCCCCTTCTAATACACCCCAGGATGCCATTGGCCTTCTTGGCCACAAGGGCACAGTGCTGGCTCATGGTCATCCTGCTGTCCACCAGGACCCCCAGGTCCCTTTCCCCTACACTGCTCTCTAACAGGTCATTCCCCAAATTATACTGGAACCTGAGGTTGTTCCTGCCCAGATGTAAGACTCTGCATTTTCTCTTGTTATATTTCATTAAATTTTTCCCTGCCCAACTCTCCAGCCTGTCCAGGTCTCGCTGGATGGCAGCACAGCCTTCTGGTGTGTCAGCCACTCCTCCCAGCTTGGTGTCATCAGCAAACCTGCTGGCAGTGCACTCAATTCCCTCATCCAAGTCGTTGATGAATGTATTGAATAGTACTGGTCCCAGTACTGACCCTTGAGGCACTCCACTAGATACAGGCCTCCAACCAGACTCCGCTCCATTGACCACGACTCTTTGGCTTCTTTCCTTCAGCCAGTTTGCGGTCCACCTCACTGCCCGATCGTCCAGTCCACACTTCCTCAGTTAGCCATGAGGATGCTGTGGGAGGCGGTGTAAAATGCTTTACTGAAGTCAAGGTAGACCACATCCGCTGCTCTGCCATCATCAATCCACCTTGTTATGTCTTCATAAAAGGCTATGGGGTTGGTCAAGCACGACTTCCCCTTGGTGAAGCCATGTTGACTGCCTCTAATGACCCTCTTATCCTTGATATGCCTCAAGATGGCACCAAGGATAAGTTGTTCCATCACTTTCCCAGGGATGGGGGTGAAGCTGACCGGTCTATAGTTACCCGGGTCCTCTTTCTTGCCTTTTTTTAAGACCGGAGTGACATTTGCTTTCGTCCAGTCCTCAGGCACCTCTCCCGTTTCCCAAGACTTGGCAAAGATGATGGAGAGCGGTCCAGCAATGACTTCAGCCAGCTCCCGCAGCACCCGCGGGTGCATCCCATCTGGATCCATGGATTTATGGATGTCCAGATTGCTTAACTGGTCCCTAACCCAGTCCTCATCAACTGAGGCAAACTCCTCCATTGCCCTGCCTTCCTCTGGGGCCTCAGGGGTACGGGGCTCCTCAGGACAGCCTCCGGCAGACTAGACAGAGACAAAGAAGGCATTCAGTAACTCTGCCTTCTCTGTATCTTCTGTCACCAGGGCACCCACCCCATTCATCAGTGGGCCTACATTGCCTCTGGTGTTAGTTTTATCTGCCATGTATTTGAAGAAGCTCTTTCTGTTGTCCTTGACCCCTCTTGCCAGGTGTAACTCTAAGGAGGCCTTAGCTTTCCTAGTTGCCTCCCTACATCCTCTGACAACAGCCTTATATTCTTCCCAAGTGGCCAGCCCCTCCTTCCATAATTTGTAAACTCTCCTCTTCCACTTGAGCTTACCCAGCAGTTCCCTGTTTAACCATGCAGGTCTCCTGGCTCCCTTCCTTGACTTCCTACGTGTCAGGATGCTCTGATCTTGAGCTTGGTAGAAGCAGGATGCTCTGATCTTGAGCTGAATGTTAACCAACTATCTTGGGCCCCTTTACCTTCAAGCAGCCTTGCCCACGGGATTTCCCTTAGCAATTGTTTGAAAAGGCCAAAGTTGGCCCTGCTGAAGTCCAGGGTTGCCATGTAATGTAGTGAACTGAAGCCCTCTCTGCCCTCTCAACCAGGGGACCCAGGGCAAACCATTCTTCACTTCTCAACGCTGTCTTTTCTGACCATTGCAAGTAAGAGGTTGGACCAGCTGGTGGTGAAAACACCTGCATTTCATTGCAACCTGTCTAAACATAGATTACCACTTACCATTTTAAATGTAAAGTTTTGGTTTGTTTTCCTGTGGGGAAGCCTTAGGGACCTTTTCTGTCTTCACTTTTGAATTTGTCACATGAGATCAGCTGGATCAGCTGGAACACTTGGCTTTATAGACATTATATATGTTTCCTTGGAGCAGTATTGGTTAAGGAGAACTTTGGATCTCATTCCTCTGTATTGTGAAGGGGAACAAATGCTATATTTGCCATGTAAGCCTGTGAAATGTGTTTGTTATTTGCATGTGAAAGATACTAAAACAAACATTAACTAAAATGTTTGACAAATCAAGTATATGCGAGGATGTGACTTTTTTTTTCTTTTTTCTCTAAATGTATATTTCCAGTCATGTCAGTCTTGGTAGATTTCAGGGATGGGCAGCAGTATCTGTCATTACTAAATTATGTGTTATTACGATGTTTTAAAATACTAAATAATGGTTGCGCTTGGGAGTTTGATGAACACTGCAGTATATATATAATAGTAGTGTATACCACTAAGTGTTAACATGCTAGTGCCTTCCCATTACTGCCCTCACACTGTACTAGCTTCCTCCCTCATCACAAGGTGTATGAAGGAGGACTTTGTTTTTTTGTTTTAACAGAGTATATTTTTGACAGCGACTTTTGCCAATGATGTCCTTTTCAGAAACCCTGGGAAAAACAAACAAACAAACAAACAAACTGCTTCCTCACTCTTCACCATGGCTTTCATATTTTACACTACAACAGGCTTTGAATGGTTTTAGTTATCTTTATCTCATGGCACTCAGCTCATCAGTTAGCATTGGCACACCTTGATTAAAGATAAGGCTAGGGTAAATCAGGGTTGGCAAAGGACAAATGGAACAAGTTTAACAAGGCAAAGAGTTTTTTGGTAGTCAACGGTGATACAGAAAAAATTCTTGGCTGGTTTGGCTAGTTGGCCTTAGTCTCTAGAGGAAGAAAAGAACAGTTGCACTGAGTGTGTGTTCTAGAGGAAAAACACGAGCCATTGAGAGATGGGGTATTTGATTTGTTTAAATTCATTGCTGTTCCTTGAAATTCTCTCATTTTTGTGTAAATAGTGAGGATTTTTTGGATAGCCTTTTTTTCACCCATGATCCAACTGGAGAACATCCACATAGGTTCCAAAGTGAGGTAAATTGTGGTAAGTTATTTTGGCCAAGGATAAGTGAAGCTTGCCCAGACCACATATCCCTTTCATGAAGTGTAAAAGAGCTTACACTGAATAAATTGTTCTGCATCTCAACAAGTTTTTCAATAGTAAAAAAAAAATCTATCAGTAGATCATCTAGAAGCTCAATGCGAATTCTCATTTTTAGAGTGTGCCAGACAAATCTTTATGTTATTCGTGTAGTTTTGTATGAAATGGGTAGCCCTCTTCAAACTAATTGCAGAAGCAGCCAAGTATCATTCCTTACAAGAAAAGCCCAGTGCAGAGTTACCGCCAATATTAGTTTTGATATGCAGCTTATATTTTTCCTTTGATCTGTTGGGGTTTTCTTTTTTTTTTAAAGTATCTCATTGTCTACAAGTCTGGCTTTTGTGATTTTTCTGGCATCCCTTTAGAAGCTTTCTAATTTCTGATTCTGTCTCAAAATTCGCGTATTTTGCCATGAGTCTTGATCATTCCTTAAATCATAAATGGATAATTAGAGTGGCATGTGTTCAGAGTCAATTCAGATAAAGGAAACCAGGATGAAAGGCCAAAGGGACCTGAGTAAAACTCATTTGCACTCTTGGACTGGACATAACTTGACACCTGGTGTGCCGCTTGGTGAGAACACAGTTTCAATAGTACGACCTTGTCCAAAACCTGATGACCCCTCAGAGAGCCTTTCCATTCACGTCAGCATCCTTTGAATGAGGTTCACTGTCATCATCGCTTTGCCTAACTTGAATGACAGGTTTGCACCACTGCACAGAAAACTAGGAAATGAATAATAACAGGCTGGTTTGCTCTTTTAGGTAACTGTTTGCTGGACCAACCGCGAAAGCAGATCCTGGGCCCCGAGGAGCTTCCAGGACAAACCTACGATGCGATTCGTCAGTGCAAACTGGCGTTTGGACCCGAGTACACCGTGTGTCCCGGCATGGATGTGTGCTCTCGCCTCTGGTGTGCGGTTGTTCGCCAAGGTCAGATGGTTTGTCTGACTAAGAAGCTGCCTGCTGTGGAGGGAACACCATGTGGAAAAGGGAGGATCTGCCTCCAGGGAAAATGTGTTGACAAAACCAAGAAGAAATACTACTCAGTAAGTTACCAGCTGTGACCCTAGGGAATTCTAGAAGGCATGATCGTCGACGGTGCTGATTTTTGTGGCAGTGAGAGGGACTTTATGGAAGTCAGATTGAAAGCTGCCTTATTTTTATCATGTAATTGAAGTGTTACTGGTGAGGGATATACGAAAAACACTGCTGAGTTTCAGGAAGCATGTTTTCTTCTTGAAGTATGAAAGCCTTCATTCCTGGAAAACTAAGAGCATCCCTTCAGAGTAGCGGATTTGCCCGTTCAGTAAATCAGGTCTCAGGACATAAGGAAAGATTGTCAAGGACCTATTCTTACCTTCCTGACTTCATGGCAATGGACTGTGAGGTAAATTATATCTGTAATTATAATTTGCAGCCACCATCTGAAAGGCCCCAGGGCCCTAACTCTAGTAAAGAGAAAGGTGGATGAAGTTCATCCAGAATATAATTTCTGGAGCAGAAAAGTTTGTACGTCCAGTGACAGAGTCCTCTCTGCCAACTTTATACATCTGAAAGGTGATCAGGCTCATGAGAACTGTGAGCTGCACAGTTCAGATACTTCTGAATTTACTGGGTAGACAGTAGTACTGCCCCTCCTGTTATACCCACAGAAGTATAGAATCATAGGATAGTTTAGGTTGGAAGGGACCTTGCATGGATTTTTAGAGCTTTGAAAAGATACTTGTGAACCATGAGAATCATTCAAATCAAGCTACAGCCCTTGTAACACACTTTTTAATGGAATTATATACTTCTACATGCTGTTGCAACACTCTTTCTAGGTAGCCGATTTAGCAGAGTTGCAAACTATATCTGACCACTCCATCTCTTGCCAACAATTCAGAGCAATACCTACGCATCACAATAATTGCACTTAATTAATCATAGATCAGCCTTATGAATATATTCTGGGAGCCAAATCCCCTGGATCTAGTTTAAGTGGGACATTGGTGGGAAGAGCAAAAATAAGAGAACAGCACATGAGACTGTGGGCACTATTTCTAGTGCATGGTGTGTTCCATGAAGCAGGCTGAAGGCAGGCCTGGTGTTGCATTTGCATGCCCAGTGCCAAATAAAATGTCATCAAGGTACAAATAAAAGTAAGAAATTAACTGTGCCAGGAGAAAGAAGACTCCTAAGGCCTTTTATCCCTGATTAAAATGACCAAGGAGATGCCTTCAGCTGAGGAATATGTATTAGCAGTGTCTTTGAGATGTAGCACCTTTATTCACACGTGGGTGACGTCCTTACCTCCCACCGTTCCATATATTTCAGGCTTCAAGCCACGGGAACTGGGGGTCCTGGGGACCTTGGGGCCAGTGTTCCCGTACGTGCGGCGGCGGAGTTCAGTTTGCATATCGTCACTGCAACAACCCGGCTCCCAGGAACAACGGCCGGTACTGCACCGGCAAGAGGGCCATCTACCGCTCCTGCAACGTCGCGCCCTGCCCGGCCAGCGGTGAGTGCCTGCCCGCCAAAGGGCCTTCGCGCTCCAGCCTCTGTGTTCACACATAGCAAATACTGAACATCAGCTTCGAAAGGAAGCAACAAAGGTCCATTGTAGTTTCTCCAAAATGTATTTACCAAGGCAAGACATTCGTCATTAATACAATACCATAGTTCTTCCCCCGTCCCCAGCATGGTGCCATACAGAAAGGACGCTTGAATGAAAAGAAGTTTCAGTCCTGGAAAATGAACCATAATGCAGACTTTAGTCTTTTAATGATTATTGTGTCATGAGGAGATTTCCAAGTTAAAACAGTTGAAGGATTTGAAGGCCAGTTCTAAGTAAAGAGATAAAGTAACATAACTTTTAAATTACATAAAAAAGAAATTGGAATAATAGATGAGCATAATGATATTTGCAGCGTGGTCTGAAATAGTCACTAATGATGTGAATAATTCTACAGCTAAATCTTTTCGGCAAGAGCAGTGTGAAGCAAGGAATGGCTATCAGTCTGACGCGAAGGGTGTCAAGACATTTGTTGAATGGGTCCCCAAGTATGCTGGAGTACTTCCCGGAGACGTTTGCAAGCTCACCTGCCGAGCCAAAGGAACTGGCTATTATGTGGTATTTTCTCAGAAGGTAACGGCATCTCCGATCATGATTTCATGCTCCAGTTTAGAAGTTACCTGTGTCTTAAAGAGCTTTCCCTACAACGAGGGAAAAGAAGTTAATCGTGTGATTCAAAAATTTAGCTGTGTAATTAGATTTAATGGTTTGATCCGCTGGATATACGTTAGGATCAGCATTGGCCTCTAAAATGAGGTAAGTTTTTCCACATCTCATTATGTGGGTTCATGAAACATATGGGCCTCTTAGTGCGCTCTGCGCTAGTTTGTTTTCAGTAGTAGATAAAGCATTTCTGCCTGGAGAGTCATCTGTCATTTGGGGTTTTCTGGAGGAGAAAGAGTACTATGAGTAAAATAATAAGTTTTACCCTGAACTACACTGAGTCCGGAGTAACTCTTATGGTGCAAATTAATATAGAATAATTAGCCAATTAGTATAGATGTGACTTGTGGTCAATTCGTTATGTCAGATGCAATTGGAACTGAAATGTCTCCCATGCAAATACTTGCCGTTTTCTGCCTCTAAATGTTAAGAAGGTAACATTTAGATATAGATAGCTCAAATGCAAGGCTATCTATAACTACTGTTGCTGTTTTCTTAATAAGCTGTGAGATCATCATTAAAGCCAGAGTCATTTTAATGTCTTATGGTGGAGTTATCTATCATTGCTTTCAGCCCTTTGCTAAATTTCATCTGCTTTTCTGCTGGGAATGTGAGAGAAACTCAGTCTGTGCTGTCAGGGTAGGCACCCTGTTCTGAGTAGATGACATAAATAAGTAACTGGTTTTGCCAGTCAGATTCACAAAAGCAACTCTTATCCACAGTAGCTTTAATTAACAGTCATTTGATTGCCTAGGTAACTGATGGTACTGAATGTCGACCGTACAGTAATTCAGTCTGCGTCCGGGGAAAATGCATCCGAACTGGTTGTGATGGCATCATCGGTTCAAAGCTCCAGTACGACAAATGCGGGGTGTGTGGAGGAGACAATTCCAGCTGTACAAAAGTCATGGGAACCTTTACCAAAAAGAGGTATTGGTCTTGAGTATTAGTAAATACATCTTGTTGTGCAAATAGTAACTCAGCTATGTGCTTGCTTGCTTTCTGTCACTAAATGCAATTTACTTTTGTATGAAGCTTCAGCAAAAAAGTACATTGCCTGTGCTTTATTGCACTTTCCAGATGTTTACAGCTGGCCTCTTAACAATACCCCGAAACTGGCAAATAATCAACTGTCAAAACGCCCTACCCAGCCCATTTCTGACACAGTGCCAGTGATATATGTGAAGACCCAGTAAGAGGAAGTTTGCCTAGAATTAGGCATAGCATCTTGCGCTACTTGCTCATCTTTCTGTTCATACGGCCTGTGGTTTTCAGAGAAGAGAGGAAAGGGAAGAGAGGAGTGAATCAGAAAGCTGTTGGGGTCAGAATAATCTGGGTGTATCCGAAACTCTGCATTTCCCATATGATGCTGTGTTGGCAAGTACACGCTAAGAACATGTTTCATCTCATCTAACTTTGAATGGCAATGAGGACATCCCACCTGATCTAGTGACATGGATTCCTTGTGTAGTTAGTGGAGAGAAGTAGACAGCGTTAGAGCACAGCTGTAAAATTCTTCCTTAATAGCTGAGAGGGATTATAACCTAAAAATACCTTTCCACACTGCTGAGTATATATGGAGTTTAGATGACTAGATGAGATGTCAGAAGTAAACATAGGCTTAAACATGGTATTTGCTATATCCCTTCATGTCCATTGGCATAATATTGGTCTCCAGATGGATTTTTTTTTAAGCCAGAATATTTATAACAGTTATCCATAAGACATTCTTCTGTCAGAGTTCAGCTTTTAACTATAATAAAACCTAATACAAGTGAAACAGAAGGAACAGCCCCCATGGTTTTCCCTGATCACACTGTGGGAGCAGTAAGCTCCATTGTCAGAGATACCATTGTCAAGTAAGTCTGCCTTCTGTCTCAACTAATTTCCCTCCCTCTTCAAGTCTTACAATTCATAGAAAAATTAGGATTTTTAATTATCATTTATATAGATTCCAAGGTCTCAAGCGACTGCTATAGTGACCTACTCTCAGAAACTTTCAGTTGACAGTTTCTAATCTATATGTGTGACTGCGTTAGTGTACCATCTTTTAAATTGTGCATAAACTTGATTTTCTTATGTCTTCCATATTCTTACACAGCACATTGAAAGCTACTAGAAGTTGAAATCTGACTCCTGATATGACCTTTAGTTTCTATACATTTTGACATACTGATTAATAGCAGTGAAAAATGGCTTTGAGAGTGAATTTATTCTAAAAATAAATGTAACTAATCTTCTTCCTGGTAAACCACGTAAGGATGCCAAAACACCTCTGTGAAAAAGAATGACTTTCCATCCAAATTATTAATTACATAAACCAAATCTTTTCCAATTTGTAAATACTGAAATGTCTGGGATGTCTAAATGAAGAGGACAGTGTGAGATACACTTCACGTGATTCAGAAATGGACCTTCTGCTGGAATCCAGGCCCCAGCAAAAATGTTAAAGGCACTCCATGAATGTCACTGAGGCCAGATTTGTAGCACAGATATACTTGGAAATGGAAAGATCCTACTATAACTATTCCTATGAAGATACCGTCTTACTCTTCAAATCATGCCTTTAACTGAAATGAGACTGGTCAGAGAGTAAAATATTAATTCAACCTCAATGCATTCAAAAAGTTGCCCCATTTAGAAAGTAATAGTCAACCTGTAAGTGACAAGTATGTTCTAACTCAATTTTGATTGAATTTTGGAGTGACGAGGTTTTATTTTCTGCTGGAAATATTGTTTGAGATAATTCCCTTATGCAAGTAATTGACTTTAAAAAAAACCCTTCATTAAAATAATGAAATCTTAATTGTCTGTAAACTGTTGTTACATATGAAAGGGCAGTGGCTACAATAAAATTATCTTTTCTCCACTGAAAAATAGCAGCTCCTGCATTGCTGTCCATTATAAACCAAATGGTAGCAATCTGTACATTAAATGTCCAGGGAAACTATTAAATGTACAAGAGAAAACTAGTATTTTCCATTGCAGACAATTGCTACAATAACATTTGTTTGTACTTTTTTCTTTTAAAGCAGTCAAAACATAATCTTCTGGAAAACTTGCTTCCTAAGAACTGTTTTTAAAAGGCTGTAAAGCCAAATTGTCAGAAATTGGGAAAGAGGAGAATTAATGCTGCACGTGCTTCTTTGTGCAGATGACTTGAATTCTCCAGAATTGCTTTTAGTTTTTGAACAAACGATTTTGTAACTTTAATATGTTTTAACAGAGTTATTTTGGCAAGCGTTATGTAAAAATATTTATGCAGTGTTGTAGAGCAGAGTCCCTCCGGCCTGTTTTTTGCACCATATTCCTTCAGCTTTATGGAGGTGCTAAATCAATAGAGTTTTAGTCGTCGTCCCATAACAGGGGAATAGCACAAGAGTTTAATCTGTAGTCTGTGCAGTCTCTACTTGTGCAGCCAAAAATTCTCAAAATTATCAGTCTGTTCTTTAAAAAACCCCAAAGGTGACCCCTTCACTTTTAGGTATTTTCAGGATATTTTCTCATTCCTTTTTTTCTAGAAGTTTCAGCACTAAACTTTTCAGATGTGAGATACTTACAGAACAGTTTTGTAACAGGTTTAGAAAGGAAAATACATGTCTCCAAAGTCCAGCTGGTAGCTTATAGCTATATATAGTCTATACATTTTGTCTATGTATCAGTAAAGTTAAAATAAATAACATACTTGAGATAGTGATAAGTTCAAGCACACTTGCAGGTTTTGAACGCTTGTCACTTTCAGTAGAGAAGTTAAACGTCTTTTTCAAAATCTGAATTAAGATAGTTCATAACTAGCAACAGAGAGAACTCTGTGAGGGTACAAATTAAACATTTGGGTGCACCTCATATTAGACACTTGACAATTAATCTTCAGATTTATGAATTTCAAAGTAAACAAATTTTTTTCTCAGTGATCAAGATTAGTTTCAAATGTT
Organism: Caloenas nicobarica; assembly: GCF_036013445.1. Lineage (NCBI taxonomy): Eukaryota > Metazoa > Chordata > Aves > Columbiformes > Columbidae > Caloenas > Caloenas nicobarica. The sequence goes on from NC_088245.1 coordinate 126,814,307, forward strand.
CCCAAGGTACCTCTATCCAGCTGTTACTCTGCTCATGCTTTCCTTAATCATCATTATAGCACAGACAGCAAGAAACATCTGTAACCAATGCATATCTCATTATCTTTACTTGGCAGGCAAAGCATGCATCGTATTTCATATCTCCCACCCTTTGCTGAAATATATAAGCTATCTGTTATTTTTCATTCCTCTTGTATCTATCTGACTCATGTAAAATCATTACTAAAGCTAAAGATTAAACAATTTGAAATAAGTGCAGTAGAAATTTCTTCAAGAATATAAAGAACAATACAATAGGCGAACAGTGGAACCTGGTTAAATTAATCTTAAATGACCCTCAAGCCAGATGGATTCAGGGCCTGAACTAAAACAAAGCAAGATGTGTCATGCCAGCGACTTCATTAGGCGTTGCAGTTAAGACCTGAGGCTTATTTCACGCTAGCTACTGAATGCTCTTTTTTTTTTTGCCTTCATTCAGCAAGGGCTACACAGACATAGTGAAAATCCCAGAAGGGGCAACCCACATCAAAGTTCGGCAGTTCAAGACTAAGGACCAGAGCAGGTTCACTGCCTACCTGGCCCTGAAAAAGAAAAACGGTGAGTACCTTGTCAATGGAAAATACATGATCTCCACGTCAGAAACAATCATTGACATCAACGGGACTGTCATGAACTACAGCGGCTGGAGCCACAAAGATGATTTCTTGCATGCAATGGGACACTCTGCCACAAAAGAGGTTCTTATCGTACAGATACTTGCTACTGATCCAACTCAACCGGTGGATGTCCGCTACAGTTTCTTCGTGCCAAAGAAGCAAGGGCAAATGACTAACTCTGTCATCAGCAGTGGCAGCAGCAGCAGCAAAGTAACTCCACAGCTCACGCAACCCCGCTGGGTTACGGGGCCGTGGCTTTCATGTTCTCGAACATGCGACACAGGATGGCACACCAGGACTGTCCAGTGCAAAGATGGGCATGGAAAATTAGCTAAGGGATGTCTTCTCTCTCAGAGACCGTCAGCATTTAAACAGTGCTTGTTGAAAAAGTGTTAACCTGTGGTCGAGATCTTCTTTAAAAGAGGTTTGATTAAGCCGTTGCTGACATACTGGTATTAGGTCTTCCCAGACAGAGAGAAGCAAAGGCTTCAATGTACTTACATACAGTCTCAAATTATGGGCAGAATCTGCCTATTTGGACCAAATGAAGATATGCACTGCTTTAAATAATAATAGGGTGATCTTAATATGTCAAAAAAAAGCATTAAAGTTGTTATAAGCCCTCTGTGCCTGCAAAAATATAAAATAAAATAATGCAAAAGAAGAAAAACTAGTGAAAGGAGAATCCTGGAATATTTGAAGGTTACAGAATCATCTCCCCTTTTTCACCTACCTCTAATACAGTATGTCCTTAGAACATGTCACATGTACCCATGATACCACAGTAGCTTATTTTATACTGTTTTGTAAATATCTTTCATTTGGTATGTCACTTTATATCACTTGGTTCTATTAAAAAATCAAAAGATGAACTTCATAAGCAAAGTGATTGACCAAAGTTTATCTGCAGCCTTTGTGGACTTGGTCCATTCTTCAGTAAGGGCTGCAGATGTTTTACTGGAAAATGAAGAGCTTGCTGCTGGTTTTAAAAAGTAATACCTTTTGGTTTTGACAAAAGGAAACACATTTTCGTGCTATGAATTTCCTGACGACAGGTCATTATTCTATGACAAATACTGTGTTTTCGCCAAGAAATTCTCAGAAGGAGCACTGCAGCAGCTTGCAGAGCAAGGATCCCCACATGTACATTGCTCAAATACCAGCACCACCAGCGACTCCTCACCGTGTGTATGTCAGACACGCAGAAGGAGGATTTGGCTGCTAGAAGGAATTTGTGTACACTTTGCTTGTGAACCTTCTACTAGTTCCAGCTGTGTCACAGCCTGGGGTCCTTGTTGTTGATGAACAATAGCTGCTAGCTTCTTCTTTCCGTAAAGCAAAGGCATACTGTATTTTGTAGAAACTAGTTAGAGAACCAAAAATTACAGGTAAGATAATCAAGCGTCTCCTAACTCAGTTATTCCGAAACTGTGTTCAACTGCTTTCTCTGTTATGTTCTCTATGGCTTCCACCTTGAATCTAACAATGTGTAATGTACCTACATCTTTTGAAGAGGCTATAAAGGTCAAAAAAACACAGCAAGCAGTTAATATTTTATCACTGTTTTGTCCACCGTGTCTAACTCTGGTATTCATCTTACCAGCAAAAGTTTGTAACTATTTGCCTTTTTTTATTATTTTGTGTGTGGTTTGGGTTTTTTTTTCAAGCTATAGAAGGCATTCATGTTTCATGTATCTACCATGTTTGGGAAGAAGAGGGGTCACTACCCTGTTTCCCAGAAAATAAGACCTACCCCAAAAATAAGCCCTAGCATGATTTTTCAGGATTTTTGAGGATGCTCGAAATATAAGCCCTACTCCAAAAATAAGCCCTAGTTACAGTTCATTAAAAAAGTAAATATAAATAGTGTCCAGGCAGCTATACATGTAAAAAAGTAAGCATCTTTTGGAGCAAAAATTAATATAAGACCCTGTCTTATTTTTGGGGAAACAGGGTAGGAAGTCAAACCACATCAGGATGTGGAGGACTTGGCCGTTATCAATAAGACTGTTTCCACAGTACAGGCAGTAGCGGGTAATAATTTTCATTGGCAGCAACTTCTGAATCTCATTATTGTCTGTTAGAAGTTCTGTGACCCAAGAATGGGCATTTCACTTTGTGCAGGTAACAGGTAGAGGCCTGAGAGCGACCCTGTTATAATTGCTTCCTTTTATATCAGCGGGCTTTGAATTAAGCCCTAGAATAACATGAACCATAAAAAAGGGTTATAACACACTGATGAAAATAGAATCCCAACTTTTTATTCCTTTGTTCATCCACACAGGAGGGTATGAGGAGGATTATCAGACAAGCCTCACAGCTGTTGAGTCAGTGGTACTCGATCAGTGTAATAGCCCCAGCTTTTCTGAAAATCCCAGTCATGAAATCAGTAGAGAAAACTTGTTGGTATGTGTAGCAAGAAGGGCAGGTCTCGCTCCAGGCTGACACAAACATGTTTTCGCAACTGTGACATGTTTGTATGAGCTCTTAGAAAGCATGTGATGATTTCAAAACAGCATAAAGTTGCTTCATCTACAAGTACAAAACCTGGAGACGGATCTATTTTTGTACCCTGTTCTAAATAAATAGCAATACGGGCAGAGCCTCCTCCTCTGCCAAAGTGAGTTACAAACAAATGTTACTAGCCATCTTCACCTTCCAAGAATGGCATGGCCTTCTTGTTAGGAGTAGTCCTATGCAAAACTGTGGATCTTGAGGAAAATTCCCCACTTAATCTCTGATCCCAACCTAAGAAGTAAGATCAAGGCTCTGAATATTTGCAGAGTTCCGGAAAATTAAGATTTATGCCTTCTCTAACATAGATCACTTTGAAGCGTCTTATTTTCCTTTCAAGTAATCTAATTTTTGTACTTACATATGTATTACACATGTTCTAGAACCTCTCAAAAAAGTTCATAACAAATAGAAACCATAATGAGAGGAAAAATAAGGAGACTTAATGTGTCTCAGTGTAGACTTAACATTTGTCTCTGCATACAGCTGCTCTATTAAGTGGCATTTGTTTTTCCTGTGTTTTACCATAATAGAGACAGAATGTGCAAGTATTTGTGTTTGCATCATAGTAATAATTTATTATGTATTCAACAGGACGAGTAAAGCTTTTGGATGATATTCAGGCTCCAGAAGAATGATATTGTAAGCGGGTAGAAATGTAAAGCTTCCTTAGATCAAGAGTTTTTTTCGTAGAAAGAGTTTATTTATAAAAAGTAAATAAATATGAGAATGAACCACTATAGTGATTTTTCCCTTTTCACCAGGGTAGTGATGAAGCAAATTGGCACGAGCAAAAAGCAGTTGCCTTTATACGGGGAGAGGGCAAAGGGGACAGACCAAGGAAGCAACCCTGGAAGCATAAGATAAACTGGGTCAGCCTGCTGTAGTTAATACTTGCTTTTTGGCTGTTCTTTGTAATCAGACTCCAATTCCAAACCTTGCTTTTGTCAGTCATAGCTATTTCATGTAACTGATGAATGAAAAATTGGTGCAAGGTATGTGACTTTGTCACCTCAGTCTCTGTTCTCAACTAAATTCCTCGTCACTCACACTGTTATGTCATTGTTTACATTACTACTGACTGTTGCCAAACAGGAGTCATAAAATGCATCTAGGGGATAGAAAACCAGAGTGTTGCTCTTTGCATAGAAAGAAACAATCCTCAGTGTTAAATGCCCTGCTGACTTTTTGGGACATGTCTCCAGTGCCCCTGGGTGGAGCTGCACCCCTAAGATCAGTGGGTTTTGGAGCATCTGCTTTTCAAATAAGACATTCTAACTAGGAAAAAGCCTATCATCTTTAGTTTGACTGTATACAAGAAATTAAATTTAGCTGCCCTCCTGTGGAAGCAGTTTTATCACAAGGGGGAGAGGGAATAATCTTGTGGATTAATCGCAATTGTAAAAAAAAAAAAAAAAAAAAAAGAAAAAAGTAACACAGCACTGAAAAAAATAAAATAATTTATTGTTTTTACAACTGGTATGTGAACTGATGTAATGAATTTATTTATTCTTATTTAACAAAAGTACCAATTGTGCAAATTCTATATTTAAAATGTTTTACTATCGTCTCTGTCTCTCTCTTTCTCACTCTCGTTTAATTTATGCTTCAAATTTATGTTGAAAGTACGCCTTGTGAGTTTACATAATGTATAGCACTGGTTATTTTTTGTATGTTTTTATTTAGAAAGCTTTCTGCAAGAAACAAGAGCATATGTGTATACGTGTGTGCACACTGTATAGATGTATATTCTTTTTCTGCTACCATCTTTTTCTTAGACAAGTTGTAGATCTTTAATTTAGTGACGCCTCAAGCTCAAAGCTCCTTGTTACAATTCGCTTTGAAAAATCTCTCACCTAGCAAGTCATAAACGTCTGTGGACCAAAAAAAAGAAAAAAAAACCCCCACACAGTAGGTCCTAGAGAAGTCAGACAACAGACCGGCCTTGCAGAGGTGCACGCAGGTGGTGCTGCTGCCTCAGCGATTTACCACCCAAGCTGGTCAGTCTTACCCTTGGCTTCAACGGGAGCAAGCTCAGACTTGTAGGAAATGAGAGTCCTCTGTGTGTGAATGAAGTTTCTCTGAGTTGTCAGGGTGGCAAGGGAGTCTTCTTTCATGCAGCTTCTTACGTTTAAGTGAAAACGCTACGGAGAAGCTCTTGTGTGCCTCTTTAAAAACAGAGCTGAAACAATGTACGATTTGGGTTATAGACCATTAAGCTACTTTTTCAGTCTTTTCACCATTTATATGCATATATAAATATGTATATATGTCTATAAAAAGTCAAAAGTTCAATTTGGAAGGCTTCACAATGTTTTACTTCGTTGTATTCTAGCTCTTTGCACCACATCAGGCAAAGTCTGATGCAAGAAAGCCAGCAAAGCATGTGTTCCCAGTGTTTCCTTGAAAATAACAATATGTTTGCTTCCACTTTTCGTCCAGTCCAACTACTGCTGAACTCAAGGGACCTGGTATCGAACCCAGTGTAAGGAAAAAAATGCAATATAGACAAACCTACAGCTTTTCTACAGCCAGTTTATTTAACAATACAACTGACTTCTGTAGCCACTTCACCCTAAGGGCAGCACTACCAACTGCAAATAATCTGTTTCAAACTGTTGAAAGTTACCTTGCTTGTCAGTGCCCACCTTCCCACGGGTTAAATTCCAGCTCAGCCTCTCTGCCCAGTGACGGCTGCCATCTGGGCACCACCAAAGCCCCAGTGCCAGCCACAAGGCTTCAGATGTAATGCGATGGCCAGTGGGTGACGCTGGCCTTTGATGATCTTTAGGGCAGGCTTTAAAGAGGTTTTGTAAGGATGAAACATCAATAATTGTGGGCTTTCAGCAATACGTTTAGGTGAGCATTTCTCCTCGTGCTAATAAATGCCGTGTTGGTCTTCGTCACTGAGGAAGATGGAGCCTATGGCAAGAGGCAAAATTAGATTCTCTGAGCATGGGCTGCAATTTTCAGAAAAAAAGTTGCTGGTTTGGAGGAGTTTGTTCCTTAATTAAGTGATCAGTTTTTATAGAGGTGCCAGAGTGCATCATTGTATTTTTACTTGTCACTGGTAATATTTTCAAGAGGGTTTTGTTACTGTGGGTACACTGATACTAGCTTATATAGTAAAGCTAGTTCAACATTCTTGTTTCGAGTAACATTGCAAATGGAGATGTTTCTGGTTTATCGTGTGTACCAGTAATGACTCTTAACATAAAAGAAATTATTAGGCCCTCCGCTTTGGAGGTTAGAAGATGTTACTACAAGTGCAAGTTTTCAGTGATAGCATACAAAATTTGAAACGCCCCAAACATATTCTTAGTTTTCCAGGTGAGTGGTGTACGAACTTCTCTCCAGACACCATACCAAACATCTGGACCCTGTCCCACCACTCTGCACACTGCAGAGTTGCAGGTCAAAAACAAAACTCACGATGTCGTTTTGCCCTGGAAGTTGCCTGTAGAGGCTCATGGTCACCCTAAGGACACTAAAATCATTTCCACATACATCAGTGTCGCATAGTCCATGCTAAAACACTTACATGGGCACATGTAGAACTTAACTGTGGCTAAATGCAAATGCATAGTTTTGTGTGTGCATGCATATACTTGGGTATCTATAGACACATCCATGTACGTATATATACACAAATGAGTATTTGGGTCCCCATTACTCCCACTCACAGGGCAAAATAGTTACACTGGGTTTAGTTATAGCTATGTAAATTCAGAGTAACTTCATTACATCATTTGGCTTTGCAGGAGTTGCTTCAACCTGATACCACTTTAAGTAACAGCATAATTCGTCTTTTAATTTATAGGAACTGGTTTACACAATTTATCATATGAACTGTGAAATTTTCAGGTAGTTTATCATAGGAAACCTACTGGCAGTCAAGCCTATATGCATTGTTGAAATGCCATCAGATACAGGAAATATTATACTGAATTCAAGTAAGTTGGAGACAGTGTATACTCCTGTACAGCAATAAATTCATTTAATTTCTATTGCAAGGTCATCTGCCTAACATCAGATGAGATAAAACAAGAGAGGTGTTGTAGGGAAGACTAACGGGAAAGCAAAACATTTGGTTTTAGTTTATTTCATGTGCCTCTTTATACATTTTATTGGTGTCAGCATATTCTGGGACGTGTCACTTTGTGCATTACAGATAACTTGGCCGAAATACTCTTTGAAAAACCAAGATGTGTCACAAAACTTCTTTTCATCCTAGTATGTGTCTATTTGAAGAGAGTTAACATTTTTAGAGCACTACTATGTCAGCCAGTTTACATCATAAATAATATGTTATGCAAAATATAAATTCATTTGAACTGAACTGTACAAGGTCTACACTGTACTATGACACATTGAAGGCCAATATTTTGTTTTGTAAACTATTACATATGTATAATTTACCAGTTGTAAACTTAAATCATTTGATTCTGTGATTTCAGTGAAAGTAATAAATATAAACTGTATCATAGGTCCAAAATATTGGTTGTATATGGTATGTTTCTGGGCTGGTGTTTGCCATTTGTGCCCCACTAGAGACAGATGGGCATAAAGAGATTCAACTGATCCCTACATTAAGGCATAAATACTCTGTCTTTATGTAAACATTGCACTTCAGTCGTGGTGGGGTGGAGTTGTGTCAAATTGGTTTCGGGAGCCATGAAACATAACAGGAAAGTGCAGAGAGCGGCATTCAGTGCTCTTCCAGAGCCTCAAAGTTCCCATTTGCTGCAGTTCAGAAGGATGGTAAATACCGGTGATCTCCTGAGCTCCCCAAAGCCCGCATAAAATCCATGGGGTCTCTCCAAAAGCAACACCCTGCAGAAAGAGCAGATTAAGATACTCAGAATGAGATTCATAATTAACAATATGGACCAGTCTAAGAGTAGGAAAAACCTTCCAGAACAGGCTCTGTCGGCATACGACATGCGCAGAAGTGGCGGCACAGCCGGTGTGCCAGAGGAAAGATCAGGGCAGCAATTAGGGGATTGGGCTGGTGAGACAGAGTTGTCTGCCACTCCCGTTGAAATGTGGCTCTTAAGATGCATTACTACCAAGATTTACTTTTCCAATAGAAGCATGTTATTATACTTTATAATCCAATTTTAATGCAGATTTCTTCCTTATCTTTTCTCATTCCACAACACTAAGTTGGAGTTTTTCTTGTTCCTGAAAACGACGCTTTCTTTCCAAAAGTGAAAGCAAACTCTTCCTGTCTACATTTTACCCCATGTGCATGTCTAATCTATTGATTGTTAGCATTTTTACCAATTTTGGATTTTACCTTTTTCTTAAGGCAAAGGAGTTTTTGCTTTATTGTGTTTTACAAATTGTAAATGCAATTGATTCTTATTTACAGCAACAATTTATATGTGCCCAGGAGTTGCTTGTCTTCCTAGGTTGTTAAAAAACAACCGTGATGCTTTACAGAGCTGCCAGTACCTATGCAGATGCCCAAGGCATTCAGAAAATTTTGTCTAATAATCCGTTACACTACATACAAATCTGCTTGAACCACATTACAAGAGAGCTGTCCTGCTACTGCTTGGTACAGTGCATGTCTATATATATGCAAAATATTACATATTTGTAATATTACTATTATATAGTCTGTATATAAAGATTTTTCAGAAAATCTTGCTTATACATTTATGCTAGATATATGACTGGTCACTGCCCATCAGAAAGAATACAGTGGTCAACATCAGTGAAGGGTGCAGTGAAAAACCTGTGCTAGAAGGCAGATTTACCCTTTATCCTGCCTAAAGGCTTTAGGGAGATGAGTCATCTGCTACATTCTTTGGTAAAAATTGACCAACAGATTTTCATCCCTCCCTGTGTCTTTCCACAGCCAGGATGCTGGGGCAGAGCAAAACCTCCACCAACTCCTAGTCTCCCCCTGCCCACCTGCAGGTAGAAATAGCAGACATGCAAACTATGCCACAATTTTGTCCTCTACCTTTAGATATTTTTTGTCTCTGAGAGAACTCCACAGATATTACCACCTCAGGGATACCTCAGTACCTCCTCTGTGTTCTTGTCTGCATAGAAAGCTGCAGTGTCACTGAGTGATTATGGCAGGTCCTATCTTCCCAAAATTCCACTTTCATTTCCCATTTTAGAGTTTGCAGTAGCTCAGAGAAAGCTGTTACGGGGAACGGAAATCCATTTGTATACAAATCAAATACAACAGACACAGCAGTATAGACTTTCTCAAATGTCCAACACTGTCATAATCCCATTACTGCGCAGGGACTGTTCTGTATCAGGAAGATGAACTCATTCTCTCTTAATGTGTTTTCCATCTCTTCATAATGTGACATTTCACCTCTTCAGAAACTATATGTAATTACATATATTCTGTTCCCAAGGCTCTGAACTTGTAGACCCCAACCTCATTTTTAGGTGGGGATGCAAGATGGATTTGATCTGATTTCAGTCCACTAGCCAAACCGATCCTTTTTTAAAATAACATGCATTTTGGAGACCTCTAAATATATCCAATAATTACCTAGAAAATGTTCAAGTCGTTCCACATTGCTTACATCGTTACCTCACCCTCCTTATGCTGTGCTCTGCAAAGTTTAAAGTAATAAGTTCATCATACTTAGAGCACTCAGCGTTCTAAGCTGACCCAAGTATGGGGTTGAAGAGAAAATGTGTGGGAAAAATAATTTAACAAAAGCCAAGGAAAAATCATTATTTTCCATGCTTGGAGGACCAGGGTGGCAATCTCTTTGCTTTCCCGTGATTACTCTGGGAAAAGTATGTCTAAGTGAAAGCGCGTGGACATTTTCTTAAGCAGCTGCTCAATAAAGCTGTGTTGTAGCAATCAAGTGCAACCTGAGGACGAACTTATTAAAACAGCCATCGCAGTCTTTGCCACCACAGTCTCACTGCTCCAAGTGTTGCTAAACAAATGCAGAAAGATAGGATAGTCAGATAGAATTCTGGAGAATCCACGTGCATTTAGGCATGGGAGAGAGAGGTGTGCCTCAGAAGGTGTAAGAGGTAAGAAGTGTTGCATTCTGTAATCTTTATTAGCCTTAATGCATTTTGCCACAGGAAGCTCGTAAGCATGCACCTTTACCTACCTGTAAGCTGGTTGACTGCTGTCTTTCTTCTGTTTCTTCCATCTATTCCTCTGCCTCAGTAAGACTCCATCTGAAGGACCCCAGTCTGTAGCATTAAAGCCAAAGCCTCCTGCACATCTCTGACTGCACAAGCCTGAGTTCTGCTAAACACTCATGTTAGCAGCGACACTTCCCGGTAAGTCATGACAGCTGCCAGACAAGCGCTGAGAGAATGACGTCCCCAGCCGTGGCAGCTGCCAGGAGAAGAGGTGGATGGGGGACTGAGCCCGGCAGCGCTGCGCCAGAGCCCTGCTGGCATCAACTCCCGGGCTGTCTCCAGGAGTGAAGCTGGATGAGCTTTCAGATCCTGCGTATGTGCAAGAACATGCCCACCTCCAGTTCATCTGAGCGCCTTGCACAGGTGCACATCAGAAATTAATTCTTTTTATAGCACTGGCTCCGCTAGTCGCCTTTTTCCCAACCCCTTACACTTTTGTCGTGTTATTTTGAGAGCGTGCATTCAAAATGGATTTTTATGGGTTGGGGGTTTTTTTTGCTCTGGAAGCACTTGCTTCTTTTAAGCTTTAAGTTGCTGTGGTACCAGGTGTTCCGCCCAGACCTTCAGCTGGTGGGAGCTGGGTGTCCTCATGCCCATTGATAATCGTGCTGAAGTGCTGCAATGACCAAAGGCCATACGCCCTGGTGAGGTTTGCAGAGGTAATTCCTGCCCTAGCCGTGCCAGGGACCACAGAAGGGCCGTATGCATATGTTAGTGCACATAAAGTGCATATCCTTGCAAAAACAAAACAAAACAAAACAAAAGTGCAAATTGCCCACGACTGGCAATCTAGCAGAGGGCCATTGGAAACCGACCCTGTGCGGCCATCAAGCCCTGAAGGTTCCATGGGGAAATATCTGCTGGGTAAGCAGGAAGGCACCGGCATGGCGAACATCCCTGTGGCCCCACAGTGCCCGAGAGCACCAGGTAACTCACATCTTGACACAGTTGAAAGCTGGCGGCAGGCCACCGAGGCAAGTGCTCGGATGGCAGCGACCCAACGGGTTGGCAAACAAGCTTCATTGCCTAGTAAAGGTGGTCTGTAACTAAAGGGTAAGGAAAATTATACTGGAAACTTCCAGAGTGCTTTTAAGTGGTCGATTTAAGACGGGGCCTTGCCCACTGGAAGTGGTCCTTTGCTGAAGGCCTCGCTGTGCTAGGGCTGGCTTTGTCCAGGAAAAACAGTGTTCGATGCGTTCTGTGTGGGCTGGGAGGAATGTTTTCACAGTGATATTTATGTGGCATGCTAAGATCTGACAGCCATCCAGAGGGGTTCCGGCCAATAGTTCATTTTAAATATACGCTGCAACAGAACCGAGTAAAAGCACGTGAAATGGCATTGCTTCTGAGGGGGAAACCGAATGGCAGAGCAGCCACAGGTCGCGGAGACAGACTCCATATGGTAAACCAGCGGCTACGGAGATATAGGTTCTTTCGACAGGAATTTGAGCTATGAAAGGATTTACGGGGAAATTACCAACCGGTCTGGCATTCAAATGCCAAAGTACACAGTCAGACTCAGGGCCGTACAGGCACGCTGCGATGCTCCTCAGCTCCACTTCAAAGGGAGAAGGGAAGTGGCGGGACTTCTCCGTGCAACCTCAGCCCCTTCCTGTGTGCAGGAAATCACCATTAGAACCAGCCCTCCGTCGGGGCACAACGAAACGGTGAACTGGAGTAGCATCTATGAAGAACTTTTCCTTCAGAGGAGAGGAGAAGGAACCAAAGGATGTTTTGTTTCCCTCCCCATCAGAATAATTATTATTTTGGGAGGAGTTCACTGTGTATTTTTGGCTGTTTTTTTCCCCCCAAATAGTTTCTTAAGGCAAGGCAAAAACAGAGCCAGAACCTAAGACAAGTTCTGAGGTTAATGTGGAAAAAGCTTTGCCTCCAAAAGGTCTCTGCCTGCCTCAGCCTGCTGAAGGCCTTCCCGGTATGGCTCTGGTCTCGGGATTCTGCATCCCAGAGCCCCCACCTTCTACCCCAGGAGCCATTTCCTTTGGCTGCATTCACAATGTTTATTTAAATCACCACCTGGTTTGTTTTCAGAACTAGTCAGGTTTCTAGAAATATGTAAAAGAGGATGTTAAAGACCTAGTAGAATTGGAAAACAAAACAAAAAAAGACATTGGCAAAAAAGTTAGGAGAGGTAGTTACTTCTCATTTACACCTACAAAAGAAAAAAGGGGAAAAGCTCCAAGAAGGAATAACTACTCTTCTATCTTGAATCTGGATGTCAGACATAACCAAGAAGCATCCAAAAACTCCAGAAAACTTGGGGAGTTAATTTCGATGTTGTAGAAATCCATATATTGGCGTAAACTTTAAAACATAAAGCAGAATAACGTAAGAGAATGGAATAGTGATAGAGGAAAAAAATGCTTTACTTTTCAGTTAGAGTGAGGGACAAGAAGTAACTAAGAAGGGAGCTCAAACAGTTTAGTATAATTTCATACAAGATTAAACTTATCAGATAAATGTAAGGAACAAAAATTTTTTAAGGATGAATAGGGATTTCTATTAGAAGTAGCAGCTGAAGGCTTCATAGCCCCAGTATTTATGAGAATGTGGATATTGTTACTCAAAAACCTGGAGATTGCAGCCCAGGCATGTTTATAATTTTAAATGTTTTTAAAGCTTGTAATAAAATCTTAGTTGATTTATTTAATTAGATACGCCTAAAGGTTCCTACTCTTGCATGTAAGCAATTGTAGCTGTAATATACATTACAGCTCACAAAGGGGAGTGAATTAGTCATTCCTAATGTACTTCCTAATGTAACACTTGCTTCTAAAGCAGAGTTAGTAGGTAGACTAGAAAGTTTCTTCAATACATGTGCTGAGGACAGTAAGATGTACCATAGGAAATGCACCTCTCAGACAAGGGATTTAGACTTAAGCTTGATTAACAAATACCCCAAGGGCTCTTGGTGTCATTACGCAAGAGAAAGCCACCAGCTGAATGAAATAGGAATGTGTGAGCACTTCTCCTCTTCCGTGGGACCAAAGTAAGGGTCCTGGCTGAAGGTTCACCATGACCATGGGTTGCAAAGGCTCTTTGAGGGACAGTCTCATAGACGCTGACCCCAGAAATTTCTGAGAGTGAAGGGATGAATCCTGCCTGGGAGCCAGTGCTCAAGCAGGAGTATGAGTCCAACTCACCTGACTGGTTCAGTAAAGGTCCCATGAGTAAACAAATAGCTTGGTCATTTGGGTCACAACTCAAAGCACTGCAGGAGGCCCACAAAATTTATGTTGGTATCCATATGGCAATAGGTAGAGGTTATTTTAGCAGTGTGAAATGTTTTCTGATTCCAACAGCACACAAAAAAGTGCCAAAGCAATTTGCCAGTGACAATAACGTGGTGTAATGTCGGGGATGAAAAACCTTCAGCTGGGTTTGACCCAGTATAAACCATGCCTAGGTCTACCCCAGTAATATTCACTGTCAACCAACTATATCTGGACTTTTTATCTGAGTAGTATCTGTCACTTGAATATAGATAAATATTAAATTATGTCTATGCGTAAGGCAGAGTACTTAGTATTGACTTAAAATGTAACTCATGTTTCTAAATCATTTCAGTGAATTTGTAAATCCCACCCTTAAAGTTTTTGAAACACATATATTTTTTTTTCTTTTAGTCTGCTACTTAACACCATTGTGTGATTCTAGCCAAACCCTGAAATCCCAGAAATCCCAGGCAAGGCAGATTATATTCGGTTCTCTGGCTGTCTACATATTTTCCTCCTCTATGTACCTTACAAGCCAATGCCTGAATGTAGCCCTAGAAGCATATCCTTAGCATACACCCAAGAGACCACACCCAGTACCCTGTCACCCATCAGATTGAACTGATAGATTCTACCAGAATGGTTAATAAAAGCATAATTTCAAAAATGTCTCCTTACTTAAAGCCTTTTTTTTTTTTTTTTTATGGTATAGTAGTTATGGCAACTGCTTCCTGCCACCTCTGCTGCCAAAACCCACAATCCATCCATGAAAAAGAGCTGCTCCATCCAAACACATTTTTCAGTGGACAGCAGCATTCCCTGGCTGGAGCACACTCTTCCCTTCCCTTCTGGCAAACTGCAAGCCAAACAAAATCTGTAACAAATGTGAGCTGAGGGAGAGGAATTAAGTGAACTTCTTACAAATGACTTCGTATTTTTACACGTACATGCAAGTAGAAAGATAAAAAAAACCCTCTAATGGAGGTTGGGGTAGGGAAGAAAAAGACAGCCACCCCTCAGGGCTGTTCAATGAAAAAGAACATTTTCCTTTCTTAGAATGCGTGTTTGAGATTCAAACTCTCTTAAAAGTCTTGGCATAACAGTAATTTAAAAAAATTGGTGAGTTATTTCCCCTTCCCTCTTAGTTCTATTCTACCGTAGAGGTCAGTGGCATGCTTTCTTAAGTCTGGTGTATTTCCTGCATGATAATCAAAGTTTGCTTTATGAATTTGAAAATAAAATGTTCTTCGGTAGTACCAAAATTCTGCCTCTATGAGCAGGCCTTTCTGGTCTTGACACAAAATAATTCTTAAATTTCCTGTTTGACAACATGGTAAAGCTTTTAGAAAAGCTTTACAATTGTTTTTATGGACTGTATTTATAAGTATTATTTTCCCTCCCCAGGTGTAATTCCAATGCACAGTTACGTGGAGCTCGCTTGTCTTTCCCTTGCCTTGTTGGCTGTGACCTGTTACCCACTGACAAAATAATTAGTACATTTTCCAGCAGATAGCTGGATGATTTCATGCCCTCTTATTATGAGAAAACACTGAAACAGACCACTTGAGCAAACAGTTTAATGTGCTGTTCTTTCAAGACCCTGTATAGCAAAAGAATGTAAAAAAATTGAATGAATCAAGAATCATTATAACAATGAGATGAACAGCCACTTATAAAGCAGGAATTCTCTTATAGATGGAATATGGGAGTTTTATTAAAATGCAACACAACCATCATGATATAAGTCACTTTGAGATTTTTGTCTGCATGTGAGAACATAAGGCTGGAGTTCCAGTACTAATTAGGCATTGCACGCATTGTAATCATTAATAATTTCCACCACAGCAGCTTCAGTCTACAAGATATTTTGCAAATAAATTGCAGAAATACACTGCAGACAGAGTAAGCACCCAAAAAGCACACAAAAGCCTGAAATTTCAGGAAATAGAGGGGAAGGAAAAAATAACAGCAGAGACACAGGTCCAATCCAAAATTGTGAAGCCGATATTACTATGATTTTGCTTCCAAGCTCAGCAATGGGACTGCATCACCTTGTATTCTATGTGAATGCAGTCCTCACTGATAAAAACCCTTTTTGTCCCCATGAAGTACCTACCTCAGTGAGATTTTTGCCTTCAAAGTGATTTACACTTCCTTCATACAGATGATGTATTATACAGCTATGTTAGGCATTTTAGCTTCTTTTATACAATAAATATGGAGGGCTCTTGGAATAGGACTTTAGAATTTTTAAAAATCCCTTCCCACTGGTTAGCTTAATGGCAGGAGTCATCAAGTGGCCACCCTCAAGCATTTACTTAGTGTGCAAGTAAGTTGTGTGGCTAATGGTGAAGTTACACAAGCCCACCCTGTGGACCGGTTCCAAAATAGAGGAAAGCTGTAACCCAACAGGGATGTCTGCTCCCTGCTTTTGTCTCCAGTTCCCAAGCTCGAGCCAGCATGCATTGCAGCAACAGTAAAATTAAAATAAATGAGAAGAAAAGGCAAAGCATATGCATATGATGCTGCAAAATCAAATTAAGTTTGTATCTCAAATGATTCACTAATTAATTCATTGCTTGGATTTTCTCCCAAAGAAGTTATGCTAGGTTGATCCAGAACTAAGTTAGCTGAAATTATCACCATTTGAAGCATAATCCTAATCAAATATCCCCAAGTTTCCCTTAACTGTGAAGTTGAACTGCAAGATTTCAGAATTTGCCTGTGCTTACCAAGTCAAACGAAGTGGTGACAAAGATATACCAGATGATATCCCTACCCCTATTTCCCAGCTGAAGCAACTGGAAGACAAAAAAAGTCATATTTATTCTGTCTTAAATCACACAGTGAGCAGAAGCACAGCCAGGAACATACTGTGGGCTTCTAGGCTCTAAAATAGTGATACAAAACAACTGTTTCTCTTTCACCAGGATTTTTTACAGCTGCTTTCAGCATCAGGTTGACGTTCTCAATTATTATTTTCATTCAAGTCACCTCTTGCAGCTGCATCCCCAGAAGCAGTTCCCCACTGCAGACAGGAGCACTGGTCTTGCTACAGCAACTCTTTAATTAGTCAGCCCAGGCACCTTTGCTAATTGGCAAAGTAGGCACCTGAAAGGTGTAAGACTTGTGGCTTTTGCCACTGACCTTGGGATAAGATGAATGGTGTTCCACATGCTTGTGTTTCTTTTCTTTGGTCTAGGTTATTAAATGTGGAGAAGGCTTCCACCTTTGACCAGACAAATCCATTCCTGTCCTCAGGCTGCTTCATGGTACAGTGGTTGACTTCTATGAAGGTTGGTCTATGAGGACAAGCACTGCTTTCATAAACTATTCCAGTGGCATGTTGTCTGCCAAGAGTGCATTACACTGTTCCTCTTACTATTTTTATAAGTCTAAATATAAAACTGTTGCAACCATTTCATAGTCTTTCAAAAATTAAAAAAAATTATTTTGACACTAGGGATGAGTTTCCTCTCATGGACTCTTGAATCTGCATCTGAAAGTCTTCACGGGTGCCTTTTATATTCAATGGAGAGAAAATGGGCACTCCACACGTGCTGTTAGTTTCACTCCACAGTAGCTGTCCATGATAGGTTAGATGAGTTCCACATTACAAATGTGTATTTCTTTCCAGTGACAAAGGGACAGAGGGTCCAGATGTAGACAGCTACAGTGCAGATGTCTGAAGCTGAGTGAGATGAATCTCATTCCAGGTCTCAAAAGGGCTGAAAGTGCTTGAGAGCAGTATATTGTTTCCAAAGATTTTTCAAGTAAAAACTCAGTTCCAAATGGCTATAATTCTTTCCAAAAAATGACTGAATGAAGGCAGGTTTGTTCTGCAGCATTTTTTTTCACTGACCTACCACCGTGAGAATTAGTAACGTTCTAGTTCAGACTCTCTCCCTCCCTACCATCCCTCCCCTTTAAGTCCTCCAGCTCTTACTTCATTGTAAATTTATCTTTAAGCTCGTGTAAGAAACAATACATCCTCTTTGGTACAGAAAATATCTGCAGTGAATTCAAAACCCCTCCAAATGCAAAGATTATACATATTGCAATGATTGCCAGAAAAATGCTTTGTTCCCCTCCCCCGCCCAAACTATATTCCTGTGGAATGATCTAATTTTTATGCTAAAACTTATTTGCAGATTTTTTTACTAATATGAAGTTGTTTAAAATCAAATTATGAAGGCCTTGGAGAGATGCGAAAGTGTTTGTTTCATTTAGCTTTGATATACAATATTAAATTCGTATGTTACTACAGAGCTTTTAAAGTCAATTATTGAATTATATATTAGTACTGGTTATTACAACTCAGTATCCTTATTGCACATCTTTAGCTTCCACAGGCTGTGACAAGGAGATCCAAAGTGTAACCATGAAATACGTGGTGGCTTTGAATGCTATGCGTTATGCAGAATCTCTCAGTGAGTAGGTCTCGTTGCTGTGCTACAAGCACAAAGACAAGCCAGCTCCTCGCCCATTCATTGTGTGTACACTTCCACTATCTCTTCTTTTTTGGCTTTTTTACCACATGGTGAATAAATGTAGTCAAGCCAGCTGCTGCATCCATGTCTGTGGACATTTTTTCTGCAGGTGCCACTAAATTATCTTAAATATGCTCCAGCTCGTTCCCTGAAGAAAACACCAATATCCAAGTTTCTTTTTTTTTTTTTTTTTTTGGTTATAACCAAATAGTGCTTATAATTTAAACATATCTTAACCAAACTATTCTATGAGCCAAGTGCCTTACCTGAGCTATCAGAAAACAAACAAACAAAAACCCCACCTTCTCCAAATGTAAAACTTTTACTCCCTTTTCTGGCCTGATACAGCTGATTTAAATGCCCTTAATTTCATGAGTGCATAGAGCTATGGAGAGCTCAACACCATATGCATCTGTGCTGGCTGTGTCTGTAAGGAAAGCAGAAGTGAGCAAAAACACTAGACTCACGGAGGGGACAAGCTTTGGAGAAAGAGGTGGAAACAGTTTTCGTATCCAGGCAGACTTTACATGCTCGATTCCCACTGCAACTCTCCCAGTTCCTGGGAAGTTTCCTTTAATCTTTCTACGTTAGCTGTAGGTTTATAGGCAACCACATTCCAAAGAGAAGCCTCACAATACAGGGGAATCAAACATTTATGGAAAGCGTCAGATCTCTCAACTCCTTTTGGTACACAAATGATTTCTGCTCTAAGCAAAGGTGGGGTTGTTCCATTTGTGTTGTTTATTATTAACATGTGGTATTTGATTAAAATCATGAAACTGAAGTCACAGTAAAAAATTAATCCTACAGGAGGTGAGGATTCCTCCTCCAGCACTTTGTGAACACTCTCATCTTCAGGTTTTATTATAAATTAGATCCCATTACTGAGTTTTCAGAGGTTATAAATATGAAAGGAATATTTTCCTCCTTCACCTACTCCATCGTAAGATGGAAGGTGACTAGTAGAAACATGCTTTATTCTTCTCATCACAGACAACTAAGCTAATTTAAAGATCAAAATAATTGGTCCTACCTATTAAGAAAGGTAGTGACAAGAGACTGGAGCTTTCCTTTGCTAATACTTGTCACTCCATGTAGCTCTGTGAGCATTGGTGTGATGATTCCATGCTGCACCCACATTAAGAAGAGCACTTTAGGCCAAATAACCACAGATTTACAAAGGTCAATGTACAGCAATAGCATCAGTGGCTCCTAAAGAAACAAATATTTTAAGTGCAGTGCCTAACTCCTGAGTAATTTTAACACATTTGCGCTGCTCACCAAATGTTACATTGTCATGTTTACAAAAATATGAGTGCTTTCATGTGGGTTTAGAAAAGTAATATTTACAGTACAAAGTTTATCTGCTTATATAAAAGTGTTTGTCCTCAGTTTTCCTGCTGGTCGAACATAGAATTATCGAAGAAGACTTCTATTTTTGCTCACAAAATTACGGAATTAAGCTAGTGAACTATTTTTTTAGTATTGTTAGCAAATTCCATGTGTGTGTACGTGTGTGTGACTAAAGGCTGTTTAGTGCCATCTTTTGGGTGGTCCTAATACTACAGAACAGCTTAATCAAATCAATTACACATTTGCCATCATTCACCTGGCGAGGAAGCCATGTGTTACTAGTTCCCTAAACTTGTTCCTAGAGAGTTTGGGAGTTTTATCCCAGATTATGGCTCTCTGTAAGATTTTGCTTTCTAACGTGTATGAGCTCTCTGAAGAACAAAGGGGCAGAGATGAGGGGGGCTGCGCTGCTCGGGGGGTGCAGGAGCAGGGACACTATTTGCCACCGTGGGACAAACCTGGCAGAACCAGTGGGAGGAAGGTGAGGAGGTACAAGCGGCGCGAGCAGGTGTAGTTACACCACAGGAGCAGACTGATGCTCAACAGCTGGGTGAGAAAATACACATTTAGGCCTCTCTTGCTTGGCACAAGGCTGTTGTGGAGCTGCTGAGGACGGGAAGTGCCTGTAGCAACCTCCTACCAGCTTTCAGAATTGAGGGGAAAATGGGTCAGAGGAGCCTCACCCCCAAAGCAGCTCTTTGAAACGGGCCAGATACTACCGCTTCTACAAGTTCCTTTAGGCCACTCCTGTGGTGCAGGTGTATATGTGCCCCCTCATAAAATCAAGCAAATTTCACCCTCTGCTTACACCGTTCCGTCCATGGTAACCCCACATTAACTTGATCGGCAGCAGACACCTATGTAACAGCTCAAGCCCGATGCATTTTTTTTAAATTATTTTTCAGTTCTGTTTCTTGTTTGTTTGTTTTAAAGTACGTGCCTTTAATTACGAGATTTCAGCCTTCTTCCAGAACCAAAATGCTTCCGGCCCTCCCCACAGGCACAGTTCAGTGAAGGCCACACACAGCTGAGTGGCAGTAGTCAGATGACAAAGAAACTCAATGTGAGGACAAATTGCTGGGAGTGTTTCCATGCTGCATAAAGAAACCCCCCAGCCCTTTCTTAGCACACAAATCCCCAAATCCCCAGCAGCAAAATATTTTCCTATTTAGAAACACTGTTTTTTTTCCAACTTTGGCCAATGTTCAGGCTATTTTATAAGATAATTACCTATGTATCCCAGTCACATGTTATATCACCAAATTTCTTTCTTCTGGCTCCTAACATAAGATCAACAGTAAACTCATTAAATTAATTGTTTATATTGTCTTTATTTTGTATTCCTTGCTAGCTCTAAAACCAGACCATATGTCAAAAACAAACAAACAAACAAAAGGCATCCAAAAATCCAACTTAACACCCACACTGATGCCATAGAATTAAAAGTGTACATTAAATATTAACGCCCATGGTACCAGGTACCTGGTAACTAATAACCAAATCTAGACATAAAACTCTTCCTTTTCCACAGATGGTCTAAAATAGGATTAGATAACAATGTCCATTTGAAAAAGTCAGTGGTCAACTGGTTTCATCTTAGGCAAGAACAGATTCCATGTAGTGAAGTAGGTTATGCTTTCAGCAGGGTTTCCTTTTCCCTTGATGAGATGAGAGGCCTTTCTATCCCTTATCCCGTTCTACCTTGGGACAAACGAGCTGTTTTCCATAGCAAAGCCAAATTTCACATGCGATAGGGAAAGTACAGGGCTTAGAGGTAGCTGGGCTACCCCCTTCCCAGCAATATGGGCCCACAAAGAGCAGGGCAAGGTTCATGTTGTGCTCCCTGACTCATGGTCCCAGAGACAGCACAGACAGAGCCAGAGGAATTACTCATGTGTGGAACAACATTTATTGTAGATATTTACAGCATTTGGCCTTGAAGCCTAGAGCACCAGCTGATCCTTTTTTGCTAGCTGTTAGGGTTGAAATGACACATGCACACGCAGCAAAATTTTGGACAAGGCAGCCTCCCCAACAAAACGCTGATGTCTGCAAGTAAACTTATCTCTGTGTGGAAATGTTCCCCAGGCACCACTTCCTAGTCCAAGTGCTTGTTGGAGGCTTTTTGGAGGTGTCAGAAGGTTTCCATTCCCCTGCTCTTGGATAATCAAACACTGCTCACAAGCTTGTTTGGATCTTGAAACAAGTCCAAGCAGGGAGTTTGTGCATGTATGGTTGTAGTGTTTTAGGAACATGAGTCTGGAAGGTACTTCTTTCATCAGTGTATCCTCTGCTGCAAAAGGAGATAGATACACATAATTCAATTCAGAAATCGATCAACTTCAATTTTACAGCCATTGTGGCCTTTGTTTCCATTCCTCCTGTTGGAAAGCAGGTGTACCCATGCCCACCTACAGCAGGCCTTATCAGGTCTTATCATGAAACCGCACCTGTGAGAGGCCACATAGCCCATGGGTGCAGTGGTCTCCAACATCAATAATCTGTTCTCTTTTCATTGGCACGAATAATTAAATGTCTGGCTTGTGGACAACCACCATTTACATTGCCTACAGCCAGAGCTTTTGGTACTGCTCAAATCGTAACTGTAGAATCAAGTGAATTAATGTAACTTAAATATGCAACATATTTCCATAGTTCTTTGCAGAGTTGCAGTAGTCAAGAATTGCACCGTGCTAAGCAAGCAGCGAGTGTGTGCTGGGAACTGCTGTAGACAGAAGCTAAGAAGAGACTTCCAGCCACACAGATCAAAGCCTTTGAATGCAAAAGAGATGCTCAAATGACGTGAAGTCAATGGGCCTCTGTTCAAGCGCAGCTGTCCAGTAATATTTGAAAAATACTGTGGGACTGGGGGCACGGAGATTAGCATAAAGCAACAAATGCTGGCAGTTTTAGCAGCAGACGTCCTCACCTTAATTGACTTTTGCTTTTCTGCCCTCCCTGAAGCAAACAGCACAAGTTAATGCTGTCACTTCTTACAGTTTCTAAGCTTTTAATGTATTATGTCGTAGCTTGAGTGTTTAGATTTTCAGCTTGTTTCCCATACTATGTTTGAGTTTGAATTCTTTTGAAAAGGTAAAAAGAGAACATTTTTCTTGGAGAGCTTTGAAATCCACATTAATAAATCTGGCAGGGCCCTCTCAGTTAAATTTGGTTTCACTTTTTTGTCTTATTAGCAATTTCTTGACACAACCTTTTTTAGCTCTTGTATTTACCATATAAAGAAATTACAGCTCAGCTGGCATCACTAGAATTATATAAATGTGTGCGTTTATAAAGTGGAATTTTTTTTACCTCTCTGTTTGCTAAAATACCTGATGATGCTTTGGTTTTAAAAGGTGTGTTAAATGTGACAGCTGTGCATATTTACGCTGTAGCTAGGATTTTTATACTACACCCAGTTCATAAAAGTTATTGAGCAACAACGTGTGAGATTTTTAAATAATCAAGAAAGAAAATGTTGGTGAGAGGAGTAGCACAGAATAACACTGATTTTCTTCTTTCCAGCTGATCAGGTTTTGTGCTATTCTATTTCATAAGCATAAGAACAAGTCCAGGCTCAGAGAGAGCCCTCCTATGGGCCCTTGCAGGTCTCAGGAAAGGGGGTTCCCTACCTGCTTTCGTTTATGCCTTGGAAGCCACATAATATTTAACCAGACCATGCTTCTCCTTGGGATGTCAGCCACAGAACCTCAGAAAGTCTCCTGCAGTTCATGTCCCTCATTATCTCCTACGGGATCACCCAAGACTGCCCCTGGGCTAGCCCAGTGCCACCCTGCTCTTGCCGATGCACCACGGAAGACGAGCCCGTCAGCGGCCACACAACGTCTGCCAGCAGCTCCACCCAGCCCAAAACAGCCTGGGTGGGCCACAAGCAGCTGGAGGCCACTCTTGTGCCTCTTCACCCCCTTGTATTTTGCAAGAGGCACATAGGAACATAGAATGTCCTGAGTTTGAAGGGACCCACAAGGATCATCAAGTCCAACTCCTGTCCCTGCACAGGACAACGCCACAGTTCACACCGTGTGTCTGAGGGTCTTGTCCAGTCTCTTCTTGAACACTGTCAGGCTTGGGGCCGTGACACCTCCCTGGGGAGCCTGTTCCAGTGCTCCACCACCCTCTGGGGGAAGAACCTTTTCCTCATGTCCAACCCAAACCTCCCCTGGCACATCTTCCTGCCATTCCCTCGGGTTCTGTCCCTGGTCACCAGAGAGAAGAGCTCAGCGCCTGCCCCTCCTGCTCCCCTTGTGAGGAAGCTGCAGCCCCATGAGGTCTCCCCTCAGTCTCCTCTTCTCCAGGCTGAACAAACCAAGTGACTTTAGCTGCTCCTCATACGGCTTCCTCTCCAAACCCTTCACCAACTTTGTAGCCCTCTTCTGCACACTCTCCAGTAGCTTGATATCCTTTTAATCCTGTGTTGCCCAGAACCGCACCCAGTGCTGCAGGTGAGGCCGCACCAGTGCAGAGCAGAGCGGGACAATCCCCTCCCTGCCCGGCTGGCCATGCTGTGCTGGGTGCACCCAGGACACGGGTGGCGCTGTTGGCTGCCAGGGACACTGTTGGCTCATGTTCAACTTGCCATCGACCAGAACCCCCAGATCCATCTCTGCAGAGCTGCTCTCCAGCATCTCGTTCCCCAGTCTGTATGTACAGCCAGGGTTGCCGTGTCCCAGGTGCAAAATCCAGCACTTGCCCTTGTTGAACTTTATGTGGTTCACATAAAGATGTCCCTCTGCCCAGGCTTCAGCCTGCAGCTGAAGGCAGGCAGGGGCAACCGCAACCCAAAGAATTTGGGGTTGCCTCAGCTGCACTCCCCGTGGATCCTTGGGGGCCGGCGGCCAAACTAGGCATCAGACCCAGGCCTCTTTCACAACAGGAGAGGGCAATGCCAGCCGGTGAGGGTATGTGATGCCCACCTTGCAGTGATGCCTGGCTTAGGATCAGAAATGACAGCTGAGTTTGTGCAGGCAATAAAATTGATTATTCTGCTAAAACAAAATGATTCCATGTGAAACTATGATGCATTTTTCTGTCCACAACATTTTAATCATGCATTTAAATATATTTTGAATTAAAACTTATAAACCTCTAAATAAACAGAAGGTGGAACTCAACAATAAGAGAATGAGTCAAAATACTGAGACTAATTAGTAGATATCATAATATCGGGAAAATTTTTCCCCATGCCTACTTTACCCCTTCCCTCTAAGGCCCACATAATCCTAGAAGACTCGAGACTTTTTAAAACCTGTGATTTTTTTTCCTTGATGAACATTAATCATTTACCCAAACCTCTACTTTTGCCTTTAGTATAGCTTTTAACTTTCAAGCATGAATTTGGCAATCTGAACTATTCAGTCAGACGCACTGTGACTTCCTCATGACACTCATGGAAATAAGACTGAATGAAAAGGTTCCATGAACATCCCATACTTCCTGACTTTAGTTCCTTTTCACACAAAACCAGTAACATATCTCATGCCCCGCTATGCAAAAAGGAGTTGGTGGCATAGCAAAGGCAGCACGTCAAGAGGAGTCCCAAGCATCCCTTGCAAACTTGTGTTCACATGCTCAGCTTTATACCCACTGGAAACCAAAGAGCCTGCCTACACTATGACAGCAAAGATTTTGCATAAGCGTATGCATATTAAAGCCAAGAAGAGAAATTTAGTGATGCTAAATGAAAGTTAAAGGTTTTGGGGGCTGGCTTTTTGGTGTTTGGTCTCAAGCAGTAATGGTGTTTTTCCAGAAGACCTATCGATAACAAGAATGAAAGTACAAATCCGAGTACTGGTTTACTAGTGTCTGGTTTACTTCTTGCAGCGCTCTCTTTTTCTGTCTATGGTATAAACAGACGCAGAGGATGGATGGAAGGGTGTTTTGTTTTAAAAACTTCATTTCTTGTATAAGCCATTGCACATGCTTCTTCTTGATATCATTTGTAAACAGAATATTTTAGCCAACATTTTATTAAGTTTTCAATTCCTGCAAACACTCGAGGGGTTAGCAAGATGCTAGAAGTTAAGCCTAACTATAAATATTTCCAGGATTGGGGCCTACATGTCTGCTCCAGTTCTCTTTGTTAGCATTATGCGATTGAGCTACGTGTTACATTGCTACAAAGAGGGCTGCTCATGCGGGCAAAGTGTATTAAATAGTCTTAATATGGAGTTGTGCAAGCGAGGTTGTATGCCAGAGGAGTGGCTCACATGAGCGGCTCCAGATGGCCTGGCGAGATAGCGAGCACGACTGCCGTGAACTATGACGGCGATTTTAAATCTTCCAAAAACTGGAGGGAGCAGCGAAGGGAGGCCCATGCTGCCCCCCTGCTCCCACTCCTCCTGCTGACAGCTACAGGCCACATCCAGCCCCGTGATGGTGGGAAGCCGCAGGTGCACACGCAAGAGGGAGTGCCACCAAGCGACATGACACCCCGCAGCGGCCTTTCTCCCTGCTCCTGCTGCCCCCTTCCCTGGTGCTCTGGGGATGGAAAGGGACTCGTCGGAGGGAAGAGGCAAAGGGGAAGGGCAGCAAGTGACGGCGGCAGCGAAGTCGCGGAAACAAGGCAATGAGTTAGGAAGTGAAAACTACAGGATATCGTTCCGCTTTCCCTTTCTGCAGCATTTTTCAGCGGAGTAGCTGTACCATGCACAGGTGCCCTGGCGCTGTCAAGGGGCTGCCGGGGCCTCTGTGCGGAAGGGAAAAATGCTGCCTGACGGTGAGGGGAAAATGTGAGAAACAGCCCGAAGGGGAGAAGGGGAGGAAGAGGGGGAGGAGGAGCTCCAGGTACCGCAACAGGGATCCCCTGCAGCTCCTGGAGAGAGCATGGTGGAGCAGGTTTGATCTGAAGGAACTGCAGCCCATGGAGAGGTCCCACACCGGAGAAGGGACAACATAGGCCCCAGAGGAAGGCAGGGCAATGGAGGAGTTTGCCTCAGTTGATGAGGACTGGGTTAGGGACCAGTTAAGCAATCTGGACATCCATAAATCCATGGGTCCAGATGGGATGTACCCGCGGGTGCTGAGGGAGCTGGCTGAAGTCATTGCTGGACCGCTCTCCATCATCTTTGCCAAGTCTTGGGAAACGGGAGAGGTGCCTGAGGACTGGAGGAAAGCAAATGTCACTCCGGTCTTCAAAAAGGGCAAGAAGGAGGACCCGGGCAACTATAGACCGGTCAGCCTCACCTCCATCCCTGGGAAAGTGATGGAACACCTTATCCTTGGTGCCATCTTAAGACATATCAAGGATAAGAGGGTCATCAGGGACAGTCAACATGGCTTCACCAAGGGGAAGTCGTGTTTGACCAACCCCATAGCCTTTTATGAAGACGTAACAAGGTGGATTGACAATGGCAGAGCAGTGGATGTGGTCTACCTTGACTTCAGCAAAGCATTTGACACCGTCTCCCACAGCATCCTCATGGCAAAACTGAGGAAGTGTGGACTGGATGATCGGGTAGTGAGGTGGACCGCAAACTGGCTGAAGGAGAGAAGCCAGAGAGTTGTGATCAATGGGGCAGAGTCTGGTTGGAGGCCTGTATCTAGTGGAGTGCCTCAAGGGTCAGTTCTGGGACCAATACTGTTCAATATATTCATCAATGACTTGGATGAGGGAATTGAGTGTACTATCAGCAAGTTTGCTGATGACACCAAGCTGGGAGGAGTGGCTGACACGCCAGAGGGCTGTGCTGCCATCCAGCGAGATCTGGACAGGCTAGAGAGTTGGGCGGGGAAAAATTTAATGAAATATAACAAGGGCAAGTGCAGAGTCTTGCATCTGGGTAGGAACAACCCCAGGTTCCAGTACAGGTTGGGGAATGACCTATTAGAGAGCAGTGTAGGGGAAAGGGACCTGGGGGTCCTGGTGGACAGCAGGATGACCATGAGCCAGCACTGTGCCCTTGTGGCCAAGAAGGCCAATGGCATCCTGGGGTGTATTAGAAGGGGGGTGGTTAATAGGTCAAGAGAGGTTCTCCTTCCCCTCTACTCTGCCCTGGTGAGACCTCATCTGGAATATTGTGTCCAGTTCTGGGCCCCTCACAGAATCACAGAATCACAGAATATTAGGGATTGGAAGGGACCTCGAAAGATCATCTAGTCCAATCCCCCTGCCAGAGCAGGAACACCCAGGTGAGGTTACACAGGAAGGCATCCAGGTGGGTTTTGAATGTCTCCAGAGAAGGAGAATCCACAACCCCCTGGGCAGCCTGTTCCAGTGTTCCGTCACCCTCACTGAGAAGAAGTTTCTTCTCACATTTAAGTGGAACCTCTTGTGTTCCAGCTTGAACCCATTACCCCTTGTCTTACTGTTGGTTGTCACCGAGAAGAGCCTGGCTCCATCCTCGTGACACCCACCCTTTATATATTTATAAACATTGATGAGGTCACCCCTCAGTCTCCTCTTCTCCAAGCTAAAGAGACCCAGCTCCCTCAGCCTTTCCTCATAAGGGAGATGCTCCACTCCCTTAATCATCTTTGTGGCCCTGCGCTGGACTCTCTCCAGCAGTTCCCTGTCCTTCTTGAACTGAGGGGCCCAGTCCTCAGGCACCTCTCCCGTTTCCCAAGACTTGGCAAAGATGATGGAGAGCGGTCCAGCAATGACTTCAGCCAGCTCCCTCAGCACCCGCGGGTGCATCCCATCTGGACCCATGGATTTATGGATGTCCAGATTGCTTAACTGGTCCCTAACCCAGTCCTCATCAACTGAGGCAGACTCCTCCATTGCCCTGCCTTCCTCTGGGGCCTCAGGGGTACGGGGCTCCTCAGGACAGCCTCCAGCAGAGTAGACAGAGACAAAGAAGGCATTCAGTAATTCTGCCTTCTCTGTATCTTCTGTCACCAGGGCACCCACCCCGTTCATCAGTGGGCCTACATTGCCTCTGGTGTTAGTTTTATCTGCCATGTATTTGAAGAAGCTCTTTCTGTTGTCCTTGACCCCTCTCGCCAGGTTTAACTCTAAGGAGGCCTTAGCTTTCCTAGTTGCCTCCCTACATCCTCTGACAACAGCCTTATATTCTTCCCAAGTGGCCAGCCCCTCCTTCCATGATTTGTAAACCCTCCTCTTCCTCTTGAGTTTGCCCAGCAGTTCCCTGTTTAACCACGCAGGTCTCCTGGCTCCCCTCCTTGACTTCCTGCGCGTCGGGATGCACTGATCTTGAGCTTGGTAGAAGCAGTCCCTGAATGTTAACCAACTATCTTGGGCCCCTTTACCTTCAAGCAGCCTTGCCCACGGGATTTCCTCCAGCAATTGTTTGAAAAGGCCAAAGTCGGCCCTGCTGAAGTCCAGGGTTGCAATTCTGCTCGGTATTCTGCTCCCACCACAGGAGATTCTGAACTCCACCATCTCATGGTCACTGCAACCAAGGCAGCCCCCCACCTTTACTGCTTCAACCAGACCCTCCTTGTTAGTGAGGACGAGATCCAGCAGCGCACCTCTCCTAGTCGGCTCCTCCACCATTTGCATCAGAAAGTTATCGTCAATGCACTGGAGGAACCTCCTAGACTGAGGCTGGCTGGCTGAGTAGTCCTTCCAGCAAACATCAGGGTAGTTAAAATCCCCCATAACAACCAGAGCCTGTGACTGTGAGGCCACGCTCAGCTGCCCGTAGAAGGCCTCATCAACTTCCTCACCCTGATCTGGTGGCCTGTAATAGACACCCACAACAGTGTCACCCCTGCCAGCCTGCCCCTTAATTCTCACCCACAGACTCTCAACTCGCTCCTCAACCGCACCTGGACAGTACTCTATACATTGTAGTTGCTCTCTCACGTAAAGAGCAACTCCACCACCACGCTTGGCTGGCCTGTCTTTCCTGAAAAGGGCATAGCCATCCATGACCACATTCCAGTCATGTGAGCTGTCCCACCATGTCTCTGTTAATGCCACCAGATCATAATCTCCTGACCGAACGCAGGTTTCTAACTCCTCCTGCTTATTCCCCATGCTGCGTGCATTGGTGTACAGGCATTTCAGGGAGCGAGCCGAGCACACCGATTTCACCCTAGGGGCCTGGGGGGCCTCCCGGTCTTTATGTATTCCAGTGTGCTGCCCCACTGATGCAAGCCCAGCTACAACCCCATCCCGCTTCGAATCTAGTTTAAAGCCCTGCAAATGAGCCCTGCTAATTCCTGTCCCAGCATCTTTTTACCCCTGTGGGATAAACCTTTCCCACATATCACTGACCGGACTGGTGTCTTATAAAACCAGCCGTTATCAAAGAACCCAAAGCCCTGCCTGTAGCACCAGTCCTGAAGCCAATCATTTATGGACTCAATTTTTCTATTCCGTCCCACATCATCATCCGAAAATGGAAGGAGGGAAGAGAAGATAACTTGAGCCCCAGACTCTTTCACCGTTTGTCCCAAGGCCTTGAAGTCTCTCTTCATTCCCCTCAGACTACGGGATGCCGCTTCCTCCCCATCTGTCTGAAAGATCAGTAGGGGGTAATAGTCTGTTGGGCGCACCAGTTTGGGGAGGGCCCTGGCGATGTCCCTGATCCGAGCTCCAGGTAGGCTACAAACTTCCCGATGCTGAGGGTCAGCTCTGCATATTGGGCCCTCCGTCCCTCTCAGAAGGGAATTGCCTACCACAATTACCCTTCTTTCTTTTTTATTGGAGGCAGTCTTGAGGCGTGGAGTCGATCGCCTCTTCCTATGTGACCTCGTAGGTGGCCCTTGCACCACGTCCCCACCTACATCTTCTTCAATATCCAGGGCCTCAAACCTATTACGGAGGGGCACCCGGGGAAGCAAAGCAGATAGGGAGGGGGATTGCCCGCGACGCCTAACTAGAACTCGCTTCCAACCCTCCTCAGCTGTTTGGCCCCCTACTTCTGCCCGACAGCGACAGGGCAGGGGCTCTCTCAAATCTTCCCTCTCTGCCCGACAGGGCAGGGGGTCCATCACCTTTTGGGGGGTTCCCCCTTGGGGCCTTTCTGCCTGGCACGCCAGGGAGTTACTCCACCAGTCGATCTCCCTTTCACACTCCCTGATGGACCTCAGTGTCTCAATTCAAGTGACCTCAGTTCAAGAAGGACAGGGAACTGCTGGAGAGAGTCCAGCGCAGGGCCACAAAGATGATTAAGGGAGTGGAGCATCTCCCTTATGAGGAAAGGCTGAGGGAGCTGGGTCTCTTTAGCTTGGAGAAGAGGAGACTGAGGGGTGACCTCATTAATGCTTATAAATATATAAAGGGTGAGTGTCACGAGGATGGAGCCAGGCTCTTCTCGGTGACAACCAACAGTAAGACAAGGGGTAATGGGTTCAAGCTGGAACACAAGAGGTTCCACTTAAATGTGAGAAGAAACTTCTTCTCAGTGAGGGTGACGGAACACTGGAACAGGCTGCCCAGGGGGGTTGTGGATTCTCCTTCTCTGGAGACATTCAAAACCCGCCTGGACGCCTTCCTGTGTAACCTCACCTAGGTGTTCCTGCTCTGGCAGGGGGATTGGACTAGATGATCTTTCGAGGTCCCTTCCAATCCCTAACATTCTGTGATTCTGTGATTCTGTGATATGAGGAGGAAGAAGCAGCAAAGAGGAACTATTACAGACTTACCACAACCTCCCATTCCCCATCCTCCTGCACCGCTTGCAAGAGAGGCAGAAGAGTTGGGAACTAAAGAGTGCCTTTGCAATTGGGAAAAAAAAAAAAAAAAACAAACAGTAGGGGAAGGGGAGGTTAGATCTTGTCTTTGTTTCTCATGATCCTACTCTATTTTAATTGGCAATAAATTAAATTAATTTTTCCCAAGTCAAGTCTGCGTTGCTCATGACCGTAACTGGTAAGTGATCTCCCTGCCTTTATCTTGATCCACAAGCTTTTCTGTCTTATATTCTTCCCTCTGTCTTGCTGAGGAGGAGGAATGAGGGAGCAGCTGGGTGGGCAGCTGGCAGCCAGACAAGGGCAACCTACCCCAATACTCCGTAGCTCTTTGCCTAATATGAGTATTACAACCTTTTATTTCACTCATTTCACGGATAAAATGGAGATACTAAGCATCTCAATGCATCAGGCAAAATCTGTGATGAAGTCTTGCCTCCATCTCAGCTGACTTTGTAATTAAAACATGTCAGCATTGCCATATAGAGATATCCAGAACTGAGGGAGACATTTTAGTTGTCTCTTCGACCCCAAGACACCTACACAAGTCTTACTGACTTACATGCCCATGCACCTGAGAGCAAACAAGGATTTCTCATTTACTTTTTCCTTAACGTTAAAGAAGTGCAAAGAAGCAATCTGGAGTTCCAACCTAACATTAGAAAACAAGGGGGATTGAAAGCAGAAAAAAAAATAAAATAAAAAAGAGGTAGCCATCCCATGTCATGTTCGAAATGTGGATAAAACTGTCAAAAAGCAAGAACACGTTAGCAACATCATGAGCCCTGTCTTGAAACAGCCGAAACAAGTTATGGCAGAGCTAGAGGCTCTACAAATGTCTATGAATTGAATTGGTGTAACAAAGGTATTTTGTCTTATTGCTAATAAAACGCTGAATCTCTTTGTAGTTCAGTTTTCTACCTGTTATATGAGGATATCACTTGCTAGGGGCTTTTGAGGAGATACTTCTTAATGATTGTGAGTTGCTTGTTTGAGAGCCGTACAAGCACAATGAGTCAAAAATATCATGTTTAGAAGGAGGTAATTAATGATGGCTCCTGAAAGCTAAGAAGTTTTTAAAAATAGAGTTGACCCAGCTACTGGATTCAGTGCCTTTCTTGTACTTATGGCTTTTGTTGGACTTACACTTAGCTGATTTCCTCCTCATCTCAAAAGGAGCCCATAGCACAGCTAGGTCTGCCAAAAGCTAGAGACATCTTGTGCTACTTGGGTATACAGGAAATATTAAAGAAAGATGCATAGAACTGTGCTTAAAACCATGACTTCACGTTATCATGTCTTGCAGCATTTCTGAAATATTTGCTTAGGTCACAGGATAAATTGATGAATGCCTGGATTCAGGCATCTAAATAAAGAACCTGATGCAAATCCCCAAATTTGCTGTTAAGTGAAACTGCCTTTTAAGGTTCTCTCTCTTGAGGTATGTATTGCTGAGACTTTTACTTGCTCACATGTTATTTGCATCAGTTCTGGATATAAGAAATGCATGCAAGAGTATTTCATGCTTGGCTGACTAGTACTTTCTCCACTTACAAGTCCAGGTTAGCAGCATGATTGATAGAAGCTAACAGATGATCTCCATTAGTATTGCTTGCAGCTAGTGCTGAAATTAGTGAAAACACTGGGACTAGCAATTCTTTTGGGCATAAAAAAGTTGCACTGACATATCAAACACCCTCTCTTTAGAAAAGAAGAGTTCAGAGCTGTTGAGGCTTATTATTCAACTGCTAGATGCAGAAATGCATGATCGTTGCTCAATTCTGTACCCTTTTTTTCTCCAAAGTTTCACTCTGCTTTTTGAGTTATAAAGGCATTTCCCCATTTACTTCTCAAACAGCTACTCTTGTGTGTTGGTTTGAAGCCTCAGACTTCAGAGAAAGAACCCAAACAGCAAGCTGAGAAGACTATAAATGGCATCAGCAAAGGTGACAGAGTGATCTAAGATATTTGGATGTTAAAATGCAAGATATCTAACATTTACAAAGGATACCAAATACCCCTGAGACTGGTGTCTGGGAAATTCCCTCTCATTATAAGTGCAGAAAAACATTTCACAAGGTATAGAAAGGCAAGACCCATGTAACAACAAAAAACCAAAAAAAAAAAAAAAAAAGAGAGGGGGAGAAAAATTGCAATCTACTGTTTTAAACACTAGCTTGATCATTGTGTTTAGTGTAATGTATCTGTCATAGGTGATTGAGAACCTGATGATAAGTACAAGTCCATACTTGTGAAAACTGTGGTTTTAGGTAACCTCAAGCAGTGTGTTGGACTATGACAGAGATCAGACAATACACTGACCCACAGACATAAATTTATAACCACAGTTAGAAAGGGGGAGGTTTAGGTTGGACATGAGGAAAAGGTTCTTCCCCCAGAGGGTGGTGGAGCACTGGAACAGGCTCCCCAGGGAGGTGTCACGGCCCCAAGCCTGACAGTGTTCAAGAAGAGACTGGACAAGGTCCTCAGACACATGGTGTGAACTGTGGGGTTGTCACATGCAGGGACAGGAGTTGGACTCGATGATCCTTGTGGGTCCCTTCCAACTCAGGACATTCTATGATTCTATGAAAGGGTCTAACTTTCTTCCCTAGTTGTCACGGTTATTCAAGAGGCAAAAAGCTGTGCCAGGCAAACGGTTTTCACGCAAACGCCTACAACAAAGGCCATTTATCAAGCAGCATCCACCTTTAGACACACATAGGAAAGGTGGGGCTTTTTGGAAAGGCAGAGGAGGGAAAAGAGGAACCCTCTCGGAACAAGTAATCTGAGACCCAGAGGAGCCCCAAGAACTGCAGTTCGAGAGGGCTGGCCCCAAAGCTGCAAACCAGGAGGAAACCCCATCTAATCTAGTTTTTAGCAAAGCACAGATTAGATGAGTCTAAACATGTATATAAATTGTTTGGGGAGTGGAGAGTGGGTAATCACTTTTCTCAATGTTTTTTGCCCTTTGTTAAATACACTTACTACCAACTCTTGATTATTCAGCATAACAGGGAGGAAGGGTGGGGTGAGAGGGGGCGAAGCAAAAATATGGCTAAGGTAAAACCTGTAAATGAGGCTATTAAAACAACAGAGGGAGAATTTGAAGAAGAAAAGGAAAGTTAGTACAATGGATCCTCACATCAGTACATCCTCATGCACATGAAGTTCAGTACAACACGATGTGTATGTGGCAGTTTAGGTCTGGAAGCAGCACTGCAAGGAGCTAACAGACCCAGTAACAGGTAGGAGAGCAGCACCAGCTCGGGGGGTTTCCTGCCCTCTCCTGCAGACCAGGCTGAGCTGCCCGTTTCCACCACTTGCTGCGATGCATCAAACCCTCTGCTCGGCCGATTCCATCGTTTGCGTGGCTGTGCTAAAACGAGGGTGAGGGAACTGCCCAGCTTGAAATGTAATGCTACAGAAAATATCTGTTGTTTATGTTCAAATTTCTTGGTACTTTTTATAGGGACTATCAGCGTTATATAGGCTCTGATCTCAAAGAATTACCAGTACGTGTCCAGGTAGATCAGGACAGCAATAAGCAGAGCACTGTCTAGCAAGGTGGAAATTTCCTCAGAATCAGTGTGGCCAATGCCCGCATCTGCTAAGTGACGGTAATTGTCTCCTACTTCACATAGATGTCTCAAAGGTAAAAAAATTATTAATAGGCACAGTGATGAGTTTCCATTATGAGGACTTTCATGGAAACTGTAACACTTCTTGTAGTACTTGTGTAATCCTCTGTCCAAAGTACACGGAGAAAGTGTGGTATCTGTTGGAATCGCAGTGTGATAAAAATATCAAAATGTCATGGAGCTCAGGGTATGCATGAATATGCTCCTTGCCAGTTGCCGAGGGACTTTACAGCCAACAGTATAGCTATATTTAACTTCTGAAACGCTTTTGCAGATATACCATAATGCAACGTTTTGTTCTGCCTGATTCCTTTTATTTGATCTCTTCTTTCCAGAGATATTTTTTTGTATATTTGACACTAGCAGTTGTTTTGACCATGAAAATTTGGATTTAGATCAGCTGTTCACAAGCAATTTAGACGGTAACACAAATTCTTCAGTAGGAATACTTCTGCCACCAGAAAGTGAGATACACATCAGACCTCGATAGCCTTTTAAACCACTTGCCTGTGGATTTATGTGTGATACAGTCATGTCTGAATTCACATTCTTATGCAGACCTCCATCTTCAGACTTACTGCGCTGTGATAACAGACTTTTGCTATGGTATGTGACTGATAACAGCTGGGGGAGAGGTTAACATAAAACTGAATTCTAGGCCATGCCCTAGGAGCTGATCTAGCCAGAAAACTAGTATTAAATACATGTGCAGCTTTGCCTCCACTGCTCTCAGAACATATCACTTAAAATACATTAACTCACAGGTTCTAACAAGCACATCAATCAACAAACAGCCGGGAGGTGCTAACAGCACCTTTGATGTCTCGGATCAGATAGGGATGCTACAGTAGACAGTTCTACACGTGGTTACGAACGTGGCCAACTCCTGGTCCAGACCGAGGCCTGCCTTTCCCCACAGAGCCAGTGGGGTCAATTAGCAATTAGCGGTGTGCTGCCATCCGCCTTTGGGTGCAAGCAGCTGCAGAACCATGGAATCATAGAATGCTGGGTTGGAAGGGACCGCAAGGATCATGTGGAAGGAAAGACGCTCCTCATCGGTCCCAGCACAACCCACATCACCCTGTTTGCCACTGGATTTGACCTACTGTCAGTGTCAGGAGAAAGCTGACTCGTGGCTGTACCATGAGGAGGACCGTGAGAGCCACAGGTGACTAGGGGGACTTTACAGCTGCCCAATAAACAAAGGAAATGTTAAGACCCACGGCTGCCATCCCTGTGCTCTGGAACTGACTTCTGCCCTCCCGGTTCTAATCTCCCTCCTCTCTTGC
Organism: Caloenas nicobarica; assembly: GCF_036013445.1. NCBI lineage: Eukaryota > Metazoa > Chordata > Aves > Columbiformes > Columbidae > Caloenas > Caloenas nicobarica. Next base: position 126,850,248 of record NC_088245.1, read on the forward strand.
CCAATGATAAAATGGTTGAAAACATTTTTCCGTGGACAAAACTCAATACATTTTTCGCCATGCCTTTTTTTCAGGAGAAAACAGATAAATCATTTGTAAAAACTTGTATGAAAAAAGCCACAAGAAAAATTCAGCTGAAAGATAGTTTGGCAGTCTTTAGGAGATGTGTAAGGTGACCTGGATTACATATGCTCCTACCTGTGCACAGTAAAAAATTGTTAAAGAGAGAAATTTTGCCATCAGTTATAATGCCCGTAATCGTATTAAAATCATAGGAGTAGTATTACTTTAGTGATGCAAAATATCTACAGAAAATTTATTTGTGATCTGAATAAGGACCAACACCAAATAAATGGATCGTTATTTCTACAAATGTTACTGATCTTAAACTCAAAGTCTGGTGCATTATATTTGCTGAATAATAAAATGCTTGACTCACACAGCCAGAGGTAGAACAAGTTCCCATTTAATCCAAGTTTGATAAAAGTTTACTAATGGAAAGCAGAAAGAATTGGTAGTGCTTCATTTTGAGTACATACAGGTCTATATAGGCTATTTAGGAATAAAATTTGGGGGCTTCCAAAATTTCTGTATCTATTTTTTTCAGCAGCTTTGATAATTACCACAAGTAAAAGCAGGAATCATGGGAAAACAGATAATCATGTTAAATCACGTGATTCTCCTCAAAAAAAAAAAAAAGTATACTTCTCATCAAAGTGATGATGGATATTGTTTTGTTTTTTTCCGTTACTGCTGATTATCAAAACACTTAAGCAAAATTAGAGATTTTCTCTGTTATCCCTATTATCCTGATTAACAAGAACCAACTGTTAGTGACATCAAAATCAATAATAAATGGAAAAAATACTAAACTAATCATGCATATCACAGAAGTTGCCATAGAGGAAAAAATCTCCATAAATAATCTTGTTTGGTACAATCATTCACCCTGAATGGCAACAAATTCCCTTTGTCTGCACAAAGACCAACAACCCATGCTGCTCAACAACTAATAAGGGAGTGCTTAGAACAGAAGTGTTGATTATGAGCAAATCTTTCCTAAGTCACAAGCAGTGATGGGGAAAAAGCTCTGTAAAACCAGATTAATTCCTCAGGGAAAAAAAAAAAAAAAAGGCTTAAGGTTATTGGAAGTGTTCTACTGAGGATTTTTTAACAGCATCGGATCGTTCATCCTCTATTCAATGCGCCTAATGTGCCATCTGCTGTTTTAATTCTAAATTTTTGAAGGAATTTATCATTCTGCAGCATTTAAACAAATAGGCTGAAAAAACGTGGGTTTGGTGTTGGTTTTTTCTTCTAATTTTTGGATGCAGCAGTTTATACAAACACTGGCAAATAAATTAAAACCCCGCCATTGTTAATACTGCTCATAGATGGGTAACACTGAGGTCTAAGCCACAAAAAACCCTGTTCCTGCACTGTAGCCTAAAATACGATGATCTGTTAGCTCCATCTGGTGGCTTCCCTGCATTACAACTTTTGGTATCTTTCCGTGATTTTTTTTTTCAAGAAGCACCAGACGTTTGTTAAAAAGATAATTTTTATGCCTTTGCTAGGTTTTTATCCCACTACGTGAAATTCTGCAAAAGTTTAGTACATTTAGCTTTCTAAATCTTGATTTACACAAAATACGACTGGAGCTCGTATGGATTAGATATGACATGCATTGCGAGTATGCATGCACATGCCTTCTGGTCTGAAATAATCCAGCTAAACTCACTGGGGTTATTCACAGAAACAAATTTAAGCGCTCGCGAGACTATACGCATGGTGTGTGGTAACACTGCACATTTGGGAGGAAGCAAACCTTCTGTAAATGTTCCTTCACAACATGATTTGTGTTCGCGTACCCCAGCACAGCTGGCAATGAGGGGAAAACACGGCAATTGCCGAGTTCTTTACTGAAACGCTTTCTTGGATATTATGCAAAGGCCAGGAAAACTATTTTCTTAGTCATGGAGCTGTTGAGAACAGTACTAAAGTGTACGCCTTTCCCACCTGAGTACAGCTTGAAACCCAGAACATGAATCGCGAAACAGTCGAGAAAAAATTTTTATAGGCGAGTGCCACCTGGTGGAACACTGGGAAGGCCTTTCACACCAAAAAAGCTCTTTTAAGGTGGTCAGGACCTTTTCAAATCAGAGATTTTAAACCAAAAAGTAACAGCAAAATATTATCACACAGGTGCACCCGGTGGCTGGGTGAACGTGCTCTAGGTGGATACCAGAGTGTCCTAGCGCTGGTCCCTGCTGATCTATGTGCTACACTGATCACACTGACAGACTAGAAGGTTTCGTATTTTTAGCTAGTATCTTTGCAAGCATAATTATTTTGAAAGTAACATCTGTTCAAAAGTAAATTATAAAAATGCTTTCCTTTCAATTCTGTGGTTTATATACCATATTTCTAGACTTCTAAGCTTGTAATTCCCTAAACATTCAAAATACATACAACTGCTAAATATGTATCATATGCAACACAAAATTAACAACATGAATGAACCATTTTTTTGTTGTGAATTTTCTGTCCCAGGAAAAGCCTGACAGAGTTGGGTATGTTACCAGATCTCGAAGGTAGGGGTAGAGATTGGCACGAGTCTCCAACTCCAGCGAAAATTTAGGCTTCTGCTGTAACTGAATGGATATTTCCACTCCTGACGTGTTAACGGGCAGCAGTCGCAGCCTCTCAAAGCCAAAAAGTCCAGCATTCCTGCTGTACACCAAGGAAAATCCCTCATTTGAGGCCCAGTTCTGGTTTTGCTCATCACTGTGTGAGACAACAGGACTTTAGTGGAATACGCAACTGGAAAACTGGGTTCATCTTTTCGTATGTTTTCTTGCACAACTTCAAAAAAAGTATGTTTCTAAATTTGTGTCATTTACAGAACACCATGGGAAGTTAATGTACTGCTGGACTTAGCAGGCAGTCGGGCTATGCAGTTGACACAGAAGCATGGCTCCAAGTTTATCTGACACAGTTTAAATGAGACAGAAAACTCTTTGGTTTAGATTTAGTGGCATAAATGGGACACTCTATCCCAAGAGAACAGTGGATACACGAAATTTTAGAAATGTTTGCTCTGTCAGAAGGATGACGTATTTTGCTACGTCTGTTTTCAGCCTCTGAGTTTCATGCTTGTGTAAGACACAGCAGTGACTGACACTGAAGCATCCTTGTTTGATTAGGAAGCCCAGGAGCTGTCACCAACAGGTAGAGTGCTTCTGTTTTCATTCACACGTTTGCTCACCGTTCTTTACCCTGATCCTCCAAAAAGGCCTCAACAAGGAGAAGGAAGTATTACTCGGGCTGCGCACATCACAAGCGTGTTCCATATAAAGAATTAAGCGGATTAGCTGTACCACTATGGTTGGTTATTGGCTTCAAAGGAAAATATTGGCTGCACCTACGTAAACGCCTCTGTTTAAGCGATTTAAAAAGAAACCATTTCCCAGAAGTACAGGTGCACGGCTGACTGTAGCTACTAGGGCTGTGAAAAGGCAAGAATCGCTTTAAAAATAAATAAATAAATAAATTTTTAAAAAGGAAAAGCGACGACCGTGACCCGGGATCTCCCTCTCCCCCCGGAGCGCGGGGCTGTTCACCTGCCGCTCCCCGGGCGCAGACCCGAGCCCCCGGCGGGCGGCCGCTCGGAGCCCGTCCAGCCGCTCCAAAGAGCGACGTGCGCCCCCGCGGAACCGACGGCGGCGGCGCACCCCTCCTGCCCCGCACACACCCCGGGCCGAGCCCCGCTGCCCTCGGGGCCCCGGGGGGAAGGACACCCCCGCCACCGGGCGGGCTCCAGGGAGGGGGAGCCGCGGGGGCGGGGGAAGGGGCCGCGCCGCGGCAGGGCGCAGCCCGCCCCCCCGCCCGGCAGCCAAGGCCCGACCCCGGGCTCTGCCCGCCGCGCCCCGTCCCGCCCCGTCGGGGGCGGTGGGGGGGGAGGGGAGGCGGGGGCCGCCCGCGGGCGCGTTACGCACGCAGTGAGCTCAGCGGCCCGCGGCCGAGGGGCGGCGCGGCGGGGGGCGGCGGGCCGCGCCGGCGGTGGGGGCGGCCCGGGCAAACCCCATAAAGGGCGGCAGCGGCTGGCCCGGCTGCTGCACTCACCCCGCACGGCGGAGGCACCCGGATCGCAGCGAAGGGGGCCCGGCCGGCCGGGCGCCGAGGGCTGGGGTGGCGTTCACTCGGTTTTCGGCTCCGCTCTGCAAGAACGGGAGGTTTGTCGGCGCTCGCCTCCCCCCGCCCCGCGGAGCCGTGGAAGTGCAGGCGGGACCGTGCCGGAGCTGCCAGAGGAGCGAGCGGAGACTCGCCGAAGATTCCTCCCCGACCTCTGCTGCTGGGGAGAGCTGAGGAGGCGGCGGGAAGGAGAACCGGCAGCGAGAGAAAAGAGGACAGACAGACAGACGGAGGGGAACGGCTGCTCCCCTCGCAGACCCTCATTCCCCGCCGCCGCGCCCCGGACATGGGGAAGCCGACACCACCACCTCTTCAGTGACCGCGGGACCCGGCGCTCGTCCGGCCCTCCCCGCCCCTCCGCCAGGAAAGAGAAACTGAGACCCCCAAAACCCGAAAGCAAAAAACATTAATTTTTTAAAAAAACATAAATAAAGAAATAAAAAGGGCTCCGTTAAGCCAGCGGCCGCAGCAACAAGCCTCCCCCGCCCCGAGTTCGGGGGCCGCGATGAGGACCGGGGGGCGCCCGCTGGTGCCGGTGCCGGTGCTGGTGCCGGTGCCGGTGCTGGTGCCGGTGCTGGCGGCGCTGCTGGGGCTGTGCAGCGCCGAGCGCCCCGCCGAGCGGCAGGCGCTGGTGGTGCCGCGGCGCCTGGGCGCTGGCGGCGGCCGGGAGCGCTTCCGCCTGGAGGCCTTCGGGGAGCGGCTGACGCTGGAGCTGGAGCCCGACAGCAGCTTCCTGGCCCCGGACTTCACCCTGCAGTACCTGGGCGGGCCGCCGCCGCCGCCGGAGGACGACCTCTCCCGCTGCTTCTACTCCGGCACCGTCAACCGGGACCCCAGCTCCGCCGCCGCCCTCAGCCTCTGCGCGGGGATGCGCGGAGCCTTCTCCCTGCGGGGCCGCCAATACCTCATCCAGCCGGCTCCCGGCACCGCGCACCGCGGCGGCGCCCACCTCCTCCGCCTCCGCGGGACCCGCCGGGCCGCCCCCGCCGCCCGCTGCGCCGTGGCCGAGACGGGGGCGGAGGCGGCGGGGCCGGAGCCCGCCGGGCGCGCAGGTACCGTCGGGGCGCCGCGCTGCCCTCCGCTGGGAGGGAAAGGGAGGAACGGGGGTTTTGTCTGCGCCCGCGCCCCGACGGGACTGACTGCAGAGTCCCGGCCGGTGCATCCCCTCAGCCCCGGCCCGGGGGTGCTCCCACCTGGGTGCGGGTCCGGCTATCGCCCGTCTGCCCGGCGGCGACTCAGAGGAGTTGCTCAGCCGAGGCTGCAGAAGTTTTGGGGGCGGGAGCGGGGCGCGGCGGTACATCCCTTAGGTGAAAGTCTTGAGTATCGGTGGGGTTTGGGTTCCTTACGGTGGTCTTTTGCAGCGGTTTTTCTCTTCTTACGCTAACCTGCACTTTCCTTGCCTCTCCCTCTCCCTTTTTAATGCAGAAACGAGGAGCAGAAGAAAGAAGAGGTTCGTGTCCAGCCCCCGCTATGTGGAGACCATGCTGGTAGCCGACCAGTCCATGGCCGAGTTCCACGGCAGCGGGCTGAAGCACTATCTCCTGACGCTGCTCTCCGTGGCAGCCAAGCTGTACAAGCACCCCAGCATCCGCAATTCCATCAGCCTCGTGGTGGTGAAAATCATGGTCATTTATGAGGAGCGGAAGGGACCTGATATCTCTTCCAACGCAGCCCTGACTTTGAGAAACTTCTGCAGCTGGCAAAGGCAGCACAACCCACCCAGTGACCGGCATGCCGAGCACTACGACACAGCAGTCCTCTTCACCAGGCAGGTGAGGGACACAGAGTTCAAATCCATGCCCACGCTCATTGCTCCCTATCCCCAGAAGACCCTTCTGCCAGGAGACCTCTGAAAAAGTGTTCAGAGGCTGTCTTGTGTCATGACAGCTTCAGCAAAGTAGGCTAAAAATGAAATGAACCGCTTTTGATTTAGTCATTTATTTTGCTGTTTGCGCTGTCTCAGGTGAAACTCACAGTATGTGCAACATATTTCTGCCCCGTATATTTTTAGCAGATTTAGTGTGGAAATTGTGCATTTTATTTCTACCTGTAACACGCGTACGTTGCAAAGACAGGTTTTTGCCATCATACCCATTGAAGTGCTGAATATTTATGCTCTTTCCATAAGTGAAGGCAAACTGCCAGGGCTGGATGTTTCTTGCCAAGGTTAAGTCCCTGATCCGATTAATAATGAAACTGCCTTTTTTTACAGGACCTCTGCGGTGCCAAGACATGTGATACTCTTGGGATGGCTGATGTGGGAACAGTTTGTGATCTAAACCGCAGTTGCTCTATCATAGAAGACGACGGCTTACAGGCTGCTTTTACAACAGCCCACGAACTAGGTACTTGAAACTCTGAAAGGCGATTTCACGTGGTTAATTGAAGCCAGCTCGATGCCGTAAAGCAAAGAGCTGCCCAGCCCGCGCGGCTCCCTGGAGCAGTCGGGAGGAGGCAAAGCTTTGCCTGTAGCAGGGCTGAGCTGTGGGAAGCAATTGCGTTCTGTACGGCATTGTCTGCAAGAGCTGTGTGTTGGAGTGCAGGAAGAAAGCGTGTGAGAAGCCGGGGAGGGGAGCAAAGATACAGTGCCATCTGCCTAAAGTTTGGCAGTATTCAGGTTCAGGTCATTATTTAAAGGGCAGGCTATGAGCTGCTCTAGGGTAATATTTAAAGTAGTATTGGTGATGCATGGGACAGGCTTCCTAGAATCACAAACTTCATTTCTTTTTTTTTTTTTTAAGGCCACGTGTTTAACATGCCTCATGACGATGCAAAGCAGTGTGCTGGTATAAATGGAATAAGCCGGGATTTCCACATGATGGCATCTATGCTTTCCAATCTGGATCGCAGCCAGCCTTGGTCTCCATGTAGTGCGTACATGATTACAACATTTTTGGATAACGGTCATGGTAAGATTATTAAGCTTTCCATTAATGTAGCATTTAAGCTCTTGAGTTTCACTGCTTTGCTTTTTTTCTTTCTTTCTTTTTTTCTTTTTCTTAAAAGTGCTTTCTGTTACAGCATAGAATTAACCTTTTATATCCTGCAAATTAATTTAGAAGACCCTTAATTTTACAAGAATGGTGGCACAAGTTGGCTCAAAAGACTTTTGTTACAAAGCAAATGCAGTTCCAGAGTTGGAAATATATTTTTCCCTTTTGAAACTGAACTCACCGACAGCATCATCTGCTTTTTTTTTTTTTTTTCCTTCCTTTTCAGGTGAGTGCTTGTTGGACAAGCCCCACAAACCAATCCAGCTTCCTTCTGACTTGCCTGGCACGTTGTACGACGCCAACAGACAGTGCCAGTTTACATTTGGAGATGAGTCCAAGCACTGCCCCGATGCAGCCAGTACATGTACGACGCTGTGGTGTACCGGCACTTCTGGAGGACTGCTGGTGTGCCAAACCAAACACTTCCCTTGGGCAGATGGCACCAGTTGCGGGGAAGGGAAGTGGTGCATGAATGGCAAGTGTGTGAACAAAACTGAGAAGAAGCATTATGACGTAAGCACTAAACAAGAAATCGGAATATATCCTGGGTTGCAGAGTAGCACGGGTAATGCTTCAGTGGGAGTCATCTGTTTAAAGGGCTTAAATAAGTGGAGGCAGGTGGCTAATAAAACAAACTTGGGGCTTTTTTTTTTTTCCACAAATGGTTTAGATAAAAATGGGAATGGTTGTGGATTTTGTGGTTTGGTTTTGTTTTGCGTATGCTGTATTAACTTTTTTGTTCTACTTTTGCTTGTCGTTCCAGACACCGGTGCATGGGAGCTGGGGGTCCTGGGGGGCGTGGGGAGAGTGCTCCCGGACCTGCGGCGGTGGAGTGCAGTACTCCTTCAGGGAGTGCGACAACCCTGTCCCAAGGAACGGGGGAAAATACTGTGAAGGGAAGCGGGTGCAATACAGATCATGTAACATCGAGGACTGTCCAGACAACGATGGTAATCTTCTCCCCATTTTTGAAGCCGAGGAAAGGTTTCTTGTGGAGGAGGAGCATGTACAGAAGATGATCTAATGTCCACCTGTCTCTCCTCTGCCTGCAGGCAAAACCTTTAGGGAAGAACAATGTGAAAAGCACAATGAGTTTTCCAAGTCTCCCTTTGGAAGCGGACCTGCAGTGGAGTGGACACCCAAGTTTGCCGGCGTCTCTCCAAAAGACAGATGCAAGCTGGTCTGCCGAGCAAAAGGAACAGGATACTTCTTCGTTTTACAGCCAAAGGTATTTCAAAACTATACCTCTTCTATGTAATCGTAATAGGATTTTTTTTCCTCTAACCGTGTGAAGTTGAGAGTCAAGGAACATAGAAATCCAAAATTATGTCTTTCTTGTATATAAGCTAGATTTTTCCTTCTCCTCTTCCTACGTGTACATCTTGATGAGGGCAAACATGCTTTAAATATTCTGGCACAGTCCTTCCAGCTACTTCACACGTACTGCCTCTCCTACCCACTCCACCCTACTTTCCTCTCCTCTCCTCCACCAGTTCGATTACATTGAGATACATTTGGAAAACCATGGGGATTCTTTGCCAAAACATTGGTGCTTTCTCATACCAGTTACTAATATGCTGACAGCTTAAAATAAACAGAAGGAAAAATGTTCGTTTTGCATAGCTACTTGAACTCACTGTCACAAGATGTTGAGAGCCAATAACTACCAGGGCGATGACACAGAGGTTTTTTGTAGAGCAGTAGTCCTAGAAATAAAAGATACATCAAACACCATTAAAAGTAATTTTGGTCCTGTACTTTGAGGACATGACTACCATCTAGTGACAGTAGAAAATAACATTATTTATTTATATGAAAGGAGTAAAACAGTTTCATGGGTGAAGGGGTTTGAGGGGGTGTTAATAGAAAATGAAATTAGTTGTTTTCTCCTTTCATTATGGCATCATTTTTGCAAGTGGGATGAAGTAGCACTACGTACCTCCAACTATTTATGGACTGCTTTGGTTTTGGGTTTCAAAAACCTGAAAAATACAGGTGCTGCAGGTCTTCCACCTGCCCATATTTTGTGTGTGTCTGTATTACGCAATTTCAAAGCAATGTGCTTCTTCTAATCAAACACACTATGGCTTTTTTCCTGCAAAGGTTGTGGATGGTACCCCCTGCAGCCCCGATTCCACCTCTGTCTGCGTCCAGGGACAGTGCGTAAAGGCTGGCTGTGACCGTATGATAGGATCCAATAAGAAGTTTGACAAATGCGGTATCTGCGGTGGCAATGGATCCACTTGCAAGAAAGTGTCTGGCACACTTGTTAGAGCAAAGTGAGTATATAACAGCTGCTGTTATTTTGTTCTGGTGAATGTGTTGTGGGTGTAAGCTTTGGGTTTCCAAGGCAGAGATGTTTCCCCAGTTTATTGTTGGAACTGAGATTTGATCTGTCGCAGCCATCTGACTGAAGATAACTTACAGTGACATCCCTGCAAGAGGAAGCCACTTCCACAGGGGCACACCTGTGCCACAGCAATAATGTGGGATGTGACTTTGCAGATCACTTAATCCATTAATTCAATTAGGTCAGCAGCTCGTGAGCTTAACACTTTGGCTTCAAATGAAATTCAGTTGTCTTCTGGGCAGCTTCTCCCCATTTGCAGGGAAGAGTGGAGGACTCAGTCTCTCTCTTTTCTCTTGGGCAGACCTGGCTACCACGACGTCGTGACCATTCCGGCCGGGGCGACGAACATCGAGGTGAAGCAGCGAAACCACAGGGGTGTGAGACACGACGGCAGCTTCCTTGCCATCAAAGCCGCGGATGGCACCTACATCCTCAACGGCGATTACACCCTGTCAACGCTGGAGCAGGACATCACCTACAAGGGCAGCGTGCTGAGGTACAGCGGCTCCTCCGCCGCCCTGGAGAGGATCCGCAGTTTCAGCCCTCTGAAGGAACCTCTGACCATCCAGGTCCTCACGGTGGGCGACCTGCCACAGCCCAAAATCAAGTTCACCTATTTCGTGAAGAAACCCGTGCAGCCTGGCTCAGAGAAGGCGCCCAGTAAAAAGAAAGAGTCCTTCAACGCAATCAGGGAGATCATCTCCTCCGAGTGGGTCATTGAGGAGTGGGGCGAATGCTCTAAGTCGTGCGGCTCGGGCTGGCAGCGGCGGGCAGTGGAGTGCCGGGACCCCCGGGGGCGACCGGCCACCGACTGCACCCGGGAGCTGAAGCCCAGCGACGTCCGTCCCTGCGCCGATGTGCCCTGCCCGCAGTGGCAGCTGGGGGACTGGTCGCCCTGCTCTAAGACGTGCGGGAAAGGTTTCAAGAAGAGGTTGTTGAAATGTATTTCCTACGACAGCAGCGTGCTGCCGCAAGAAAGCTGTGAGCCTTCCAAGAAACCGAAACACCTAATAGACTTCTGCAACGTTACAGACTGCAGTTAAATAGTATAAGTCGGGAAAGCTAGTTTTTTTATTATTATTTTATTTTTTTCCTTCAGAACAATGCACTGAAAAAAAGAAAAAGAAGGCTAGAGGCAGCGCATGTGTTTTTGCAGAAAAAATTAATGGTGAGGATCCATTGAGGTGGGACAGTGCAAATAACTTTAATTGGCATTGCATCCTAAAAATACCCTGCCAACTGAAAATTTGATAGGCTAGCAGACCCATGTAACTCACTCATCTTCAGCAGATGAGGCCCAAGGGCATTATAAATTGCTTTTTTTTAAGTCTGTTACAAATTGAACAAAACATGAGCAGTGGCCAAAACACATTTAAACAAACGTTTTGAGGTTCGGTTATTTCTCCCTTCTTTTGGAGTGGTACTGATCAAGTCCCCATGTGTAGGAAGGGGAGGGAAAAGGGAGTGGAAAGCGTAGCTTAAAATAATTGGTCAGGGCTTACCTACCTCACAAAGGGCAAAAAACAGGATTGGAAAAGGAGCTTTAACTATGTCATTCATGGCTGCTATTGTTTCAGAGAATAGTTTTATATAAAAATAAAGCCATATTCTCTACCTGTAAAGAGTAAGAAATATCAAGAACCAGTCAGTCAACTCGACAAATAACTAGAATGTCAATTTTTTTTAAGTATCATTATGTCATCCCAATGTGCCTGTCCATTTCTCTCATCCACTCCGATGCCACTGTGGTGACATATGGAATCCAGAGGCTAGAAAAAGTGGAAGTCTTCATGGAGGAGGTAGTGTCTCTGAGTAGTTGCTCTTTGTGCCTTCCGCACACCTTCCACTGGCTTTTCCATTCGAGCTTGTTCCTACTGTCATGTCAACCAGACTGATGGCATTTGTGAGCAATTGAGTCACACTTTCACATTCGAATCTTTTACCTTACCCCAGCCAAAGGAAATTATTTGCATTTGGGTTAAAAAAAAAAAAAAAAAAAGATCAAAGAAACCCGCTATGAATGGGAACCTCTCCTATGTGGCCTCTGATGGGTTTGTAAGTGCTCAAATCACTGATAAGGCGGGAAGACAAAGCTGAAGGATAGCAGGTCCATCCACAGCAATACGCCGACATTCACATAATTAGTTTGTGCCAGTTCATAGACAATGAGAGAATATGGCTTTCCATATGTATATAGTAAAATATATTACTATAGATTTTATATACTTCATAAGTATTTTATATTTCTTTCCCTTCTGGGAAGGGTTATAATTTGTAATAAATGCATATAATGAACATATTTATTTTTATACTTCTTGTCTAATGTGATCTTCTAAGTTATCGCTTTTTTAAAAGGACATATAACAAGGATAGAGTATTTATACAGTATAATATGTTACTAGAGGTAATAAATGAACCCTATAAATTTTGGAAATGGAGCGTCTTTATTTCACTGGAGTAAAACTAGTCCATTGAGTGGAAAGAGCTTGGAATCTAAGGCAATGTTACAAAAAAGCTAAGCCACATTTTTCAAGGTGACTGGTAGCTTAGGCTACTAATTGACTGTGTTAGTGAGGGGGGTTGGAAAACCCTACCCATAATGTCATATACCACGTTAAAAGGGGTAATTTTGTATTTTATTACTTAACCACTAACAGGGTGCTCAGCACTGTTATTTCTTCTCTAAAAAAAGTGGAGTGCAACTAGACTGATGCCACTGGTTTTAATTACTGCTTACAGAGGGAGTATTGCTGTCAGTGGTGTTTATAACCAACCAAATATGTACAAAAGTAGCAGTTTTACCTGCTCTACTTAACCTTACCCTACTGGGCAAGAAGCAGTCAAAATTCAAAACCATTAACTAGCAGTCAGAGGTTTCCCTCACAAGTTTCTGGAGGGCCTCCTGATCATGCTTTTCTAATTAGAAGTACTGTATGAATGAGCTGTTCTAACGCTGTTGGTAACACGTTTTATAACGTTAAAATACATACTAAGCATCAAGAAACTGCTTTTTGCTCCTTCATTTCTGATCTCATGACCACTGCAGTTGAGGGAAAATCTTCTGTTGAACTCAGTAGGACTTTTGCCATGGAATTTGAGACATCAGTCATTTATGAATACTTTTGGCTTTGTGTCATGTAAAAATCTATTAAAACTTCCTTTGCCAATGTTTGGACTCTGTCTTGCAGAAATAGTTCCCACTTTCTTCCACGGATAAAATCCTGGCCCCTCTAAAGCACACAGAAAAATTCTCATCACGTCACACTTCATTGAGCGTTACTTTGTCTTTGACGTGCAAAAATACTGGGGAATATTTCACTTCTAGCATTATTCAAGAGGGAGCAATCACTTTCTGGTTTATAAATACTTTAAAGTGTTTATAAATACAACAAATAATGCCTTATTTAATTGTATATCTGTATAGCTGCACGTGTATTTTGTATTTGCTACAGGAGGTTAAAAATAGGAATACATACATTTTCAAAAGGAAAAAATAACACATTTTTATTTCCATTTTCTGCTGTTGTTCTTACTCCTTGAAGACTTCATATCCTAACATGTTGGTGTTGCCTGAAACACTTTCTGTTAAAGAGCCCAAGGAGCTCTGGTCCTGAAACTGCAAGACCCTGCCGTTATCTACGGAATTGGCAAGGTCCCGAGAGTGCTGGGTGATGGTGGTTGCCCAAAATTGCTCTCATCAACCCAGCAGAAACATTCAAGGCAAGGCTAAGGAAGCCCTGTGGAGGAAATAGATTCTCCCAGACCTACCGGTACCAATTAAAGCAAGCTCAAGGTTCTGATGTACCTCTTGCAGTAGCGCTTAAGGAGGCTCTTGGGAGAGAAAAACGGTGTTTCACAGGCACCACCTTTCATGCTGAAGGGAATTTGAATCCAATCAAATACAGTGAATTCCCCATTTTTTTAACAAAAAGTGCTGAAGTGTTCTTTATTTCCAAAATGCTTTGGCCCATATTACCCAGATTAGATCAGTCAGCCCTGTGGTTAACTAGAGCTCAGTGAGGAGACGGAGAGGGTGAGGGAAATCAAACACATTCGGTATTTTACAATAAGAAATGGCAATAACAACAGATTTTTTCTTGCAAACTACTGCATAATAAAATGAGTTATGAACTAATAAAAAGTTTTTATATAATGGCAACCTATTTTCTATGGCAGCATTCATTTCTTTAGAGCATACACATAACAGCAGGATGTCAAGATGTTACCCGTATTTGTAGCACAGTTGACCAAGACTGCATATCCAAGTCATAGTTTACTGACTACATATTTTTCTTTGACTTCATCATGAATTCTCAGCAGTTGCATCTGTTACACAGTAATATGGTTCATTAAATTATATCCCATTTTTAATAGGGCTAGGTGATGAAGAACATGCTCCAAATAATGCATAAATTAAGCAATGCAATCATGGAACTTTTCCCTCCCAAAGTTGCAAGAAAATCTGCTGCTCTGGGTGACCCAGCAAGGGGAAACAAAAAAAACCAAACCAAAACCAGTGGAACATAGTTTAGCTATGTAGCAATCAAGATCACAATTAAACACATCCCCTGCACAAAGAGTCTGCCAATTTATAGCTTTTATTACAAAGGGCTGGACAGTTAAGTGCTTTTTGTGTGCACAATGGTCACTGTGAGCAGGAATTGCAACACTTGGCTGCTGACTCACCTGGTCCGCTCTGGGCAGCAGAAGTGGCACCAGAGCTTGTGTTGGGGTGAGTGTAAGAGCTTTTCTTTCTCCTTGGGCCAGGGCCGCTGGTTCCGCTGATGCCCAGGTGGGCTTCCGACCCTAGATGGAGATCGTTGTTTTCAACCAGGTCGTCTCAGCGATCCAGCTCGGCAGGTTGGGTGGGAGGTTTCCAGGGCACAGCATTTCAGCTCAGGGCAACCTCACTCCAGTTTGGAGCCAAGTTTGCCTGGCTTCCTCCCAAGTTCGGAGAAGCCAGATGCTATAGCCTTTTTTAAAAAACATTTTGGTGTCATAAGATAAATGGGTTTAGCTGAGTAGCGTGGGCTTGGTAGATGAAATCCGTTATCTTCAAGTATTTTCAGAGGTGAGGGGGGAGGCGGGTGTCTAAATGAATGAAACGTGTCTCCCTTAATGGGCCTTGGTTTCACTGCTTTCAAGGCTGAGTGTTCTTCCAGTTCTTGGTAAGGCTAAAGTCTCCCTGTTGGCAGAAAGGGGCAAATGAAAGCAATGTAGTGAGCAGGGCTTTGCCATTTCGGGCATCATGAGGCTGAGGAAAAACTCTTTCCAGCCTTTCAATGGCCTTAAAGAGATTGGCATTTGGACAGAAGTCCAGTCTGACAGCTAGATCTCCAAAGACCAACCTTCAAAATTCACCATCTAACTTAGAAGATAATTGGGGGTGTGAAGAGGAAAATAGTTATGCCGGAGAACTATGTTCCAGGCTGATTGGATGTAAAATTGTGGTATCTATGCTAGGTAAGCACTGTAAATGGTGCTGCTAGAAAATCTGGAGTAGCTGTTTTCCTGTGACACTGTTAAAATCATAAATATGATTTACTGCTTGAAATTGTTTTAACAGTAAATAGGAAAAAACCAACCAAACAAAACACACACACACACACAAAAACCTCCAACCATAACTAGTATGTGATAGGGTTCTTAAGCTGCTGCGTTCCCCTCTCTTTAGTCCAATTGCTGTTGTAAAAACATGAGATGTTGGTGTTGCTAAATAACGATTTTGCCACTGCTTGTAATACGTGTGGTTTCAGAGCAGAGAAAGGTTGGTTGCTATTATAGAAGCTGGTTCTGTGTGAGATTTCAGAGAAAGGAAATAATTCTATGCATCTGGAGTGGAAAACTCCTGAAATTGTCTAGAGCTGCTGTATACGTTAGCAGCCGATACCTGCATTTCAGAGTCATCGGTTGCCTGAGTATATTTGGAACCGTAATTTTAATGTCAGGACATTGACTTAGAGAATCAAGGCCCCAGAGCCATGTATATGAACAACACTCTGATTTACCAGGTACTAGCAAAGCTGGTGTTTCACCTTCTGAAATGCAGCTCTACAGAGCTTGTAATGAGTCAAATGGATTTCTTCATTTGTAGTTTCACAGCAGCTTTCATTCAAATAAACGTCTCCAAACATTGTATATGTTTCAGTAAAAGTCTGGCACACCTTTTACAGAAAAACAAACAAGACCTTTGCTTTTATCGTTGTCACATCAGAAGTCGGTAAGCAGATGCAAAATAATGTGCTTTATTGAACATTGTAGGACAAACAGGTGACATGGTCTAGGTTGGGAGAAAAAAAATGCACACGATATCTTAATCCACTGCCTAGGTTAGGGAAAGGAGAAGAAAATACTCCTAAGGAAATTCAGAAAGGCAGCTTCAGAAGAATATCTGAGACTCCTCAGCAAACACCCCCACTGTAATGTCTGGCTTCAGCTCACCAGCTGGCTATGAAACTGGTCGCACGGCTTTGCTGCACCAGCCCAGTGTTGTTCTGGGGTTTGTACACCTGGAAAGCTTTTCATCCTGTGCAATTGCAAACATGCCCGACAACCACCATTTGGAGCAGAGATCAAATCCTGTGTGATACGGTCACAATCACTTACTTAGTCCTCAAGGCAAAGAGGGTAGAATTAGGTGAAAAATTTTCCCTAGCGAAGGTCACCCAAATATAGCAAACCAGTCGCCCACCCGTACACCCCCCAAAACGAGAGGCGAATCCCTACGACATGTCTAGGCTACAACAGGAGTGTAAATAAGCATTCAGCAATAGCCTATATTTTGCATAAACTTTTGCATTTTGCCCCATTTTGCATAAACAGAGTGCACTGTTATAACATGTGGAGGCAGAAGATGACCAGCCCAGGGTATTGCCACTTCTCCCAGCAGTGCCCGCTTGGTAGCTCTTCCACGGCAGCAGCAAACCTTGGTGCTGTCTTAGTAAAACAGCAGCTACAAACATGCATTCGTGCCTGATGTTCTACCTCGAAACCCAAAACAACCTATATGGACCGAATGGAAGCCAAAACACAGTTATCAAGTTCCCAGCAGAGTGGTGTTTTAATAAACACTTGTGCTCCTGAAGCCTCGGGCAGACTGATTGCTGCTGGGGATGCAAGCAGCGTTGTTTGGACTCACAGATCTATTTTACGGTATATGACAGTGTAAGAGGGTCTTGTGCAAAAGAGATTTAATGTTGAACAATAGAAGTACAGTTTCATACAGAACCTTTGTCTGTAAGCTGGCTACATGTGCTTGATAGCTTCAAAGTGATAAAGGACAGTCCTTCATCATATTGCAGCCTATGGACATAAACTAATGATATCCCAGGTGCCCAGACAATATTTATATTTAAGCATCCCAAATCTAAGTTGGACCAGTGCAAAATCTGTCACCCTTTATACTGTATATTTGTGTAAGAATGCTACAAGTCTAATCTGAGTTTCTACCAGCTCTTGATTCTTCTCAGAGATTCCATTTGAAAATTAATATTTTTCTCCAATATTAGCTGCACTCAACTATAATATATTTTCCTACAAGCACAAAAAGGAGCTGGTTGTTCCAATGTAGTGGGAACAATTGAAGCTAAGGGAAGAGGGAAGTCATATGGTAGTGATTATAATCAGGCAAGCTGAAAGCAGTGGCCATTTTAATTGTGCACCAATATATTTTTCAGTCTAATTAAGACA
The DNA here is from genome assembly GCF_036013445.1 of Caloenas nicobarica. Lineage (NCBI taxonomy): Eukaryota > Metazoa > Chordata > Aves > Columbiformes > Columbidae > Caloenas > Caloenas nicobarica. The sequence continues at coordinate 126,867,474 of NC_088245.1, forward strand.
ATGTGGCTGTCTTCTCCCAAACAATTTAAATATATACTGCCACTTCGTAAGATTTTTCATATACAAAACTGTAGATGAAATGAAGGATAAGAAAACAACTGAAATTCAATTATTTGGATTGAAAATTTGTCAGTCAAGCAACACGTTAATGGGAAATATTTTCTAATTTTTTTATTCTAATTGAAAACAAATGCCATAAAAGATGAAGCTTTCAAACAATTAACTTCTGGTTTTCTTATTCTGTTTTCTTCAATTTTCTGACACCCAGACTGGGGAAAAAAAAAAAGATGCCGCAATATCAGGAAAAAGGGATGCTTAAGGACATACACTGAAGGCACAAAAAAGTGAGTCATTCTGCAGTTTCTGGCAGATGGCCAGCAGCTAAATCTGACATCACCAGGGCATCATTTATATAAGAAATGGCCTCAGAGTTGCAAAGATATTGATCACATCCTACTTCTTATGTTTCTCACATGTGATCCACTTTTGCCAACTAAGATATTTAAATAGTTAAGTTAAGCAGCAAAAAACTTGAAGTACTCTTTAAACTGAATCATAAAACTAGCCTTGTCTGTAGCTACTTTAATAAAAGGAAGATGTCTTGTGGGCACAGCTCCGATTCAACAGGGCACTTAAATGGATAGCAGTGGTGAAACCTGAGAGAGAGACAAAAGAAAAGCTTAGTTTTTTTAATCTGAAGCTTAATTAGACATTGAATTAAATCCAGAGGCCAAACTTTGATTACAATTTTTCATACAGATAAATCTGTGTGATGTATAGAAGAAAAGGGAAAAGGAGGAGAAGAGGAGAGGAGAGGAGAGGAGAGGAGAGGAGAGGAGAGGAGAGGAGAGGAGAGGAGAGGAGAGGAGAGGAGACGGATATTTTCCAATTCTCATTAACTTTCTGCTGGAACAAATGCAGAGCACAACATGGAAGCACTAGAGGGACTCAGCTGCATTTGATGAATTTAAAAAAAAAGATTAAAAAAGAACTCTGCACGTGTTTCCTCTTGATTATTTTAATTTGCAGTTTTATTTATTTGCACTTTTAAAGAAAAAATAGTTGATGTCAGAAAGGAGAGCCTCCAGAGTGACATCTGAATTCAGCTCCAGCTGGAGTAGATCCAAGGGGACACTAAACAGCTGCCTGGCAGACAAGGTGGTCAGAGACACTAAAGAATATAAATGTAAAAATCCTGCATAAAAATATTCTTAATCTGATATAAGATAGAGGAAGCCAAGCAATTCAGACCTACAGCTTCCATTTGCATAGTGACAAAAATTTGTATAAGCCTGTTTCCACAGGCCAATCTGAAGTAGTGGATATTACCCACATAAGGACACTGGCTTTGGTGAGGCTATGTCATATACTTACAACTTTATTCCAGGTTTTAAATTAGATTCCTGTTGGCCTGACTTTAAAAATCAGTAGATTGATATTGCTTAAGTCTGCGCCACAGATGTTCTCAGCACTACATGACAGCTTTAGCTGCACGGAATGAATGAGAGAGCTCCTGCGCTTGGGGTGTAGCGCAGGGGAGGAGGAGACGGCGACTGACACCGTCCTGCTGAAGACACCCCTGGTGCGGGGAGGGCAGGAGGGGACTTTGCAGCTGGGCTCTCCTCCTGGGAGATGGGCTCTCGAGAGTTTCTGGATGAAAGTTCATGGATGACACTGACGGAATATTTATTGGGAATTCGACAGGTATGAGAGCGCTTGGAACAGTCTCTGGGTTGCTTACAGCAGTACGGAAATTTCACTTCCTAGTCTTGAAAGAATCATGTAAAGACTTGAAGGAGAAGAGGAAGACATTGGCAACATCACCTCGTAGGCTAGTGTCATCACCTCGGCGCTGGTGGTGGTTGGGGTTTTGCAAAGCAGCTTCTCCAGCCAGGTTCCCCTTCCCCAGCTGCAGGTACTGGCATTTCCCTTGGGCTCCAGGGCCTCTGCTGAGCCACAGACCGACAGAAACCCATTCCACCGTGGGGCCAAGCACAACCATACACAGCCTGCAGCCAGGGTGAACCTGATTGGAGCTCAGAGCTATCGAAATAACATGTGTTTGGCATCATTGGTTCTGCGCATCTCTGGTTTCTCTCAAGACGTGTTCTCACTGGTAGCAGGCAAATCGTTTGTTCAAAGAGCGAAAAATAAAGCCAAGGTTTGAACACTACATTCCTAAAGATACTGGGAGAGAGCTTCCCATTGGAAATGGCTGACCTGATAACTTTTTGCAGACTAACTGAAGTGGAGCAACAAAGCTGCCTGTAAGGATGAATATGGCGCAACTTCCAAGAATAGAGACAGCAGGTCCCAGTCATTCAGCTCAAACAGCTTTGCAGTGGCAACACTACAAAGGACATTGTTAAATCAGGAGAGGATGAAATCTAGTTTATTGTCTCCAGCAGAGACTCAGCTTAGTGACGTGGCCTGAAGAGGAACACTGTGTCAGAGAACAGAAAATACAATTTCATAAGGTTACTGTATCCATTGTCCAGAGGTTTTCAGCCGTCAGTTCTGGGGAGAATCACTTTTCTTTTTAATGTCAGTGATGACGGAGGGTCCTTTGACAGAACTGGGTTGAAGAGTGACGTTTGACTTGGTGTTATCCAGATAACCGCAGCTCTGCACCCATGAAAACCTGGCCTGCTATGTAGAGGCGCTGGGAGCTGTGTAGTGGAAAACAAAAAGATGGTGGATTTTTTCAGCCCCAGGAAAATGGTTCCTATAATTTGCATTCTATTTCAGTTGGGTGCCAAGAAAGTGCTTCAAAGAATGGAAATCATTTGCTACGCAAGACCTGAGCTATTGAACCCCATCCATGATGGGGATCAGGGATTGCAATTCTTCCCCGTGAACCAGGAATTCCCAGTAAGTGCAGATCATAAAAGATAAGTGTTTAGCACATACAGTTCTGCAACTGTAGAGGAAAATTTTTAACCTACAGGGATGCTGCTTAGCTGCTTTTCTCCACAGTTCACATGGCCACGGTTTTTTCTATCTACCTGAATATCTAAGATCTGCATGTCAAGTGGCCTAAATCTACTTCATGTTATCCTTCAGTGGAGCCTGATGCAAGTTGTAGCCAGCCAGTTCTCTTCTTGCTTTGGGTCTGCCTACGCATCTGACTAGTGAGAGATTGTTTGGTTTTGCTAGGGGCTATTTGACAGACTCACGCAAGACCTGCCTAAGTAAGGCTTGCTCTTAAAAGCATTGCTGGCATAGTAGTGTCATTGAAGAACATGGAAAAGAAAAACACAACCCAATTTGTTATAGATGTAAGAGCAAAAAATCCTAATGAAGATGCATTTATACTGGCCTAAGTGCTTTATTCTATTCTGAGAACTGATCTAAGCTATACCAACAAGGAAATTTCATTCGCTGAACTAAATTAGGTTTGCACTTTTACATGTACAGGAATAGCTCCACTGGTTAAAGCCATGTTGGCAAATCCAGTTACATGCAGAGAAGCATTAAATAGCTTTCTCTTTCTTGTGTGCTTTAGAAAATCTGTTTCCCTCTCCCCCTTGGTTTTCATGCTGAGTGGGAGGAAAAGGGAGGCAATAACTCTGTTCTCTCTACCGCGTCTCCTTGCTGCTCAGAGGTGCAGGAGATCACAGGGCCAGCGCTCCTGTTTTTCTCCCTCATTTCAAACTACAGTGTGGTGGGGCTCCATAGGAGATTGTGTGTCACACGTCTTCTCTTACATGTCCCTGTGTCCCTGATAGTTATCCACTACCTTTAAATATTTGGGCTATCAGAAACCTGTGGGAGTTTTCAAAATATTTCAAGAACTGGGTAGCATATGAGGTTTGCTGATGCCTCTACCAAAACCATCTTAATGGACATAACTTTACACAAATAAGCATCCAATAATCGAGAGAGTCAATATTTCACCTCATTTACCATTTCAGCTGGCTGAAGATAATAAAACCCACCCCATATGCTTCTCAGCAGGGTCTGTGATGGAAAAGCTGACAAACTCTCAGAAGACAAAGCACAGTCAGAAGCACTTAAATCTGAGAATGGCAGCATTATTTTTGGAAACAATAAATGCTATTTTTAAACAATTTAATATTACAACCCTTTGAAATCCAAATGTGAAGGTGGTGTCATGCAGAAGCAACAGTTACAGCAGTCTTGTTTAAGCTTAAATTTAACATCAAATAGTCATTACAGACAAGCTTTGTTCCCTAGCAATAAAATGTCTGCACATTACAGATGCACGACTTCTTCAAAGAACTGCCAGATTACGGGATTATTCTAAGGAAAATTTTGCAACGGCGTTTGATTCGCTGCTGATGAAGTGATTTTCCACAACATTTTGCACTTATAGCATATTGGTAGATGAAGAGAGACTGGGGAATTAAATGCATTTGCTAGTACTACATAGTAATGATAAATGCAAACCTCAGTGTCTAGATTAAGGAGCCCTATATACTTATAATAGTAAAGCCATTCCCTTTAAAAGCAGAATAAGATCCATCCATTCCTCTTAGCAGGGAGGTTTGGGCCCAGAACTTTTGAAGTCACAATTATGACTGGAAACACTTATCAAGTAGAGTTTGAACTGTTCCACATTCCCCAATCCATCCAAATTGTGTGCAGAGTAAGGATGGCACAGCCGCAGAGCAAAAGCAGGAAAATGCAGAGCTATACCACTTTTCTCCTTCACAGGCAAAAGAAGCAAGTGGCCAGGCAGCCTCAAATCTGAGAGCTGCAAGGGACCCAGTGGCTGTTTGGATGGGCTTTCTCCATGCCAGGGACTCGGAGCAGCTTTGCTGAGAAGATGCTCCACAGCACCTGAGAGTGGGAAGTCCTTGGGATGGGGAAGAAGAAGATCCAGCAGGTTCACAGACTCTATCCGTCTGAAGAAGGGGAAGCAATGGCAGCAGGGGTCAGCATTTGGCCCATTCTTTAGAATCACAGAATCACAGAATCATTTTGGTTGGAGGAGACCCTTAAGATTATTGAGTCCAACCATAACTTAAATCTAGCACTAAATCATGTCCCTGAGAACCTCATCTATATGTCTTTTAAACAACTCCAAGGATGGTGGTTCCACCACTTCCCTGGGCAGCCTGTTCCAGTCCTTCTCAACCCTTTCCATGAAGAAAAGTTTCCTAATATGCAATCTGAACCTCCCCTGGTACAACTTGAGGCCATTTCCTCTTGTCCTATTACTCGCTACTTGAGAGAAGAGACCAACACCCTCCATGCTACACCCTCCTTTCAGGTAGTTGTAGAGAGTGATAAAGTCTCTCTTGGCTTTAAGAGTTCACTAATATTTCATTACAGGCTACCCTAGCTGAGCAAGACCACAGATTCAGGTAAGGCTTTTGACTTGGCAAATCTTCTTGTGGGCAGCTCAGAGAAGAGAGACACACAGAGAAGAGAGGAGTAGTCTCCAAATTATTAGCACTGACATTTTCTTTGCAGTAAGTATAGATCAGAACCATTTTTTCTCCTGTTTCACCAGCCCAAGGACTGTTCCCAAGGTAACTCCACTGTTCTGGGGGAATGACCATGTTCTTCTCCCCAGACATCAGTGTGTCAGGAAGACCGAGCACACAGGTGAGGGGCAGGTGTCCCAGGCCTGGAGGTTGCCTGCACCTTCCCTGCTCCGTCTGTGCTGATTAGTTTAATGTGACCCAGGTGGCAGATGCAAGGAATATGCCTAGGAAGAAAAGACTGAGTGGGACATGTTGGCTGCAGCCCTTGAATTAGAGGCAGTGGCTTTCTCTTCCTCTCCTTGTGAAATGCTTTGTACTACATTGCTACAATAATACATATAATTACAGGCCAATGTTTGCCGTAAGTGATGGAGATTAAGATGTATTGTGATACAGTATTTAATTACTAGATTTCCTGCCTTTTGGATACTTATCTTTACAGCCTGCGTGTTCTTTTATGTGTGCAATAAGCGGTTAAATGATGCTTTTAGTGAGTTTCAGATCAAGAGGTAGAACATTATTTTAAGTGGCTTTATCAGAAACAACTATTTTTGAGAGTAGGAAGATTTCCTTTTTTGTTTGAAATGTAAATAATGTGCAATGGTATGTCTGTTGAAAATGTTAGAAAGGAATTCTGAAAAGCTGGTTCACAAGAAATACCAAGTAGTCTATTTGTAATGGCTGGAGTAAAGATAATTTATCCCTTATTGTTTATATTAATCTATAACTATTTTTACCTCAATAGTTGCACAAATAAGCAAATAGTTTATTTTTATTGTGTTTTTTGGTTTAAAATTGGAGAAGGTGATTTTTTTTTTTTATTTGCCAAGGACTGAGTAGGTCTTTCAAATGTGATGGGCTCTACATTAACAAATGTCCTTGTGTTATTCAAGCACAACAACAGAGCATAAAATCCTTTCTCTGCATGTTGTACAATAAGCAGCTATAGTATCCAGGCCATATGGTCCTTTCTTTCTCCTCTATTTTCTTTCTGCATTGAAAAGCTTTCTTTCTTTTTATCTTTTTTTTTTTTATCCTCATCCATGAAATGTGTACTTTCCTTGGGCAGTTAGAGTGCTATAACAAAAGGAGACAGAGCAAGTTCTATAGGGTGAGATAATGTGATATCTGTTTTGAAGGAAAATTCAAACTCTCTGTTGAAATTAAGAATGAGTTTCACTTCAAAATCAATAAGATACTCTTTGTCCCTGCAGCTCCCTGGAAAAATTAAGCTTGTATTTTTTTCATTGCATTTCGACTGATACCACCTCATATGCTCCACTTTCTCCTATTCCTGAATGGAGAAGATATATATTAATTACACAGCTCTGTGCTCTGTAACCCTTTTCCTCCTTCGCCACCACCTGCAATACATGGCCAGCCAAGCTGTACCCCCTTGGCTCCCCACCCTTTCCCATGCCCGGCGGGTTCCCCAGGGACTCAGAGATGGGGTTGGTGGGGTGCTCGGAGAGGCCACCACTGGCTTTTGTGTGCTCTGCTGGGCACAGTCCCCTTGGCCCCCAGGCCAGGAGGGATGGACACTGTGCTGGGGTGGGGCTGGTGTCTCGGAGGCGCCTCTGCGGCCACCCTTGCCCCCTCTTCCCTTCCCCACCAGCGGAGGCCTCTGGTGCTTCATGGTCCCTTTGATCTGAGGTGAGCTAACAGTAACGTGTTGGGTGGGCTGGAGCCGATCAGATGTCCTCTTCCTCGCCTAAGATCACCTTCTGCTTTCCCTTCATGTCTGGTGTGGTGTAATTGATCTCTGCCTGATCGTGTCTCTTTGGCTGATCGTGTCTCTTTGGCTTCCTCTAACCAAAAGGCGGTGGACTGCTGTGTTTAACTCTATGGAGTCAGGAAGGACAATGCCAACCAGGTAAACAGAGATGTGGATGACACAAGGAGAACCCAAACAAGCAATACCCACCCCTGGATACTCTCCACATTAGCCAAGCCAGGCTTGATCCCCCTTTGCAACCACAGGCACATGCACTTTATCTCATACTTCAGCAGTGAACATGGAGCAGAGCCTGTGCAGAAATGTTTGAGGGCTGCTGGCTGCAGGTGATATGTTTGGTAGCTTGTGGCAGCCTGGCAAGGGGGGCAGAAGGCCCCATCTCCCTGGGATCTTGGCCACAAAAGCCGAGTGGAGAGACCTGGCTGAAGGCTTTGAGACATTTTCATTGCGCTCTTCTGCAAAGTGCACCCATGAAGCAGTAAATACAACATCCAAGTCCTTATTTACATTAGGATAGAGGCAGCCCTGAAACAGCTATCTTTCTGCTTCTTCCGGATGGAGAGCAATGCAAGGGGGAAATTGTATTTCAGAAAGGGGGGAGTGCACAGGTGGTATCTAATGATTCTGTTCCTAAACAGAAGAGACATTTACGTAATAGCACAAATTAACTAAACCCAGCAGTCAGTTTGCTTTTCAGATGAAAGTTTTAATTCAGAGATGTAGGTAACTGTCAGTTACCTGCCTCTAAATTTGCTAGGCAAACAGCTCCGCTTAGAGGCACTGAGGGCAGAGATACCTCTTTCTATTTGTGGAGGGGATGGGTAGGGCAGATGGGTGGACATAGAGGACGTTTTTTGTTTTGGAGAAAAAAGTTAAGGCTGTTTTAAAAACACCCAGAAACCTGTTGGGCAGAAATGTCCACAAATGCTCCAGAGCAGGATATGAGGCCTGTGAACAAAGAGTTAAACCCACACCAGCGGAGGCTCCTTTTCCTTACACAGGCACTGAAGGGGAGATCTAATTAAATTGTTCCTTGGGAAGTGCGGAATAGAAGATACTTTTGGGGAATCCTATCTATACATTCAGGATTATAGGACAGACTAGGCCTTACTGTGCTGTGTGTCTGTCCACTTTTGCGGGTGTTATTTTAGTTTCCTACTAATAGAACTTTCTGTGAGAAGAAAATCTTTGTTGGCAATAAATGTATTTTGCTTTTTCAGTCTGCATTTTGTGCTATCCAGATGGCTAGCGGTCATCACATCTCAGACCTCTTGCAGATACATCTTTATGACTCCAGTCATCTGCTATACAGCATGTACAGTAAGTCCATTTGAACTTGTTACAGCATATTGCCACGTCTCAGGTTCCCTCTGCCAAGTTGTACGTTGCATTAGTGACGTAGCCGCCATGGCTCTGAGCGGCATGCTGAGCACACTGACAACTTATATGACCGTCATAAAACAAATGCTCCAGTTCATCAACCCTGAGGCTGAGCAGTGCTGGCATACTCATTGCCCTTAGATCAAATGGCAAGAACAGGTCTTAGGGACACGGGAAGTCCCTTCGTGTGACAGTACGACACGTAGCACCAAGATGCCTTGGCCCACAGCTGAGATGCTCATGCCTTAGCACAGTGCGATCAACCAGGAACAATTTAAGTTTTGGTAAAAATGAAGGTAAAATGTTTGTTGGTGCTCAGCACCCGTTATGAGTGTACAGGCCCCAGGCCTCAGGCCCAGTACAGCTAAGATGAATTGAGTTCAAAGCCCATTGCAATAGGAGCAAATCAGACTTGATGGCTCACACATAGGGGCTTAATTACTCCAGAAAGACAAACTAGGACTCCAGGGCGCTTTAAAGTTTGTACAACGGGAGGAAAATCTAGTTTTTCTTAGAAAATAGGGGCTTATCAAACACCATCTGGATAGCCCTGCTTGCTAAGAAGATGCTGTGAACACCTTCTCGGCAATACATTTAGGTGCATTATGGAGAACTGCCATTCCCAGTACGCTCAATGGAGAAAGATGGACATGTCAGAAGAAGATGGAGGTGGCTGAGGAGGCATAGTAACTCAAACCATCAAGACTTCTGCCTCCTCTCACTTATGTCTCCTCTTCCTGGGCTCACACTGCTCAGGCTTCGTGTGACAGGTAGCTACCTCCGGGCAAGTTCAGACTCTCAAACCCCTGCCTCCTTTCACAGAAAAGGGTCAAACCTTGGTGTCTCCATGATGTTGGAACCCAATCCCCTATCCTGATGACATTAAATGTATGGTCTCAGAAGCAAGGGAGAGAGAAAAATGACGTTGTAGAAAGTCTGAGAGCAGAATTAGGCCACAGTGTCTTCAGTTTCCCTTTCCTAATTATACTTCCTTCAAAGAGGTAAAAGTTTGGCAAAATTGATCCTTTTAGAAAAAACTGCAGAAAGAATAATTTTGCATCCACATAGGAAAGCCAAGTTTTAAAATTCTTATCCCAAAACCTCATGCAAAATACTATGGCTCCTTCAATGATTAATCTCTATTCTCTTTCTGGTTCAGAGTTGTCTAAAACCAGACAAGCCCATGGAAGGACTGTGGGCAAGCAGTGGGCATTGCACCACATGTATGGTTAGGCAGGCTTTGATTTTTCCAGCATTCATTTCTTTTTCTGGTAAATACTATAAATTAGTAACATATGAGTATTTGTGAAAAGGGACCCTTAAATGACATGGGAGTCTTCAAAATAGATGAGACCTAGGAAAGGGAGATTAAAACAATTCATCACAGGTTGTATAATTCGATGGAACTTTTAACATTGTGTCATATAAGCTTGCTAAATAGTCTTAAGCCAAAACCTAATGGTCTTAACTGTGTAAGCTCTTAAATTTTACTCTTTTTTTTTTTCTAGCTAAGTAAAATAAGTAAAAAACAAAGGATACATAGACATGAAAAAGTAACCTCTGAGGTAATATTATAGATATATCGGCTATTGACCTATACTTCATTAAGTGTATTTGCTTGATTTTAAGCAATTCTGTCTCCATATTTTTAGATTTAGCTAAACAGTATGAAATCTACAACATAGGCTAAGCCAGATGTGAAGAGAAGAAACACCCTTTAATGATTCTTATAAAACCTTTTGACTTGCAGTCTCCATGGTGGTTTTTTTTCCTTAAAAGGTATCAGTATTTCCAATTACAAAGGTTTGTGAAGGGCATGTAGGAAGCTTAGTTACGTAATTTTTCTCCCATTACTAGCGCTTATGTGAAATTCTAGTTATTTTCTTCATCGCTTAGTCTTGCACAATCTTCTAGTGCATTCAATTTCAAATAAGTTTCTATTCATGCAGTATGACAATTTTTTTTTCAAATCTGCATAAAAGCATAGGAAAGTTCAAGGCCATGACATGTACTTGTTAAAATTTTGTTTGATAGGCTAAAACACATGAATAGAAATGAATCTTCTCAATATCAAGCATGTCCTAAGGCAGCAGCTTGTAGAATAATAAGTTAACCATGCCACAGGTTCTAATTTTAGGTAACTGAGTACTTATTTCACAGTCCTCTTCCTCTTGCGACAGAGTGTCTGGCTTGTATGCACAAGTAGCAGAGCCCTTGTAACTTATTTCATGCCTAAATCCTTTCTCCCACTCAGACATCTCTGAAGAAACAAACAAGGTTCTGCAATTCCTGCCCACGGTGGCTCCCCTCTGCAAGTCCTGCCTATTGTGAAGCCCCGTAAGTTTTCCCTCTTGCAGTTTGATTGACAGTTTCTGAGCATCGTCTTTCATGTGCTCCTCTGGCGTCTGCAGTGACTGACCGATTATGCCAGAAGTTTTGTGTTTACCCTGTGTTTCAGACAGGAATTTCCATTTTCTTTTCTGGATTCTTTGGAGATAAGTGGCCAGTGACTCCTTAAGTGTTATGAATCAGTTCAGGGTATTATCTGATAAATAAATAAAACTTTTCTTTCAGGGTTTCCACAGCTGCCTGTTGAGATGGAAAGTACTTATGAGTTGAGGTTTTCTAATTGCAAGTCTTCACGGTAGGTTTCCAATAACCAAATTTTGCTTTAGTCAGTGAACACAGCTGCCACCTAGGGACTTCACTCCTTCCTAAATCTACATCTAGGCTTTCATATTACTGTCATTACAGAAAATTCACTAATGTCTTGCACTTGTATGCTTTCAGACATTAAGATAGAGATGTTCTCACTTAGTTACAGTTTGGAAAGCAAGTCCTTTCAATCATATAATCCATAGCAAATTATAATGGGCAGGTAGATGTATTATTTATGTCAGCAGTTTCAAAGAACTGTGACTGGTCAGCTTTATGTCAGGTGCCCTCAATAACAGAGAAACTAGTTTTAATTCATATTGGACTTGAGCATAGATTTTATTGATGTTGGCTGGGCAGTGTTCAGTAAGGGGATAAATTCTGGTCTTGCGTTAGCATAATTAAGGTTCACAGTTTGGGTGATTACTGTGACATTTGAAGTATCTACAGATTTATTTTAAAATTTATCTACTCCCCTCACCAGAGTCCTTCTGGATTTGTAAGTTTGGAAGATTCCAGCAATTTACTTTTCTATCTATCATGTAGTCCACACAATATTAATTTGTATCTCTATATTTTCTGTAAGTTTTAGATTACTATGCATTGCTAGGTATTACTTTGAAGAAAACCGCAGTAATAAACTGCCATCTTGACTTGTTGGAATAAGAATACTAATGAGGACTCTTAGAAAAGGAAAACCGTAGTAACAGTGAAGAAACACAATAACAGTCCAAGTTAACATAAAATAAAGGTGTTGATTCGTTTGTAATCTACTTTTTCTTAAAGTATATGGGCAGCCTCTGAGGCATGAGAGTCAAGAGACTGTGTCATTCCCAGTTACCGAAGAGAAATATGGAGAATATGGCATTCTCCCTTTGTGCCTTTTATACAGTTTGAAATTGTTCTTTTATGCTCCCTTCTGTTTGTTTCTGTCCATCGCTGACCTTGGTTTCTGTCTGACCTCAGTGTGCTGACTGGTGTAAAGAGGGGATGGGAGAAGCAGGACTCTAGAGGTCAGACGTCCTTGAGGATGTCCTCACTCCCTTTCCTCCCTTAGCCCTTTTCTCCATCAATGACCTAGAGTTGTTAGATTACTTCTTTGCCTTTGCAAAACATCTGAAAAGATTTGGAGTAATTGAAACTCCTCTGGACTCGCAGATTTCCAATAAAAAGACAGGCCTATTATAGACTTCAGTGAGACAACAACTTATCTTTTACAACATAAAACTCATAGCAATTGCCTATTGTCTGAAGTGCTATTTTCGGTATGTTTTTGAAGATAATAGTTGCCAGTCATAAAATCTGATGAGTTTCCATAGATTGCATTCATTTTTTATCAAGGGAAATAAACTCAATTTCTGTGATTGCATTTTTCTTTCATCTGTAGAGGTCTGTAGAGGGAGAGATCCCTTGGACCTTTCCCCATTACCTTTCCATAACCTGGTTACTTCTCATGTCCAGCTCCACTTCTCAACATACGCTTTATTTTATGATATAATGTGAGAGTAGTTGTGGTCATTACTCAGCCTGGGTGAATTTCATGGCAATTAATGTTTTGGTGTTTGTTTTTAAAAGATAAGTTGCCTAAGGGACCATACCTATTTATAAGCTCTCCCCTGCCCCAGACTTCCTAAAATGATTACCATGTGAAAAGTGATTTGCTTTTGATGTAGTAGCCATCCTTCATTTCCCATCTAGTCCCTGAGCCAGCCAAAGGTGTCATGTGCAAAATAGACAATTAAAATATCTTTTTTAAGCACTGAGGGAGTAAAAGCCTTCGCTGTCAGTTAACTCTGGAAATAATCTCACACAGATACAAGAAAAGAAATAATCTTCAGGCCAGAAGTGTACGTGCTCAAATTATGTGCTCACTGGACTCATAGATGCAAAACCCACTGCTACAAATTATTCATTTCAAGGGAGCACCATTCTTGGATAGATTGCAAGACCGGGCTTGCAGTGACTGATACTTTCTGCTCACCTCACTCTGAATTTCTTCTAGACAAAAAATGTGTATGCTAGCATGCAGATGGCACTAGAACGACTGAAGGGATGAATTTGGTTGAGTGGAACATAGGCTTGTATAAGGTCAGTATCATTTTGCTGTACTTGAATGCAACTTCTTTGAGCATGCTATAACTCTGTTGCTAAGAACGTAATCAATTTCAGGACTGAAATTGTCAAAAACCAATAAACCAACCAAACAAAATAACAGGTATGAGGCTTGTAAGGCTTAGGAAGTGGAATGAGCACTCAACGTAGTACTTTGCTAGAGATATAAATGTTTTGCAGAGATTTGTTTATTCTGGTATCTTCTATAGTATTTCTAGTGAAAGAGCAGAAGGTAATAGTTTCTGTAATGTCTGCCGAATGTATTTCATCTGAGCAAGCTAGAAGACCTGTCTTGTGTGTGATTATGTTCTCTCTCCATTCTTGCAAGGCTGACAGTGGCATCCTAAAAACAGTAGCCATTAGAAGGCTACATGGTACTATAACAGGCTAGATGTTTTACTGTAACAGTCAACCCAATGTTTGGGGCTATTCATAACTGTAGCTATAAACTGGAAAATCTCATATATCACTTAGAAAGTGAGTGGGAAAGATGACGAGACCATATATTAAAAATTAAATGGTATTCAATGACATTTCCCAAATAATAAGAGTCAGAGAGCACCTTTATATCAAGCCACCTGTCAGAAAATAACCACTCTTAAAATAAATGACAAATTCCAAACAAGCTATGGCACAATGGTCTCTACTACAGTAGCATGGCATCTCAATTCATCACTCTTAAGAAAACCATACTTATGTCTGAAGACCCCATCTTATTAACATTGTGATCTTCCAGTGGTAAAACATAGCATCTGTTGTATATTATTGTTTCATTCTTACAGCACAATCAATATTCTAATCTGTTATTGTGTTTTCAGATTGCTGTTATTATTTTCAGAATAAGCAAATAGCAAAAAAGGAGAGGAAACGGAAGAGAGGAACTGTTCCACAGAGAGAAACATTTTGCAAACAGCAGTGGATCATCCAAGCATGCTCTCTGCTGTGCTTCAGGAAAACAAGTCATTTACCAGATGTTTCAAATTGTGTGTAAAATATAAAAGAGCATAGTGGGGAAAACTTATTTAATGCTAGAATACTCATTTGTCTATTATAAGAATACCAAGTGTGAAACATGAGCTATCTTGAAAATATTAAAATGCATCCTATTTCGCCCTTGCAATATATAGCTGTATCTTTGTCAAATTATTCACTTTGTTTTCAGGATCTGAGGAGATTTTTAGGTTTGCTTCATTTTCTCTCTGTCAAAAATGAGCTGATTCCTCTTTTTCTTTTTACTCTCTCCCTTTATTGACTTTTTCCCCCTATTTTTTCACACTTTTTTTTTTCTTATGATGACTCTTTTAAGCAGGATAGAGATGTGGACACATACAATAAATATTTGGGTGCATGTCAAAAGACAGAGATCTTCTACTATTCCAGCATGCACAAATGGAGGGGTCCAGATGGTGGAGATTACAGACAGGGTGCCTGCTACACTGAGTCTGCTAGAAGCAAGACAGTAAAAGTATGTTTTATGACAGTCAATCCAATAAATTTGTTTTTTAGTGAGTCCTCATTACTACAAGAGGGGCGAAATAGGGACTAGTACAAAAGCTGCCAAAGAAGTGGGAATGTTATGTCTTGCAGAGCAAATTATTACTTAAAGCACTGGCTTTTTGGTCCGTGATAACTGAATGTGAAATTTTTGGTATCCAGGCTTGGTCAAAATAGAATTTGCAGTCCTGTGCACACTTAGCTGACAGCACCACTGATCGCATTTCCCAAGTAACAAGCAAATTATAGCAGTGCATAGCAAAATCCCCAAAGTCTGCTTTCATATAGATTTGTGCTTCAAAAGTGAGCTCCTGTGTATCCTTTGACATTTGACAAAGACAACTAAAAATTCACAGTGTTTTTCTGTATATTAAGCATACTACAAGAAAGTGGAGAGCAAAGAAGAGAAAGATAATATTTTCTCACCTCTCAAAGTGCCAAAGGGATTGCATCAAGATGTTCACCATGTTCCCCCTGAGCAAGACATCAAACCCCACCCATGAAGGACATGGGTATGGCAGGGGGCTGCATGCAGAGAGGCCCAAAGCTCAGTCTAGCCCTCCTTCTCCACAGTCCCTTATGAAGTGACATTGCAGTCACACCAGTACACACGTGCTGAGGAGAGGATTGAGCACAACAGAGGCTCGAGCACAACAGAGGCTCATACGGCTGCTTTAGAGCTGTGATGAAAGAGCTGTGCTGCCGCTGAAGAGACAGACAACACGTGGTGACAGTCCTGACCCAAAGGAGCCTCAGCCCACCTGGGACAGACGTAACTCCAGTTGAAACTGGGGGAGCAGCTGGAGGCGTTGCCAAGTGTCTTCTAGTAAACACTGTGCCAGCTGAGTTCTCATTTTTTCTTAAGCTTTTACAAGCCTTTCCTGAAAAGACATTATTCAAAATACGGCTAACAACTCTTGAAGTAATAAACTTTCCTTTTGGCTACATGACTGAGGTACAGCATTTGGGGTTTGTAAATTTTCAAGAACTGTCTGATTTGCATAGGCACATTATTCCTTAAAAGTCGAGCTGGCAACGCTGCCAATAGTTACATTTGGCCAACAATTTCCCTTGTAAAATCCTGCTTCTGCTGGGGTAAATTATTTTTCAGTGCTCTGAAATTTCTTGTGCCAGGCCTCTGCCTCAGGGTGAATACTTGCAGTTTTATTTTATAGTTACTGATGTGGGTTTTTTATCATTTCTGCCAAAAAAAAAGAAAAAAAGTCATCTCTTCTCAAGCTAATTGTGGCATGATGCATTTTCCCATGTCCCTGAATTCTTACAAGTGTTCTACTGGGACAGGACAGGACTGTCATGCTTTGTAGCAGGAACTTGACTTCTGGACATGGAGAGCCGTGTTTCTGTGGAAAAACTGTTTTGCTCCTGAAATTTTTCCCAAATGTGGTTAAATGCATAAGCCTTTGAAGCATCTCTCTCCTACCATGCTAATTTGAAATTTGCTAGGCTTTCTTGGTGAAAGCTTTGACGCTCCATCTCCATGGGCTTGGAGGTTCAGAGTTAAGGGCAACATTGCATCCAGAAGTTTTTAGGGCTGATGCAGCAGCAGAGCCATGGCCAGAGCAGCCGGTGACCCTCCTAGGTCTGACAATCCCTCTGTCAGCCCTGGGACCATCTGGCCTCAGCATAGGGAACACAGGCACAGGCTGGGTCTGTGAGTCCTGCAGAACAAAAAGGATGGACCTGATTTGACTGGAGGAGGAAACTGAGCTTTCTGTAGTTCTCATCCAGGGAGTTCTACTTTTTCTGACTCAAACCAAAGCCTGAAGGCTTTGGAAAATGTCTAGAATTTAATAAAAACTCTATAATTTAATAAAATGGGGATAAAACCATCACATTTTCAAAATCCTCTGCAAGGGCCAGATTTAAAACCTGGGCGCTGAAAATGCCCAGGTTTAGGATGGCTCTGTTACAGTCCCAGAAATGAAGTGTGCTGCTTAAACTCATGTGACTTCCACCTCTGCCTGCCCCAGAAAGGTTATATATTTTTTCCTAATTTCAAGTGCCGGAAAGATTGTTTTACAATGGTTTCAGTTTAATCAGTTCAGTAAATCAGTAAATTTGATTATGTTTATCATGGTTCCATGGCAAAATTTACAAGAGAAACTTTCTTGCTCTTTAAGGTTATAAAGTACCCTGTAGCTTTAGATTGAAGGACAGAAGTAAGAATACTCAAGGCCATGTTTCAAGTCTACAGAGATGCTAATGAGTTCTTATGGGGTTGTTGAAGACCTCACATAGATATGGCAAGGGAAGAAAATTTTCTGTCTGAGGTAAATATAAATCACTGAATAGAGAGTAGGCTGAATCCAAATGTCTTCCAATGTGCTGCAAAAACATACATCAAAAAACATATCTAATCAATCTGCCTCATTACATTACAGAGAAGTAAGTCATACATCAGAGACATTCATAAGCTTGATGGAGAATTTGTCCAGTCTGACAATTTACTCTGGATTAATACCCATGGTTCTCTTGGTCCCAGAAAAACCTAATGATTTGTGTCTGAGGTATTTTTTGCACGTCAAACAAGTGCAGTGGTACTTCTCCTAACAAATGGCAAATATGATACAGGATAGAGTCCAGTTGTTTTGGGGAAGGAACTTAGACTGACTTAATACCTGTTTTGTTGTTTTGTTTTGTTTTGTTTTGTTTTAAAAAAAAAGGAAAGCAAGAAGATCACCATGTTAGAATGCTTTTGGGGAAGAAAAATGCTTGTATAAAGGGGACTGCTGGAATGGCTAGCAGAGATAGGACTTGGGCTGTCAGAAAAGCCTGGTGTTTGCCCAAGGCCTGTTCAGCTGGTCACCTTGGACAGTGCCACCATTTGCCTTGTGACCTTTCCCATTCTCCCAGGCAACATCAGTCCTGGCGAGAAATGGGTGTAAATCAGTGTCCTCTAAAAGAGAATAAAGCAAGAAAACTGGCTTCAGACACAAATTAGCTCTAATTTAGCTGTTCTAACCCATTGTTTCAAAGAACATGGGAACTTCTGTGTTACATAGAGACCTGATCTATTCTGATCACAGCCTGACTGTATAAGTCACACTGATAAATAGCTTCTTTTATACTAAACATCTGTGGGAAAGGCTGCTTCCCATGCTGGCCACATGCCTGGTAAATAAAACCCAGAGGAAATTGGCCAGGCAGTTCTGCATGCCATTGTGAGAGAGGTTAAGGTTCAGCAATGACCTCTGGTCCCTTGCCCCTTGAACTGATGGGGCGAGATGCACCATGAAGTTGGCGTACTAAGTCTTCGCTTTGCTGTAGGAGTGCCTTGACCAGTCTGGTTATTCTTTAAAGGATTAGCTATCACAGCTTTGGAAATGTGTTTTAGATGGCCGGAGTCCCACTTCTCCTTCCTCATCAAAAGCAGAGGTTGCAAAAATGCAGAGTAAAAACAACATTAGAAATGTTAAAATGCAGAAGCTAGACTGAAGTATTTCTTCAAGACGGTTGATTCAGGAAAGGAGATTTTATTAATAGTAACTTACCAGTTACATAATTAGTTGCATGCGGAAATCTGTAAAATTATGGACCAATAATATTTTTTTAATAAATGTGCTTATCCTCATAAAATAACCAGTGATCATCTGTGAAGCAAATACTAACTATGCTCTGAAGACAGATTTGGGTGATGAATGATCCAATTAACCAGACTGCAGAACTCTTTTAAAAAACGCTTTTTTTTCACTCTTGGTGAAGTATCTTGGTGCTTTCAGAATGTGTCCTATAACAAACCTACTGAAGGGACTGCAAATAGAAAAGTCACATTGCAGTATGATTTTGCAGTTCACTGTTTGATGAAGGAGAACAATGCATGCTCAGACACATTCAGTGTACTAGGGAGGACAGAAAGAATTTCAGAGAAAGAAAGAAGGACTGTTGTGAACCTAGAAGCAACTCAGACCTCTGATTCTTTAAGGGCTTTGGGACCCATTTACCTTTACACACAAGTAAGTCCACTGAAGACAAATACACAATAGCTGAAGCTAAACTTTTGTATAAATTTTGAGAAGATTTGGTATATATCTCTATGTGTTTACTCCCAAGGTTGGGTACTTGGAAGTGGTGAGAAATTCTGTTTCTTTCAACTTGAAAGATGCAAAGCAAATTTAATAGCTTACAGATCTTCAAAGCAAGGAGCTCTAAAATTGAGGAAGGGAGCTTCTTGTTAGAACAAAACAGAGATTTGCTTTGCCTGCCCTTGTGCAAATTTTCCTCAATGCTTGATATTAGAAATTATAGAGAAGTGCAAAGAAACAGAAAATTTTAAAGAGGTTATTTATGGAAAGTAAATATTGAAATCCTTAGTAAAAGAGCTTGCTGAGATGCTTGATTTTAAATGTCACTCAGGTCTTAAAAGAAAAAGCCTCCTTTGCATGTCAGCCTAAATACACACCAAAGAGGGTTAGGGATACTGAACGCTTGTCATTAGTCATTGCAGGTAACCTAGTAATAGCTGTTTGCTTATGTATAATTGGTGGTAAATCTTACCTATATATGTAAAAAGTGATCCTATTCTAGGCAAAAAGTCTAACTTGAGTGATTGCAGATCACCACTTGTTAGATGTAAGTGTAATGCTTTATTCTGCAATGTTACCCAACTCGTAAGACAACAGAGAATGCACAGAAATGGGAGTTCTCATGTCCTTCTCTGCCTGTCCTTGTTTTTGTGGGTATTAGTCAGACCTTAAACAATGTTTGTGTTTTTCATCAAAGATAAGCTCTCAGGCAAACAGGAAGAGGGTGTAGTAAAAAGTGAACATAAACCATACACTGGAACCGCTGGCATCGAGAGATTTTTATCAGCCTTGTCTTTTTTATTATGTCTGTATTTACAATATAACTATATATTGGTTCTTTCATTGCTGTCTCTTGGCGCTAGTAAATATTGTATAACACAAGGTATCTTCATGTCCAGACTGAAAATTGTTATCCAGCAGTTCTTTTGTTTGCATGTCCTTTATGAATGTGCACAGTTTGTGTCAGATACAGTTGACCTGCAAGTGATGGCTTCAGGAGAATTAATACAAGGAGGAAAAAACAGCTAAATAACAACAAAGTTTTTCCTCTATGTCTGTTTCACATACATTCCTAGGGTAAAAAAGCTCTACAGTTAACATGTGTGATCTGAGGATTTGAAAGCAAATCAACTGATACAAAAGCAACTATTTCAACTTCAAAAAAAGTCACTGATCTGCAGAAGCATTCATTGAATCCCTCGGAGAGGCAGCTTTTAATTGTGGCTTTCTCATACAGAATATGGATACTGTACAGTAGACCAAATCCCCCCAGAGGCTAGAAATAATTTGGCCCTCTGAAGAAATTGCTTGGGTAATAGAGACATTCAGCACTTTGCTGTCTCTTAATTTGTCTCTAATTTTGGCTCATCCTATTTCTCTGTGAACAAAACTATGCAGTTTCCTGTAAGATTTTTGATTTACATGCAAGATAGGCTCTGTCACAGCCTCTTTCTCTGAAGATCAAGCATTATTAGTAATAGGTTTTTTGCCTGTCTTGTTTGTTCAGATTTATAATTTATTCTAGGTTTTGTTTTGTAGTGTGTTTAGCACAGTAGTTCCCCAGGCTCAGTTGAAGCTGGAATACAGCATTAACAGACAAACATAGTCCAGCTCCTTCATCTGCCTAGTGACATTTCAAACAACCTGCTCTAAGCAGCACTGGAACTTGGCTGACTAGCATCCCAAAAATCATCTTAAAAAGTTGCCCCAAAAATGTTGCCCGCCTTTGTCAGCTGAAAGCTCTCTTCCTGTCCAGTTTTACATATGCCCTTTTTACCTCAATGGGAAATGTACTGTGTGACAAATTGCACCAAGAAATGTCTGGAGTGATTTACTTTGATTCTGTTGTGCAGAAGATGATTTTGCTCTCAAGGATGTGAGATATTTGCAGGGCAACAGATCTGTACCAGTGTAAATCCTGAGGTCAGACCTTACATTACCCTTCATTTTCTGGCAGATGCTTTGTGGTTTTCTCGAGGTTGCTGCTACCACTTTAAAAACAAGCATCCCAGGAATTTTCTTTTGAAACAGGCTTCCCCTTTCCAAATCCAATTATACTATTTCAGCTGGGTCATTTTCAATCCCCACTCCATTTTGGATTTTTTTACAGAATTTATTAAAAAAGGTGGCCGTGCTGTGGGGAAAGCGAGGGGAGCTCTGCTCCAGTGACCCTCGTGGCTAGAGAGTCTGGTGGCTTCCCTTTGGAAACTGTGGGTGGGTGAGATGGAGGCAGCCCCAGGGAGACGGGACACGGCGCTGGGTCCCCTCAGCCAGCCAAGGTCTGTCCAGCTCAGCCCAGGCAGGAACAAGAACGATCTGGGCAGGCCTTGGCCACCCAGGGATGGAGGGGAGAGGTAGCGCCCAGGAAATCCCCCCCTGCCTCTAGCAGAGCCAGGCTGCACAGCTCACCGGGTGCTTCCAGGGGTGCAGAGAGGCAGAGACAACCCCAAACTGCTGGATTCAGCAGCCATAATGCTGGCAGCACCTGAGCCTGGGCTGTGCTCTGAGTTGGGATAACGGCTGGAAGGACTTGACAGGACAGACATGGAGGGAGTTGCAACAGGACAAAGGAAAAGGATGGAGGACCTGGAAATGGGAAACCGAACTTTGTTTTTCATGTTCATTTAGATAATGGAGTATGTTTTACTTTAGCAACAGCAGAAAAAAATTCAGCATGCCAGATGCCCTAGAAACATTGCTACTACCCCACCACCTAAATATTTAAATTAGTAAAAGCAATTTGGAGTTAAGATTGATATTCAGTATTGCTCTTGGATAGCCATTGCATCATTTTTGAGTGAAGGACACGGTGTCAGTCCACAAACCCCGGTGTCACAGATGCCATGAAACATGTCCTAAAAGCAGCGCCTCTGAACTGTGACTGTAAAATGGCATGCCTGCCCACTTGAGGTGCACGATCCGGGAGAAAGTGCCTTCAGAACCGTCACCAGAATTTCATAATAAATCATTTTATTTTAAGGTGAATAAATATACAAGACTTTATTAATTTAAAAAAACCCAAAAACAACAACAAAACACCCTCTGAAGCAATTCCATACAATTTCCCCCTTTAGCAACATTACTTTCAAGTGTCAATTAGCATTTGTGTTGTAGCCACGTATAAAGACCCTCTTGTTATGGGTAGTGAACGAGGACAATAATGAACCATGTTGCCTTCTTCAGAAAAGTGGACATCTGTTCTTAGAAGACATTAGGAAATTTTCAAATATAGTAGAATTAAATGTATTCCCTAGCTTCAAAATAAAGAGCAGAACGTAGTCTTGTTCAATTTGTATTTTTGCTATCCGCAGAATGCTGTTATCTGAGTTTGAATGGGGATTATTTAACACGATTTTTTTTTTTAGTGAAACTCTTACATTTTTCTTTCAAAGACTTCTCGGTCTTTCCTAACTTAGTGCTCTGGGCAGCCACCGCAGATGTTACTGCAGCACTTCATGCCACCGGGCATGAAGTCCCTGCCACCTCCCTGCGAGCTCCTAGCTGCAACAGGCGCTGCACAGGCTGAGATGCCGCAGAAGCCTTTCCCTGAGCCTGCAGGCACCGCTGGGTTCCTGCTGAAGGACGTCTCAGTTGGGAAGATGCCATTTCTCTACTCAGGTGTCTTTCTGTTGGAGCACTCAGCAAATGACTTGTTGTGTAACGTTTTGCATTGCAGCGGGGTTTTGCAGTCAGCGCTGCGCTGCTCGGCAGAAACAATGGAACAAATCAAGTAGAGAGGCTTTCAGAGCCGAAAAACACGTTCATTTCTGTTGTGAAACTCCCTATAAATTTCCTGAGCAGTTGTGGCACACATAGTGAAGGAGGGCGTAGACGTCTGTTTCTGACAGCTATCACTGTTCCTTGCTTCAGCACAGTTTTATCTCTACAGCTGGAAAAGAGACTCCAAGTTTATAAAATGCCAGAATCTGGGTCAGGAAATATTTCTGCTTATTGCAAACTGATTTCCCCATCTGATGTATGCTGGAGGTGTTGAGAGCAAGATGTCGCTGCACAGCTGCCGAGTTGTTGCTCTCCCTTCTGATAACGAGCTGTTCGGAGGCCAAGAAGAAAACTCTGGGGCAAAACTTCTGGGCAGGCAAGCAGCCCGCTCTAATAATTGCTATTTTCCTATGCTCCTGTTGTCACCTAAGTGTTTAACCTGAAGGAAGAGAACATGCCTCACAAACTCATGTATCTGAAGGGGCGCCCACCAGCACACAGGAGGGAAGAGGGACGTGCAAGACACTGGGCATGTGACAGATCCATCAGCTGGAGGTGGGGTTCCCTGGTGTCCCCTATCACTTGTCCCCTTTCTTCCTTTCATTCTACCACAAAGCAACGTGATGAGATTCTCTCCCCAGTAATGCTAATTCTTACACCACAGAGAGAAGGATTGAACTGACCTCTTGGAACTCCTGGAAAATGGTGTGTTAAATAAGCCCAGCTGGAGTCTGGGATAGCGGGTAGGAGATATGGGCTCAGCTGCAGCTAGCGTGTGTCTTAGAAACACCTTTCAGGTCATAAGCCCCGTCCTTAGGGGGTCTGGCACTCTCATTGCCAGGAAAGATGCTTATGGTTTCACGCCCTGAGCTATGGGGAATAATCCCTGGCAGTTTCTCCTGCTGTTTTCCCAGGGAAGACCATGAGGCAGTTTTCCATCTGCGTTCCTACACATTTAATCGCTTCTAGACCTCACCTGTGTTGGAGCTGGGACAGGCGTCAGATGAGGAAGAAGAGTTGGAAGTTCAAGAGAAGTTGGCCTCTGTCTACACATTTCCAGTGTTTCAGGTTAGTGTTGGGCTTAATGGAGTAATCCTCAATTCTGTAACATGCAAGCAGACATTACCACATACAGTGTTTACAGTTCCCTCACCCCTGTTGTCCTCTGAGGTTTGTTCTTATTGTCCTGATCAGCATTTGCTTCTTCCATTCCTTCCATTCCAGCTGTATTTCACTACTGAATGAGCTGTGTGTTTTTATTTCAGTTCATTTTGCACAGCATTTATCTCTTGAGATTAAAAACACAAGAAATCGAGATTTGTAATGTTGTGATTGTTTTCCTTTTCATAAATTGCAAACAGTAAATCACTTAGTCTCATTTAATAAATCATATCATCTAAGCATCTATTTTGTTTATGCTGTTTCTTAGTTCACTTTGGGTCCCTTTTGATTCCAATCATATGAAAATGCTCAAAATCTTACACTGGCTTGAAAATGGGATGTTTTTCAAGAATAAATCTTTATTGCTGGGTCTAACAAGAAATACTGCTGGATGTGGATGTCTGGTTGCACATATTTTAGAACACCATGTTGAAACATGGTATTTTGAACATAAGGGAGTTAACAGTTGGAAGTCTAAAAAAAATTTTACTTTTTTTTTTCTTTTACTTATTATTTTTAAGGCCAAATTATCTTTTTAAAAGCTGTGGCATGGAAATGCAAGCAATCTGGGTTTTTTCCTTTTCCTTTTATTTCCCCCCATTCTTGGCTACAGTCACACAAAATATGACTTTGGCTCAGTCCCCTTCACTGATCTAGTAAGGTTAAAATAGAACACAGGCTACTGATGCCAGCAAGAAAGTTGTACCTCAAAACGGTCAAAAGACAGTGAGGATGCTCTCTAAAATATGGAAAACTCAGATGTACCAAATGTAAGAAGGACTTTTGAGCCCAAACTTCCCAGCTGCCCTGCTTTAGGTTGTGGAGGATTGCCTGCTATTTTGTGAATGGAACGTGAACTGTGTGCATGTGCCTGTGTTTCTGTGTCAGGGCTTTTGTTTATGAGCTTGGTCACTGTTTCCATTTCAGAAGAAAGAAGATAAATCCCTTTGACATTCCAGCTCTTTCTCTTCTTGGCTGTAACTCATGGTCGAATACTTCAGATTTGGCAAAGAGTTTTGTCTGCCCTAAAACTACGTTTCTTGACAAATAAATTATTTGCTGGTAGAAATTTGCCAGCTCTAGTCAGGACTGCAAAGGTTTTTATGCATTTCAAACCTGAAGAAAAGCCCATATTTTTTCCAGCTCTCTATTGTTCTAATAAAAGATATGGCCTCTCTCAACAAGCTTTCTTACAATCATAGATCATCATGGTTCTGTATCTGCATATAAGTAATATTATGCATGCCTTTATCTCTGTAATGTGACTTAGAAATGTTTATCACATGCTTTGCCTCAGCATTTTAGAAAAAGGGATGTATTCTTTTTTAAGATTTAAGGAATTAAGTGACAATAGTTTTTTTACCATAATCTCTTAGCCTTGGTAAGCAAACGACTCTTGAAAAATGATTCCTCTAGGATGTATATGCATTTTATGTTTTTCCGCATGCTTCAGAAAGTTAATGTGAGAGTTGCTCTTTGCATCATTAACAAGTCAGGGCAGGACCATCCACTTGCCACTGTTAAAATGTTCTACTTTGGGCAGCAAATTCTTCAGGCAGGAACACAACAGGGGGAATAGATCTGTGTTACCAGTTTCTCATACTTTTTTTTTCTTCCTATTTCTTTGGGGAATTCTCATTAGAGTCTTTATCCTTTGACAGATGCACCATTTTGCACTTCCATTCTCTGTGGGGTGGAAGACATTAAGCATGTGACAGGAGTAAGCTTTCAGAGGTGAAGCTTGTTAGTTATGCAAAGCTGAGGAATCTGTGAAGAATGACGGCGTATTCTGTGTTGGCTGAGAAAAGCCAGAGGTTGACTTGCTTCTGCCAAACCATGTCATGTAGTAGGCACTAGGACACGAATGTGATGGCAGCAGCACAGCACCCGAAGACATACCTTTCATGGATTTCAAAAGAATGTCCTGCGTCATTTTTTCTTTAATTGTGAGAAATTAATGTCTCACTCACTGTAAGCTGAATGAGGCTACCTGCACTTTTCAAAAGGAGGACCACTACGACCCTGTAGTGTACTGGAAGACAAGAAAAAATGAGAAAGTAGAAA
This sequence comes from Caloenas nicobarica, assembly GCF_036013445.1. Taxonomy (NCBI): domain Eukaryota; kingdom Metazoa; phylum Chordata; class Aves; order Columbiformes; family Columbidae; genus Caloenas; species Caloenas nicobarica. The sequence continues at coordinate 126,893,291 of NC_088245.1, forward strand.
AGCTGAAGTGCTGACTCCTTGGATTTGTTAAGAGATACCAACACATCCCCTCATTTTCATTTGTTGCTTCTTTCCTTTTCTGGTGCAGTAACAGGCTTCTTCCAGAACAGCCAGTTTGCTGAGATCGTGTCTACGGGTTTCTTCTGCTGTTGCCTGAGAAAACTGGGTTCAACAGCAGCAGAAACTCTTAAAGGAATGTCAGGTACAGGTCCTTAATTAGAATATTTGAGGTTTGGATTGTGGGTTTTGGGGGGGGCACGGTCTGGTTGTCTTAAATGCATCTTGAAAATATTCCAACTTTTACAGTAAGAGCCATGAGAAATATGTTTTATCTGAAAGGCAAAAATGCATCTGTAGAAATCTGAGCAGTGTTTTATTAGACTTCCTTTTATAGCTATTTACCTGCAGCCAATAACAACATTATATATATTATTTTGGATGTGGATGTCAAGAGCTATGATGGAGCAGAATAGGAGATTGAGACAGCACTGAATGTTTTGTGGGATTTTGATTGTTGGGGTTCTTTTTACTGGGAATAGATAGAAATCAACTGCTTGAGCAGACAGAGCTCTTAATTCTGTAGATGTAGATACTTATGCATCAAAGAAAACCAAAGTCAATCCTGTGCTCTTTTTGAGAGAGAAGGGGGAAAATAAGAACAAGCTGTATCACAACATTGCGGCAGGCCCTGTCACCTCAGTGCTTTTGCTCAGTGACGTTTGTTGGCCACATTGCTGTGTAGAGAGCAGTGAGACAGCAACACCTCTAGCACAGAGAAGCCCAGCTGGCATAAAGTAATTTATTCACTAACTAATGAAAACTGGGGTGTGACTTGTTCATCCAGGTCAGGCCAATGAAACATCTGTGAATTGCAGATAAACAGCTTGCAAGTCCCTAAAGTCATAGGTGTCTCCATTCTGATGTGACTCAGGGAATGAATACCTCTAGTTTCTGGCTTTAAAGCACTTCTCAGAGAAAGTGTAAACAAGCTGCTAAAAAAATTAGATTAAGGCACAGGGATTCAGGTGATTTTCTGGATTATTTTTTCAGACCAAGTGTAGGTTTATCGCCTACAATGAAGTTCAGTACAACTTAAGTGGCTTGAGCTCATTACTCAAAAGCAGGTTGAACAAATTTGAGAATGTTGGTTGGCTTCCCCTCAGCAGCACAAGGATGGCAAAATCCTCCTTACCTAATTAATTAATGTGCAGCACAGCCATAATTAGCTGTTTACGTATAGCATCTAATTCAGTAGCGCCTTGGTCTCGAGTGCAGTTAATAATAATGGTGTGGCTGTGGAGAGGTTTACAGGTTCTGAAAGGATCATCTGGGCTTTCTGAGGCAGCTTCACCTGCCGTAGACACGCAGCGGGTTTGTTAGACTAATCACTACCAGTGATGGATGCTCTTTCTCTGTAATTATTTTTAGCAAAATAACCTGAATACAGAATATTTGGTAAACATCAGCATCTGATGTTTATTTTATCAAAATAAAAGCTCCTGCATGATTTGTAAAACTGTAAATAAAGCAAAAGGTTCCTCTGCATTGAAATTTGGTTCATTATTTGCTTGAATGACTGCACAAAAAGCACAAAACCCCTGGTCATGAATATGAAGCATATGATAAGAAAGACAGATGTTCTATTCACTTCTGCTCATTGGCATCTAATTGCTGAGCTCGTTGCTCTTCAGTCTCTATTTGAGGCAGTTGCATGGGAAGTTAATGGTAGCAGCATGTCTTTTAAATCAAACACAAAAATGCAAGGTGAGCATCTAGATGCTTCTGGTTAATTTTCATGTAGGCCCCTCAAATTGCTGGTTAGTTACACATTTTGACTAATCTATTTTAATGTAAAGAAATATCCGGTCACAATTGCATTTTGTTATTTAGATGAGCATCCAATAAAATGTGTTGGTGCAACCTCTGCATGTCAAAGAGTAGAAAAGGGAAGTCCAGGGGAGTGCTCAGGACAGATAGGCAGTGCACAGGTAATAAATTCTAGCCCAAGGCATCTACATGCAATGCACAGAGCTGGCTGAAATGGGCCCGGCTGGTGTCCAGTCAAGGGTGGTTGCAAATGGCTGCAATGTATTTAGCTATGGGGGGGAGGAAGGGGAATCATGAAAAGACACATGCATGTACACAGCTCTTGTGGCGATGCGTTTGTCACTTTAGTCTTCTTTAATCTGTAGAATCAGCTAGATATTAGAGCAAACTAACTCTACTCATTTCTCCAGTTATAGCCAGTACAAATTTAATTAATCATAAGAAATAAGTAGCAAGTGATAGGACAAGAGGAAATGGCCTCAAAGTTGCGCCAGGGGAGGTTTAAATTGGATATTAGGAAAAATTTCTTTGCAAAAAAGGTTGTCCGGCATTGGAACAGGCTGCCCAGGGAGGTGGTTAAGTTGCCATCCCTGGAGGTGTTTAAAAGATGCGTAGATGAGGTTCTTAGGGACACACGGTTTAGAGGTGAACTTGGCAGCATAAGGTTAACAGTCACAGAGTCACAGAATGGTTGGGGTTGGAAGGGACCTCTGGAGATCACCTAGTCCAACTCACCTGCTGAAGCAGGTTCACCCAGAGCAGATCACACAGGAATGTGTCCAGCTGGGTCTTGAATGTCTCCAGAGAAGGAGACTCCGCAGCCTCTCTGGGCAGCCTGTTCCAGTGCTCTGGCACCCTCAAAGTAAAGAAGTTTCTCCTCAGATTCAGATGGAACCTCCTCTGCTTCAATCTGTGCCTGTTGCCCCTCATCCTATCATCGGGCACCACTGACAGGAGTCTGGTCCCGTCCTCTTGACACCCACCCTTGAGATATTTATAAACATGGATGAGATCCCCTCTCAGCCTTCTCTTCTCCAGGCTGAACAGACCCAGCTCTCTCAGTCTCTCCTCATATTAAAGATGCTCCAGGCCCCAAATAATCTTTGTAGGGACTCGCTGATCTTAAAGAACTTCCTTTTCCAACCAGAACGACCCTGTGATTCTGTGATAAATACATTTATAGGCACAGAGGATGCTTTTAAGTAACAGCTTCACCTTAAGAATTTGACCTTTTTTTTTTTTTCCCCCAGCAATGAAAGAGTGCATACACAGCATTTTTATGTCCCAAAAAAGAAGTCACTGCAGGAGAAGGGTGTTAGCTCAGAGCTGTGGCATTGACGTCTCTGGCTCCACACGCGCTTCCCTAAAATCTGCGCAGAGTTGCTAGCGGGATTAAAAACGACACCTGGCACCCCCACAGGGCGGCTGTCGGGCCCCTGCAGGCGCACCAAGGAGGGGGACGAGGGGCCCCGATTCCCGCCCTCCTGACGGGAGAGCGCGGCGGAGGGAGCGCGGCGGAGGGAGCGCTGCGGCCGGCGGCCGCTGGGGGGCAGGCGGCGCGCGCGGCCGGCTGAGCCGCAGCACCCCGCTCCGGGGCCCGGCCTCCGCCGCCGCCGAAGAAAACCCGTTCTGTTTGTTTTGATCTTAATCTTATACAAAAAAAAGTCGCGACCGTCTCTAGCGTGCCAAACGTGATCTGCGTTTCAAAAGCCTTTGGAGTAAAGGCTGCAAGTGATTTATTAGCTCAGCTGATGTGGAAAATCGTGATGAACGTTACATGCATTGAGTAAATTTAAGTGCACATTTGCAAAGGATAAATAAATGAATTTAGGCTTTCAGTTGCATTGAAATATTTCATTCACTTGATGGGAAAGCAGCCCATTCATCTATCTTTCGGTAGATCTTTTCACACAACACTAAAAATCTGTGAGTTTGTGTCTGGTATCACCATGTCTTTGGGCATGATCACAAGTCTGGTTTTATATTACTGTGTACCCAGATAGACATTAGTCTGATTTGTTTTGCTGGTGGTTGCCTGATGTGAACCCACCACCCACCTTTGCTGGGGCGGATCTGGGGCATGGGCTGGAGATCCAGGATGGGATCTGCATCCGCTGAAGGAGACCTGCACCCTCTGTTGGAGGAGAAGCAAACCCCTGGCTGCTCAGCAGATGAACCCTGGCCGCTGCCCCACTGGGTGGGCAGAGGAGGAAGCCCCAGGGCCACCCCTAGGCACCTCTGGGCCCAAAACTCTTGGGTCAGGATCTCCGCAGGATCCCCATTTCATTTTTCAGTGGTGCGGAGGAGCACAACAGGGGTGTCTCCTGCCATGGAGGCTGGAGCCAATGCTCCTCTGTGTCATAATATCATAGAATCATAGAATTGTTTTGGTTGGAAGAGACCCTCAGGATCATCGAGTCCAACCATAACCTCACTCCAGCACTAAACCATGTCCCTAAGAACCTCGTCTAAATGCCTTTTAAACACCTCCAGGGATGGTGACTCCACCGCTTCCCTGGGCAGCCTGTTCCAATGCCTGACAACCCTTTCTGTGAAGAATTTTTTCCTAATATCCAATCTGAACCTCCTCTGGTGCAACTTGAAGCCATTTCCTCTTGTCCTGTCGCTTGCTACTTGGGAGAAGAGACCAACACCCTCCATGCTACAACCTCCTTTCAGGCAGTCGTAGACAGTGACAAGGTCTCGACTCAGCCTCATTTTCTCCAGGCTAAACAGCCCCAGCTCCCTCAGCCCACCAGCCCCTTCAAGCCTTCAGCTAACTCTTGGCCCCAGGGCTGATGGCCACTGCTCATGACTCCCTCCTGAGACAGCCAACCCCTTCCCTTGACAGTGCTCCTGAGCAAGGGGTAAGGGCCACCAGGGTGGGAAGGTCACTTTTCCCCCCACTGAGGATGTGGTCCATGGGGCCTGGTGAGTTGGTATGTGGCAGGACCAGGCAGCAGATGGCCATCTGCCTGGCCCATCACACAAGCATTAAGCTGACGTGGAAGTGTCTGGGAGTGGCATAAACACAGGGAGACGCCTTGTTCGCTCCCCAGAGCCTTCCCTCCCTTTGGCCTTCCTTCTCCAGTGCCACTTAAGTGACAAACAGCTGCCCTTTGGGACAGGAGCTGCCTGTCACTGCAGCAGCCAGGCACATTCAAACCACACTTGCAGCAATGGGGACCCACCAGGCTGCAGCTTCAAAGAACTGGTTCAAGGAAAACGTTAAAAATAGAATAATAATGCTAAATCTCCAGATATATCGATTTAAGAGAGATTCAGAGATACACATTTTTAATATAAATGAGGACTTCCATGATTAAATAACATGGCCTCCAGTTTAACACCACCACTGAATTCCCCTGAATTAATTTGTGCTTCAAGTTCAAAATGAGGTATAATGAGCTATAAAAGTGCATAATTAGATGGCCCATTTCATCTTAGAGAAGCTGGTCATATCAGCCTCCTTAGCCCTGCTGAGTGATTTGACTAATTAAGTATAATAGCTGATCAGCAGGCATGGAATTTGGGTGTTTAGTTTACATACACTAGTCATGCATTGTGAAAACTTAGCTATTCCTTACTCTTTTCTATTTTTTGTTTGTTCATTTAGCAGCACTAAATGTAGTACTGCTGGGGAAAAGCAAAGTTTTTAAAAGAATAACAGAGTAAAGCATTTAGCAGTACCCTTCTGGGAAATCCACAAGGTGTGCATGAACTTTGAAGGGGCTCCTAGCTTACATGCTGTGGCTGCTTTCTATAACGAGAAGACTTAGGAAAGTGTTTAAGGTAAAGACTCTTCAGAGCTGAGAGACAATATTTCCTCCTTTCAGTTTTGGAGTAGATGATGAGTTTCTTTAAATTTTTTTGGTGCATCCATACTGCAAAATAATGCATGAGGGCAAGTTCTACAGTCGTTATGGTTATTTGAAAGGTTATGCTCTTCTGCCACTTTATATACACTTTCCCAAGCTCACGTTTCAGAAATAGTGTACAGAAGGAGATAGTTGTTTAAGATTTTCCCATGGGAAAATTAAATCCTAAAACCTTATATTCTGTCCCTATTCCAATATTCTGTCGATATTTTCTGATCTAGTGGAACATGTCCCTGCTCATGGCAAGGGGGTTTGGACTAGATGATCTTCAAGGATCCCTTCCAACCCAAAATATTCTGTGATTCTAGACTCGGTTACCATTTGTGCTAGTCCCTATTTTGTGCGAGCATCCGACACTGTATATAGGCTGAAGAAGTAACCAGATGTTTGATGACCATTCTCTACACTTGTTATCAGTTCAACATGACCCTTCCAATATCTTCCAACAGGCGACAGACATCCTGTGACATGGTAGTTAGCTTCCAGACATGATCATGGCCATCTTAGATGCCACTGCATTTTTTTCTAAGTGAAGTAAACAAGTAATTATGTGTATTGAGACCACTCCTTTATTCTAAAAAGCTTGCAAAACAGCAGTAATGCTTTTTATTTTGGGTCATCTCATCCTCAGTCTTTCCCTAGCTAATGTATGAGCTGGCTCTTGAACTATCTGTCATTATCAGGAGCAAACAGAACTGAGAAAAAAAATATATATATATATCTCATTGTGTAGTAAATTTCTCCTGTCATGTATGTCCCAGAAAGTATTTCAGGAAGATTTCAAACATTTCTGAATCTAAAGGTGCAAAGGCAGAATTTATAATTTGCTTTGACAAAATGAAAATGAAGTATTTTGACTTTTCAGTTTGAAATGATATTTGGTAAAATAACCTCAGAATGTTTTATTTTCACCTTCCTGCTCTTGCTAGCTGGCCGATAAGGCTGCCCACCAGTCAATCCCCACCTTTCTTCCCCAGCATCTATTGTTGTCTGCAGATGATCCTCTTTCGAGTTGTAGGAAAAGTGATTGAGTGATAGATGAAACCTACTCCCTTGCTGGAGTGGTGTTTTCTTCCATACAAAAACATTCGGGAATAATTTAACATTGGACTAAACAACTAATCCATCAAACTCCTATTCATCAATCTACGTAAGGGCTGTCAGGACCATCGCCATGAAAATGCTGTCAGCATTGACACAAGGGAAACTGAGAACTCCTTGCAGAAATTTGAATTTTGTCAATAGAGCTGGATGTCCCTGGTATATACCCAGCAGTGGTAATATTCAGAAGGTCTAATGTGTGTTAGTATAACAGAAATCTTCAGCTGAAAGTTAGCAATGGGGAGGATGGCAATGGAACACCTGGAAGTGTAAGACAGCTTTCCCCTGTCCACCCCTCTTCACTGCCAAGTGCAACACTAGTATTGATTGTCAGTTACAAGAAAACTGTGTAATCAATTTAAATATTTTCATAATTTTCTAAATATTTGATAATTGTAGCATCTCCAAGCTTATTACATAGGAGTTGTGCCTGCAGAAATAAACTGTGTAATAACTTACACGGGACTATACTAACAAGTAAATAGTGGAGACTTAGGACTGTGAAGCTATTTCCTTACTTGCCACCCAATCAAGAAAGTTTGGTGCTTGTTCTGTACTCTCAAATGCTTGCTCCGGTCTGTACTGAGATTACTCCGGTAAAGTGTCTGCCTCTTCTTTTTGGGAAATGGCTCTACAGTTCGGCAAGATGTTTTAAGTTTTCTTATAATAATTGCTTTCCTCTTCTTGGCACTCCAGTTGTTTACATCAGCAGAGCTGAGAAGTCCTTCCGAACACTTTTATAACTTGGCAAGTGCAAAGAGGCAGCTTTGTTCCAAATTGGGAGGAGAAATAAATGCATTGCTTAACCAAAATCTCTTTGCTCAAGGAAGAAATTGGCAGTTTGAAACTGTCAGGTCACATCTAGTCTCATTTAATATTTCAGAGGGTTGATAATATGACAGACTTCTAAATAAGTGGACATGTAACAGTCCCAGTATAAAATTCTGAGGTATGAGAACAGGTAGTTTAAAAAAAATGAGACAGATGCTAAAGATAAAAGTAGTTTTGAAAGATAATTTGATAGTGTTGTGGAGGAGATAAAGTTAAAACTAATTAATTTGATTCAACTAATATTGAAAATGAACGTAAGAATGTTTTCCACAGCTGTTTGTTAGTAAAATGGCTGATTAATTTGACCAAAATGGAAAGCTGAGGGAGAGAAAAGAAAATGCAAAAAGTAGCATATACTTCTGGGGGTACATTTTCACAGACAGTTAACTGTTTCTCATGGAAAATCCTGCAAAAGTCCCCTGTTCTTTTCTGAAAATCTTCCTTTCTCATGGTTTCAGATGAAGGCTGACTTTGCTGTCTTGAAGCTTGCACACACACATAAAATGATCCTTGTGTTACAGGAAGGTTATTTTTATAAGCTGAACTGCTCTCTCATTTTCGACTGATCGCAAGAGATGCTGCGCTGAGCCCCGCAGCCTGACTCGCAGAATGTCTAATATCTGCAACTGCTTTCTTCAGGCAGAAGAAAGCACAGTGGGAACTGTGGGCTTAGTGCTCACTGAAACCAATGAAAACCCTCCCACGGATATCGGGACTAAGGATGAGGCCTTAAATTAGTTCAATGCAATAAAAATGAACACACATTAGTAGGTAGACATGATAGGTTTTGGTGGACATAAACAAAATCAAGTCTCTTTAATTTCATCAGCTTTCCTTCCTGAAGAATATACGTTTTCCAGCTTCACTGCAGCGAGGCTGATCTGCTCTGTTCAGTGTGTTACACACACCAGTGGATCCGTGCGTTTGAGTGTCAAGGCCACAATGTTCAAACTCGGCTGAATGTGGTGAAACAGGCAGGACACCATCCATCTCCTCAGAACGAGACTTGTTGCTGCAGTGATCAATAGAGCATTAAATGTCACCTCTTATTACAGAGAATGCTGAATAAATACCAGGAGCCCAGTGCCACCTCAGCTGCTAAATATTCACCACCGAGTGCCTTCAGATGAAATGACTGATCTGAGGGGCTCTTTTAATTACGGGATCTCTCTCAGTGGTCAAGGGAAACGGGGCGATGGGTCAACTGATCCCTGAGGACGGGTATGGCAGCTTGGAGGGGCTCAGCATGTGCCGGGCTGTGTGACCGGCCCGGGCAAGGCTTGGAGCGTGGCAGGGATGTGCCGGGCAGATGTCACACTTGCCCTCCATGCCTCATCAGTGGTTGTGCGGTGGGACGGGGGGGTGCCCCACATTTCAGTTCGTCTAGCCAAGTAGGAAATAAGTTGAAGGCTCTGATGTTTGTAAGTGTTTGCCTTTCCTCCTGGGATGGGTCAGCTGCAGAGACTGTGGCCTAGTGGCCTTGTGTGCACAGCGGCGAAGTGTGCCTGCCTGCCTCGGCCATGTTAGCGTTGCCGTACAGGCAGCCTGCATGACACAGCTTTATCTCCTGCCTTGGGAGACAGAGATTTGCATTCGAGCCGGCAGAGCTCTGTTTTCAGTGTCTCTATTCCTGTAGTTTCTCTTTTTGAAAATGCTCCTTTCTGAAATTATTGTCATTTCATTTGGAAATAATTAGATTGATATTATGAATAAGTGCTAACATATGTTTAGATTCAGATATTGACTGCACTAAATGATAGCATTTAACATTCCCTTGATGATTTCTGAAGATGCAGCTATTCATTACAGCTGTTTCTTTAAAAGAGTGTATTTCTTTGTAGTCACCTCATACACATATTTAATAGTAAACGATAGCCTATAAGTAAACACATAGGGCAGTTGGTGAAATAATTATTGGGATATAGCAAAGACTTTTATTACATTACTCATCCAAAAATCCTCTTACAGGTACAAAATGGATCCTTTATAAAATGTGAAGATGCTCTTCCCCCTACTGAAATATTGCTGAATGCTCAGTGATAGCAGCATTGTACTCCAGTGGGAAGCTATTGGACATTTCAGAGAGACTGGAATTTGACCAGGCTTTAGTGCTTTTGAAAAGCTTCATCAGAAAAGACCCCTGTGCTACTTAGCCCATTTACAGCTGATACTGTTCTAGAGTTTCTGTTTAGAGAGAAGTTAGATCTACTTGTTTTAGGTACTTACCTTTGCACTGGTACTTAACCATTTACACACCTATCACTGTGTATGTATTGTTGGAGTTATTTCATTTTATGTGTGCTTCACTTTATTTATATTGAACATCATGTAACCTGCCCAAAATAAAAATTAAAAAATATTAATCTTAATATCAGTACCTGTGTGATTGGTCATGTTAATGAAGATGATCAGGGCACTATAGCACAGCCCTGGCAATTAGTGCTAGGTGAGAAGAAAGCCCTGAGCAGAGCGTTGCTCCACATGTTTTCCAGAGGTCTCTTCAACACAAATTATTCTGTGCTTTTATGATCCTATATTTATTTGTCCCATGAACAAGTTTTATTCTGACTTCTGATTTTTGTTTATATTTAGGCATCATGATGATTAGACACTCTTTATTTCTTGCTGAGTTCCTACAATTTAAGGTAAAATTGCCATCTTAAATGTAGATTTTATTAATAAGAAACTTAATATAATTCTTAAAGTAGTTATTGTAGCAAAACTACAGTTGAAGAGTCCTAGCTTGGATCTTAAGTCCGAGACTTCTTTGTGTTCTGTTGTATGTTGGAAGATGAAATGGTTTTCAGCATATAGAGAAGTATTTTTTACAAATCAGATGGATTATACAAGCACAATGGCAGTCCTTGTTTCTTAACAAAGGAATCTGATGCTGATATTAATTGAGACCAAAAGTATCTGAAAATTTGCCCTGGCAAACATTGGGAATTTTGTGCCAAGTTTCTCCCTCCCTCCTGCTTGGGAAGGTGAAACCGTCTCCAAAACATATATCACCAGATATTTATAGCACACTTTTTTGCTTCAGCTCAGTGAATTTGGGAAGCCACGCTACTTAGTTTTGTAAGTGTATCTGCTGTGTGATTGACATTACTCCAATTGACTCCACTGATTTTACTGAGTTTTATGGCTTCATTTTTCGCTTCAATATCATACTTCCTGAGTCAGGTGGATATGAGAATCTCATTTATGAAGAATAAAAATTTCCAAACCTCATGAGTCTGGAAGGAAGCTGGAAAGTAAGAACATATTTCAATGTGTAAAGGGAAACAGAAAGACCAGAAGGTTACTCCTATACCTAAAATAATCACATTTTCCTTTTGAAGGCAATAAGGGCATGTGGCCATAGGAATGTACAAATTCATAACTTGGCACACCTGGAATTAGCAAGACTGAAATAAGGTGTTTCTTAGAGCCGAGTATTGGGCTTCATTTGTCTAGTCAGAAGACAAAAAGAAAGTGAGATATTTGGCAACACAAAGCTCTAGTATGGGAGGGCGGTTGTTGCTGTGTTGTGTTTTGTTTTGTTACAATGCCTGTTGGTCTTATGCAGGCAGCCTAAGATGAATTAAACATAGGATTGGTCTTTTTTTTTTTTCCTTTAGTGAGAGATGTGCCTGAGGAGACTGGAAAGAAATGTACCTCAGAGAGGCTACAGAAAGAGGCCGTTGCAGTGTCTATTGATTGATAACCAGTCCAGAAACTAATTGCATTGAATGCTCATAAATGTCCTCAAAATATCACTTGAACAGAGAGAAGAGACAATAATGATTAATATCTGGTTGTCCAGACTATTTCACTGTAGCTTCTTCAGTATTTTCTCGAGTGGTCTTACCTCTATTGGCTTAGGTTAAAGTATTGAAAATGTTTCAGATGTGCAAGTTATTACTTCTGCTAAAGGAAAATTGAGTCTGTTATTTGAAGGCTCCTTCCTATGACTTTTTTACCAGTCATTAAAGAAAAATACAGGCAAAAGAACATAAAGAAAAATACTTATGAATATAGCTCCAGAATACAAAACTGAGTCTAAATACTTGAATGAACAGAATTAGATGTTATGATCTCATTTTTTAGCTGTATGTGGATTTCTCTATAATAAACAGTCTATCAAACTATATTCAAACTGTCTTTTTTTACAAGCATTATGATATGGACTTTTTTCAAAATGATTGGGCTAGCACTGCAACATAATAAAGTGCAGAAATATGTGCAGATTATCAAAGACTTTTCATAACTGGGCATAAATAGGGCTTTTGGAGAAAGTAAATGGTGTCACAACCATGTCAGAATTTACTGATCTGTCTCTTAATTTTTATCTAAAAATCAATTTTATAGACAATAAGAAAATCCTTGCAGCATACATTTGTAGTAGTATATGCACTATCCTAGTGAGAAAAGCCAGCCTCTAGTCTTGCAGTAGGATAGTATCAGAAGTATTATTTGATTTTCCAGAAGCGCCTCTGTATATCATCCCTTGATGTCTAAATATAACATAGCCATTTATGGTATTGCACACTTTTTCCAGGAGATACTTTTCCTTCAGGGAACTCTCTCTGACATTATAAAGCAATGATGGATTAACCTTCTTCCATAGTGTTTCTGCAAGTAGCAGACAATGTGGTTTCAAATATGGAGAACTGGTATTATCCAACCACCCCCTTCTTTTCAGTATGAGGAAAATTTGGTTTTGCTTTTTTTATGAAGAGTTGCATAATAAGAGTGAAAAGGAGAAGAACAGTATTTGTGTGAATGCAAAGCAGGCACACAAAATATTAGATTTTCACTGAACTCTTCCAGTGAAATGATGCATGACAAAGGGGTACTCACATTTTAGTTTGTGGTCAAGGTTCTTAAATGCCATGGCTTTGGCAATTTCTTTAAATAGGGCTGTATACACATCCTACATTTCAGATAGCAGTCGGTCACTTTTTGAAATTTGAAGGGAAGGAGGAGGTTATTACTCTACCATTTCTTCTTGCTTTTTCTGTCATACCTCTTTTCTTTTTCTTATTTTGCTATGGAAGTGAAGAGAAAGCGAGCTAGAAGAAAAACAATTAAAATGGACCAATACATAGCTAGCACAGAAGACTTTGAGCCAGCACTGTGCCCTTGTGGCCAAGAAGGCCAATGGCATCCTGGGGTGTATTAGAAGGGGGGTGGTTAGTAGGTCCAGAGAGGTTCTCCTTCCCCTCTACTCTGCCCTGGTGAGACCTCATCTGGAATATTGTGTCCAGTTCTGGGCCCCTCAGTTCAAGAAGGACAGGGAACTGCTGGAGAGAGTCCAGCGCAGGGCCACAAAGATGATGAAGGGAGTGGAGCATCTCCCTTATGAGGAAAGGCTGAGGGAGCTGGGTCTCTTTAGCTTGGAGAAGAGGAGACTGAGGGGTGACCTCATTAATGTTTATAAATATATAAAGGGTGAGTGTCACGAGGATGGAGCTAGGCTCTTCTCGGTGACAACCAACAGTAAGACAAGGGGTAATGGGTCCAAGCTGGAACACAAGAGGTTTCACTTAAATGTGAGAAGAAACTTCTTCTCAGTGAGGGTGACAGAACACTGGAACAGGCTGCCCAGGGGGGTTGTGGATTCTCCTTCTCTGGAGACATTCAAAACCCGCCTGGACGCCTTCCTGTGTAACCTCACCTAAGTTTTCCTGCTCTGGCAGGGGGATTGGACTAGATGATCTTTTGAGGTCCCTTCCAATCCCTAACATTCTGTGATTCTGTGATTCTGTGATTCTGTGACTTGGTAACTCATTTTGTGTGAGTATTTGCCTCCCCAAAATGTTCACAAAGATTAGATTAAAACTAATTTTACAAAACTATGAAAAGTTGGCGCTCTTAGTTCTATCTGCTATGGTGGGGAGTATTGATATTATGAACTTGCTCCAGACGCTGACTTTTCATTCCTGTGTTTTTCTCAACCCATTTTGGAGGGGTTTGACATACATTCTTTAACAGTCCACTGCAATCAAATATGCAGATCTGTTCAGAAGAGAAGGAAGAGTGCAACTTGTGTGACATATTGTTATGTTCTTCCAGTCCTGGTACCCTCCTCTCTGAGTGATTCACTTTCATTAAAAGAGGAAAGTGAGATTCAAGTGGGTGAGATGATGTGGAGCTTCAAGGCAGCAATGTCCACATCTGTTTACACATTCTCTTCAAAGGTCTAGTGTGGAGACACACTGGAAATCTTAAAAAGGCGTGAATGAACCTATGAACTCATTTCTCAGGCCCTAGAGATGTGCAGTAACTCTTAGCATGCTCCAGATCTCCACCAGCAGAATCACTGGTGTCCATGTGGATGAGCGCCATGTAATAGCACTGGGCGAACCTCAACAGCATCCCAGACCAGAGCTCCTGTCAACAGCAAAGCTGCTAAGACAGCCAGGTCAGCAAATTAGTGCCTGTGAGTGCCTAACTATTACTTATTTACATGACTGAAAATGTAAAGTTCCCAAAGCTTTTTAAAAAGCTACAGAAAGAGAAAGAGCATTTCTAGACACTTGTTTGATAGTAGTCAGGAAGGGAAAGGAAGTTTCCTTATGCAACAAGGATTTATTTTATTTCTTTTCTTTATTTGCTCACATTATTTTTAAGACAGCCCCATAACTGGGACTGTTACACAAAGCAAAACTATACAAGGCCACCACAACACAAATAAAAATACTAAGGCAGTCAGAGAAAATTACTTTTTAATCTGATTACTTTCTTTTTCCTCTGCTGGGTCAGGTTGTCACTATAATTCTGTTTCTCCCTTTCTCTGTCTCAAAAAAAGGGCTTTGCTGGTCACATATGATAGGATCATCAAACTAGTGAAAAATAATTATGTGAACTTATGCTATCTGCTGATAAATTTTACTTGAACCTGAAGTGTTCCTTAAACAACTTCAGAAAGTCAGTAGGCACTGGGTACAGATAGGTCAAGAAATCTTTAATAAGAGCTTAATAAATCATTGTTAGCTCATAGATGAGGCTTGATCTCAGACAAAAATCTTCTTCCCTTCAAGTAGATTATTTCATGCTGGTCCAACAACACTTCAGTGAAAACCTGCTCTTCCACTTCTTAGGTGTGCTTCCATCCTAAAAGCAAGGCCATGTTGAAAATGTAAATTTTCTTTTCAAGTTCTGCCATTAGCACTTCTCAAGTGAAGCAGTTCCAGTGAAAAACCATCATGTTTGACCTCACAGCCTCGCTATGCAGACTCATCAGTACTCGAGAAAGAGAGGGATTGATTTTAAACTTACAGGTAACAAGTACTTGAAAGCAGAACTGAATGCTGATTTGAAGCTTCCAATTTAGTTTCCTAAAAAGACAAACTTTAAGCGAATGCCAACTGGCTTGCAGGATTTGCTGATAAAATCTATAAATCACTGATTAGAAATATTAAGGTTGGGGTTTTTTGTTATTTATCTCTGCACCTCATACTCAGAAATTTTCATGTTCTATCTATTTGGGAAAGATGAAATATCATTGTCCCATGTAAAAAATGATGAAGAGATGTTATAGAGCCTCACTTCTCTCTTGTACCTCCCACTCCCAGTCCAATAAATAGAGTGGGGGGGAAGTGTGATAATCACATCAAATGCCATAAATTTGAAAAGAAAAAAAAGGAATTTATGAAGAGGGATTGTTGACCCTAATGTGAAACCATGTGCATCTAAGGCAATTTGCAAACCTGGAACAAGCAAACACAAGGATCAGTTGAGTGCCATTTAAAATACAACCACCTGGTTTTACATTGCCCAATATGGTGCCATTTGCTTTGGCTTTTGTTTTCCCAGCCTTTAAGTAGCTCATGTGTTCTGCTTGAATTGTCTAGAGTTCTTGTTTTACTTCCTCTTCCATCAAGAGCTTTTAATTTAGGTCATTTCGTATAGCTTGTACTGAAAAAGAAAGATACTAGGAAATGAAATGCTTTGTTGCTGTAGGCTAGTGTTTGCTGTGTGATCTTTTCTGAAATCAGTGCCGTAATTATTATTTGTGGTATCATGCCGTGTTCCAGAAATGAATGTGTTTTAAGGCTTAGCTGTCTGTATGACGGTGGCATAAGTGAGTATCAGGCACTGTGTTTTTTTATGCCTTAACGTGAATGCAACAGAAGGGTAATGAGTATAAGCAGAGAAGAAAAGACTCAGATCTGAGGCTGCAGCATTATAGTGTTTCTTCTTTATTCCTTTTTCCTTCTGAATCGCTGTGGCAGAAGTTATAGCACCAGCAGATACTCACACAGCTATATAGCCTATGAAAGGCCAAGCTGTAGGCTAGACAAAATTTTGCATGTGGTCATAATGAGAAATAAAGATTAGTGGCTTAATGTCAAGTCTGCGCAAATCTCTCTTTGGTAAAGAAATAATTTGGCTGTTTAGAGATTTAGTCTGCTTAGCAATAAAGAGAAACTGATAAATAGGCATTACTATTTTATTCTCTGCACCAAAAATGGCACATAGGGAAAGCAATGCTAAGTACCCTCCTGCTGTTCCTCTAATGTCTCCTCAGAAATAATTTCTTTCACTTCTTTCTTTCTTTCTTTCCTTCTTTCTTTCCTTCTTTCCTTCTTTTCTTTCTTTTCTTTCTTTTCTCTCTTTTCCTTTCTTTCTTCCTTCCTTCCTTTCTCTTTCTCTTTCTTTCTTTCTTTCTTTCTTTCCTTCTTTCTTTCTTTCTCTTTCCTTCTTTCTTTCCTTCTTTCCTTCTTTCTTTCCTTCTTTCCTTCTTTCTTTCCTTCTTTCCTTCTTTCCTTTCTTTTCTCTCTTTTCCTTCCTTCCTTCCTTCCTTCCTTCCTTCCTTCCTTCCTTCCTTCCTTCCTTCCTTCCTTCCTTCCTTCCTTCCTTCCTTCCTTCCTTCCTTCTCTTCTCATTCTTTCTCCTACTGCCCTTCCTTACCCCTGTGCGATTATAATTTTCTACTGTTCTGCCTTTCTGTTACAGCAGCCACCCATGGGCTCTAATTGGTAGTGGGACCTCCCGTGCTGGGCACAACATGAATAGTGAAGAGCACTGACAAAGCAGCCCTTGCACTGAGAAACTTCCAGTGTGTAGAACTATCTGTTCTCTATTTCTGTTCTTGACTTCATTCACTTCTTTAAAAGTGGTGGGCTGTTAAGGATACGTGAGATGAGTTTAGCCCCATATCAGCTATAAGAGATTTTGGAAATTTCAAATATGCTTCTGGAACTCTCCTATGAACACAAGAGCAGAAGTAGCCTTTTTGAGCAGCCTTCATTTTACAGGAAATAATCATAACAATAAATCATTTTCTGCATCTTCTCTCATACACATTACCTTTTCTAGGCTGTCTTCCCCATTTTTCTTTCTGTCTGATATGGCTATAAACTTTCAAGGTATGGTTGGCATGATTGCCTAGGAGGCTGTGGGAGGTGCTTTGCTTATATAGCATGGAACAGATACTTGCTAGTAATAAAGTTCATGGCATCATCCATGGTCAAAAAGATCTAGCTTGATGATTTTCTCAAAAACCAAAGGAAGAAACAGTTGAAAACAGATTTTGCTACAGCGTGCTTTTTAAAATATGTATTCAGGCATTGGTAAGTACATGTGGAAAGCAAGTGTGGTCAAAAGAATAATTTTTTCATTCTGCAACTCTACAAGGTAAAGTCAGAGGGGAAAGCCACTCATCTCAAAGGGAAGTTCACACGGGAAGTGTCCTTATGTATTATATATCTCTCTGCATTCAGCCTGTGGTATCTCAGACACATAAAGCAGCACAAAGGCCTCATTCAGCCAATAGTTAAGAAAGCAAATAAAAATCAAATTATCAAAATAACTTCTAGTTGTGCCTGATGCCTCAGCTGACAGAACAGGATTCCCGTCATGGCTGGTTCTGGACCATTATGTGGCAAAGTACGAGGACCCACAGACATACCCACAATGACTCCGGTCAGCATTTGTAACACCATTGACCTGGTAGCCACGGGGAATTTTCTGGAGATGCTATGGTCAGGTCGGTCACACAGTAAGGGTTTTTTTGGACCACTTTCTGCTGGCTGGGCTCTGCCCAGCTGGCACACATGCCAAAGCTCCTGGCTGAGCTTGCCATGAGGCAGCCTCACCTTTGGCTGGGAATAGCCAGGACTCCTCTTAGGCAGGGATCACAGCAGAAGCAGATGAAAGTGTGCTTATTTAACATTACCTTTTGCTTCCCTTTTCTTATGACCAGCCCCTTCCACCTGAATGACCTTCTTGCCACAGTAGATCAGACAGACACCCTTATGCCAAGGCATCTGCCCACCCACACAAGAGCTTCGCTTGGCCAGGGCTGTTAGCTTCTGTAGAGCTTCTTGCCCTCCCCTCTCAGCTGTGTGTGCACCAAAGATGTTGGCTCTTTCAGATTTGCTCTTTTTCCAAATAATCAAACTAACATTAAAGTCACTTGCATAAAATGTCACACAGAATTGAAGAGATTTGACCACTGCAAAGCAAGTGAACAAAACGAAGACACAGCAAGTGAACAAAATGAAGGGGCAGGCATAGAGGAGAAGAAGATATGGCAATAATACGAATGTGTTAATCAGCAAGAATAGGTATGGGCATAAAGTGACTCTCCTTCCACCTTGCACAAGGTAAAATCTCCTTGGAGCCATGCTTTCACACTGCTGAGGGACCAGCTCATGCCTGCCTTGATCTAAGGTTAGTGACATTCAGTTCCACGCTATTAAGTAGGATCTTTTAAGATATTTTAATATTTTAGCTCTTGCATTTCCTAGATATTTCTTAAATTTCCTGTAGCAGAGTTAATGAGGAGGTCAAGAGATTTAATGTTTAGGTGCAAAATGCTGACTTTCCTCCCAGAATCACAGAATCACAGAATGTTAGGGATTGGAAGGGACCTCAAAAGATCATCTAGTCCAATCCCCCTGCCAGAGCAGGAACACCTAGGTGAGGTTACACAGGAATGTGTCCAGGCGGGTTTTGAATGTTTCCAGAGAAGGAGACTCCACAACCCCCCTGGGCAGCCTGTTCCAGTGTTCCGTCACCCTCACTGAGAAGAAGTTTCTTCTCAAATTTAAGTGGAACCTCCTGTGTTCCAGCTTGAACCCATTACCCCTTGTCCTATCATTGGTTGTCACCGAGAAGAGCCTAGCTCCATCCTCGTGACACTCACCCTTTATATATTTATAAACATTAATGAGGTCACCCCTCAGTCTCCTCTTCTCCAAGCTAAAGAGACCCAGCTCCCTCAGCCTTTCCTCATAAGGGAGATGCTCCACTCCCTTCATCATCTTTGTTGCCCTGCGCTGGACTCTCTCCAGCAGTTCCCTGTCCTTCTTGAACTGAGGGGCCCAGAACCAGACACAATATTCCAGATGAGGTCTCACCAGGGCAGAGTAGAGGGGAAGCAGAACCTCTCTTGACCTACTAACCACCCTGCTTCTAATGCACCCCAGGATGCCATTGGCCTTCTTGGCCACAAGGGCACAGTGCTGGCTCATGGTCATCCTGCTGTCCACCAGGACCCCCAGGTCCCTTTCCCCTACACTGCTCTCTAATAGGTCATTCCCCAACCTATACTGGAACCTGAGGTTGTTCCTGCCCAGATGTAAGACTCTGCATTTTCTCTTGTTATATTTCATTACATTTTTCCCCGCCCAACTCTCCAGCCTGTCCAGATCTCGCTGGATGGCAGCACAGCCCACTGGCGTGTCAGCCACTCCTCCGAGCTTGGTGTCATCAGCAAACTTGCTGACAGTGCACTCAATTCCCTCATCCAAGTCGTTGATGAATATATTGAATAATATTGGTCCCAGTACTGACCCTTGAGGCACTCCACTAGATACAGGCCTCCAACCAGACTCCGCTCCATTGACCACGACTCTTTGGCTTCTTTCCTTCCTCCCACATCTCCTAATGCTCACAGTAGAGTGATTGGCACAGTTTACTTTGTAGAGAGGGCTACTTTCCAGTGATAAGGAGAGATTAGCCAATGGCAATGATCTGGGACCTTCTAGGATCAGTGGCAGGATCAAAATATAATGTTGTGAGAGATGCATGACACAATTCTTAAAAAGTAGATATGGCCCTTAATGACTATATCAGATTCATCAGTAATGCCATGGAGGCCAGTGATGTAAAAAAAAAAGAGAAAAATATATTTGTAAATTACATCTTATTTTGGAAAAGGCATCAATATTCAACACTCTTGTGTTACAAGGTCTGTGGTAAAGTTTGTGCCACACTAGAAATTTAGTCAACTTTGCAACTTTCCTCAGTCACAATCAGTTTGGGGACAAGGGGTGTGAGAGTAGGTTTGAAAGCAAAAGTCATTGTCGCATTTACTACCTGACTGATATGCAGATTAATTCCAGTAAACATAGCAAGGCTGTGGGAGAAGACATGAAGTCAGGTATGACTAATCTGTATGTCTAGAGGTAATAACTTGTCCCTAGTTAGAGGAGCATGCTTTATACAATCCTGCTTATGTGGTGATTCTACATCCACCATTACGATTTACTGTTGTTGTTATTATTATTATACTTTTCTACGTCTGGAAACATACCTGGCACCTTATACTGTTAAACCCGCAAGTTGCTGCTTCTTGCTAATTCAACTGTGAAACACAAAGCAATAATATGAGTGATATAAAAATTATATTATATTTTCTATAATCTATTTATATGGAAGAATATAAATCTTCACATACAACATTCTGCTCTGATCCTTCAAAAGACAATGAGGATCCCTAGCCAGAGGAAGATGCTTGCATTAATCAAATAGTAGAAAGAGATAATTTTGAAGATTTACTAATTTAACAGTCTAATTTGGTTATTTTTGAAGTGAGAAAAAGGAAACAAGGCATTTAAAATGGAAGTAAGAATGGAATTCATAGCTCCTGAATTGCTTAATATAGCTTTTAGATGTTTTTAATGAGCTGGCACCTTTGGGGATGTGGCCCTTGTCTTCCTTCTTTCCCTCACATCGCCCACATCCACAGAAGCTGATTTTTCCCTGACAGCTGAGGCCCTTCCTTGCATAACAGCCATGCCTGAGTGCGGTGCAGGCCTGGAGCCTGGCCCAGCAGAGGCATGGAAGGAGAAGAAAGGGCAGGAGCCATTTACTCGCCACTCTCATAAGCTGGGAAGTTCAGAAGCAAATGCAGCACACAAAACTTTTGTGTAGATGGGCAGCACCAAGCCAGTTACTCTAGTTTTCCCATCTGTGGGATACCAAACATTTTGGTGCCTATTCATTGACAAATTGCTGAATGGAAGAGCTGGAAAAAATGCCTTTTAAAAATGAAATGGTGCTACCCGCATTCAGATGTTTGCAGCTGTGAACATTCCAGCAAATGGGTTTGTAAGTGGGAACAGTCACTGCAGCATTACAATTATACGCTGTTATAGAAAATATCCATGAAAACGATGTTTGAATTAATAAATATCATTAAGAAGTCAAAGAATTACACTTATCAAATACATAAAGAGCAAAGAGGATACTCATCCAGTCTAGACCAAGCACTGTATGCCTTGATGCTGCATTCTAGTCTCTATGGCCACAAATGTGCACCAAAGTGGTTTCAGTAGTGAGATCCAGCACAACTGATTGAATTTTGATTGTAAGAGAGTCACAAGACACTGCTTATAAACTGTCTGAGGGAAACCTGAATAATGAACAAATTCAAGCAAGTAGCATGCTGCTCTTAGGAAAATGAACCTTTGCTTCCAAGCTAAGGTACCCTCATGGCCAATGTTGCTTTCCATTGGCTCTGCAGAATAAAAAAAAAAGAACGAGTGGAGCATAGATGTTAATTAGTTATATTACTCCATGTAATGGAGGGTAGTGAGTTACTGGAACAGGCTGCCCAGAGAAGCTGTGGGTGCCCCATCCCTGGAAGTGTTCAAGGCCAGGCTGGATGGGGCTTCGAGCAACCTGGTCTAGTGGAAGGTGTCCCTGCCCATGGCAGGGGGATTGGAACTAGATGATCTTTAAGGTCCCTTCTAATCCAAACCATTCTATGATTCTATGTGATGTTTACAGTACATTATGAATAGCTTTTTTTATTTTACAGACATCAGTATTTCTAAAACAATATGAGGGCTCTTTCCTTTATCATGTTTTTGTATCCTTCTACATTGTCTCCCCTATTGTAACTCCAGGAAAATTGTCACTGATTTCAGTACAAGTCTCAGTGAGATCCTCCACATTCGGCTTTTGTAACTTAGGGTTTAATCTGTGCTCTTAGAAATAAATATGTTCATTTGCCCTTCATGTGGTTACCCTCACAGACTGAAAGTTGCAAGTAATTTTGAACTTACCATAAGTAAATGCATTTAACAATATGATTACCAAGCTGTTAAATCTGAAATACTAGAACCTGAAATTTTAGAACATATGCATGACTCCTAGCCTTGTCTACACTAGAAATAAAATGCATGTTACTTTATACTAATATGATGCCCAAAGATGCTGCAGGCTTCTGGTGTCGTAACTGTGTGAAAAGTGTATTATCTGCCTGTTCAGTTGCAAAAATGCAACATATTAATGCTGTATTGGATCATTTACCATTTTATTGCTTCCTTCAGTGATGAAGAAGTGTCAGGGTTGGTTTGTTTGTTTGTTGTTGGGCATAGTCATGCATGCAAACTAACTGAGAAAACAGGTTATCATAAAATTGTATAACAAGTATATGACCCACTCTGAGCTACCAATTTGGAAGCACCTCTGGCATCCTGATGTGATCGCACCTGAGCCACCTTTTCAAGTCCTAATCAAGAGTCCCATGCACTAAGGATGCAGTCCCACTCTGAAGGAAGAGAAAAAAGGGCAGCTGATAAATGTAGCTGGCCCTGTCTCTGCTTCCAGCTGTACTCCAGTCCCAGAGTCTTACCTGGCTTGGCATGACTGATACAGAAAAAAAAAAAAGGTCCTCACTTCTGAGGAATGTAGCAGGAGTGCTACAGCTGTACAAAGAAAGCAAACATTATGAATGTAGTTGACTTCAACAAAATGATAGTTCTGTCCTTCTTTGTAAAGCTCCCTGTGGTGCTAGGATGAAAATTGTGAAACACCCTACAAAAAATGGCTAGAGTGTCACTGATGCCTCTGGCCTATGCTCTGTTCTCACCTGGTGCTTCATTTTGAGATACTGAAAATCAAATCCTGCACACACACTAGCATCTGGTTCAATGTACAGTAAGGGAAGGGTTAGTTTAATTGCTGTTCAAATCCCTTACAGTAGAACTTTGTCATATTTCTCAGTGAAATTGGTCCGGCTCTGCCCAGGCTAACCACATAGCTGGGCACCCAGGGTACTGTGCTGGTTTGACTGAAAACGTGTTAATTTTCTTCCTGCAGTTAGAAACCTTTCTTTTTCCTAGCTAGCATGGTTGCTGTTCGCATTTAGTATGAGAACAAGAAGTTAACAACCTGGGTCAGAGTTAATGTTTAGTTGTTGTTATCTGGGAGCCAAGGACTTTTCTGAGCTCTCTGCCCACAGGTGTGAGGCGGCTGGAAGAGGGGCATAGATGGGGCAGAGCTTGACTGACATCCAGACTGATCAATAAGAATATTCCATGCCATTAGTGTCATGCTTCATATTTAAGGAGAGTTGGGTTTTTCTAGCCGGGGAGACAGAGAACCCGTTCCGATTTCTGCTCCGTTTCTGTTCGGGAATTCCTTTAATTTGGCCTTCTGCCATCCTGCCATTTTGCAGAGGCCTCTGGGCCTTTCTGCCTTTTTCTCTTTTCACTCTCAGGAATCAGCTGTTTGGGACCAGGTGCTGCTGCCTGTGACTGGCTGCTCGGTGTGGACAGAGGTCATGAGGAATTGCATTGAATATCTTTTATTCTGTATTCCATTTTCCATTTTATATATAGTAGTAGTAGTGGCATATGAGTATTATTTTGTTATTTTATTAAACTCTGTTTATCTCAGTCCATGAGTTTCTCCCTTCCCTTTTGATTCTCTCCCGTATTTGGAGGTGGCTGGGGGACAATAAGCAAGCAGCTATTGTGTTTGCAATTGCTAGTTCGGGTTAAACCCCAACAAGGGGCAAGAGTCTGTGATGCCTGAAGTTACTAAATATGATGCAGTTCAAGTGTAAGCAGACATTTTTATTTGCTGATTGGTTCAGTCAAGGTGCCACATTCTGTCTTAATTAACGTTCATTCACACTACACTGGTATATCTGTAATATCTTTATAGCATATATGAGCTGATAACTGCTCTTAAAAGTAGCTGTGTTTGAAGGGCAATATTTGCCTATAAGAAGAAATAGCCTGGAAATCATGCTGAAGTAGCCTCTCAAAGTAAAGGAAGCAAAAGTTTTAAAATATTTATGTTATGTTATTTTAGTCGCGAATCATAAACATACAAGCAACAATACTGTACTCTCCCCAGTGTCCTGCTACTTGCCCAGTTATGACAGCCCTTCACTAGGGACTGCGCAGGGTGTGTACAGTGAAGTGATTTCTTACAAAAAGGTATATTATTATGGTTTTTAGGTTCATTAGGCAGCATGTGACTTTGAAGTGTAGGAAAAAGTTAAACTGAAGAAGTGTCTGCAATAGAAGCAGTAGAATGGTTCCCATAGGGTGCATTGCAATAATGAAATGTCAGAATACGTTATTCCTGTCTGTCCTTATTCAGTTAAGCTAGTCGATTTAGTGGTTTTAAGGTAAAGCTTGTAGGCCTGGTCCAGCTTTATGCGCTCATAAGGTAGAAAAGAGCATGAAGGGCACTCTTTCTACCATGGCTATTACAAAGCCTTCCTAGTCTCAATCACAAAGTCTTAAAAAATAACCCCAAGATCACAATAATTTCAGCTGAACCGATGCCTACAAGTGATGCCAGTTCAGAGTGTCAGCAACTGCCCTCAGAGATGGGGCTCAGACCAAGACGTCGGCTGTCCCACCTGGGGCACCCTTAGTGCACGGGGCTCCTTCTGCACCAGCCTGAGATCTGCAGCCCCTGCCCGCAGGCCCAGCGAGAAGGTGGTGGTGTAGGAGGTGCAGATGGTCCGTCTTGGGCAAGCAGCACCACACTCTGACTACAGCAGAGCGGCATTACCTTGTCTTTCTAATGCCTCCTATTTCTTTTCAACCCCTAAACCTCCCTGATATGTATGGGAGTTAAAAGGGTATGACCACGCTGAAAAAAAGCCATTCTCAAAAGTTACGCTGACAGGGGTGTTAAAAATACAATGCAAATAGGCTGAACACAGAGAAGCAAAATGAATGAGGCTGAGAGTTAGTATTTTTATTTTTTAACGACTCACTCCTAGAGAGTTACGTTACAAACAAGCCCAAGTTTGATTCAAGGATGGGCAGACCCATAAGCTCTTCTCCCAAGGCATTAGTTGCAGATCACTTCCCTTTGAATGCACCCAGAGGCACATTTTATAGGGACAGACCAGCAGGGCTCTGGCACTCTTCTTCTTTGATGGCTGGGTTCTACAGTCTTTACTCATCCCAGTAGTCCTGGTGATGGATCAGGGCTTTAAACATTTTCTTTCAGCTAAAGATTCATTTGGCACCTAAAAAACACATTGAATGATTTATGTATGCCCTTCTCTTCACATCTTAAGGGTAGCAAGTGCACGAAGTTATCCAGGGCCTCTTTGAGAGCATCTTATTAGCATGAGTGTGTAATATTAAGTATAGTTTTAACTTTGATGGACTTGCATCATTAGCATTTACTGGAATTTTATAAGCACTTTATCAGCTCATATACAGGAGGGTGACAGGGCCTTCTTACACCCAGATCGATATTTTCAACTCACTATTTCCCATGATTTTGTGTCACTCACTGACCTTGTAAGCACAAGTAATGTACAGACTCCTCAACTGTGAAGAACAAACAATGTGTCAACAGTTTCAGCAGGAAAGAGGTGTTTTTGTTGGACAGTTCGTTTCTTTCACTCTATGAAATATAAACTGTTCAGCTTGGCAGATTTGGATTTGCAATCAGAAACAAAAGAGAAGACAGAAAAAAAGCTCACACATGGTAGTAGGCAATGCATTTGGGTTAAAAAGCAGGTGGGGGTGGCAGGAAGCCTTAGATTTCTTTCATTTTATGGCTTTTTTATTCTTTACTGCAGGGTTCAAGGCAAGCAGGGGATATCAAAAGCTGTATTTTGTTTTCTTATAGTAAATTTTAACAATAAGAATCTGGAAAGTACCACAGAGCAACATGTGGCTTCAGAAAATCCTGTATTGGAAGTAGCAGCTGAAAAGACTCACCTGGCAGCTGGAGTTATGAGAAGCGGGCTGGAAGGATTAGTCCATTTCTGAGATGAGGCACAAAACAATTTCACCTTTTAACCTTCCTTCCCCTTCCTCTTCTTTCAGTGAAGAATAATGAAGCAGATAGAAGGAGGCAGAGAAAGGAGATTGATAGCATTTTTTTTAATTGCTCTTGGAACCAGATAGAAGAGAGTGAGCACTGCAAGTACATACTTTCTATGCTTTGCTATATTTGCTCCCTGGTTTTCAAGCAGACAGTACTGCACATGATTTCTATCAGAATTCATGTGACAGGAATAAATGCAGCTGTGGCAAGTAATGACAAGGCTTGTGCTGCACAGCCATTCTTTCCCAGGTCCATGCTTATATTAGCTAGTCCTCTCTTTTCACCAAGGCCTTTTTGTTCCGTAATTCGTGTGACTACATGAAATGTACAGCCTTATATTTTTTCTTAATTAGATAAACAAGGGCTTTTTTTCAGGGTGATATTTGATGTGTGGATAGTGGAGACAGAAAACCAGAAGGTGAATAAAAAAAATGATAAATTTATTTTATTTTTAAACTCTTACATTCTTGTGGAGATATGTTTATGATGCCTAAATAGTTTGGTTGGCAGAAGCAAGAAAACTCCAATGATTTTGAATTCTAGTCTATTGGCTTTAGCTTTACTTTGCAAATACTCTTTACTTTCCAGGCGCAATCTATATGGCAAAAGATTGCAGGACTGAATCATGACCTGATGTGTGTGGTACGATCTGTTATTTCAGATGGAAATGTACACAGGGGAATTGTGGAGGGAGCAAGATTCTTTGGGAGGCATTTTCTCTGTCAGTTCTATATAGGACGGTGATTAAAAGCCAGGCTGAACCATGTGGACTCTCCAGGCAGGAGCCGTCCCCTCCACTCTCATGGCTAACACTTTAAAATGAAGGTGCCAGCCTTCATTTTCTAGTTATTGACCTCCTGAGAAGTGGCTGATGCTGACCCATATCATCCTAGGGCCCCATCCAGACACTGAATCCGCTCTAGTGAATATTGCACCCTCCATTTCTGGCCTCATCAACAAGTTCTTCCTTTTCCCTCCCCAGTCCTTCCTCAGTTTTAGTCCCAGGCTCCTTCCATGCCAGTCTTTCCCCCCCTTCAGTTCTGACTTTGTGGGTCATCAGCCAGGTGAGAGTGTTGCTGGGACCAGAGTGGGGATTGCTGAGAGCACAGGGCAAACTCTCATGTAGCATCCAAGTTGCAGTGGAGAGTTTTGTGCAGCCCTTGAAGTAACTACACTAGGCCGTAATCCACATCAGATGGAACAAACAGAGATTAACAGCTGCCAGATACTCTGATGAGCAATACGAACTGAAGTTTCCAAATGCGCATAATTTGGCCAAATTTGGGTAAGACTTTGGAGGGGACAACCCACAGTGTATGAATCTTTCTCGCCACATTTGAACTTGTAGCTCTAAAAATACTACAACTGTCACATATGGTATTCTATAGGAAATTTGTAGTATAAACCAGGCAACATGTTTGTTTTTAATCTCTGAGTGATTCTAAATGATCAGGTGTAGGGAACAGGTAGACAGCACAGCGTGTTTCAGCCCAGGATGTTTAAATACGCCAATACTGTGGTGCGATATTAGCTTATACGTAAAAATCTACCTACCTCTGATACCCAGACTACTGAATTAAAGTTCTTTACTTAATTACAAACTTTATCTACAGGGTCTTTCTGCAGATAAAAAGTATTAATGTTTAGGAAGCTAATGAGGTGGGATCCATCTGTTCATCTGTCAAGGAGTTGGGCATTGAATCTCAGTCGAGGGAGAAACAGGGAGACAGGCATCCTCTAGCAGTATGTCGTGTCTCCACAGCCAGCATCTCAGTCATGTGGAGTAAATCATCCTTGAGCACTGCCTGTCTCTGTCAACTGACCACAGCAGGAATCTAGGCAGTGGCTACAGTTAGACATCTAATGTGCAAGTATCTGAAATAAGATAAATCCTGTCAGAGGAAGCTTTCTATTGACAAATCGGAGTTGGAACTGGCACTGTAATACATTCTGGCTTTTCATCTAAGCTTATAACACTTTGACTCTCAGTCTCATAACTAACCATAGTAAAACCCAAAGCAGATTTTAAGAGGAGAGTGGAAGAGGCAGCCTCGCTGTAGCAGAAGAAGCTTGATACCATCTTGTGTAATGATAAACCCAAGCCAAGATCTGTATGAGTCCTGATGGTTTGGCAGGAGAAAGTGTGGAGAGGATGTAGAGGCCTGTTTTTTCACTCTTCCACTGAAGAAGCTAGTATGGCTGAACCAACAGGAGATGTTACAGCTTTCTCTTGATATAGGGCCAAAGCAAATTACAATTCCTCAAGCAAGTGAGAAAGCAAGAAAAGAAGTTTAGGATTAGATCCAAGAAGATAGTCACCACCCTTCCCACACAGCTGTCACTGTGCAAAAAGTGTTGGTATGTAGGACTTCAGGGTTCAGGTGTAGTCAGGATGCTAAAATGAAAAAGACCCTTTAGGATGACACATATTCTGGGTGAACTATAATATCCAATTTCTCAAAAGACTCATTTTTGTACTTTGGGTTTTGGTCTATTTTTTAAGTTCAAAGCATTATGAAAGAACATTAATTGAGTCCAGAATACTTAATCTCTGCAGGACGGTATATGAGTCATGTTTATTTCCAGCTATGAGAAGCTCCGTCTCACTATGACCAAAGATCAAGTGGTCTCAAATGTACTGCAGGGAATACAATCTTATTCCAAGATTTTTTGATAGGTTAGATTAAAACTCTTTTAATCTGTAATATTTTTTGCATGTTTGAACACTCCCAAAGACCATGAAGAGGGTTCTTGCCTTCTAGTTTTCTTTATTCAGATTTCAAAAGAGATTGAACTCCAAGTAGAACAGATCTACGAAGGTTTGTGTTAGAGCCTTCAGAAAAATCAGCCCCACATTTATGTCATGTATTGTAATGGGCAGTGATTCGGCTAACATTTAGCAGAATAGTTATTTCCTTTAGATTAGTTATAATTCGAGAATTACAGGCCATCAGCCATTGATTGCTCATGTGTGACAGGCTGAATGTCTTGTTGATGTTTAGTGGCAGACAGTGTCTTCAATAGTAAAACACGATGATATCAACATTACTGTGATACAGTTAACTGAGCTGAGCACTTAAGCATCACAAAATAGAATCGAGAGCACACAGTTTTCACTAGACTAAGGTCAATTATCACTAATAATCTTTCCTAGAGGTTTAAGTGTTATAAATTGTTTCATAAGGATCCTAGGCTTTGAATCAGAAACATCCAGTATTACTAGTATAAATTATACCCTTGCTGCAGTAGTAACACTAAGTAAGGTAGATGGAGTGGCTGGAGTATGGGAGATGTACCTTCACTATCCCCCACTGCCTCTGCGGGGCAATCTCGAAAGGAATATAACATTGGCCGTGCTCTGAGACTGCAACAGAGAGAAAGTTCCCCATAGTTCTAATGATTTTTCTCCTCTTCTCTTGAGGACCTGAGGAAAATGTTGAAAAGTAGAGGGCTTTTGTCCTTCCTGAGAATCTCCCCTGCATTCAAACAGATCATTTTAATTCTTCCCTAAGAAGGAAGGAAATAGTAGTGAGTACTAGTTAGCTCTTTTGCTCGGTGTATGCATCACTAGAATCACAGAATCATAGAATGTCCTGAGTTGGAAGGGACCCACAAGGATCATCGAGTCCAACTCCTGTCCCTGCATGTGACAACCCCACAGGTCACACCATGTGTCTGAGGCCTTGTCCAGTCTCTTCTTGAACACTGTCAGGCTTGGGGCCGTGACACCTCCCTGGGGAGCCTGTTCCAGTGCTCCACCACCCTCTGGGGGAAGAACCTTTTCCTCATGTCCAACCTAAACCTCCCCTGGCACATCTTCCTGCCATTCCCTCGGGTTCTGTCCCTGGTCACCAGAGAGAAGAGCTCAGCGCCTGCCCCTCCTGCTCCCCTTGTGAGGAAGCTGGAGCCGCGTGAGGTCTCCCCTCAGTCTTCTCTTCTCCAGGCTGAACAAACCAAGTGACTTTAGCCGCTCCTCATGTGGCTTCCTCTAACTTCCCTTCATCTGACTGGGTATTGGTAGGTTATGTTTTCTTGAGGTTTTTTTTTATATACATATTAAGTTCTTCTGAATTCCCAGATTCTGCTTTATTTTGTAGACCAGACTGGTTCATCTTTTCCCTGCTATGCTATCGCAGACCATGTCTAAATTGATTGTTTTGAATTTTGAACAGCATTACACTTAAAGCGTATGAACTTAACACTTTCTTTTATAATTCGTGTTACCGTTTTGCAAAGAAATACAGAATTTTGAAGGCAAGTGGTGTGACTCCCCTTGTAGTTTTACATGGAAGGGAAGGTTTACAATATCCTCCATTCACATCATTAACACAGTAATATTAGAGGTAATTATCAGGAAGGTTGGTCAAGTTCTGGAAGCAGGCAACCATGGTAGAATAGAGGACCATGTGTTACAGTTTGGTTCTTTCTTGTTTAAAAATAGCTAGTGTGTCTCAACATTATGCTGCAACTTGTTGTACAGACACTTCCTTTGACATCTGAACCTCCATGCTAGATTTCCATATCTCAAAATCAAATACAGTAAGCCTGTGTTTCCTTATAGATTTTAGAATTTAGTTCTAATCTACAAAATCTAGAAAAGGTTGCCATCTTAACACAAGATAATAGGATGCATTAATAAAGCAGCGAATAGGATGCTTTGTCATACAAGATGGAACAGACTTTTGGTTGTTTGGCAGGGTTTATTTGATTTTCAATTGAATATTGGAAGTTGTGGGGTAAGAAACTGTATTTTTTTCTAGGTTGGTTTTAAAAGAAGAATTACAGGGAAAAAGAATGTTAAAAGTAATTAATCTAGAACTATTAGTCTTACATGTAATTCCTGGAGTTTCAGAACTGAAACCAAGAGCAGCAAGTCCAGATAAGGTGATTTAATATAATGAATTCAAAATATCATTATTTCCTCTCTGGATTACAGCTCTATACTTCAGCAGATTAATAGGAAATATATAACTGAAATTAATCTCAAACTATTAAAAATGGATTATGAACTTCTACATCCAGTGAACTGTATTTTTCACATTTTAATCTGACTTGCATTTTAGTGAAAGCCTGGAGTCTTTTGCAATTTGCTAGATGTCAAGGGATTTGGAACAGTAAGTATACAAGTAATCTTTTGGACTCTTCATCTCCTTTCTTATGACAATTAATAAATTTATTATGTTTTGATTTCTATTCCATGAGGGAATTTGATAATCCAAATGAATAGTGATTCTTTTCTTATTTTTGACCAGTCAAGGAACATTAATCGAAACTATTCAGAATCTCTTAACCTGCAGCAGCAATGAGCATTTTCTTCATAATGAGTCAGTGGACATGAGCACATTTCCCCATGACAGCACATGTATGGGTATTTTGGCAGGACTGAGGTTTGCATGGTTCTAATTCTGTGAAAGATGCCATTCTAGATATGGAAAAAATTTGAAACAGATTCTGAACTTTCAACCCAACACATGCAAAAATAATAGGACAGGGAAGAACATAAGTTTCCCATCTTTCCTATTGAAATTTCTTTAGCCCCAGTGTTGTGGAGGATGTTTTTGATTACTCTTCTTACCTTGTTTCGCAGGCTGCCGTTGTAGACTCTAGTTACGAACAGAAAGCCTGAACAGGTGATTTTTGTACAAAACACCTATCAGGAGCTAATGTGGTTCGATGTTTATGTAGATTGCATTTGCTGCAAATTTTGAAAGAGCACCGAGCAAACAATTTCATTTTAGAGAGTGTGTCGAGAAGACAAGCTTGGAAGTTACAAACTCTGGATTCTGTTTCTAGATCTGTTATTGATTTTGTTTATTATCTCAGTCATGTAATACTTGGTGCTTCCATTTTTCTGCATACTTACTTGAGATATTAAAGCATAACTCAGAAAGGTAGTAAAAGGTTAGAATACTTTTGAGATCTCTGCCTAGAAGGTGCTGAAAAACTTGTAGTTATTGTTAAGGCCCACTGTCCTATTCATGTTTCATTACTAAGATGCTATGAAAAGTCATATAGATGGTGTTCTTAGGGACATGGTTTAGTACTAGAGGGAGGTTATGGTTGGACTTGATGATCTTGAGGGTCTCTTCCAAGTGAAATGATTCTATGATAAATTCCCATCTGTTCTTTTGTGGTCTAACAATCTGTTGTTATGGTGGAGGTACATAATAATTGGTTTGAATCTGTAGGGATGTATTTACCATTGTGCAGTTGCCATTTCAGTCTCTGAGTGATTAATGAGAAAAAGCAGGAAGAGCACCTACACTATTTTCTACCTGTGGTGCATGCACTACCATCCATGTGTGGAAAAGGGCACCATGCTGAGCTCTCAAAATAATAGTGCATCATATGTGTTTGTAATGTGGAAGCCGTTAGGCATTTCCCTCTCCAAGGCAGCGTGTTCCATGCCAAGCACACAATGAGTAAACAAACAAAGCATGAGTGTGACTCTGCAATAAAATTATGCAGTGTTCCCACAAGTGAATTTCTCTATGTTATAGGCCTGACCTGTGTGGAGAAATGTAGTGCAATGTAACAAATTATCTCTTTCTGTTTACATGTTTAGGCTTTTCTTAATGATATTCATCATAGAATCATCACAGAATGGTTTGGGTTGGAAGGGACTTTCAAAGGTCATTTAGGTCCAACCCCCATGCAATGAGCAGAGACACCTTCCACTAGACCAGGTTGCTCAAATCCCCATCCATCCTGCCCTTGAACACTTCCAGGGATGGGGCATCCACAGCTGCTCTGGGTGCCTCACCATCCTCATGGTGAAGAATTTCTTCCTTATATCTAGTCTAAATTTACCTTCTTTCAGTTTACAGCCATTACTCCTTGTCCTATCACTACATGCTCTTGTCAAAAGTCCCCTCCAGCTTTCTCGTAGGCACATTTAGCTACTCGAAAGCTGCTATAAGGTCTGCCTGGAGCCTTCTCTTGTACAAGCTGAACAACCCCAGATCTCTCAGTCTGTCTTCATAGTAGAGGTGTTCTACCCCTCTAATCATCTTTGTGGCCCTCCTCTGAACTCACTCCAATAGGTCCAAGTCCTTAGCTTGCAGACCTATGAGCCGAACACAGTACTGCAGGTGGGGTCTCATGAGAGTGGAGTAGAGGAGGAGAATCACCTCCCTTGACCTGCTGGTCACACTTCTTTTGATGCAGCCCAGGATACAGTTGTCTTTCTGGACTGCTTGTGCACATTGTCGGATCGTGTCGAGCTTTGCATCAACCAACACCCCCAAGTCCTGTTCCTTGGGGCTGCTCTCGATCCATTCTCTGCCCAGCCTTTATTTGTGCTTGGGATTGCCTTGACCCACGTGAAGGTCCTTGCATTTGACCTTATTGAAGTTCATGAAGTTCACACAGGCCTGCCTCTCAAGCCTGTCACAGTCCTTCTGGATGGCATCCCTATCCTCCACCATGCTGACCACACCAAACAGCTTGGTGTCATCAGCAAACCTGTTGATGGTGCACTCAGTGCCACTGTCTGTCTCACTAACAAAGATGTTAAACAGCATCGGTCCCAATACCGACTCCTGAGGACCACCACCTGTCACTGGTCTCCACTCTCCATTGAGCTGTTGACCACAACTGTTTGAGTGTGACCATCCAGCCAATCTCTTATCCAGTGAGTGGTCCATCTGTCAAATCCATGTCTCTCTAATTTAGAAACAATGATGTTGTGTGGGAAATTGTCAAATTCTTTGCACAAGTCCAGGTAGATGATGACAATTCTTGTGGTTGCTTTTCTCACTCAGATATCTACGCTCCACTGTGTTTTTCATCCAGCTGAAGTTACACATCATTGACTGCAAGTTTGCTATTAGGTCTTTTACTACATGGATGCTTCTCACTTTATTAACAAACCCATTGCAGCATCAGCTTCCAGACAATACTCTGCCCACACAAAGTCTTCCCTTTAATCTGTGATATACTTATTTGATTCATGGAAAGACTAATACACAAAGTTAGAAATTGCTGAGCTATTGAAATGTGCCCTATGAAAAAGTTTGCCTTGTCTCCAGGGAACTATAAATCTGTGGGGAAGGGAGAAGTTATTCCATACAGGGTTTAGGCCTTATGAAGATTAATATTCTAATAAGAGATGGCTGTCTATATAATCACAACTGTTCTGAAGGAGATTTTGCTTTCTTTATGTGTCTCTGCCTTACTGTCTAGAAGGTTTTTATTGAGGAATAATTTTCAGTGTTGGTTTTAGTTGGGGGAAATGGGATTCCTCTAGCATTGCTCTGCAGCAGTGATCCCAGGCCCTGCTCTGCGGTCACCACACACGTATGTGAGCACACACATCTCAGTGATGAGGCACAAACTTCTGTTCACATGCTTCATAGCTGAGATGTTATATTCCTCTTTACATGTGCAGTGTTTGCATGATATATCCAGAATGAGTACACTTACTAAGAGACTGAAAAACAGCCTAGCTGGAATTTCCCTACACAGTATGTATTATTCTCAGAGGGACCACTTTTTTCCATATTTATGGTTTCAACAGTTCAGTGGCGAAGAAAATTTTTTGCAAATCTTCTTTAGCTTTGAAATGTGACTCTGACCAAAAATTGCTTTTAACATAGAACTTTTGTTCAGAAAGTTGACCCTAGGCCTACACTGTCAGGGGTCTGCCTGGGTCACTGACTCCCTGGGGACCAGGGTACTGGGAATGGCGGGGGCTGCCCTGGGATGTCAGGGACTGTCCCACTGCCCCAGCCAGCAGCAGGGCAGCTGGAGGGCATGGAGCTTCCTCAGAAGGAGCAATCACTTTGTAATCATTGCACTATGACTCAGTTTTCTGCATTTCGTGTCCTTTGGAAAAGTTTTGAAGAGATTTTTTTGAAGAGATTTTACTCCCACTAAAAATAGAATTACAGTGCTTTTTTCAGTGTTGTTATTCTCATGATTCTCCTTTTGGCACATGCTGATACTGTATTTGATACGACAACAGCTCTGTGATAAAAGAAGTTAATATTAGCCCTAAAATTGCATTTCTTTAGCAGCGTACCACACAGCTCAGGGATCACGCTAAAGCCATAGTGGGCAGAACTCTAGCTGGAGGAAATTGTCATAGCTCCTCTGACTGACAACTAACTCAAACTGAAAACTTGATTCTCAAGTTTTAGAAAAAAATGGAAAAAAAAAAATCCATCAGCTCTCTTCCTCTGTAGAAACATGCTAATGTACTGTTCATCTCTGCTAGTAGTGACTTACGGTCTTTTATGGATATTCTGCCTGTCCATCTTACTATTAAAGAAAGATGCTGGAAGGCTTTCAGACCTATTTGGAGCCAGATGTTACAAATAATGGATCTTTGATGTGTTTTCTTAGTTTGTTTTTTGGTATTATACTACAACTGGAGGTCTCTCTGCTTAGCACTCTGCCAACAAGAGGGAGGCAATATTTATATTTTACTCGCACAGCTGGAAAACCAAAGCATAGGAAGATTCAGTGAGGTCCCCAAAGCCTCCAGAATGGGGGAAAAACAGATAGGAAATCCAAATCTGCATCCAAGACTAGTACTTCAAGAACTCAGAGGCAAGAGAACAGCATGTTGTTACAGTAAGGACAAGCATTTTCTTCTTCCCAACCCCCTTTTTCACAATTATGGGAGAATCAAGTGAAGAAAATTATTGGAATGGCTTCTGAATTATGCCAGGGCACTGAGCAGCTGTAATAAAACAAACCAGAACGTTTGTGGTCTGATAGCCTAATTTAGATAGCTACAAGGATTTGTGTGTGGCTGTCCTGTGCTGTCAGGAAAAGGGAAAGTTTTCATATATCCTAGTCTGTGACCCATAAAATACAAAAACATAATGCATTAGAAAAGGATTACGGCATGCTGTCAGAATTGAACTGGCTATTAAAAGTAATTTTGAAATAAGCATTGTACAATCTTTGTGATTCATAGAAATAAGTGGAGTAAAGATCTTAAAAAATACTTCTGTGGGAACATTAGAAATTCAGCTCTAATCCTTCTGGGCTCCATCAATGACTTGAAACAGCCAAAAGTGTATTTAGCAGTGTGCGTTTTCACTGCTTTTAAGCCAATCAAATAAAATATACTGAAGTTCAATTAGCAACATTATTTTGTTATTGCTTTGTCATTGACAGTGTTTTGCACTACCCAGTGGCTGCTCAAAAAAAATTCTTCCTTGAGTCTTGGAATAAGACCTTCCCATGCCACAGGGGCTTGACTCTGCTATTTGTCAGATCCAACACCCTCCTTTGTCCTCAGCATCAGAGACTGCACAACTGGATCCAAGCAATGGGATCGATTACACATATTTCTGAAAAGCCCTGAAATGAAAGAAACCCTGTTTATTTCAGAGTGTTTACCAGAGCGGGGAGCTGAAGAACAGGACCCTGTTAGGGCAGACACCTTTCTCAACATACTTCTAAGTCGTTTACTCTGTCAACAGTTCATTTTGTTCTACTAAAACAACAACTTCCTAGAAAATAAAAAGATCTGGTTGCCAAAGAAAGCAGCAGTTAATGGGGAAATTCATGGTGAGAAGAGCAAACTCATCCCATTTTTCATTGTGGAAGGTTCTCATTTTAAAACCATAAAATGCAGTGCATAGCTTTGGGAAAACATAAGATCCATATTGGATTTGTCTGCCTGGAAGCATTGTTAGCTATTAGAAACTGATTTTATCATTATTTTTTTTCTCATAATTGTTGTTTCTGCCATGGCGAGAGCTTTACTCCTGTTTTTTTGAAAATATTCTGATGCTATAAAAGAAATCAAGCAGCATTAGGAAATTCACACTCTCATTGATTTTAAAGCACATGGTCTATAAGCTTCAACAGATAATTTCAGAAGTGTTCTTCAGTAATTTAAATTCAGGGACAGAGACAGAAAAACTTCGAGGAAAGCATGATGGTTTCTTGAGAATTGACCCATCGAGAAAGAAAAAAATGTTATATCTATGATAATACTCATCACTTCTACTTGTTGTTGGACAGGTAATGCATTCTTGCTGTCATATACTTTCAAAACAATAGTTCAAATACGATATGTGTTCATATACTTCTACTATTTAGAACAAGATCCTGACACTTTTTTCTTGCATTAAGTATGCTCTTAGTCTGTGGATTCCCCACGAATTCAAGTAAACGCTTGAGGAATAAAGTCTGAGTGTGACTGAAGGTAGCAGAATCAGGATTATACTTTTTGAAAAGCAAAACCAAAATATTCCAGATCTTTCAGATAACTACCCCGTGCATGGGAGCTTATTATAGGTATATACCACAAAGTGATACTAATTCCTTAGTAGGAACATTGTCTTTAACCCATACCAGAAAAATGTGGTATATCTGTTATGTCTCTTTGAAGCTGTGAGACAGCACACCAGCTTAGACACACAGATTTCTTAAAAAAAACTTCTTAGGACATTATAAAGATTGTTAATAAAGGGTGTATATGGAGGTAATGTGTTTAGGCTTGTGCAGCTTGCCTGAATAGACATTATTCTGTATTTTGGTCAAGAAATGAGAATGGTTCAAAATCAGCTTGGTCTTCACTAAAGGGATCTAAACTGGCTTAAGTGATGAAAAAGGACATGCCATGGGGTTGCTGGCTCTCTGTCGCTGGCCTTGGTTTTGTGCTATTTACCATTTGAAGTGTGACCTGTAAGTCTCTATAAAATCATTGCTAACAAAGTTTTCAGTGAGCACGAGTGCTAGGACAGCAGCCAAGAGTGGAAAGGATGAAGTCACTGGCTCAGAGCCGTCCTGGTAAGCGGGAGACAAGCCAGCAAAACACCTTCCCGTCCATTTGACATAGTGCAGCCACACGCCTGGGAGCGGGGGCTGGAGGTCACGCTCCAGCAGGAGGCCATGGTCAGCAGAATGTGCAATCACGCGACTGAAGTAGCCAGCGCAATCTCTGACTGTATCATTGGCCATAGAGAGGAGTAGGAGATACACATGATTTTTGGGTTTTGCTTTAATGCTGTGTGGGAACAGTGCAAGAATGGTGAGGAGGATAATTGTAAATACGCTCAAGCGACTGCAGCTGGAGTGTAGAAAACCACATAAATCACGAGTAGAACCTCTGTGCCTAGATAACAGGCCCGTGAAAAAAGTTGTAAAGGCACCTTATCATACATCCTGGAGAGTACTGCAGGCAAAGGTCAAAGCAGTGGGGTAAACTGTGCCTGCATGAATCCTTATATACAGGCTGAAATGAGCAGGCTCATTGATCTTCACCAAGGGCTGAATTCTGCAGCGCCTGTGTCTCCGCTTGTGTGACCTCTGACCGGGAGCTTAAGTGCTGTTTCAGAGATTCCCTGGTCAGAGAGGTAACAAAATTCAGTCTGCCCTTTGCGTCGCATCTGTGGCTTGTGGTTGTTCCTGCAACTGGTCTGTGTTGCCTCATTCAGATGCCCAGTTTTGGTATCAATGATATCCGCAAATCTGAGGTGGTTCTTCCTGATTAGAAGAAAAAAAAATAAAGCGCCACACTTTACAGTTACAAAGCCAAATACCTTGGGAGTTTTTTAGATTTAAAATAGGAAAAGCAATGGGTAACTTAAATACCCTCAGTCAGTTCCTACACGGGGAAGAAGCGGGCATGCAGGGCCATCAAGGTGGCATGGTGCCGTGCCCTCCTTCTCCAGCCATGCCCCATCAGGGCAAGCCCAGCCTGGCTGGGTCACCAGTGTCCCCCAGGGCAGAACTGACAAACTAACAGCAAACGAAGATGGATATTTTCCATGGCGGGGCATTTGCAATGGCTAGCAACATTCCCAACTTTCTTTCTAAAATATATGGTGTGCTGACACAGGGAACTGTGCAGGAGAACCTCACTCAGGATCAGACTGAGAGCAGAGTGGAATGAGGTGCCACATGCAGAATATAAACCACATAAGGAACAAAACTGTGCTTCAGGCAAGCCACAGTCTTTCTGCAGCCGCATCTGATACTGACTTCTCACAGCAGCCTGTATGGCGGTTCTGGTTTCTTGCTCACTAAATAAAATTTGGCTGCTGACACAGGCTTCCTTTTAAAGTGCAGCAACATTACCTGGGCATTTGAGGTGCGATTGCCAACAGGCTACTTGGGCACTGGCACAGCAACATTCCTTCCACGCGGCGGTGGTAGACACAAACTCTTGCTTCTCCTTTGCATTCAACTTCAGTGAGCCAAAAATAACACAGAATTAATTATATCACATGATAATCCCTGTGCCCCAAATTGAGCTCACCACCTGCAATGTTTGGACAACAAATGCTGTTGATAACCTTTCTGTCTAAACATGTGACAAGAAGATCTGCTTCTATTGGCAACATTTTTCTGTAAGTGAAAATGAAATCTTAAAACTCTTGTCAGTAAAAAACCCTCAGATAGGAAAGTCTGTCCTATCTCTTGTTCCATATGGGTCATTGTAACCCATCTCACTAGAGGTGCCAGGCACTCTGTGGCTGGTTCTGGTTGTTTACTGGATCATTTTGTAATTACTTTCAAGAGAATTCTGCAAAATAAGACAGAAGGACCCTTAGAAATTAACCCAAAGATTAAATGAAAATACAGGGTATGTACGTCTTCTGTGGGAGCTGATTTACGACAAGTTGTGGACAGGTTCCAGAAATGTGAATCTGATGTTTTAGGTTTCTTAATGGCTACAGCAGAAGAGCATTAAGAGCAGACACAAGCCGTATGTCTGGTCTTTACCTCAACAAC
Organism: Caloenas nicobarica; assembly: GCF_036013445.1. Lineage (NCBI taxonomy): Eukaryota > Metazoa > Chordata > Aves > Columbiformes > Columbidae > Caloenas > Caloenas nicobarica. Next base: position 126,932,947 of record NC_088245.1, read on the forward strand.
ACTTCAGTCACAGAGACACAGTCATGGTTGCAGAGACACTCCTCCTCTCCCTCTCTCTCTCTCTGTCTTTCTCTTGCTTACCACTGAATGTTTCCACAGGGGATGTAGCTATAATACTAGGGTCCAACACACCTAATGCAGCCCTGTGTGGAGAGGTCTGACAGCTCCTAGAAAGGTTTGTTTCCATTTTTTCTGTGCTCTCCTCTTTCCATTGACGCAGGCAACGTAGAGTCCCGCTCAGATGGCATGAGGAACCCCTCTGGGGCCATCTAGCTGACAAGAACTGCGATGAAGACAAGGAGCAGTGTGCCAGCCACATCATCTGTGGGCACATCGCATCTACTAATTTACCCATAACATGAGAGCAAGTTGTCAGTTAAATAAGGTGCTCAATAAGGTACGGAATAACAGATTACTCTCTCAGTTTTAACTGCAAGGATGAACAACAGGTTGAAAGGAGGAGAGTGAGGATAGACTTGCTGATGGACAGAGAACTCCAGGCCATTGTCCTCCAGGTCTTTGGTCACCTCTGCTCACTGAATGTCAGATCCTTGAAATCCCTTTGAATACATGGGCCCCAAGAAGCTTGTGAGAGAGCCACAAAATGAGATCACATCCTCTGTTTTCCAGTCTAGGCCCTGCTCAAAAGGCTTCTGGTTAGGGGCTAGATGTTGCAGGGAGCAGAAGTGGAACGTCCTCTGAAAGTATGTTTTTACCAGTAGCCTGTTGGTTGTGCTCTGCCCACTGCAGTGCTGTGGCTTGGTCTGGCCTCTCCTACCTGTGTGCTACCAGAGACTGCTGCTCCTGAAGTCCTAAAGTCTTCCTTTAAGTCTACTTGAGATCTTCATTGTAGGTGTAAAACTAGACCATGCGTTGAAGGGAAAAGTGAGGTTTTCTTACCTCAGTTAGTCTCAGAAAAATAAAGTTACAAGGACCAAGTCGCATGGCTTTTATCAGTAGCTCTTTCTCCTGTATTTCCACTTCAAAAATAGCAGAGAGAATGGAAGTATACAGGTGAAAAAAACCCAAATTTTCTGACTGCTAGAAGCTCTACTGAATATCTGATGGAATATCAAAGAGTTTGAAAGGTGACGTTTTCTATGTTTTTCACCATTGTCCTTAAATTCTGCCTGATTTGTACCTTGGTTTATATCTCCATGAAGAAGAAAAGACCATTAGCTAAGTTCATCATGAGAGACTATCTTTCAGCATTTGAGATGAGTTAATTAACATGAATTGAGAACATATATTACTTTCTACTGACAGCACACCCTGGAATATATAAAATCAGAAATAACATGGGGGTTTTTTTGTTGAGAGACAGCCTAATGGTTGTTTATTTCAAATTCTTAAGTGAAATGCTAGCAGTGTAGAAATTTTAACAGAACCTTGCTGAGTTATACAGAACATGAGGTGCTGAAATTAAATAGGTGCAAACAAAAGCAAAACAAAATTGTGTTGAAACACTATTTTGTTGTAATAGCTCATTTTCTTGTCTCTCCTGCAGCCATGGTTTCATTAGTTCTGTAGTGAAAAGAATCATCCAGTCCAGGCAGGATCCGAATCCCTAATGACAGGCAAGATGAAAGGAAAAAACCTAAGTGACCTTAATATATAAGGCAGCCTACCTTTGGTCCAGTCTTGGAGAGCATCCCAAATGTAAATAAAGAATTATGCAGAACTGCAAGAGAATATTTCTTCTGACTTAGAGCCAACATCCCTTTCATCATCCCATAGCTCTTAAATATGCAGCTTTTTAAAATTATTTTTCCTTTTTCTGAAGCATTACATTGTCAATGCAACATGTTGCTTTTGGTGATAATCTCCAAACAACAACACATTTACTTCTGCAGTGTCAGGTAAAGGAAATTTTCCAGGTCATATTTTTGTACGTTGGATGACTACTAAGGTATCAATGTATTAATTAAAGCGATATCTCCATATCATACCTGACAAATTATTAGTGATGTGACAAGGAAGAGAAGTGTCAGAGGGGAGCTACCATTTTGTGATTCATCATATTCCTGGCTTTCCCTCTGCTTTATATGGATCCTACTGCACATAGCTGCTATTGTGTTGTTACCGATGCATTTTTCACACAGGCTGTAATCTCAGTCTTTGCTTGCAGTAGCAAACATTGTATTTCTATATTTCTGCATTGTTTCAGAGGTCAGGAGACTGCAGATTTACATGCCTTGCTCTGTTACACAAAGCATGCATATTCACTAGAAAAAAAAAAAGTCAACAAAAAAGAAGAGACTGTCTTGTAACTCTTATGCCGATAAAAGAAGCTGAATTCTTTTACATTAATTACACCAGTATTCAATGATGAGAAGTCTCCATGGCAACCTTATTGTCATACAGCACGCATAAAGCTCCAAGTATCCTATGAAACTACTATTTACCTTTTTAAAATACTGAAGGGCAGGGGAGAAGACATATTAAGGTGTGCTTCAGTAAACATCAATACATAGCTGTGTCCATAAATAACCAGAACAAATCTGAGGTCTTTACTGGTGGGATTTTTTTACATCAGTCTTAGCATGTACAAAACCTTTATTCGTGATAGTGCTCTTTTGGATCTTCATGAGGACTCCAAAGTCAGTAATGTCCTTACATGAGGACCTTCCACATTCTTCTCATTAACTGCCTCTCAGATTATCACTGTAAAGGGAGAATAGCTGTTGTAGGACCCTATTATACACTATAGCAGGGAGTATATCTACTGGGACAGAGAACTTAGCAGAGGTGAGTCCGAGCAGAAGACAAAACATGGCCACTTCCTTTCTCCAAAAGCTTTTAGCAGCATCATTTTTGTTGTTTCTTTTTTGTATATACTGGCAAATTAAGACCTGATATCAGAATAGGGCAAATTGACAGAAGCTGCACTAAAGAATCAAATTCATAAATGCACAGACAAATATGACACTGAGGAACATCACAAGTCATGCCGCACAACTCCGCATGGGTCCTCTGAAGTGGATTGAGTGGGCTGAGCACACAGACAAGCATCACAGGCTCATGGTCTACTTCATCTCCAGAAGGCTTTCAGCAAGATTTCCTTCTCCTCCCCAGGCAGAAAGCTCTTCAAGAGACTCAGTTGCTGCAGACAAAAAGGAAGAAGTCCCCTCATGGGTTAGTACTTTACTGAAAGGCAAGAAACAAACAGTAGGAACGATTGATATTTTTGCAAAGGGGAAAAGGTTGCAGAAATTGGTGCTAGGACGTATGCTATCTAACATATCCCTAAATGACCTAAACATGAGTAGATGGTGCAGTGTCAATTTGCAGGTGATACTAGATTTTTCAGAGCGATGGTCAAAAGAAAATTAAAAAGTTGACTGTGACAGGCTGCAGAATGTTCTTAGAAGAGTGATGGATGAATAAAACAGCATATGGATTTCACGGTTTGTGAGGTGATTCACAAGAGGAAAAACAACCCTCACTTTGCATACAGAATGATGGGCTCTGAACTAGCAATTACCATTCAGAAAAGAGGTCTTGGAATTATAATAAATAGTTCTGCGAAAATGTCAGCTCAAAGCTTGGCAGTGGTCAAAAAAGCAAATAGAACAGAGAATAAAAGAACAAATATCATTGGGCTGCTGTATAGATCTAGATGGTAGCTGCATCCTCAGTAGGCTACATAACCTTCATCCCTTATCTCAAGAGAATACAGTACTATTAGAAAAGATGCAGCAAAAGGTAACACAGATGGTTAAGGTGTGGAGCTTCCATACAAGAAGAGATTAAGCAGGCTAGAACCCTTCAGTCTGGAAGATTAATGACCTTTATGATACCTGTAAAGTTATGATAATGCAGAGGTAAATAAAAGATGATTATTCACTGCTTCCCAGTATAAGGACAAAGGGGCATCAAATGAATCATAAAAACAACAGGCTCAAAGCAAACAAAAGGAGAGACCTTCTTATACAATGCATAGCTCAGGTGTGGAATCCTTTACCGCTGGAGGCTGTGAGCACCATAAGCTTTCTCAGGGGTTCAACAAGAAATTCAGACACATTCATGCAAAAATGGTCCTTCAAGAATAATCAAACAAAACAAGTCTGAGTCTCAGACTGAAGAAGCACTGCAGTGTAGTTTTGTCTTTTTCTTATGCTCCACCTTATGCATCACTTCTTAGTCACCGTCAAGAGACATAGTACTGAATAAAGCAGACGTCCTCCCTGCCCTGGACTAGGCATTCTTATGTTAAACTATTATTTGACCACATTAGAAGTGGGATAATACACACATCCAGCAAGATTTCCTCGGTAGCACAAGTCTGTGCTTTGTATACAGACTGCTAGGCCATCCCTGAGTTTTGTATATGCTTGTTCTTAAGATATACCAGCCTTCCCTAAAGAGTCTTGACCCTTGAGTGACAAATCCAGCCTGTTGCCTTTCTGACCATTGAAGGATATTCCTGAGCTCCTGATGCAATTCTTGACCAAAACAAGGAAAATTCTTCCCTTTCAATTTCAAATTCTCAACAGATCACTTGCAAGCAGAGAAGCCAATCCTCCATCCATTGCCTCTAACCAGCTACTGTCAGTGTCATACATGCCGTTTCACAGCAAACTCTCGGGAAAAAATAGTCAAAACCCAGCTGCAAATATAGTCCCTGTATTGTCTAAATGCATCTGAGACTTGGCACGATCTAGATTTGGACCAGAACAGGGATTAAAAACTCTTAATGTATGCTTTCCCAATGATGGTGGAAAGCTATTTTCATCATTCTGAGCTTCTGTGCAGGAACTCACACCCTGGTTTATGCAGTACTGTAGTTTTCCATCAGCAAAATGACATATGCCCAAGGGTGTGCTCTTAAACAGAGAAATGTACTGAATTCTTAGGGAGGATGGCAAGCTGCATTCTGCGATTATGGGTTGCTACAAGAATAATTTCTTTCTCTCTCCTTTCAGCATCTGTATTAAGTCACAGTATGGGCTCCAAGTGCTAAAGTGTGAAAAACTTTTGTTATTTCTCATCTGTATAGCCAATTTCAAAGTATGGACTGGGTGGGTTGACTGTAAAATGAGTGAAAAGCTGTCAAGAGCATTGGGCTCACATTTTAGTACTTGGAGGTTCAAAATCTAGTTAACAGCTGATCACTGTCAGCATTCCTCAGGGTTGAGTACTGGCCCCACGTATTCGACATTTCTACCTGTGACCTTGGTGATGTGACAGAATTCGACCTTGTGGATAACAGCAAACCAAGGGTAAGTGGTTGACAAAGCAGAGGGGAGAGCTGCATGCAGAGAGACCTCAACAGGCTGGAGAAACAGGCTGAAGAAGGCCGCCTGAAGTTCAACAAAGACAAAGACAGTCTTTCACCTGGGACTGAACAACCCTGTGAAGCAGCACGGGCTGAGAACTGACTGGTCAGGAGGCAACTTTGCGGAGGAGGAGCTGGGGGTGATGGTGGCTGACAGATCGAACATGAGCAGCAAGTGCATCCATGCAGCAAGGCAGGACCACCACAGACTGGGCTGAGTTAGAAAGCGTATAACCAGCAGGTCAAGAGAAGTGATGCTTCTCCTCTATGTAGGTCTTTTAAGACTTCAGCTGTAGGACTGGCAAGAGAAACACCGGCTCACTGGGGCAAGTCTGGGAACAGACTTCTAGAACAACAAGGGGCTGGTGCAGTTATGTGCCAGGAGAGGCTGAGGGAGCTTGGTTTGTTCAGGCTGGAGAAGAGATGGCTTCAGATTGCCTTCCTCAGCTATCTTCTGGGGTTTATAGAAGATACAGACTCATAATGGCTGGAGGTGCACAGCAAAAGGACAGGATGCAATGTTCACAAGTCACAAAGAGGGAAATACCAACCATAATGTAAAAAGATCACAATTATGGTGTTTACACACTGGCTCAGGTTGCCCAGTGAATTTTCAGAACATCCATCCTTGGAAATGTTCAGAACATGACTGTACAAAGCCTGACCAATCTGATCCAACTTTGAAGTTATCCCTGCTTGGAGCAGGGTGTTGAATTAGTCTTGCAGTACCTAGTTGTCCTGGGATGCAAAGGGTGCAGAGCATTTCTCTAGCATATTCAAGGAGAATTGGGTGCACCTGATTGTGTGTGCTGAACAGGTTGGTGTGGAGCTGTGCAGAGCATCTGGAAGGACTGTCTCTTCAAGGTCTCTCTTGATGTCTACCACGCCCCACAGAACATAAATACCTCGCAGCTGGCAGGCCCATGTATTCTCTGCAGCACAATTTGTCCTGCAAGGAGGGAAATTACTACACAGCTGTTGGCATTTTAAAGATGTGAGGGGAGTTTCTTTCTCACCTGTCAATATTTATAGCTGGACCACTATCTGGAGAGAGACTGGAAAAGTGTTACTTTAATGCTTTATTGTCTGATAAATCTTTTTCATGTATTTATTTTTAATGTAGATATTCTAGTAGGCAAAAATACCTTATTTTGCCATTTTTCTGGTTTTGGGTTTCTTTTAATTATTGTTCTCTCATGTTTGAGTAGAAACTAACAATTCTTACCTTTCATTCTGGAGACTAGGAAGGCTCCATCTTGGGTAAATACATATTTATTCATACTTAATAGAGCAAAATTACTCCCACTGGAGCTATTAGTCTATCAGCTAAGTATGTAATTAAGCCTTTTTAAAGCATATTATGTACTCAGCAGACCAGAATGACAATACAGAAGTTACTCTAGTCTATCTGGTAAATAGGCAATTATACCTATTATTCAAATTTTTATTTACCATTTAAGAGAGTCATTCAAGTCTATGACATTTTCTACAGACAGTACTCTTATTCATCTCTGTATGTAACAGCGTTTCATTTATTCAGCTGAACTGAACATATATTTTGAGTCGTTAGTGTGGTGTGCATGGAGAAATAAATATCATCCAACATGTCATGAAAGTCATGGACATAAAATATTGCATCAAGGGTGCATCACTTACCTTCTGCTTGTTGCTACCTCTCTTGGGGTTTCACCAAGCTTCCCAAATCCCTACCATGAAACATATAATAGGATTTTGAGTGTCATTAAAATCTGCCACAAAAATAAGATGCCTTAACATGAGAATGGTATATAAATATATGGTATTCCTGTCCTGACTAATGACAGGATAAACATGCAATACAGCTAATAGGAACTGGATTGTGAAAGTTTTACACTATAGGAAAAGGACCATCCCAGCTTTTCCATTTGTTTTTCAGGAAAGCTCATGGAAGCTTTTATGAATTAAGCTCATACTTCTTCAGCAAATACTCCCACACGTTTTCTTCCCTTGAAGTAAACTAACATTAAGGACAGGTTTAAGCACCCTGCTTAAGCAGGTGCTCAGTTTACATCAGTTTTGAAAACAACAACGCTGAAGAGCGATCTCTTTTAAATAATTTCTAGAGACTTCTAAAATGTTTTTACTATACTTTTGTGTGTTACGTAATTTAAATTGCCTTAAAATGCCACTTAAATAGTGTAATATTCTATAAAATATATAGGACCTCCACTGTAAACAGATCAGTCAATGAGCAGGGATCTGCAAAAGTAAACAATCTGGTAAAATTACAACTTTTAGGTGTTGATCCAGCAATGCTTATAAGCACAAGCTTATCTTTTCCAAACAGGTAGTCCCATTCATACCAGTGGAAGTAATGAGACCATCCCTAGAAATATAAAAAATGAGGGGTTTTTTATCTTTTAAGTTTTGTACAGAGGAAGAGTATGCCTGAATTTATGAATGTCCAGATTCATCATACCCTAGATACCTGTAAATGGCTTATAAAAATTAGACAAGCCATTTACTGTCAGGAGTAAGAAAAGCAGTTATTTTTGACAAACATGTGAAATACTGTTGCAGATTATTAATATTGCCATCTTCCAGCACAACCAACTGCATTTTTACAGGGATTTTCAAAAGGCTTTTGTGGAACATAGGATTTAGGCAAGAAGCATTTCTGCAACTAAGAGGATGATGGTGGTGGTCTTTGTTGTAGACCTTGAAGAAGAGACTGAGTAGGAATCCCTGGGCTCGAAGTAATGTTTCTTTTTTTCTTTACTTAACAGAGAGGATGACAATAAAAAAGCAGCTCTTGTAGGAAACAGACCTTTAAAATCCAAGCCTATTAAAATCTGTTAAATGACCTCTGTTCTTGAAAATGTGGATGATGCTGATTCTCTTTCTTCCTCCAAATAACAAATGACCTTGGATATATTCAGCCACGTTCCAGCCTTCAGACATGGATGCTACCATGAACCATGCATTCACTTGCACAGCATATTAGTAAAGACTTCTATTGTCCGTGTATAATAATGGAACAAACAATAAGAAAAGTTTTAAAAGCCTCATTTTTACATGCTCTGTTGGCAGTAGGTAACTAAGATTTTTCTTTTCTGAATTTTGGTTATGGTGTTTCTTACTATAGCACAAGTTCATCAGCAATCTTTGTGTTATCAAAAATTCCTTCTTTCTTTTACTGTCATGCTAGCAACGCTAAAAGTGTTATACATTAAAATTTCTTACTTATTGATTTATTGTACCTATAGAACTTGAGCCATAAGATATAGCTTACCTTCTATTGCAGATTCTCCTGATGGTTTTCAATCTACCCTACAAAACAATAGTGAACTAAGTGCTGTGTAGGTAGCTCTTATTGTCCAATTTAATTTATGGTTTGATAAACAAGGAATACAAAGGTTAGGGAGCTCACAGAGGAAATCCTTGCCACAATAACTCTTATTTTTTGCTTTCAGCCCTCTCTTCCTGTTATTCTTTCCATTTCTCATTGTGGCTTCCAAAAAGTAATTGGGTTTTGATCCTGTGGTTCAACACCTCTTCAGTTTATGAGTTTGCATTTATGCTTTCTTGCAGTTTGTACTTTCTGCAAGCTTTGTGCATGAACACCATGAACCAGACTCTTATTTGCTGTAGACTGGTGGACTGCTCAGTTTTCAGTGGCTTTCCTGCAGTTCACAACAGGAGAGGCTCTAACCATGAATTCCGAACATAAATGGCATGTTTCAAATATCTTTCATGAATTTAGTGGTGTTTTTTTTTTTTTTAATCTGAATGCTAAAGTAGGATTTACCTAATCCTGAAGAACACTGTGTTTTTATGGGCATTTTCCATTTTTTTTTTAATTACCTCAAGTGCCATCATGCCCTGTAAGGACATCTCTGTCAAATAGGAGTTAGAATATCACTGTTTCCTGAAGAGGTCACTCCTTGACTGCTTGTCATATGGGCACAGATATTATTGACCAATAGTATTGCCTTTAGGAAGCCAAACCAGTACTTCCTTTGAGAGTTATGGTTATGAACACATACGTATTATATGCGCCAGCTTCTTTTTTAATGCTTTAGTAAAACCGCACGTGGCCAGCTGGTGTAATAAAGCGATTATAATTAAGATGTCAACTTTTTTTTATAGGTAGAAATATTTTCTGTTCTGAACAGAGAAAATATCAATCATTGTTTGATAACTGTGCACAAATCCTAATTTTCATTGACAATCACTTTGTTGTAACTAATGACATGAAAACTTAAGCACAGAATGTGAAATATCTTTGAGATTACTCATATTCACTGCTACTTTTTTTTTTAATCAGTGTTGCATTACTAGCTGAGTATACAAGCAAAAGTAAGAGGACTTTGGAGAAGATTTTCAAGAGAGGAATTGATTAAAAATTACCTTTCATAGTTTCAGTTTTCCAGCTGATTTCCCTGAAGTGAGCCTCGCTGGTCAACAACCACTTACAGTTATTACCTCTGATCACCATAAACAGGTGAATGGAATTCTAAACTTGTGCTTTATCACAGGAATGTCTGACAGGGAGAGAAATAATTACAATGTAGAAGGCTGATATCTTAGACAGACTGGCACTCTAGATAGAACAAAGGAAATGAGTAAGGAAAAGCTCATTGTATATGTTGGACCTTGTATAGACATCTGGCCCCATTTTGTTCCCAAAATATCACCTAGACAGAAAAGTTAAAAAAAAAAAAAAAGAAGCAATGGTTAACTCAGAGCAGTTTCTCAGTCCTCCTCACCAGGCGACCCCACCAGTTCCCAAGCCGGAACATGAGAAGGGGGTACCAGGAGCGTTAACGGGAGTGCGGGTGCTCAGTGAGGTGGCTTCTTTTGGAGGTAGATGTGGTATGTGGTGTTTGCAGGACCGAGTGCAGTTACAGCTGTCCCTATTGACATAATGCCACTGGTTTTCATGGGAATTGCCCCAAGCTGGTAGGAGATTCTCAGCAGCATTCCTGTTAGTGACATGACTGCATTGGTGAGCTCTTAGTAAAACCCCATACCCACCACGTTTGGCACATGGAGAAGCTAGGTGCCTCTGAGTTGCAGAGACACAATTTTCCAACAGAACAGATTTTTAGTCACTCAGTACCAACACATGGATACAGAGTTTTCCCTATGCCACTTCCTCTTCCGCCTCCCACCTTCCTGGGGCCCAAAATAAGTGTTCACAAGAGTGATGCTTTCATGACAAAGTGAGGGCCAAGTCCTGTGCTGCAACAGTTTTCACAAACTGACCCATTCTGGTATCTAAATGGGGTCTTCAGAAAGAATGTCCCTACAAGGGTGGGCTGAAGTCCTTGATAAAATGTTTTCCCTACTTCATCCAGTGCATATGGATTAATACAGGAGGGAAGAGCTCACTTTTTCCCTACCCTTTATAAAAAATAGTTACTATTGTATACCAGGTAATCCATTGCATGACCCATTATAACAGGTTAATTCTGGATAGATGCAATTATTAATAAATCTAAAGGTACATGGAGATGTCTTCTCTTCTGATTGAGTTAGAAATCTCTTGGCTTAACTCCTACAATCCATTTTACCAAGTCTTTCATCACTCTGAAAAGATAATCTTTTCAGTTCCAAAATGGAATGTATATGGCTTGATTGTAATGGCTCCCGTTATTATTATATGCCTGTGCTGTTCCAGCCCTTTGCTTTTCAGTTCCACGTCTTGTGTCACCACATGACAAACTCTGCAGAATACAATTAACAGCTGTTGTGCTGCTGGCAAGGGTGACATTGCATGCAAGCTGCCTCCCAATTCAAAAGAAAAACCTTAAAAAAATGGTAAAAGATTGAAAACCATCCACCCACAAAGTTAAGGCATACAATGAAAAGTGGGTCACTGCTTGAAAAAAGATCACCTGAACTGTTATGGTAGCTGGTCATGAAATCTCTAGAAAATGTTTTTTCTCTTCAAAAATTATTCCTCAAACAAAAGCCTCCCAGCCTTGATCTCTGTAGGAGAGAGCAAGTCTTTCAAAGACCCAAGTGTCTGGGAAGAATAAAGATGGATTTGTCACTTGTTAGATCTGTTGTTGTTAATGCTATTTTGTATTTGTGTTAACAGCTCCTTGATTCCAGTAAGACCTCCTTATGGCTAGAAGTCATTATGAGATGTCTGTGGGACGTTTCTCAGAAGGGTGAGCTTTTATCTTCCACTTATTAGTCCTTGGCACTTAATTCTTAATCCCCGTACTTCTTCTCTGTCTCTAGCCCCAGGACTTGAAGACTGTCAGATCTCAGGGTCTGGGAGGAATAAGGGCCAGAACACGGTGCCACCATGGAAGAGCGTGGAGAGCAGCTCTGAATACTGCACTTTCCTCCCCTGAATCCAGTGCCTGCTATGGACGTTGCCTCTTAGCCTTGTCCAGAAGCACTGGTTCTCCACAACAAGCTTCTTGTGCGGCTGGTGTACCCAAAGGCCAGACAGCCAAGAACCAAACCAAACAGCTCTGGTTTTCTGTGCTGGCCGCTACAGAGGAGACTTACCACTACGCAGACTTCTGAAATCCTGCTGTAACATCCTGTGACGCTTGGAAGTGAGGGGCAAGGCTTGGGGTTACCCACTGTCTTAGCTAACAGAGCAACAACAACATTATAAGAGGATGGCATTAGGCGGTATCCTTTGTCCTCTTTCTGAAACATCCAACCATTCTTCAGTTAGGACATGGGTGTTATGTATGAACTTCAGGTTCACTAAACTTCTGAATAGTTGGGTATTTTTGTCTGCTTGCTTATCACAACCCAGGCTCATTGTCCATTTATATATTTACATATACGTGTGTGTGTGCGTGCGTGTGTGCATATGTATGCATGTAAAAATATTTGTATATACACACATGTATACTATACATATATATATGCATATATGTGTGCATTTATTGTATTACTAGGAAGAACAACATGTTTATAGCTTTTAGATGGGGTTACACAATCTCTGCATTTTGAACCAGAGCAGAGTTCTTGAAACAGCTTTTTTCATTTATTTATGTAGCCAGAGTGTGAAGGCCAGATATGGCCAGTTTTGTCTTAGCTTTTTCACCAGAATCTGTTGATGAAACTAGTCTATCTAGTATTTCTAGTTCTATGACTGCACTTGAAGGAGGAGCTTGGGATCATTTAGATTCAAATCTTGACTCCGTCACTAACTTCTCAGAGTGGATTAGAAAAGCCATGTAGCGTCTCTGTTTCCTCACAGACCAGGGAGCAGAACACCACTGTAAGAATACTGACAACATTGTTATTCTAACATCCTCTGCTTCATGAGGTTTGATAGAAAGACACTCACATAGAGCATTGAAAATAGGAGACCTAAATTGTTCAGCTGAGGTTTTTTGGGAAGTTGAAAAACATCTAGCAATTGTGAGGATGTGTTTTTTCCCCATAGCTTATTAATACAAATCACTTGTTTCCATTGACAGTTCTGGTGAACTAGCAAGCTGCCAAGGTGGTGATGAGCGTACAGCTTGAATAGTAATTCCAGCACCACTGGCCATGATGATTAGGAACATTGCTGAATATAGATGGTGCTGCCTTGACCCTTCTGTCTGCCTCCAACTTGAATGAGTTCTGCCCAGCTCCAAAACAATTGTCATCTTCTTTAACTGGAAAGTTTAGAATATTTTGGTTTGTTTTTCAATGAAAGCACACTGACACTTCTGAAAGCATCCTAATCTAAGACAGAGAAATAGCCAAAGATTTGCTTCCACATTCTGAAATTGCTCAAGGAAAAACAACTGCATTCTGACCAGAGTAATTAAAATACTGAAGCTAACAAAAGTGTCCACCTTCAGAAATGTGGCTTTGAGCCCTTTCAGAGTTGCAGAATTGTGATTATGGTAACTGAGTTTCTTTCTCTTCTCCATCTCACCAGCTCCTCATTTACCACTACTGTCCTCCATATCAATTTATGTGAGAATTTGATGAGTAGACAATACAGGCCAAAAGAATTTTGAAAGGCAAGGTGTTGAGTCCAGCTAGTAGGGACTAGGTTCTTTCTTGCGTGAGAGTTTAATAAAATAATGTTATCAAATACCACTCTCCTGTTTCAGTCCTGGGATACTGATGGGCGTGGCCAGGGCCCATTAGCATGGGGTATCTGCTGGACTAGTGACATTCCACCACTTCCATGAACAGCATGTCAGACTGCCATCCCTTCAGACTGACAATGTCTGTATTCCCTTAGGCTTCCAGAGCAAAAATCAGGCTTTCTCCAATGTAATGGTTCCTGTCAAGTCATGCAATGTTGACAAGCACTGGCAGCCACATATATTATGTTGCAACTATGAGGATTAAAAGGGTATTATACAAAAGATGACCCTTTAAAAATAGCAAATAGCTATCTTTGCCCAAGCAACTATTTAAGAACATGGCACTACAGAAGACTACCTGTTTCAACTCTTACAACTAGGATGCAACTAGGAAAGCTGAGGCCTCCTTAGAGTTAAATGTGGCAAGAGGGGTCAAGGACAACAGGAAGAGGTTCTTCAAATACATGGCAGATAAAACTAACACCAGAGGCAATGTAGGCCCACTGATGAATGGGGTGGGTGCCCTGGTGACAGGAGATACAGAGAAGGCAGAGTTACTGAATGCCTTCTTTGTCTCTGTCTACTCTGCCGGAGGCTGTCCTGAGGAGCCCCATACCCCTGAGGCCCCAGAGGAAGGCAGGGCAATGGAGGAGTCTGCCTCAGTTGATGAGGACTGGGTTAGGGAGCAATTAAGCAATCTGGACATCCATAAATCCATGGGTCCAAATGGGATGCACCCGCGGGTGCTGAGGGAGCTGGCTGAAGTCATTGCTGGACCACTCTCCATCATCTTTGCCAAGTCTTGGGAAACAGGAGAGGTGCCTGAGGACTGGAAGAAAGCAAATGTCACTCCAGTCTTCAAAAAGGGCAAGAAGGAGGACCTGGGCAACTACAGACCGGTCAGCCTCACCTCCATCCCTGGGAAAGTGATGGAACACCTTATCCTTGGTGCCATCTTAAGACATATCAAGGATAAGAGGGTCATTAGGGGCAGTCAACGTGGCTTCACCAAGTGGAAGTCGTGCTTGACCAACCTCATAGACTTTTATGAGGACATAACGAGGTGGACAGATGATGACAGAGCAGTGGATGTGGTCTACCTTAACTTCGGTAAAGCGTTTGACACCGTCTCCCACAGCATCCTCACGGCTAAACTGAGGAAGTGTGGACTGGACGATTGGGTAGTGAGGTGGACGGCAAACTGGCTGAAGGAAAGAAGCCAGAGAGTCGTGGTCAATGGAGCGGAGTCTGGTTGGAGGCCTGTATCTAGTGGAGTGCCTCAAGGGTCAGTACTGGGACCAGTATAATTCAATATATTCATCAACGACTTGGATGAGGGAATTGAGTGTACTATCAGCAAGTTTGCTGATGACACCAAGCTGGGAGGAGTGGCTGACACACCAGAAGGCTGTGCTGCCATCCAGCGAGATCTGGACAGGCTGGAGAGTTGGGCAGGGAAAAATTTAATGAAATATAACAAGAGAAAATGCAGAGTCTTGCATCTGGGCAGGAACAACCTCAGGTTCCAGTACAGGTTGGGGAATGACCTGTTAGAGAGCAGTGCAGGGGAAAGGGACCTGGGGGTCCTGGTGGACAGCAGGATGACCATGAGCCAGCACTGTGCCCTTGCGGCCAAGAAGGCCAATGGCATCCTGGGGTGTATTAGAAGGGGGGTGGTTAGTAGGTCAAGAGAGGTTCTGCTTCCTCTCTACTCTGCCCTGGTGAGACCTCATCTGGAATATTGTGTCCAGTTCTGGGCCCCTCAGTTCAAGAAGGACAGGGAACTGCTGGAGAGAGTCCAGTGCAGAGCCACGAAGATGATGAAGGGAATGGAGCATTTCCCTTATGAGGAAAGGCTGAGGGAGCTGGGTCTCTTTAGCTTGGAGAAGAGGAGACTGAGGGGTGACCTCATTAATGTTTATAAATATAGAAAGGGTGGGTGTCACAAGGATGGAGCCAGGCTCTTCTCGCTGACAACCAACAGTAAGACAAGGGGTAATGGGTTCAAGCTGGGACACAGGAGGTTCCACTTAAATTTGAGAAGAAACTTCTTCTCAGTGAGGGTGACAGAACACTGGAACAGTCTGCCCAGGGAGGTTGTGGAGTCTCCTTCTCTGGAGACATTCAAAACCCACCTGGATGCCTCCCTGTGTAACCTCACCTAGGTGTTCCTGCTCTGGCAGGGGGATTGGACTAGATGATCTTTTGAGGTCCCTTCCAATCCCTAACATTCTGTGATTCTGTGATTCTGTGAACTGTAGGCCAGGGATGAAAGGATCAG
The DNA here is from genome assembly GCF_036013445.1 of Caloenas nicobarica. Lineage (NCBI taxonomy): Eukaryota > Metazoa > Chordata > Aves > Columbiformes > Columbidae > Caloenas > Caloenas nicobarica. The sequence goes on from NC_088245.1 coordinate 126,948,554, forward strand.
CAGAATAACTATTTCCTCTCTCCTAAATACAAGCTACAATTCCTACGCAGTGTGTTCCTCTGCATTTGCCACCAATCTTAGCTGTTTTCTGCTACTTGCTATTTCACCTTTATTCAAGTAAGTGTATTAATGTGTAATCCAGTTTATGAACAGACTGAAATGAATCATTTGCACTCTGGTGTTTGTTTCTATAAAATGTTTTCCTATATAGATCTGTTTAGCAATGAAGAAAAGTAAATTTAGTGATACTTTTCCCAAAGACAAAGTTCTCTGTAGGTCACAAATACCAGCCATGCATCAGTAATTACAACAGACACTGGTATGGGAACTTGAGGCTACTCACCCCATGTGCTGGATGCTGCAGGGAAAGGTGACATTTGACTGTTTGCACTGTACATTTTGCATGGAAAAATAATTTCAGTAGGTTCACTATATGAGGAGGGAAAAAACCCCAAACTCAGAGACCTTCTACAGCTGCCTCACAAGGGGAGCAGGAGGGGCAGGCGCTGAGCTCTTCTCTCTGGTCACCAGTGACAGAACTCGAGGGAATGGCAGGAAGATGTGCCAGGGGAGTTTAGGTTGGACATGAGGAAAAGGTTCTTCCCCCAGAGGGTGGTGGAGCACTGGAACAGGCTCCCCAGGGAGGTGTCACGGCCCCAAGCCTGACAGTGTTCAAGAAGAGACTGGACAAGGCCCTCAGACACATGGTGTGAACTGTGGGGTTGTCCTGTGCAGGGACAGGAGTTGGACTCGATGATCCTTGTGGGTCCCTTCTAACTCGGGACATTCTATGATTCTATCCACCCCTTCATTCTGCTCTTATCACAGGTGCCACATAACAAAGACAAAATGAGATAAATACATTATGTGTGGGAAAACAGAAGATAGAGTGGAGTTTGTAAGAGAAAATGTAACATACCAGACAGAGCTGTTCTTTGGACTTGAATGCATCCTTCACCAGCACTGCCGATCCAATGAAACTTTCATCTACCCGTCCCCAACATAAGCTTTTAAAATCCCACTCAGCAATGAATGGTGGAGGCATCATGACTATGATCTAAATTATTCTGTTTAGGTTTTTTAAAAAAGTTCTTTTTGGAGTAGAAAATTGAAGAACACCAGGTTCATTGTTTCTTAAGTATTCATCTGATTCTCATAAGTAGTTCTTTAATGTTAGCCACTGACATGTCTTCAGAGGTCTTGCTTTGCTTGCATTGAGTGTGACAGAGGCAAACGCTTCCTATGAAGTTTGGAGCACAGTAAAATATACTTGTAAACAATCAACTTTATTAAGAAGAATATATTACTTAGACTTTTATTAATATATTTCTACAAGTATTTTATATAATTCAAAAATTCCAGGCCAAATTCTTAGGTGTGGTATTTCTGAATCAATGTGAGAGAGAGCTTTAAGTCATATTCATGGTTCCCTGAATCCTGGGCTGCTGGATTTTTCCTATGGCACAAAACTAAGTATTGGAATAATACTAAATCTTAGCTGCTGGTAATAGCCCTTGACAAACTATGGGGATTTATTGCTTTCTGGGGTACACCACTTTTTCTGGCACTGACATAATCTGCTACAGAGCTCTCCGTAGTATTTCAATGCTTTCCAACATAACTGAAAGTCTGACTGATCATTTAAAATGCTCTGTAGAAAGAATGTGAAAAATAACAGTGACCAGGACATTGAGACCACATTTTCACTTGGTAATCTCCAGCTTCTTGCTCACCCCCTTACATACCTTCCTCGCTGACTGTCATTCTACAAAAGGATGCTGTTTACAAAAACTTATCATTGTCCCCTAAAACCACATGCAGGATAAAATTTTCAGAATAAACCCCCTGAAATTTAATAGTTAAAAAAAAAGAAGTTTATTAGTCAGATGATAAGATAGCTCTCAATACCCTTTAGTTTGATAGTTAACTCACTTTGACCACGGATTTTATGTCATGAGTATTGAATGGCTAATGCTTCATTTCAAAAGGAAATAAAAGTCTAGTCTAGATTAAGTTCTTATATTTCTGATTTTGAGGAACACAGATATTTAAGAAAGACTATTTAATCATTCAGATTCTGAATTCTCACATTGAATTACGAAATAAAAATGATTGTTTGGGAGGGAGTCTGGAAGAGAAAAAACATCAGTGCCTAAACCCAAGACTGCTGTGGTTAGTGAATTTTCTGCAGGTGTTGTTTCTGTTTGCTAGGCTTCACCAAGCACTACTGATCAGTTTTGTTAAATAAATGTTTAATTAAGGAAACTAATAACGCACACAAGTGCCTGTATTTTTAAATGGCGTTTATCAAGTCTGAATGAAATTCAGCCTTTCAGCAGATGCCTACTGTCAGCATAGGTTTATAAATCACTTTCTGGTGCTCTACCAGAAAGGATACAGCATTTTTTAGACACTCCCTGCTCTTAGTAGAAATAATGCTAAAAGTGTTCCACTATTTCCCTTCGTGTTGGCAAATGCATGAAGATGGTTATGAACAGGGAAATTTCTGACTTGCAAATAACTAAAAAACATCCACCTACCTTCTTGTCTGCTGCCTTGAGCTTTTCTGTAGGCAAAATGTAGGTAAAGATTTCAGTAGCTTTCACACAAGTTTACAAAAGTAACGTATTTCTACCTGCAGAAGTATTCTATTCTGTAGAATATAACAGCTATACTGCAGAGATTACATCTACCTTGAGATAGCAGATATAACTGAGGGGGCTGTAAGATATGTTGTTTGCTGCCTAGGAATAATGGCATTCCTGCACTGTGCTTTTTGTGAGCTTTATACGGCAACACGCAGGAGTGCTCAGTACATTCCTCATGTGACAGAGACCGACAGTCTGTGCAGAGAAGAACAAGACTGTCTCACAGCCTCCTAGCAGCTCTATGATAAATTCTCCAGTGTCAAAGACAGTGGCAATGAGAAACCCCAAAGGAGATAATAAAGTGGCTTGTGTGGAGATAAGTACCAATGTAATCATAGACAACGTTTTGGAAAAAGAAAGCAAGCATGTGGGGTTTTTTTTTGTGTGTGTGTGTTATAGTCATTAATAGTGTACGTGTAACTATATGCCAATAATACAATAGCCCTAATGTGTGCTAATGGAGTGGTCAGGAAAAGACGTGGCACTCTGTCAAAGGAGGACAGAGTCTGACACTGGAAATCCATTTTAAATATTGCACTTAGTATTCAGGCCATCCTCAGAAAAAGATTTAGCAGAAAGAGCATCCCAAAGTGGCAATGAACTGATTAGAAGTGCAAAAAGAAATTCATTTAAAGGAGCAGAAAAGATTAAGTCTTTTTGACCAGCAATAAGTAAAGGGAGATTGGAGGGAATCAGAAATTAAAAGCGTGGTCCAGCTAACAGTGGAGTTGTTGGGAAGCCTTTCATTAACCTCAGCAGAGGTCAGAGTATGCCCTCTGTCAGCTAATTCTGCTTGTTCTTTCATGGTGAAGGAAAAGAGGAGATACTAAACGAAATGTATAATGAAATTATATTTGCCGTCTAAAGTACGGTGTATCTTCTTCACTCCCTACCACTGGACATCGACACAAGGAACCTACAGGAAAATAAGAGTGAGGTTCACACTTCTCCCAGGTACCAGAGCAGATACAGCCACTGCTCCTGCCTGAGAACCACACATCCGAATCTTGCAGAGCCAGGAGAAGATGGTGCTCAGAGGTGGCTAATGCTCAAAAGATGAGACTACTCCTCAATGCCATTACAGGACAACATGGGGCAGAGCTGAACAGACATCCTTCCAAGCCTCCCCTCTTTCCAGAACCAGGGGTTTGCCCCACTCAGCTGCTCCTGTGCTGCTGCAAATTACGTCCAGGCTCTTCTGGAGATGCTCTGAAGTTGGTTGGCTGGTTACATGCCAGAAAACATGTAGAAAATGTATCATTCCTCATCTTGAGCCAGTTAGCAGCTTGAGTTCAACAACAGACACCTTTAGTACGTACATAAGAGATCCTGTTAACTGTTTTGAAGTGATTTCTCTGGAGGTAATCTAGAGGTAAAGAAATTTAGATGCTTGCCCTAAGCATGTGTCTTTTTCTCTATTAAGTTTCCTCTAGCGCTCTATGCATGATAATTACTGTTTCTAAACTGCTAATTAAACTTCTGGAGACAGAGATGCCTGATTATAGTGAGTTTCAAAACACTAATGCACTGGGAACGAGATTTTATCCCTTGAACTGTGACTGAAGAGTAGCACTTCAGGGCTTGTACACTTAACATAATTTTATCAATCCTGCATGCTTTTCAAAAACATCTTTCGAAAAACATTTCTGATAAGATATGATTTTCCCATCAAATGGTGCCGATATGGAGATTTCTAAGGAGCATCATTGTGGCCAGGACCCTAGCTCTGATCTTTTGTTGTTCTTTGCTATGAAGTAGCCTTCCTTTAAAATCTCTTTCTGAGAACAAGAAATAGCTTTGGTTCCAGAAGGTCCTTACTCTACCCCAGCACAAGCAGATGATACCACCCTGCCATCATTGTACCTCTTCTCAGCCTTCTACACATGCCCTCCATGATGCTGGGAGCAGTGGAAAGAGGACAGAGACATTTCTCTTTCTCAGATGGACCTTTCAATCGTTTGTCCAAAGGACAGTACTTGGGAAGTAATTAGGGCTGAGGAGTGTTAGAGAGGTTCAAAGGACTTGTCTCTTGCTGACAGAAAAAAACTAACAGCTACAGAAGGTCTATAAGGTTGCTGTACGCAAATCAGTACTGAAGGCAAACGTGCTATGCTGGATTACAGCTACTGGGCAATTTTACTCGACATTTTTGGGAAATACTGAAATATGACTTGCCAAGAGAGCTATGAAGGGGAGGGGACTGCAAGGGAAGGAATCAACAACAAAAACGGAAGAACAGAAAATAAATACCAACAAAAGGCTTTTCTAAGACAGGCTGGCAAGGTGATTGAAGATGATTAACTAAAATTAAAAACCTGGAGATGTCAGAGTTTCTGGAAGCTGCCTACCAGATCTGAGTCTCCTTTGTCTGATAAATTATTTTCCTTTACTACCAATGCTGTCTATTGGCAAAATCATATTATTTTTTCAGGGATTTGTTCACAGTGACAAACCGCGGCCTGCAACGAGATGAAGACACAGGGAGCAGGTGCAGTTCCTTTGAAATTAAGTTACTGACCTGGTCCAAGTTTTACTCTCAGCAACTGACATGTAACTGAGATTTCCTTTTATACCTTTAATTCAGGCTGTTGCATAAACTAAGGGATACACACTACGTGGTAGTTAAAAGCACGAAAAGTTGTTTTTTCTTTCTCGATGGTCAGATTCTGGTGCACGTTTACAAAAACACTCAGCTGTGTGTTTATAAACCAAACAACCAGCTTTCAAGTGATTTGGCTTGGTGGTTTGGGGGTTTGTTGTCATCAGTGCAGAACAGCTAAATCCTTTAAAAAATTTCATTATATGTTCCTGTGTCAGCCTTCCCCTCTAAGCTGCCAGCAGCAGGAAACCCTTTATGAGCAGAAACACCTGTGGATGTTTCTCATTTTTATGTGCTTACTTCAACCTTTCAAGGGGAATTCCTCGACTTGCAGCTTTTCATGCAAAGTCAGAGCTAACCCTTTTGTTCCGTGAGACCACGGGGTGAATATTTTGGCCTCTGGGCCCTGTCTGTGGGAATTCTCGCACACAGCAGCACTTAAACAGTTACCAAAAAGTGACTCTTGACGAAATACTTCAGAGAATGGTTCTGGCCTGCTCGTGGAAAATTCTTAACACTGAACAGCATGGCCAAGCGTGTTTGGGGTTTTTGGCCAGCAGCAGGGTCACGCTGTGGCTGCCCGCGGCAGCAGAGTGCGGAGCCGGTGCTGGCGCAGCGCGGCGGGCACCGGCAGCCGCAGCCGCGCCGGGACAACTCCGTTTTTGCCGTCGTTCCAGCCACCAGCACGGCTGGCATCCCGCCTTCACCAGAGCGCACCCCGTCCCACACGCCGGTTCTGCTCTTGCGTTTACAAACAAACCAAGACTTTAATCTCAGTTCACCGGTTTTAATCCCAGTTGAAATCCCCTCGACTACAGCATCCGACCGGGGCAGCGGGAGGAGGGCGGGCGCCGCCTTTCACGCCCCTTCGGGACTCCCCCCGCATCCCCGCGGGCCCGTCCGAGCGGGGCCCAGGCGGACAAAGGCGGCGGGAGGCGGGGAAGCCCGAGGGGCCGCACCGCGACGGGGCGGCCCCGCCGCCGCCACCCACGGCGCCACCGGGACAGCCCGGGGGCGGCCCCGGCGCGGCGGGGGGCAGCGGGCCCGGCCCGGCCCCGACGGCGCCGCCCGCCACCGCCATCCTCCCCACCTCGGCCCGCCTCCGCGCCGCGACGGGGCGGTCGGCGGCTCCGCGCCCGCCGCCGGCATGGAGGCAGCGGGGCGGCGCGGCTGGGCCGAGGGGCGTCCCGCCGTGTGGGTTCTGCGCCCCCCATTCCTCCTCCTCCTCCTCCTGGCAGGTCAGCGGGGCCGGGCGGGTGCGTGTTTGGGGGGCGGCAGCCGCGAAGCCGCGGGGCTGGGAGGGCGGGGAGGGCCGGGGCCCGGCGGTGGCCCCCGCGCTGTCCCCTGCCGGCAGCCGCCGTGGGCAGCGGGGCCGCGGCGGTTCGAGGCAGACGCGGGGTCTTTGCTTGTTCTTGTTGGCGGTGACTGAGTTGGCAGCCGGACCTGGAAGAAGGGGCCGGGGTGTCCCAGCAGACGCCCCCTCGGGCAGGACGTTCCGTGTGCGGGTCCCTGTCGGGCTGCAGGGCGGTCACATCCGAGCCCTTCGGGAGAGGTGCCGTGAGATGTCCCGGCCCCCGGGCAGGGCGAGGGCACCCCCGGTACCTCCGGCTTTGGTGGGAGAGCGGGAGCGGGAGCCAAGGGCGGCTGCGGCTTCTGGTCAGGGAGCTGTGCCCACCGGGCGCGTTAGGGGCACAGCCGGAGACACGCGTGCTGGTGCCAAAAAACGGGTAACGGTGCAAAACCCTGAAGCTGCTGGCTTGGGGAGCCCTGCATGGGTAACAGTGCAAAAGCTTCGGCATCGGGAGTCCTGTGTGCAGTCACCCTCCGTTGCTGCTCCTTCACAGCGGGGCGCACGCCAGGCGCTGGCCTCCCCTCTCCTTCTGGAGGTTGCCGACCTTCCACCTGCCGTGATTCACTTGCTGGGGTCTTCAGACCGATGCGTCAGTTGTTCCACTTTTTTGTGCCCGTGAGTTTCTTTAATACAGGGGTAATTACACAGACCTGTCCTCACTCTCAGTTGGTGCTTGTTTTCAAGCAGAGATCAAGCATGAGCAGGTTCAGAGAGCCGACCTGCTAAAATCTGACTAGCAAGATTAAGGTTTTGGGATGGATCAGCGGCGCCAGCTGTTCGCTACGCAGTCAACGTGCAAAAGAGCCTGGGTGCAAGGTGGGAATTGGCAGCCAAAGGTGGGGAGGTAATGGAACCATGGCAGCAGCTGCCATGAGGTGGGGTTGCCCAAATCCTGGCACACCAAAAGTTGGGCCAACACAGATTTAAGGCAGTCATGGGAATGGGGGAGTGGGAACCCCTTAGCATGACCTGCTGCCTGGGGAACAGGAGCCACAGCGTATCAGGGATGCAGAAGCATAGTTTGTCGTCTTCGCTTTGAGGTCTTCACTGTGGCAGCGTGCGTTTGTGTGACCAAAGAAGTGACCAAGGCTGATGGTGTGTGGGGCAGGGAGTCCATTTGGGTCCATCCAGGCTGCACTTGAGGTCCTGGCAGTGAGGAAGGAGAGACTGGGATGAAATATGGGAAGTGTGGGACTCATGAGGACACTCCTACAGCGCATTGGCAGTACCTAGAGACAAGTGGTCGATAGCTTTTCAGGTAGCTTCTCACAGCAATAAAAGGGCGGGTGTTCTTACATGTTTCTTACTTATAAACAGCTCTCTCACTGTTGTTTCACAATTTACGTTGTTCCTCAGTCTGGCAGAACATCGCTGCAGGAAACAGTTGGGTCCCTGGCTGGGCAGGACAGTCTGTGGCCCGGTGATGGGGCAGAAAGGGCACATCTGGCCCCCATGCTGGGCACCACCGTGCCACACTGGCCATGGCCCTGGAGCTGCAGCAGGGCAAGGGGAGCCATTGCCAGCTGGCAGGGGATGAGGGAGCCCCAGGCAACTCCAATTTACAGCCGTCTCTGGGGCTGGGCAGGGGCTGGGGGTCTAAGCCAGTTCCCTGGCAGCTTCATTCTCCTCTCCTGTAGCTCTGCAAGACAGGCAGCCCAGCCTCAGGTTTCTCTCTGGACTTCTTGCTGAAAAGGAAGAAAGGTGATCTGTGGCATCTTGATGTTTCAAAATATCCTTTTTTTAATTTTAAGTGATTAAATATGAGAGGGAACTGATACTGCCAGCTACAAAATACCCGTACACAGAGCACCTGACTCTGAACTTCCTCCTGAAATGCAGAATGAGTGGGAATGGGCTGCCATTTGGATTACAGGGTCAGGTCGCACCTCGAGTGAAGTCCTGTGATTCTATAAAACTGTTAGATTGCATTTTCTTTAAAGCTGTGCTGTACAGCATTTTGTTGTTGCTGCCATTTGACCGCATGCGTGTTATTTTTATTCAGCAGAAGATTGTCTGGCTCAGTGTGATAATGACTGCAAAGCTTACTGCTGTGATGGGACTGCTCCCTACTGCTGCTCATATTATGCCTACATTGGGAATGTCCTTTCGTAAGTATATTTGCACTTCAGAAAAAAAATGACGTGCTGTGTTCATGGACTTGATGTAAAATCAGGTTGCAGGAAGCTGTGTTTTGGCAACAAACAGTGGCAGAGTTTAGGGTTTTTCGGTTTTGTTTTGGTTTGTTTTTTCCTTGCTGGTAACAAACATCGGTATTCCTCTGAAGTCTCATGTTGCATGTATTTCTGAAGCATACCAGAGAGCTTTCTAAAATTGAGGGTTATGTCCTTAGCTCGTGTACAATAATATAATTTGTGGACATAAGCTTTAGAGGTGGTGAGAACTTTGTTTCAGGCTCTTCAGATGAAAAGGACTGTGAGTCTTGTGGGTTTTGTTGAAATGCTTTGTTAAAATACCTGAATCAAACCACTATTCAAATAAATTGGATTTGAGATTCTTTTTGCTTTGAGTAATCTTTTTTTTCCTTTTATTTTTTTTACTAGTTTGTTTTTGTCAAATGGTGTTGTTTGGCTTTTAGTGGATTGAATAGGTTCTAGGTGAGGGTAACCTGACCTTTCAATGTTGTGGTATGAATAGCATGTTTCACAGTGCTTAAAGAAACACAGCAGGTGAAATGGGGTGGATGTGAATGTTTCCCATCCAGAGAAAAATGTAAGAGTAAACTCTTGATTAAAAACATAGACTTCACTGCAGCTGTTACCTCCACCTTGGTGAGGAAGAAAGGAAGCCTGTGTGCTAGTGGACCTGACTCTAGGCTCTGGGCTTAATTTAAGTGACAACCTGTAAGTATTACATTCATGTGCAAAGACAAACTTAAACAAAACATGAGATGTTGTTCTTCAAGATAGGTCATCTTACCATCTGTTTCATCAAGCCCACCAGTAATTTCCATAACCTTTAGCATGCAGTCTGTCATGTATTTTGGTTTGTATTCTTGACTAAAACCAGAAAAGGAAAAAGAGGTGCATCGTATGGACTGTGTGGTGCTTGGGGAGGAGTGAGTGGGAAGGCGGTAGTTGCTTTTTCTAAAAAGACTCCTCTCTTGCAGGTTTTATTTGAGCCATGGTACCTGGGGAGCATGGCAGTGTTCCCTTCAGCACATTTTATAGCACTTTGAAGGAGGAGGCAGAGTAATGGTGTTTTAATACAGAATTGATCAGACAATTCCTGGGCTAAAGTAAATAAAACTATGCTAGAACACCAGAATCCTTCATTCCTCTGGAAATAAAAAAACATGTACTTAAGATTGATTACTGTTGGAGAAGGACAAGTGATTTTTTTTTGTCTTTTCTCATTGCAAAATTGCTTACCCATTTACATGTGTGGAAGGTGGTGCTGGTTTTGAGTATCTTACTCCATCTCACATGTGCTTAGGAACGATGGACACAATAGCACAGGATATCACATTATAAGAAGGAGGCTTCCCATAGAGCAACAAAGCAAGTAGATTTTGTGTCCCACTTCCATGTGAATATCACCAGCATTTATCTAGACTAATGCCAGAGCTCTACTTTGGAAAGGTTTGGCCAGTGGACTCTTTAGAGTGACTGCTGAACTGTTCAAACCATGCCTTCAGTGCCAAGTTGATACCTAGTCTTTTTTGTATGTTTATTTAACAAATGTAAACAGCTATTGAATTAGAGCTGAGTGCGAATGGCTCTGACACATGGGAAAGGTTTATCTGTGTCTGGATGGTTTTGAATACTGAAGGGGATCTTACAAGTGCTGTTTGCCTCAACATGTCTCGAAGGAGACATTTGATTCTTCTAATTTTTTATGGTTAAGTACTTCAATTCATAGACTCGAAGACCAGTCAGGAGTTATTATACTCCTCTGACCTGACATTTTGCATGATTGAACCATAGTTTTTTTTTTTTTTTCTTTTTTCTTAAAAGTTGTTTGGAGTGCGTCTTCTTTAAACGTATCATCTAATTTTAAAACTTAAGGCATTAATGAGTTGACCATGTGTCCTGGTAAACTACTCTATAGTTCATTTACTAACACTGCTGGGAAATGAAGGTTGAAATTCTTACTGCCAGCTCTTAACTTATCTGTGAGTTTGCGATGTGGCCCTAAATAGTCATCATGACAGCTCTCAACCTTATCGCTGAGCTGCGTGAACTCTGTCAGCCTCACATGTAAGATTTGCTTTGTTTTGCTTTGCCCTGCCCAGGGGTCAATTCTTTGGCCATGCTTTGAGCTCCCTCTGGTATTTTCCCTTCGATCTTGAAGTGTGGCTAGCAGGGCTGAGCACAGGGTTTTGACAGAAGCCTTGCTAGGAGAATTTTTTCCTTTTCTTTTAGAACCTGTTTTGAAGGAGCTATCTGTGATGATCACAGAAGACAGAAATGAACTTAGCAATTTGTTCCAGCTATAAGTCCTTAAGTCATGGTCTTCAAAGCATGTCTACTGCTTTAAGCCTGAAAACTGTTCTTTGCTAGGGTTCCTACCTTGCATTTAGTTGCATTGCAAAATATATTATTGTGACCTTGACTATGGTCCATAAGAATAACCTTCCCTTTTTATTATTTGAAACTATACAAGCCTTTTTTTTTTTATGTGCAAGGTTTTCCTGCAGAAGTTTCATGTTGCCTCACCCCCAAATGACAAACCGATGAAATTGCATTAGAAGACATGATCCCTGGAATTTGGAAATGGTCACTAGCGACCTATCTGCTTATGTCTTTCTGTTAACAACTGTGCATTGGAATCTTTTAAAGAACTATGTTTAATCCAACAAACGATGTCCTGATAATTCCATGTAGTGCTATTCTTTAAACATCCTTCTTTTCCTGTGTCATCGTTTTTGACCCTACTGTCTGCACCAAACAATGGACTTGATCTGCCTGGGTGCTTTCAGAGTGCCTTTTTACTGTCTCCACCACCATTAGTAGTCCTCAGGGTTGTATTGGCTCCTCTGCTTCTTTAGAGGTTGCTTCTTCATTTGTTTACACTAATTTCTCTGCTCTCTCCATTCTTTGTAAATCTGCATGTCTTTCTGAAGTGTCTGCTCTTTATCCTCTCTGGGATGTTTTTTTTTTAACAAGCATAACTCTTGCAGTTTTGGAAGAGCCTTTTGACGTGCACTAGGTTATTTTTAAACAATTATCTGGTTTTTTTCATGCCTCTTCTCTTTCTAGCCCTATATGCCAGCAATTGTGCAAACAGACTATACACACCAGGCAATAATGTATATACTGATTCTAAAACAAAGTCAGTGTGATTAGGTCATAATCATTGATACTTGAGTTGCTTGTAGCTTTTAGGTGATTAATTAAGTCTCTTCACTCATTAAAATGCGATTCAACATTGAGATGTTCAATGTAGGGTTTTAGAATTTTCTGTTTTAAGAAATTGTCATCGTTTCAGGACACTGGGGATTTTTTTTTCTTTAGTCAGATGATATTTTCAGCAAACATCCTTCAGGCTGTGTGCATCTGTGATTAGCCTGTTTTTCTTTCCACACATGAAGAACAGATGCAAAGTTATTGGCTCATGCTAGTATTAGGATTTCAGGGCCTGTAAGAGATGTTTCAGCGACTCCATCTTTAGTTGGACTACAGGTATAATCTGTAAGCATTTGAGGTCTGTGGTTGAGTCGTCTGTAATCCCATAAGCATCTCTAATGTAAAGTAACACATCCTTCCTCCTCCTCCCCCCCCGCCCCTTCATGATGCCCTTTCAGAGCAAGTTGTTACAGCATTAATGTTCCAGCTATATTTCCCTTCCCACTGGTTTTCAATAGCTACAGCCTGTCATTATTTCCTCTGATGCATATGCATTTCCTCCTGCTTATTTGTTCAGCATCTAGTGCTTAATAACGCTTCTAAAAATGTGAGGTTTTTTTTCTTGGACAAATTACAGATTTATGTTTGGACTTGTACAACATAACGGAGCTTTGTCTGTGGAATGAAGGAAAAGGTGCAGGGATGCTTGCGTGCTCAGACTGTTTCTCCTGCCCACCTTCTCACTCCTCACCAGAAGCAAGCTTGGAGGCACACTTCCCAGCCTTCAGCATCATCCCAGCCCTTTGCATCAAGGAACTCAGAATCTAGTTCCTAAGCTGTTGAATCATTTGCGACCGACCTTTTATCAGTTTCCCTGTGCTGCGTCTGCTTCTGCAGCTTGCTGCCAGGCTAGGGACCGTGAGGACTGTGAGAGATGCTCCAGGTTTGCCTGCAACAACAGTATCTCCCGAACTAACCAACCCAGAGCATTTTGCCTTCTGTGACTCCGAGGAGCTGGAGACATCAGGTTATTGCCTTCAGCTCCAGCCTCCAGCTCCAGAGCTCCTCAGAGGTGGGAGTCTGCACGGAAGGGGTTTCTTCTGCAGAACCCAAGTTTTTATGCGTGTTTCTGACAGTGCTCTTTGTATTTGCTTCTGAGAGGCCCCAAATTGTCTGAACCTCAGGCTTATCCTGGTGGCTGTTGGATTTTCTGAGGGCTAATTTCCAGTTTAGTCTTCTTTACTACATTCTACATTGTGATTATCATTACCCACAGGTGATTTTTGAGCTGTGGGGAGCTCTGTGGGCACAGATGTCGGTCATCAGGGCTGGTTCTGGATGCTGCCTTTGCTCTTTCACAGCACTTGATGACAAGCAACTGTGAGTTGTTGGGAAGTAATCCCAGAATCCAGGTAAATAATGGAGCAAAGAGGACAAATAGTCCAGCTGTTCTTTCAGATGAATACTGCCGGGCCAGTTGACTATTCAGTCAAAATTAAAGGGCTTACATACAGATTTGGCCCACAGTATTTAAGAAAATTCATTGATAAAAAATTCAGCCTTGGTGATTTGTCTGTATATTCCTGGGAAAGTAGTAAACTGCAGTATTGGCTTAAGCAGAAGAAGAAAGCTAAGATACAGTGATGCTACATTACATTGCAAAGTTTCTTGGTAAATGTCTTCAGAATGAGGTACTCCAAGGCAACTTTTATTTAGAAAAACAAAATAAATCACGTGATTCCAAGGACTTCAAACGTGACTGGAGGAAAAAGCAAATAAAAACTCAAGAGAATTGTGGTCTCGTTACAGGTAGTGGATGGTGATGTGCAAGAGAGTAGGTGGAAAAGTGTCTTACCAGAGCTAATGAGGAAGCAACAGCCTGTTCAGTGACTGCTAAAATATCAGGTGTTATTTACATGAACATGTATGTTGGAAGGGGTGAGGGTTTTGGGGTGTTTTTTTGTTTCATTTTGTTTTGTTCCAAGTCTAGAGGTTGCACAATGTGTCCAGGAAGGAAGGAAGGCAGGCAGAATGGGAGGAAAAGAGGCAGAGAATACATTTCGCATGAAAATTGTGTGCATGCCTCAGCCTGCAAAACTGTAGAAAAAGCTGTGTGTAGTGTATCTAAGTGTGGCATTTGACATGAAGTACTTTATATCCAGTAGCACTTTTGAGAAAAGCAGCTGACCTCAGAGAATGCTGGTTTTGTTCATGAAATCAAGAATGTCCCTTAAGCTGATTTACTTGATATAAGAATATAGGATGGAGGAGGAGTGCACCAAAGGACAGAATGAACATTTTAAGAGTTGGGAATATAGAGGTGTAGCCTCTGGAGTTTATAGTGAATGCAGAAAAAAAAAAACCAAAACACCACAGGAAGCCTGGCATTTGCTGAAGATTCCAAATAATTAAAATTAGACACTTTCAGGCATCCCACAGTAAATATGTGAAGCAGCATATGGGTCGGGGATGGTTCTGTGTCTGCACTACAGTTGTATGGTACTCCGCTTAAAATAAAATTGTGTTCCTCTTCGTCAATGTGATGTTAAAAATTTCCCATGATTGAAGCGCTTTGGGACAAAATGTAAAATGGCAATTTACTTGGCAGTTGCCATTTCTTGTCTCTGGCTCTGTGACTTCTGATACGATGCCAGAGGTGTGCCGAAGGCCTGGTTCAATAAGTATTTTTTCCATTTGGTTTGAGTAGTGGCTTCCAATCAGGAGAGCCTTCCTGAATGAGCACGTAGAGCAGAGCCTGAGGATGCTTGTGCTGAGTGCTGGGGGCTGGCTATAAACCTGTCATCTGTAAGGGCAAGACTCTGATAATTAGACCAAAACCATTTTCCTTTCATTCTAAGAGGTGAATAGCAGTGCAGGGGATTGATTAACCACAGCTTAGAGGAGCATCCAGGACCACCTTTTCATTGTGAGAGAGAGCTGGTATTCAAAATCTGACCTTTGCAAAGTGTTTGAACTTCCAGGGGTTTTTTTGTTCCATGCCTATCGTCCCAGTTCATATCCTTCAGCAGAGAATGTGCGATCAGATTTACAACCATAGCGGTATCTGCTCCTGATGATGGCTGCAGAGGAAACCCTTGTCAGTGCCAGAATTAAAACACAGGGAGCCTCTTCTTTAGTCCTTTCCTTTTCATTTCTGACCCTGTGTTGTGACAAGCAGCTCAAAATGGGCAAAAACTGGTTTGCTTGCCAAACAGAGGCTCTCAAATGATAGTTCCCACTTCAAGTCTTCCACTTTTTTTTTTTGGGTGTCTGACTAACTGTTTTGAAATGTTTCGGACTAATGGGAAAAGGTTCTTTTGTTTGATTGTTTTTGAAAGTTTTGGGTTCTTTAATTTAGTAGTTAGCCATCAGAACTACAATACTTTTTTTAGTGAAAACTGGAAGTCTTTGTAAACATGCAGGTTCAGTTGTTCATAAGTAGAAAGGATAGCACAATTTTGTGCTAAACCTTGAGTTGTTGACATCCCCGTGGATCATCTGTTTTTCATCATTTGGAAGATTGTTAGAATTTGGCCTGAAAATGGAAGCATTAAGGTATAAATCACTGAAATACTCTCTGTGGCTCACAGAAAACTCACTAAGGGGGGAAAATAAACATTCATAAGGATTTCAGTGAAATTGGGTTCCTTATACTGCACCGTTTATTTTGAAAAGAGTTTTCAGTGAAAAGGAGGGAGAATTTTGTGTTTATCACTTGCAGTGGTCTCTTTTGGAAGCCTGTAGGATTTTCCCGTAAGGTTTGGTCATGTAAAAGGTAAATGTTTTCTTAACACTTAGTAAGACTGATGTAAAGACTGAGCTTGGGGATTATGTTGATCACGAGAGGACTGTCCTTTCTTCATAAGAATTTTACTTTCTGTCTGTTATTTTATACCACCTCATCTTTTTCCTTTTTCAAGTGGGGGAAAGGTCTACCTCTGGATCTGTGATTTTGTTCAGTCATCTGTACTTCCAATGTTTTTGAGAGAATTCAGGTAGCCTGCTAGGCATCAGTTCAGCAAAGGAGTTAAATGCATTTGTAACTTCAAGGCGGTGAGTAGATGCAATGGATAGAGTCTTCCTTCTGTTGAAATCAATAAGCTAATTACTTCAGTGGGGATTTCATGCACTGGTTGTAACGGCTCAAGTACCTTGTTGAACAAGTGTCAGAAAAAAACATTTTTTACTTTTTTTTTTTTTAATCACCATGGTACCTTCCACGTTTACTGCCACTTCGTGCTCCCTTGCTCCCAGTTCAAGCGCTGCTTAATAAGATGTGTCGCTTCTGGAGAATCAGGAGATCCACAGGACGGTCCCACCTCAGCGGACTCATCCTCTCCTTCCACATCAATGCACACAGGGCTCCCCAACCCCCAGCTGAAGAACTTCTGTTTAATTGGCTAATTCTGAGATTTCACTGAGCTCGCGGGATTCTCAGGGGGTTAGTCTGTTGCATTTTGTACTGGGTGCTCTGAAGTAGGTAATATCACACCAACTCAGAGCAGGGTTATTAATGAAGATACTTCTGGGTCGAAAGCTGAGCAAGAGGTCTATTCAATGCTCCGAACAGTGTAATTGCAGCCAATCCAAATAAAACCCGTAGCACTGATTCAATATTGGAACAATATTGTCCTAGAAAGAGGAACTCCCATTCTAATCTTAATGCGCCTCTTTAAGGGCCAGAAACAAAGTTTGGTGTATACAAGTGAGTTATTAAAAATTAAAGGAAATGAACTATTAATTCACAGGGCAGGCGCATGTTCCTTCGAGATTTATAACCACAATTAGATAGAAATTCCACAGTTAATATAATCTTTAGAAAATCAATGACATTTTCTGAATTATTTTTCCAAAAAAGAAAAAAGTTGTGATGTTTACTTTCAGAGTCACTTCTTCTGAAGAAAAAACCTTTTTTTCTTACTGTAATGAATTATTTTTGTAAAATACAAGATTTGTCTTGGGGCTTACTCCGTATGTAAGTATTTAGAATGGGATGGAGAGGCACTAATACCACAAATAGGGCAGGCTTTTTTCATCATCGTGTCTCCCTCTGTTGACTCATCTGCACAGATAAGAGATTTTTACTGCTATCATTAAATGGAGTCATTCCTTTTGCTCACAAGAGAGGCTTGGCTTAATGCTGAATGTTCCAGCTTCTCGTTATTGAGGCCCGTGGCACAGTTTGTCACAAGCACAAGAGGCACTAAGGATCTGCAGCTGTTGTTGAAATGTCTGTTCATCAGCCAAGACGCAATGAACCTTATTTTTAGGTGCCTCGTGGACTTGCTACCCTGCTATTGAAGCATAAAGGGGCTGTACAAACTTTCTCTACTCCAGTCCTTCATGCAGTCCCTGGTTAAGATGGTATAATGAGGGTGCTGCAGCCCTGTAGCTATTTCCAGCTGCTGAGCAGCCCATAGGGCACCAGTGTTCGTAAACCAGGAATGACATAAAATACAGGCCCAAATGTGTGTGCTTATGCTATCACATGATTTTGGTCTCTGATACTATATATGGCTATACGATATACTGCTTATTGCTGTTGTGCCCATGCATTCGACTTTTCTCTTCCATCAGCAGGGTAGGAGAAGGCCGGGGTGCAAAGAGTGCCCCTTCCTTCCTTTCCCTCCCCTCACCACTGGTGCTTCCTCCTCCCACTCAGTAAAGGGAACAGAATAGAAATAATCATTTGGTACAGGAGGGAAACAGCGTTGGGGAGTGGCATGTCCCACCATGGAGGGGGAGGCAGCAGCTTCACCAGTAGATGCCTTGAACTGCAGAGGACAGAGCCCCCAGGAGCAGTTTGCAGCCCACTGGGTACAGCAGCATAAACTGGGCAGAACAGGAAGGTTGTAAAGGAGAGGACAGGGAATTGCAGCTGCTGCCTATTATCTTTTCTACACCATGTGTTTTCGTGTATACATGAGGGAGAACTTTTTTCCGATGAGGGTGGTGAAACACCAGCACAGATTGCCCAGAGAGGTGTTGGATGCCCCATCCCTGGAGACATTCCAGGCCAGGCTGGACGGGGCTCTGAGCAACCTGATCTGGTTGCAGATGTCCCTGCGCATGGCAGGGGTTTGGACTAGATGACTTTTGAAGGTCCCTTCCAACCCAAACTATTCTATGATTCTGTGTGTATATATGTATCTGTATACACACAATTATTAACTTATAAACAATTTTCTTCTGAAATTCCACTTTCTTGTTTTCCTACAACACTAAAATAATCTAGAGAATCATCCTGTTCTGCTGTCTGTATTGCTGAAGCACCACGTCAGTGGTGCCTGTTGGCAGCACTCGGTGTTTGGTCTTCAGGGCGCCGTGTGGGGCCCATGAGACCCCCGTGCCAGGAACGTTCCGGGCTGGCCTCTGCGGCTTTGGCCGGGGTGGTGACCGGGGGGAAGGAAGGGCGGTGCAGAACTCTTGTTCCCGTATGGCAATGCCACTGCAATAGACCCCTAAGCATGGAGAAAGAGAAATGTTCCAACAGCAGAAATAGCAGACCAAAATTAATTACCTATAAGTAGCACTTACAATATGATGGTGTGTAAATGGTACATGACAGCAGCTCTTAATTCTTTTGTTTGGGCCAAATCCTTCAAGTCTCTGAGCTTTTTGGCCTCTCCTTGTCTGCTGCTTTGGAAATGTAAACCAAGAGGAGAGAAAATAAGCAGCCAGCATAAATTTAACACTGACATTTTCATTGTTGGGACTAAACCCACTCTTAATAGTTTTTTGTACAAGACCTTGTTGAAATGCATCTCTTGGAATCTTTGAGATTTTCCTGGAAGAGTAACAAGAATTTTGTTAGTGCAGGATTTTGTATAAAGAATACTGCTGCTTTTTCTCTGTAATCATCTTTGCTTTCCACTTGTGTAGCATATTATCTTTGGAGGGTTTCAAAACACTTAACGCTTGTCAGTCATTTCAGTCTTATGCTCACAAAATCCTGTCAGGCAAGGCAGCAGTGTCTGGGCATTGCCTGTCTGCCATCCACGTGGATTGTGCTCCTGCTGGTGGTGGGCTCCTCGGTTCTAAAATCACTATTAACTGCCATGAATAAAGATGAATTATTTGGGTTATGGGCAGAATTTCAGTTACTTGGAGCCAAAGTCTGACGTCTCAATATAGACATTAAATATACCATGGATGAGCATATTCAGATGAAAACCTCTTGGGATGGAGAATGGCATTGCATGCGAGGAGTCCCTCTGTGCCACATCCAGCACAAAAGCTCTCTTAATTGTCACTGAGATGCCCCGGTGTTAATCCCATCTAAGTAATTAGTAACCTTCCCACAAAACTCTTTTGTCAGAACGTCTCATGTGCAAACGTTGCATTCTTTTAAGACAACAGTTATTTTTGTCTGCCTTTGTGTTTGCTGACACCTGTACTCTGGGGCACAGCTTCTGCACTGCAGCGTGCCGACCGCTTGCTATGCTGCGTGGTCCTGGTCCCCAAAGACCTCAGTGAGGCTGAGTCTGATGATAGCTAGTATATTTGCATGGCTGAAAGCTAATATTATTTCTTCAGTCCAGGGAGGTAACCCTGTGTTTGGCTTGGAAATAGATGGCCTGTTTACATAAACCGAAATTATGAAAATGTATGACAGGATCGCCAACCTGCTTACCTCGCATTGCTTTCCTCCGGTGGCTCCTTGCAGGGATAATTTGATATTAAATTCCAGTGGAGAGTGAAAGAAAAGCTTCAAGGGGAAGAGGGATGGATGAAAAGTTATGGCCCTTGTTCTCCATTTCAATAACATTTAAAATTGTCTGAAATAAAGCACAATACGTCTTTGTTCGTGAGCCTTCAGGACTGTTGAATGAAACTTAGTGATTGAATTAGCATGTTTCCAGAAATGTAATAAAATGTCAGCTTGACAATAATGCTTTCAAAATTGCTATATGACAGGGGTGCTGTAAACATAGTGGCATGTCAGCTGTATGTTTCAAATTTGCTACATTAAGATAATGTGCTGAGATTAGGAGAGGAGCTGTGGTATTTAACATCTGCATTTGGTAAGTTTACGTTGTTAGTGTCTTCTAACATAATTTATTTTGCATTAAAATCCCATATCGTCCTTCAGGAGTGGAAATTTTTCCTGCTTGCTCCCCACACCCCTCCCTAGTCATCCTTTCTGCTGAAGTAGGTGTGTGATGAAGTGCGATCAGCTCATGGCCTCTGTGACACAGCTACCTGTGCTAGCAGGGGGTGGATTTGATGACCGAGGAAGATGACCCTTTCACATTAGCCACAGAAGTAAGAACTTGTTCCATTTTGGGTCTGGGTCGTTCAAACATTTTGAAGCTTTTGGCAAGCTGCTTGGTACGGGGTGTCTCTCCCGTATTCCTCTGCATTCACAGACTGACAGCAGGTACTTACAAGCCCACCTCCAGGCTGGCGTTTGCGTAGCAGACAGTGGTCAGTGTTGTTTATCCAGTGGAGACAGTCAACTCTGCATGTGAACTGGCCCCTACACTGCTGAGGAGACAGCCCTTGGTTTACAGCACTCCAGTTTGGCAAGTTACAAAGCAACTTCGGTTGGGTTTTTGAGCCGTGCATCCTTGTTTGAAGGAGGGAGGGTTTTTCACCTCCTACAAGAGCGATTTTGTTCTGCGTGTCTGTGAGTACTTACCCAGAAGGACGCCCCGGTAAGCACCTGAAGAGCCCTGTGATCCCCTCTGAAGGGCTGGGGAGCCGTGTTGGGGCATCCCACTTGGGCAAGTGGGCAGTGGGAGGCTGCAGGGAGGCGGCTGTGGCTGCGAGCCCCGGGCTTCTCCCTGGGCTCTGTCGAGTGTCTGATAGATCGTCAGGTATTTTTAAGAGTCCAGAAAATTGACTCCTGCAGTTTATCTCCATGTCACTTGAAATCTGTCAGGTACAGGTACAGTCAGGTACTGTTGAGACAGCATCAGTTAAGTTTCTGCATACTTATGGTTTATTTTCCTTTCAGGGATTTGTTGTCATCACAGAACTTCTCGTAATCCTAAATTACCCCAGGAACTTGTGATGACGAGGTTATGCTCTCATTAAAGGTTAACTCATCTCTTCCATGAAGATGCTGGAAGTTCTTATTGCTTAAAAGGTGGGGAGGTTACTCCCTGGGGAGGCGGGGGGAGGCTTGCTGGCTCATCCAGAAAATTACTGGGAGTCCTGAGGAGCTTCCAGCTGCCCGGACTGCGTGGGGGTGAGCAGGGCTGTGTCAAAGATGGAAAACTGCTGCTCAGTACTCTCTTGCTATGCCTCGTCATATACTGGGGTTTAAAGAAGAATTGTTCATGGTATTTGTGCTCCATAATTGAAGGGAAAGGGCAGGTTGCTCTCAGTAGTTGAGGGAAAATGCAATACCTCTTTTAGCTAATATTGAAGGAATTACTACTCCGTGAGACCAGTACCTGGAAAGCAAGTTACCAGTTAGCAGCCATTGTTTAAACCTGAAGGAGCTACCCCTCAAATGAGGGTTTTCACTTTGGCTTTGTTATGTGTCAATAATTTAATGTATGTTGCCGTTGCTGCTAGGGCTTTGTAATGAGGTGCTGCTGTTTTTCCAGGCTGAATGCTTGCTATGCTCACAAAAACACTGGATGTGTGGATAGGTGAAACAAGTCCACTGATTTATTACTGTTATCTGTCACTCGCATTGGATTGTTTTAATAACTGCCAGATCTACTAGCTCCTTCATAACCACTAGTAGCACTGCTATAGCTATTGCTATATTTTTGTCACTCTATTTTTTTTTCCAACTTGTGTCACGAGATACAAACTGTCAATTAATTGGGCAAAATCCTCAAGTCACTTGATTTATACTGACATGCACTGGCTGAAAATATGGTCCAGCAAGAGAAAAGCTATGATATTTTCCTCCGAAACCAGCAAACGAAATATTTAGAGCTGTCTCTGGCCCGTCCAGAAGAGCATTACAGCACCTCCGCCACTGTAAGGATTCCCTCTGCTCCTGTGGCCATGTTCAAGTGTGAAAAGTACCTCTTTTCTTGGTATTGTTAACAAAATCCTCATATTGGCTTCGCAGGAGCAACACAGACCTTTCCATCCAGGTGCCTGTGCCATAAAGCAGGGATTGGAGGTTTCTCTCACTGTGAATTCAAACCTTCAGCTTTATCTTGTGTGCTCTGACCTACTTAAGAAGTTGCTTGAGGCTGAGCTTCAAACTGGCCTCAGTTTTGTAGCCAAGGGTTTCCAGTCCTGTTTTATTCTTGTGGTTTTTAGATGCTTCTTCCTCAGAAGACAGCCAGCTGATTCTACCTGTTGTCTGTCCCACCTGCCTGGCTGGGGGATCTGCGGAGCCCTTACGGTGGCTGCGGCCACACAAAAGCCTCGGCCGCGAGCACGTCGCTTGGCAGCGCTCCCCTCGCCAGGCGCTTGCTCTTCCACTGTTGCACCTCCAAACAGGCCCAGCAGCCAAAATAAACACAGTTTGGGATAGAAAGTGCAGCAGTGTCATCACTGCGGTTCCCGGGAGGAGGATGCTGTGCCTCTTGTGCTGTGGGGACGCACGTGGGCTCGGATCAGCCCTCCCAAGGGAGGTCAGGCTGCAGCCCCAGGCTGGGAGCTGTCGCTGCCCGGGGAGCCAAGCTGCAAGCAGGACATCTCTTCAGAGGAAATGTTTGAAGAAAAAACTTCTTAGCAGGGGCTGTTGCAATAGAAAAAGGGGTAATTGTTTTGAACTAAAGGAGGGGAGATTGAGGTTAGACATGAGGAAGAAATTTTTTCCAATGAGGGTGGTGAAACACTGGCCCAGGTTGCCCAGAGAGGTGGTGGATGCCCCATCCCTGGAGACATTCCAGGCCAGGCTGGACGGGGCTCTGAGCAACCTGATCTGGTTGCAGATGTCCCTGCTCATGGCAGGGGGTTGGACTAGATGGGCTTTGAAGGTCCCTTCCAGCCCAAACTATTCTATGATTCTGAGATTATCTGAAATTATGCGTTGCCGGGGTGTTACTCCGCAGCCCTAAATGCCTGCTGCTGCTTCTCCCAGGCTGGGAGCCCCATCCTTCCAGAAGGTGTGTGTCCCAGAGCTGTCCATCCCCATGGGTGGGATCCCAGCCCTTTCTCCATACCTTGTGCCACAGAAGTGCTCTCATGGGACAGATTGGTGACCATCCATGGCTGTTGTGAAACTGCTCCTTCATTAAGAATTTAAAAGGATTAAGAAGTGGCTGATATGTCAAAAAGTGGAGGCAGCAAAGAATTATTGTGTAATGAGGGTTGTTTGCAGTGAGGTTCCTCAGGGATTAGTACTAGCACTGAAAATTTTCCAGTGCCAGTCAGGACCTAGGATGTGAATGCAAAATCCCTGCTCGTAGATGTGCGTGTGAGAAAGATACATTTGAAATGAATGCACTTTGGAAGTTCTCAGATGACAGATTTAAGGGTGTTTCTGTGACCTTAATTTGTTCCTCTTTTGTGTACTTTGTGGTGCAGCCTTCGATTACATGGTTTTCACAGAGCAGTGGGATTGTAATATTCGTATATGTCTTCCATGGCGATGTTTTCAATGTGTAAGGGCATGTACATCTCCGTATCGATTTAAACTTGGCCCCTTAATTCATATTGCATGTAGTAGTGCAAAAGCCCCTCTCTGGTCTTGATATGAGAGATTTCAGACCTGTAAGTGGCTCAGGCCTTTGATGGCCAAAAGTCTTTACCAGCTCATATGAAATATGTTGCCAGCCTGATTCCAGCTGTTGCTGATTACAACCAAAATTCATCACAGCTGGTGCAAGGTGAAATTTTAGTTGGATAGCTCAAACCAAAAGCACAAGGGCCAGAGAACTGAGTGTGTCCTCTAGTTGGAGAGGCTGCACCTCCTGGCCAGGACAGACAACAGTAGCAAGGCAGTGGAGGGATGCTTTTTTTTCTTGTTTTCTGTGGCATAAGTTATCTGAACACAAACAAGCTGTGTTCTACTGTGATGTTAGCACATTAAGAAAAACCAATAAAAATTTCAGCATGCTAATTGTCATTTTTATTGTGGTGTTTCAGGAATTCAGTGACAATACAATGAGAAATGATCTATGCAACCTAATTAAAAACATAATAAAGTGTTTTCCAGCCCCGTTTTCATGGGAATCCCATTTTTATGTATCCAGCAAGAGGCTTATTTCCAGAGGAAGGGTTCTGAGAAGCCACAAAAGACTCAGACTTTCTGCAGATGCTCTCCTATGGAGACATATGGGACATATGACCAAAATTTTACCTCTTGTATTGGAAAACTGCATGTATTTGTGTACACTGACTTCAGTGCACTTTTCCTGGTTTTTGGGGAGTTTGGTGGTGGTGGTGGTGTTGTTGGGTTTTTTTGTTTGTTGTTTGGTGGTGGTGGTTTTTGGGGGGGAGTTGGTTTTTGGGGTTTTTTTTTGGTTATGGGGTTTTTTTGGTTGTGGTGGTGGTGGTTTTTTGTTTGTTTTTGTTGTTGCTATTGTTTTGTTTTTTCATTCTTGGCACTATGACTCTTTCCTGTCCCTTAAAAAAACAAAACACACGTACACCTCAAAAAACCCCTGCATTCTCTGCTTGCTCTCGATCCTTCATACTTTCCACTAACATCTTTACATTATTTCTGATAAACCATGAAATATAGTAAATAGATTCTTAATCAGATGTGCCTGCATTCCAGTTTTGGAAAGCTGTCCAAGATGGTGAATTAAATGAGGGAGTGAGGGGGGCTTTGGATTCCACTGTGATCTCTGATAGTTGAATATAGGTTGAAAACTCCTTTGAATTAGTGCCATCAGATGTAATACAAAATACCTAGAGTTTCAGGGCATCTTCTCAAATAAAGGTCAAGAAGAGAGTGAAAATAAGCTCTATCCCATTTGAAATAGATTTCAGTAACAATTCTCTTAAGCTACTTAGCATATTTTTCATAGCAGTGTTGTATTTAATCTATGAAACAGGATTTTTTTTCAGTAGTATTTTTAGCAAGATATTTTCAAGACTGTCTTTAAAAAAAATTAAATCTACCTTTATATGTCTGTCTGAGGCTTAATTTCTGCAGCCTGAAAACAGATTTCCAATGTTTATCAAAATGTCAGTGTGATTTATCTTGAAGTCAATCAGAATCCTGACGAGGCTGTAGAAGTGGACTGGTAATAAGTGCCTCTGGTCCATGTGCACAGCGATGGTTGATGTGTTCATGTGTGCCACTTTAATCACTGAAATAAAATAGATGGAAATAATATCTGGAGCCCAATCGTCACAGCAATGCATTATCAGTGTAGAATCTTTGTGGCATTCTTCCGCCACTTCGTGAACCAGGATGTCATACCATCTGACTCTGTACAGTAAATGGGATCTAGAATTTTGTCCAGAGACTGTCTGCTGAAGGGGCCTACACTTTCTGTGATTTATTGCACAGATCTAGCAACTTTAAGACGACATTCCCTCAATTTAAAGCCTCTCCCACCCAAAGTCAGGATGAATTTACTGTTTTCACAGAATCACAGAATGTTAGGGACTGGAAGGGACCTCAAAAGATCATCTAGTCCAATCCCCCTGCCGGAGCAGGAACACCTAGGTGAGGTTACACAGGAAGGCGTCCAGGCGGGTTTTGAATGTCTCCAGAGAAGGAGAATCCACAACCTCCCTGGGCAGCCTGTTCCAGTTTTCTGTCACCATCACCATGAAGAAATTTCTTCTCATATTAAAGTGGAATCTCCTGTGTTCCAGTTTGTACCCATTGCCCCTTGTCTTATCATTGGTTGTCACCAAGAAAAGCCTGGCTCCATCTTTGTGATGTTCACCCTTTACATATTTATAAACATTAATGAGGTCACCCCTCAGTCTCCTCTTCTCCAAGCTAAAGAGCCCCAGCTCCCTCAGCCTTTCCTCATAAGGGAGATGCTCCACTCCCTTAATCATCTTTGTGGCCCTGCGCTGGACTCTCTCCAGCAGTTCCCTGTCCTTCTTGAACTGAGGGGCCCAGAACTTGACACAATATTCCAGATGCAGTCTCACCAGGGCAGAGTAGAGGGGAAGGAGAACCTCTCTTGACCTACTAACCACCCCACTTCTTTTTAAGTTCCCAAATTGTTTGATTATTCCCTGGCAAATCAGTTGTTGCTGGCATCTTGCCATTTAATAGCTCAACATGTCAAATGATAGGTTTGGTTTACTTTATATTATTGTATTAGTTTGTGGTAATCTGTCTGTCTGGAGGAGCTCACAAAGGTGGCAGGAGGACTCAGCAGGCAGGTATGAGAAATTAAAGGTGATGGTGGAACATATCTGCCCCCTCCAGGGGTGCTTCGTGTTCGAGGAGGCAGGAAAGGGGTAGCAGAGATTGTCATCCTCCAAATGTAAGTGCCAGTTCCCAGCGACGTTTCTTCTGTCTTGAAGAGCAACCTGAGGAATGTGGGAGCTGAAAGGGGTTGTGGAGGAACATCATCCACCTAACAATCCCTTTCCTTCTGGAAGCCCAGCCTGTTTTCAGGGTACGAGAAACCAGCCACAGTCGTTCCATGAATCTCCTCCTCTTTCTAGGGGGTTGCCGGTGCCCTGGCTGCATCAGCAGCACGTAGAAAGGCCGCTCGCTCCTCCGCATGCCTGGCTCAACCATGGCCACCCATGGAGGTAACCATCCATCCCCAAGGTCTCCCATCCCACCTCACCAAGGCAGCAAGGAGGAAGAGGAGGAGGAGTTGAAGGCATTTTACTCTAGTGCGGTCAGCAAGGCAGGAGGACATGTGTTTTCAGATAGCCCACTGCGCGGGTTCTCACGAGGAATGGGGCATAAGAAAGAAACCTCTGCTGCAAAATACGTGATGATATCTGAACCTAAGTGACCTTTCCAACAGTGGTACAAGTTCCTGAAAGCATTGGTGTTTAGTGCGAATCAGAGCAGTTTTATGCTAAGGCATGTTGTAGCATTTCTTGACCCATTTTATGAGAGCCAAATTGTTGTTTAAAATACTGTTTATTTTGTAAGTACTAATCATTGTGCTGAGACTATATGGAATGACTGTAACCCATGTAGATGGCTTATTTTTTTGTTTGTTTGTTTCATTTGTAATGAACATCTTTTAAAATCTGCTTGCTTTGTAACCTGTGTCCCAGCTCAGCTCACAGGGAATCAGCAGAAAGTTTCATGTTGTGTTTCATGGCCTGTGGTGGTGGAGGCTGGAGGACTGTCGCCTTCCTAGCGGTAGTACTGTCCTCTCCTCCTCCATCAGAGCAGAAATGGCATTTGCTTTTCAGTCCTACTGCTGACTCAAGCAGTCAGCATCGTGGCTGGTGTCGGCTATGGAGGCTTAATAGCCAGTGACGGTTGTAGGGAGCTGGATCCCTTTCAGTTCAAAAAGTGGACCGAAGCTATCAAATCATTTCACTGCTGATCTTACAGCAGTATTTCTGAACTGATCACATGGATGTAAATTTTATTACAGCTCCCCTGCATGGCTCAAACTCTCAAGCAGCACATTTAAAAATCAGTGTAATCTCCATTTAGAACCTGAAGCAAAGTTGTATACTAAGCACAAGATTGCAGAGTTTGGTTCCAAGAGAGATGCTTTGATGTAAAGCTGATACATTTTGAATCTATTCACTTAATGCCAGGAAGCAAGACGGTGAATATGGCAGTGTATAATCCATGTCTGGCAGT
Organism: Caloenas nicobarica; assembly: GCF_036013445.1. Taxonomy (NCBI): domain Eukaryota; kingdom Metazoa; phylum Chordata; class Aves; order Columbiformes; family Columbidae; genus Caloenas; species Caloenas nicobarica. The sequence continues at coordinate 126,976,083 of NC_088245.1, forward strand.
TTCCAGTGAATTAGTTATATTGCCACGAAGAAGGTGGTGTGTAGCAGAGCCAATGCCTGCAAAAATAGCTAATGTGCTGTCAGCTTCAGGGCTCCATTTAAAAGGCAGGGTGATAATGGAAGCACATAATGTTGCTCAGACGTGAATATCTACTGCCATGGTCTGCAGGTCATGCTGTAACTCCTCTCTAAATTTAAAGAGGTACTTACTGTGTGCGCCTACACCAGATGGCATAGGTTTAGCACAGCCTGTGCTGCACTGAGTGAAATGGAACCTCTTTTGTTGATGGCAGTAAGGATATGTCCAGCAAGATAGAAACAGATTAAATACAGAGTTTTATTCCCCACATAAGTACCTTCCACTGCAGTGTCTGACAGTGATGGAGATGACAGTGTGAGCTTGACGGTTGGGCTCAATGATGTTAAAGGTCTTTTCCAACCAAAATGATTCTATGATGCTCCGTAGGAATGAATGACCAAAGGGGAGTCATGACCTCAGATGGGAAAAAAATTATCAGCCTGAGCAAATGGTTGATTTCCTGGAAGATTCCTTGTACTGAGATAAGTGGTTAAAGCCAGACCAGCTACCTTTAGTAAATTAAAAGCATAATCTTTTTAGCAACTCACTTTAGTACTCTCCTATTATCACTTTAGTAAGGGGATGCAAATGTCTTGTTTCAGAAGATTTGTATCTGCTAATTTAGCTGTGAAGCATCTGTCCTGATGTTTAAACTGTGCAGTTCCCAAACCAGGAATTTAAAATTCCACAGATGATCCAAGTTATAAATAATTTTTAGTCTTCTGTCACTTGACTTAAGGTTTTTTTTGTGATCTGTTCAAACCAGGATGCTTAGGAATTGCCCATTCCCTCTGAAAGCTGTGATCCCCTTAGCCCATGGAGGCTGCGTGGTGTTCTTGGTTGCTCAGCTCCACACACGTGTCTTGGCTCCCTGGGCTGGAGTCACAGTAGTCCTGGCATTTATAAGGATCTCTGCACATGTAGTACCTCTGTGGAGGTCTATTTATATTGCAGGCTTGAAGGAAATATAAATTAAGGTATCTACCAGCAGGTGACAAAGATAGGACATGTTTTAGGGCTGAGGGGAGGCAGGTCAGTTAACCTTTGTTTTGCCAAGTAGGAAATATGAAAAATATATATGAAATCGGTCCATGTTTCATGAAAAATAAAAGTAATTAGTTATTCTGTAGTCAAATTACTTCAGAAATGCTAGGTAGTAGCAACTGCTGTATTCCTGCTTGCGAAGTGGTACGCATCTGGAATGATTTTTCTGATGTTTCAAAGGAAGTAAAATTGGGGTTGTTCTCCTGAGAGTCAATTAGCTCTCTGCTGGTAAATATTTCTAAATCTGCAGGTAAAAAAAGAGCAAAGCTTCATCAGTGCTACAGAGAACAGGTCAATTGTGTAACTGCTTCTGCAGAATTCGTTAGCAAAGCAACACGTCAAAGCGGAAGGTTAATTTGCAGAGATTTGTGCTCTTCAGCCCCAAGTCCTCCAAGCTATAAGACTGCTGCACTTGCTGAGGACCCCGGTGCCCCCAGGGGACCAATTTACCTGAAGCTTTTTTTAAGTCCCACCTTCAGGTTTCCAACTAAAAGAGGAGGTGCGTTTTGCAGGTGTAATCTGGTAGAGCAAGGGAATCTACCTGTCAGTGGCGTTTTCCACCAACTGCTTTGTATTATGGGAATACTGGTTTGGCCTCAAAGTTGTCCGACTTGCCACTGTCTGTCCCCTATGTCTTTCCAAGGACCAGTTTTGTGGATGTGTCACTGTAGACTGTGTAGATCATGTTTTAATTTCAGAATACAAACTGCTGCTGCGGGAAAGATAATTATGATACAAATGCTGTTATTCTTTCTTTTGTACAAAAAAGTATACAGGTGTGCTGTTGACAGCTAAGTCAAGAAAAGCAAAATTAGCCCTAAGATGTAAAAATACCTGCTTTGTCTAAGTTCAATTTTTAAAGATAAATCTGTTACAAGGTGAAATCTTGGCTCCTTTTGTATGGATGAGGAGTGGGGACTGGGCTGTTAAACCCAAGATGTTAAACAAGTTGCAGATTATTACAAGTTGCGCTCATACATTTAATAAAAATTCATCACGCTTTTTAAAGAAGGAGCTTGCCCCTGTTCTCCAGTTTATAAATATTTCATGCTGAAATAATGCATGAGGTAGCAGAGCTCACACCACGCTGCAGGGCTGGAATTGCTCTTTTCAGATTCTGATTGAAGTGGATCACTGGGGAACTGGGCGTATGCTGAAGCCAGCGTACCCAAATCTGCCACTGCAGGGTTTGCTTCTCAGCAGAAGGGTACGAGGGGAGCAATTTGGCTAGCAGGGACTGAGTGCGGTCTATGTTGTTCATTCTCTAGGTTGGTACAGAGGTTGAGCTTTAAGAAAACAGGAAAAAAAATGTTATGTCTTATGTTATTCTGTAATGCAATTACAAATGCATTGCCCTTTTCACCAGGTAGCAAGTAAGTGAAATCAGTGCATGACGCATTAAGAAAAAAAGCTGCCTTTTTTTTCCCCTTCCTTTTTTTTTTTTCTCCTTTTCTGGCCCAGAGGTTGATTTTGGGCTGCTGGTGGTTAAGTAGGGTAATTAAAGAAGTAGTCTCAGGAGACAGTTATGGGAAAGAAGGAGAAAACCTCCTTTCCTCTTTGTGGCTTCGGGTTGGAAAGGTAGATTCCCTGAGGATCGAGTTGGGAGTGCTTTGCGGAAATGGGTTTGGCTGCTGCAGCCTGTGGCGGTGGAAACCACAGGGGGGTGAGCTGCCCCCACCCCAATCATGGAGGTGGTAGCCAGCCCGATGGCTTCCGCTGCCTTCGCAGAGCTGTCCCCGGGCTCCTGGGAAGCGGCAGCTGCCGGCCTCTAAGCATAGAATCGCAGAATCATGGAATAGTTTGGGCTGGAAGGGACCTTCAAAAGTCATCTAGTCCAACCCCGTGCCATGAGCAGGGACATCTGCAACCAGATCAGGTTGCTCAGAGCCCCGTCCAGCCTGGCCTGGAATGTCTCCAGGGATGGGGCATCTACCACCTCTCTGGGCAACCTGTGCCAGTGTCAGCAGGTTGTGGGGAGAGGCAAAATGAAGTTCTGGGGATGCCATGCCAGGAATGCCTGAATGCCCATTACAGATTGTCATTTGTCATGGAAATTAGGTGTACAGGGCAGACTATATAGTGTAATGTGGTACTGTTTGTATTCCCCAAGTCAGCTCATTTTATGTACGTAAACCACTTAATTTCCTGTGCTCCGTCTCTCCTAATACTCAGTTTTGTCATGAACCTCACAGAATATGGGGATTCCTGGAGGTCATCTGTTTCTAGTTATGAGAGGGAAGATGTAAAAGAACTGGAGCTGAAATAAACACTCTGTCAATTAAAATATTATATGCTTCCTTTTCGGAATCACTAGTAATTTGCATGATCTAGTGAGAACTACTGGGAAAAGGCCCTTGGAGACATATTACAAAATGCCCAGATGATTTGCATATTTAAACAATTTATTCAGCAATCTGTTAAATCTTACATGATCTGTTGAAACAGAAAATATAAATCACCCAGTATTTTAGTACAAATGAGGTTTCTTCATTGGAAGATAAACCCTAATTGTACGTTGTGCTGCTATGTTAGCAGGATTTTTTATCCTGTTAAACCTTTATAAGGTCAGAAATTAATCGTTTTACCAAGCCATTGGTTTGTTGGGAATTATCTGCATCATCCCTGTTTCTGATGCGTGGGAGAGAAACACATGTTCCAGCCACACTATAGTTTTTGTGATTCATCAGAATTAACTCAGCTAATAATGGGATTTCCTCCCTCTTCGTTCATTCTGTAAAAGTATCAAGGAGAGAATTCAGGTTGCAGTGCTGGATTAGGACGAGTGAAAGTCAGAGGTAAATTCTTGGCTCTGGCACTGACATCCTGGGCAGCCTTGGGCAAGCTGTCATCAGCTCGGCCAGTTAATGCATTGAAGGAATTAAGTGTTGCCAAATCTGTGAGTGTGTGTGTGTACAGTCTTTTTTATTTGGTTTTTGTCCTGGCTGAGTAGGTTCATAGTCTTGGTTGAAACCCTATGGTACTCTCAGTCATAATAAAGAATATTCCCTGTTTGCTGCATGCACTTTGACAGAATTGAAGAGTGAAATTAAATCAGAATTACCTCCACATTTTATATTGCCCCCATTCTCAAAGCTGCTAGGAACGAGATACTGCCTTACAGCTCCTTTTGGAAGTAGCAGAAAATCATTTCTTCCTCCCCCACCCCATGTTTGCAGTGAGGCACCGTGAAATGAAGTAAGTTGTCTAAAATATTTTAAATAGGCGAGAGATGGAATTATGTCACCACTCACAACCCATTTCTCCTGATATCTGGTCCCTTGCTCCACTTACTGCATCTCTATGCGAGTCCTTATCAGATGCAGATCAGCAGGGTCTGGCTTAGCTAATGGAGTCGGTCCCTGATCTTGCCCTGCAGACAGTTGGCCCTAATGTTGGAATTTGGTTTCTTTCAAAGTAGTTTTCATTGTTTGAGAAAAAAACCAGGCAATTCTGGCTGCTGACACAGGAGACTTAGAAACAGATTGGCAAATTTGAATGCAGAAAACAGGCTCTGGTTAAAATTCAAGTGCATATGTGATACTGGTTGTTTTTAGCATTACAGTAATCAAGTAATTTCTTGTGGATAATTAAGTACTTGGAACTCTTTTGTCTTGCATTAGCTGTTTCAAACATCAGGAACAGGGTGGTTGTTGTTTCTTTCTAAAATGTAAAGTCATAATTAGGTTAACAAGTAAAAATACTTATGGACTGGCAAGGAAGAATTATGAGATGTGAAACTTTAGCCATGGAAAAGGATAGCAGGGGTGCTGCTACCTCAGCAGCCTGAATTGTGCCAACATCTCCTGTGTTTCTGGGGTGGGTTAACCTTGGCTGGCTGCCAGACACCCACCCAGCCGCTCTCTCACTCCCTCTCTTCAGCAGGGGGACAGGCAGAAGAAAATAAGATGAAAAAGCTTGTGGATTGACATGAGGACAAGGAGATCCCTTACTAATTGCCGCCATGGGCAAAACAGACTTGACCTGGGGAATATTAATTTAATTTATTGCCAGTTAGAATAGAGTTGGATGGTGACAAACAAGGACAAAAACTAAAACACTTTACCCCCACCGCCACCCCTTTTCCCAGGCTCAATTTCACTCCTTCATCCCCAGCTCCTCTGCCTCTCTCCTCCTCTGAGCAGCGCAGGGGGATTTTGGGGAATGGAAAGTTTCAGTCCATCCATAACAGCTCCTCTCTGCCACTCTTCTCTGCACACTTTTGCCCTGCTCCAGTGTGGCCTCTCCATGGGCTGCAGTCCTTCAGGACGAACCTGCTCCAGCATGGGTCTTTCCCATGGGCCACAGTTCCTTCAGGACATGTTTTGCTCCAGCGTGGGCTCCTCCATGGCTGCAGTGTGGACACCTGCTCCAGCCTGGTCTCTGCAGGGGCTGCAGGGGATCCCTGCTCAGGTGCCTGGAGCACCTCCTCCTCTCCTCCTTCTCTCTCCCCTCAGGGCTCACAGGGCTGTTTCTCACATTTTCCCCTCACCGTCGGGCAGCATTTTTCCCTTCCTTACACAGACTGTCCCTGAGGTCCTGCCATGGTGGCTGTGGGGCTCAGCCGTGCCCTGCGGTGGGTGGGTTGGAGCCGCTGGAACCAGCTGTGTCCGGCATGGGGCAGCCCCATCCCCTCCTCACAGAGGTGCCCTGCAGCCCCTGGGCATCTGAGTCCGGTAGATTTTCAAACTCTGAATCTATTTGGGATCTAAATTAGTTTAGGTCCTCAAAATAAGCCCTGCAAAGATGATGCAGTATATCTCCTCCACTTGGGAAGGCTGGTGTTTCAAGGATTAGCAGTGTCTGGGTCTTGGTCTCTGAGGTAGCAGTAAGCTTGATGGTATCATCCTTAATGAAGCATGAGCCTCCCTGGTGTGAAGATGTGCCGGTGGAAAGCCGTGCTGTGGGTGCTGTGAGCTCAGCTGGCACTCTGCGTGTTTGGTGCCCTGACCCAGGCAGGGATAGATGCAGAAGAGAAATCCACCAGGTGTCAGGAGATATCATCGGGTTCATCAGCCTGCAGACTGCCATGCTCTGCTGACAGCTGTCTCGGACTTTGGGTTGATCACCCACCAGGTCCTTTCCTTCGCTTATATCTGCTGCCCTGGTTGAGCTGGTAGAGGGGACAGAGCTGGGTCTGAAGGAGGAGGAGGTCGTCTCCCGTCCCCCTCTCTGGGGCTGAGAGCCCCGGCTGTTTCCCTGCTGTGGTTCAGGACAGGTGGTGATGAGCAAGCTAAGAAGGTGCTGAGAAAAAAGTTGAAGACCTCTCTGCCATCAATGTTTTTTCTTCTCCAGCACCCGACTGGCTGGAAACCATGCTCTTTGTCACCCCTGTCTCCATGGTAGGCAGCTGAGGCTTTTCCAGACAACCTCACTCAATGGCAGGACACCCTCACTATTCCAGTGGCTCTCACTGATGAAGATGTGACATGGTTCGAAATTTGGGGGGCAGGGTTGCCTGATTTTTAATCGTAACATTAAAGTTACATTAATTGGATTTGCCACATAAAAATCTTCAAAAGCTTTTTAAGTGAGAAATTAGATTTACAAATCCTTCCATGCCTTTACAGGACAAATCCTGCCAATAAATCCTAAATAGGCTTTCAAATATAAATCCTTTCTTTACCCTTGGGATGGAAATCACTGATTTATGAATCAGAACAGTAAAAATCCTGAGGTTGTATCAGGTTTACAAATCCTAGCACAATTTTTAAATGGAAAATTCTGGTCTTGAATTTCTGGGGTTTGTGCCACTTTATCCCTGGAAGAACAATGCATGGTTTGCATCTGCTTCTACTTCTGCATGTGCTGGCATAGGTCCTGGTGTTTTATTTCAGCCTGGGTCGTCAGAAAGAAACGTCCTGCTGGACGTGGTAGGAAGGAGAGGTTTTTTCTTTCTCTGGAGACTGTAAACGGTTGCATGTGAGAGGCAATGGAGTGTGATTTATTGCTGACCCTTCTTGGCAGTGGCGTGGCTCCATTTGGCTGGTGCATTTAGAGGCTGGCTTCTCCCAGGGCTGATGGTCCAGGCCACCCTCTTGCTTCTGATTCTGAGATGAGAGTCAAGAGTGGTGGAGGTCCTGTGAGGATCAGAGGGGTGGGGAGCTCAGCAGCAGCCCTTGGCAGGAGATCAGCCTGGCCACATGCGGAAACCAACAGGATGAAAATAATCCTGAAAGGCTGCTCAGAAGGAAAAGTCACTTTTTCCAAAACGGTAGGGGAGACTGTCACGTATTTAAAGTGATTTCCGGTACAAGACTAAATGTACTTCTGAATAGAATGAAAAATAACTTTTGCATGTAAGAGAAGCTCTTTTCTCCTTTGCTGGCAATCATGTTTGTGTCTTCCTGTGGACTGCCCTGGTCTCCATCTTCTCCACTGTTTTCCTTCATCCTTGTTCCCCAAGGCAGGTTGTTTAGGTCCTGATGAAGAGAGAAGAAAACACAACTGTGCCAGAGAGCTACGACTGCATGTTCACTCTGCACTGATGCATGCTGTTGCTTGGGGTTGCATGGGTAGCCTTCTCCATGCATCCGTCACACTTGACTTTTCCTTTGGCAAGTTTACTCCCCACAGCCAAGGGCACAGCCACAGCTCGGGTAACGTGACTGGGGGACGCTGGTTTGGCAGTACCAGCGCTCGCTTTGTTGCTTCGCGCTTTGGAAAACTGAGAAACTTTCTGGAACAGCTCCAGGGGCTCTGCACGAAGCTGCTGCCTTTTCAGAGGCGTCGCAGAGGTGGCAGGCACCTCAGTCAGCAGTGGCTTTTATTGCAGCCCGTCCCTGTACGGGAACAGATGCTTTCAGATGCTGACTCCCTTCCTGTCCTGTTTCGCCCTATTCGCCCAGGACCCTCACAAAACCGAGCACGGGGGCTTCCAGGGTGTGCAGCGCTGCTGCAGCCTGCAAACTTACTTAATGTGGTGCTCCTCTGGTGCAGACATGGCCCTCCACAGCTGCAATGTACAGGTTCACTGAGTAGCTCCTGTGAAATAGCCGTATCATCTTTCTGTCTTAGGCTTTAACTAAGCAAACACCTGAGCACAGGGTTATAAACCGGGAGGAAGGAGGTATAGTGAAAGAAATGAGAACTGAAACAAAGCAACAAGATAATCTTTGAGCCCCTGTCATTTGAGGTTCCGAAGTGAAAGCAGACTGGAATTTGAGAATTACTCAGTTTAAAAAAAAATCACAATGGTGATATGAGAAAACCAAATACTTCCTTCCATCAGTGGGCTTACTGTCACTAATGGAAAGGTACCCAAAAGACCTCTTAGCAATATTTCCTTATTTTGAAACTGCCAAGAAATTGTCACGTGATATTTTGCGTATTTGCTAGTACAAATGTTGCCATTGTATTCCTTTCACATAATCCTTGAAAGAAATAATTGACTCAGATGCGATTAACAGTGGGGAGAGAACCCGATACACCTGAGTCAGAGGCTGGAATGTTTGTCCATGCCAGCAGCCATTGCCAGCTTGACTTCTGCTCCACGATTTAATTCTGCGTATTTGTTATGCTCACCGTTATATTTTCTAGTACAAAGCCAAGAGTGTAAATCATACTGACTTCCTCAGAAACACCTTATTGGAAACATCTTAAAAATAACTTTGATCAGGTGAATAGTCACGCTCCCAAGTGGCCACTGGGGCAACTTGGAAGAACATGGTTACAAGCTGTCTTTAAGTATCCCAAACACCGACTTTCTTTTACATTTGACCAACTGCTAACCTCCAGAAAATATCTGAATGATTTTAAACTAAAAGAGAGTAGATTCAGACTAGATATAAGACAGAGTTTTTTTACAATGTGGGTGGTGAAACACTGGCCCAGGTTGCCCAGAGAGGTGGTGGATGCCCCATCCCTGGAGACATTCCAGGCCAGGCTGGACGGGGCTCTGAGCAACCTGATCTGGTTGCAGATGTCCCTGCTCATGGCAGGGGGCTGGACTAGATCACCTTTGAAGGTCCCTTCCAGCCCAAACCATTCTATGATTCTGTGATCTATAAAAGCCATCTTTGGCCATTCTTCTGTCATGCTTATGGAGATGAGAGGTAGGGATGGGAGATCTCAGTGCAGACCTGATGCCGGGTCCTGGGACCTCCCATAACCAGGAGGATTTCCATTGCAAACACCCCATGGGTCAGACACTGATCATCTCTGCCCAGAGGTAAGAACTGCACACAGTAAGGCAAAAATTTCCTTGATCTGCAAACCTCATGAGCAGGCACTATTACCATTGACACAGAGAGTTAGCCTGGCATGGTTTGAAGTTGTTTTTCCTGAGTATCTGCAGCCCTGTTGTGTGCAGGATGCACTGCCCTTACCACATCTGTGTAACACAGCACATATGCATATATTTCTTCCTGGGAACAAATACTTGTTTTCAAGAGGGTTAATGAGAAGCTCAGGTTCAAAAAGATAACAAACAAAGCTCAACTATGAAACTATTGCCTTGTAAAAGTACGAAGAATATTAGCAGAATGTAGACTTACAGCTTTCAGAGGAAAATTACAGGCTTACCTCAGAGTTGCTTCATTTTTTATTTTGTTACAGCTAGAATTACCCCAAGAATGACTGATACATACCTTCTTTATAACACATGCCGTTACTTGTACTGTGGTTGTGCTTGTTGTAAAGCATGCTCTCTCTTAATGTCATTTTGAAGGTCGTTTATGAACAATGCAAACAAATTCAAAACTTTATGAAAAAGAAGAATGGGAGTAACTCTTATACTGATGCCAAACTTTGAGTCAGTACTCAGAAAAGGTAAATAAAAACATAGTTGAGACGTCTTTCTTTATGAGGGATGTAAGAATTTTTTTCTGTTTGCCAGGAATGAAGAGCTTCCACGACGAAGGAAATAGGGAGTAAAATAATGTCAGTAATCTTGTGTCCGACTCTGAGATATGTATTATGCATGAATAGTTTTGCCTGGCAGGCAGTGAATTTCAAAAAAGGTTGGATTTACACTGCATTGATGACATTGAAAGAATTATGTTGCCAATGCCATCATGGCTTCCAAAGCATTTTATGTTCATGCAGACTCAATGCTGAGGCAAAATAGCTGTTTCCGATCACCAAGTCCAGAGCCAAGAGCCTGCCTGGTTCTTGAAATGAAAGAAAATGCATTAATGGTTCCTGGTTTATTTGAAGCACAGGAAGTTGACACAAAGATTAAAAGAAGTGAAATGTTGAAGGGGCGGAAACACATTGGCGGGAATTTTGATCAGACTTGTTCTACAAAAGCTCACTTATATTTTATTACATACCTACTTGACTTTTCTTCCTGGTTCACAGGGGCATAGCAGCACCGTTGAGATTCCCAGGGGAGTGGGTACTGTCTTCCTGGATTACATTTGTGCCACCATTTCACTCCTGGTTTCTAACATCTGAGCATGTAATAATGGTCTGAGAAATGCATGTTGTTTGTCAGATAACTCGCCCTCTGCTATAGCACCAGTCGTGTGGAAGAAGGAGCACCACGGAGACTGCGAGGGGCTTGGAGCCATGCATGGCTGGTAGGGCATGACGGGGTCCCAGCAAAGCGAGGCCTCGGTGTTGTGCTTAAAAGGCTCTTCTACAATCTGCCGTGAGGATTTAATGGAAGCATTGCAATGTGCTTTCTCCTACCTCTTCTACCATCAATGCCCAATTTAGTCTCCCCTCACCCCCCTCCACTGTTTTGCATTTTGCGTGTTTATAAGGGAGCCAAGTGGGTGTAAACTCCTACCTTTCTAATTTGCAGGCTTTTCCCTCTCATTTCACATGAATGTAAATGGCCACACTAAAGCGGAGAACACTATGAAGAGTGGGATGTGCTACCAGATTTTTTTCCTGTTTCCTAACAGATAGGTGAGAAGACCTATGTTTTTTCTGCCAGGGACTGACTCCGTTCCACCCAGTTTCTTGCCCCATGACTTAGTGCCAAGTAGAAGAAGTATTCTGTATTTACCTGGACCTTGGGAAAGCTGGAGGCGTTTCCTTCCCTTCTGCACAACAAGCAAACCTACAGAACTCTTTGCCTTGGATTCACTCATTCCATTCATCCTCCTGTCAACGGGGGAGAAAAAGTCTAAGGAAGGGTTACTGTACAAAAAGGAGGAAAATGCCTGAAATTTCCTACCTCCATCAGCTGTGCTCAGCTTATCTGCAGCTTTCACCGCTTACCTATTGAGCACATCAAGGATTAGTGTTTTGGGTAAGCGTCGGGTGTGCCGCAGTGCCTGAGGCAGGAGAAGCGCCCAGTAAAGCCCAAGTCTGATTTTGACTCAAGATGCCTGAGTGAGATTGAAACTATCTGTAGTAGTTTCTGATGCTGATTTTCTCCATTTATTGCCAGCCTTGCTTGTACGTCAGTGCCCTGACCTGTAACTTCTTTGGCTTTGGTTCATATTTAGCCCAGATCCAAACTTACGCATCATGGAAATTTGCTGGTAGCCACAAACTGCTGTACATTTATTTATGGCTGCCAGCCTCTTCGGGTGAGAAGTCTTTGCGAATAGTGAAGGAAATTCAAGCCTAGAGTCAGACTGAATCACTGGAGGGCTCTTCAGCTCGGCAACCATTTCTGGAGCATGTTCTTTATGTGTTAGACCCTTTGAATGCATATGCTAAGGGAAAGGAAAGGACCCTCCAGCCTGCATCGAACTCTGCAATTTCTCTACAGATATCTGTGCTCTGACTGTTGAGGAAGCCTCTAGTGCTGCTTTTCAGTATCTGCACATCAGTGCAGTAAAACACTTGGAAACGATAAAGCTTTATTTTGCAACAGGGAGATGGATGCCAGTGGGAAGCAGCTAATGTGTATGAGGACTGGAAATCCTGGGTTCTTTCTCAGGAACTGCTGCGGTTAAACCTTTTTGTGCCTCCTCTTCTTTCGTGAAGTGGTTGGGGTGGTTGTTTACTTGTCTCACAGGAGTGCTTTTATAAAGCTAATTTGCTGTCCTAAACAAGTTTTTTAAAACTCAGGTACACCAGCATCAACCTCCACAACTTAAAAAATGTGATTTCTAGTGTTTATCTTGACAAAGCAATCTTGCTATATAGGAGCGAATGTATAAATCCATTTGTCTTTTCAGATAGTGAAGAGAAGGCAGGCAGTGGAGGCAAAATCCAGCCTGTGACCTCTATTTTGTCCAGCCATGCTATCCCTTCCAGCACAACAACTCTATTTTATTTGATCGCTTCAGTCACTTACTCAGATCCTGACCCTGACTAGTAGCATGAGAAGGGACTAAATAACATCCAGTTCTCCCCGTTAGCCCCAGGACAGCAGCAAATCTTCTTTCTGCCACCACTGTAACTTCTAGGCTATGATTTTCTTGGCTGAGTCTCCCAGCTTTGCCATTCTAGCACTGACTAATTTCTTTACAGCTCCATGTAATAGGTTGCTGCACACATCCTAAAAAAAACACTTAAGATTTCTCTGCGGAAGGTTAGTAGAGTGGGCACAGGTATTTGTGAGAGGTGTGACATAGCTTTATCTTCATAAATTTAGATGTTACACAGGTGTTTGATGAGTTTAGCCTTAGGGAATGTGTTTCCTTTTGTAGTACTGGGATTGTCTTTGTTTTTCTCTTTCCACATTAAATCATTGAGATTTTTGTTTTTCTGGAAATGATAGTTAACCAGTTATTATCAAGTCTTTTAAAATGTTATTGGACTGCTAAATAGGGATTTTTTCCCATCATTCTATTTTGCTTTCTATTTAAACTGTCGTCACTTATCTCCAGGTTTTCAGTATGACATTTTAATGAATGGCCTGTTCCCTCAGCTTGGTTCACAAAAGCTGTTCTACCTCTGATTTTATGTCATGTCAGCTTGAGACCAGAATAGGTGAGCTTAACCTCTGAGCACCTGTGCATTACATTTTTAAATACAATGTATCCTTGGTGGTTTGTGCCAGTTCTGATATCTCTTTATATTAGCTCTCACCAAGCAGAAAATTTTGGAAAAGGCAGAACTTTTTACTGCCCTGATTCAGAGGTCACATTAACATTACCAAAACAACAACAACAAAAAGCCCAGACATTCAATGAAAAACTGTGCCCCCTGCCCTAAAATGCCAGTCAAGCTTTATGCAGTTAAGGTGGATTTGCTCCAGTTTTGTGTTTTCTTAATACATCAGACTGCAATTTGTGGTAGTTGAGTAAGTAGTTAGCAGAAACCCTGAATGGTCTCTTCAGTGTGGTTGAGAATCTCTGGGAGGATGTGGAGTGGGCAGCTAAGGGCCAGTCTGGAGGGTTTCTAAGACAGATCCTCCCTTCTAATTCAGCTAAAAATCTGACTCCTCCTGCTGTAGGCATGGGGTTCTTGGATATCGTGGAACATCGTTCTCTGAGAGCTGGAATCATTGAAGAAAATTAGATTTAGGGCTCTAGATCATTTGTCTGCTTGTGGTGGTTTCACCTTGGATGGCTTCCAGATGCCTACCCAACTGCTTTCTCACTCTCTTCAATAGGACAGGTGGGGGGAAATAAGATGAAAAAGCTTGTGGGTTGAGATAAGGACAGGGGGATCACTTACTCGTTACTATAATGGGCGAAACAGACTCGACCAAGGGAAAAATAATTTTTTTTTTTGCCAAGTAAATATAGAGTTGGATGGTGAGAAATAAAGACATAAACTAAAATACCTTCCTCCTACCTCCCACCCCAGGCTTCATCCAGGTTCAGCTTCACTCCATCCCCAGCTCCTCTGCTTCCTTGTCCTGAGTGGCACAGGGGAATGGGGAATGGGGTGTCCGATTTGTCCCTAACAACTCCCCTCTGCTGCTCTTTCCTCCTCACACCTTTCCCATGCTCCAGGGTGCACTCCTCGGTGGGCTGCAGTGTGGGTACCAGCTCGGTGCGGTGCTGTAGGGGTTGGAGAAACTATTTCTTCTGTCACTGACCATCGTTTTACACGGAGGAAGTACAGTAAGGGTCATTTGAATGCTACTCAGGAGAAATTATTCTAAAACCCTCTGAGCTAAGTCCTTGGCTGGTGAATATCCGCATTAATATTTGTCAGCTTTCATAGACCTACATCCTCTCAAGCCAGCTGGGGATCTGAAACAACTTGTTTTGTCCTCTGGAAAGAAAGGAGAAGCTAGTTTCCATATTGTGAATATTGTCACACGTGCATGGTGTCGATTAATTAAAACTAGGTGAGAGATCTCTCTCCCCACCTCCTGCTTGCCCTCCACCTGAGTTGACTGGTTCACCTGAGGCTGAAGGTTGAGTGGTGGGACCAGAAGCACAGTGCAAAATGCCAAAGACAGTCAAAACCCCTGTCTTGGTGGTGCACCTCTGGAAATCCATCACTGCTGTAAGGCTGGGAAGAGCAGAGTATTTGATCATGGCTTCTGTATCGGATATGCATTTAAACTCTCACCTCGAATCAGACCTAAACTGCTTGCCGGTAGTCTAAACTGTCATTGATTGAGCATGATTTACATTTTGTTTCTGTAGAGTTTAATTCTGTAAGGAATAAGCTAAATTAAACAGCTTTCTGTGCAATTAGTAAATGAGGAAAAGACAAAATTAAAACATGGCTGTTCCCTTTGACAATTAAATAGGAAGAAAGGAACACCATGGTTTCAATCATATGAGCTCTCAGCTAAGCCTCTCATTAGTGGTGAAAACCTTTCTCTCTGAAATCTCCCAAACCCTGTTTTTGAGGGAGGGAAAAGCACTTTATCAAATTGCTGTTTTGAAAGGGAAGAATTTAATTTATCTATTTCTCTGCTTCCCAAAAGTTAGTGTTTACAACAGGGTCCCCAGACCACTCATAATCTGGTGATGGGTCTCGCGTAAACTTGGGTCACTAAACAGATTGTTTATCTGAGCATTATCAGATTCCCTTGTGGTGAGAGGGTCTGTTCATAATCCCCAAGGCCATTAAAGAAATGAGGGAGTTGTAAAAACATTTTAAAATAGATGAAACACCTTTCAAGATAAGTTGCTGATAAAGGAAAGCAAAAGCACAGTGGGACTGAAATGGTTCCTTGGATACTTTGTACTACTTCTTTGGCAGCTGCAATATTTGTATCTTGCTCTGGTGACTACTACGAGGCATGTACTGAACAGTAGTTCCAAAATAAATATCTTAGATGTTATAAATACAGAGATTAATTTTTACTTTACTTTCTTACATTCACTTTAAAAAATGCAAGTTGCTTCTTAAAAACGATGGTGGTTTGTCATTGACACAGTCCTGTTAGAAGCTCTGTTGTCTTTGGTGAGTGCAGGACATGAAGGCTGAAAATCAAGTGATATCCTGATGTTTGAAAACAAGGTATTATAAAACATACAAGCATGTATGTTACTTTATCCATATGAGTTCTCTGATCAGAAAAAAAGCAGCTGTAAATCTCTTTCTTGTAATTGTCTGTGTGATAACACGGGGTAGAAACACAATGTGGAAAAAAAATTATTAAATAATTCCAAAGCAAAACCAAACTACAGAAACATTACAACAGTTAAGTAGCTAGAAGATTACATACTTCATTACTCACAAGCTGGCAGGTCATAGGAAAGGCATGAGTGCATTTTTATGTCAGGATATGTGTCCGTTACATTACACCATTAAGCCACATACACCAGTTATATTCTCTTGCTTGATGGGTTTCATATCGATTTTACCTTCTATTCAGTGCTGTAGACAAGAGGGTAGTATTAAAGACAGGCAGATAAAAATACATTTACCTGATTGCTAAGTCATGTTTTTTGTTCAGGCAAACATAAGTAGCTGAAGTTTGAGATAGTCGAACTGCAAAAAAGCCACTCAGAGTGTAAGCTATCCATTGCAAAAGCCTGAAAATGAGAACTGTGTGATAAAACACCTTCATATTTTCACCTGTTTTTTTCTAGTTCCTTCATTATACCCACTAAAGTTTTGCTTTCCTCCTTTTTTTGAAGTCTTAAAATTTTTCTTTAGTGTTCCTGATAATGTCTGGTTGAAATGTTCACCGTTCATGTGACGGGTGAGAGGCAGGAACGCTGTGGTTTGAAAAGCAAGGCGCAATACAAAGGTAGAGCACCAGTGCTCGTAAAACTCTGATCCGTTTTAGGGAGATCAGTGTGTGTCATTAGCTTCACTTCGGGATCAGACCTTCTCAGCCATTATGTCATCTTGGCCGTTGGTACTCAAAACTCTGTCAATTCTTAACTCTCTTTCCAGCCTCCTTCATTTTCAGCTCATGTCACGTATTAGACGCAGTGTGTTCTGCAGCTTCTGCCAAGTCCAACATACTGCCACTTATTTTTCTGTTCCTGCTTTCCCGTTCTCCTCAAGCACTGGTGTCCCAGTGCAAGAAAGCATTTAAACGTAGCTCAGCCCTAAGTGATGAAGTGTTCTGTTAAGTCAGGACCTTTGCTCCGAGTGTGAGTAGCCTTTGAAATTTGAAAGGCACAAAGACATCCTCAGTGATGTGGAGAGGACCAGTTAATTCTTTCATTTGTTAGTCTCTTTGGTTCTTCAATATAATTGCTCTTAGATTCCCATTTTTTACTTTCTCTGCCTTATCGTACCATCCGCCTTTTTGCTTTATATCACTCTGTTCTTCTTTCGTTTACCATGTGTCTTCCCCTGAGCTGGGAAGCATAATTCTACTTTGTACCTCAGAAAATTTGTTGTACAGTACAATCATTAGTTTAATTGAGTTGGCAGTTCAGATTGACTAGTCCATGACATGCTTCTGATACCTTTGGCAGGAGACCAAGGATGCCACTCCTATGCCATGACAAGATCTGTCTGAGGGTGTTATCTCACCTCTGTTTGTTCCGATGGGATAAAAATGTCTCTGCTGGACTAAATGTTTGCTTAATACAAGAATTTTCCTGTGTTTTGTTTGGAAATAGTCGATGCATGCAGCTGCTTCAGAAAGAAGATCATTGAAAGTTTGGAATGGAGGCTGCTAATTAGATGCTTCTCTCAATCTTGGAGCCCAGAGCTTTTCCAGAGCTTTGGTGACTTAGCACTGACTCAGAGATGTGAGTCCTTTTGATGTCTTCGCATATTTTTCTTTTTTAAACCTACTGCAGCTTAGCTTTGAATTCAGAACTTTTGCTTGCATTGCACTCCCAGGTCACTGCGACCAGGCTCGCGCTGTCACAGGCAACCCATCACGTGATTGCTTTTATAAACGTGCCAAGCTCAATATTCACACCTCTCAAGTAACTAACCCCTGCTGCATCTCCTGGAAAGCTGTTCAGAGCCATACTCCTCCAGTTGTTGAGAATCTTTTCTTTTGCAGGCTTCCTCTACAAGTGTGTATCTAGTGGTGTGTTTCTAAATTGACCTTGCATATTCCATTTTGATATAAAAGTGTGAAATAGCTTTTTGATCCCGTCTTAAGTAATGATGTTTCCAGACTGGAGTTGTTTTGGGGAGATGCTGTGTGGCAGAGTATATGTCCTTGCACATATGACAGCGTTCTTACCAGCTGTGTAAGCTAAAGTGCATTCCTTGATTCAAGAGTGTAACTCTTGTTTAATCAGTGGGATGCATGGTTTGCTTATGCCAAGGGACAGAATTCTATTCGTTTTCCTGGGGAAACATTTTTCTGTGATACTTCACTGTGCTGTTGACCAACCTGTCTGCTCTTTCCAACAGTTGCACATACATCTGAAGTGACTGTGATGGACTGTGACACTGGGGAAGAAAATTCACCCCACAAGCATGAAAAACTGTATTAATATGTGGTTTACTGGCTGTGGATAATTTTGATGTTAAATATTTTGCAGGTGGTATAATGGCATTCAGTCACTTCCTTCACACTGTTGCAAACTGGTGTAAAGTTTAGATTAGTAACAGGTCATGACATAACAGCAGTACTTAAAGCCTCAAGGAAAACTTTGCAAAATGCGGTTTTTACAGACCGTTCCGTCAAAATCGCTCAGATCGTCACTACGTCTCTATTTTTGCTACTGGAGATATTTGCATGGATACGAGCCCTTCTGTCGTGCGGATGCTGTCGCCGTTCCACGGAGCCGTGACGAACGCTCAGCCCTGTGACAGAGCAGGACTGTACCAGAGTGTGCAGTATGGCAAAGGACACCTGAAGGTTGGCTGCGCTTTGGTGTTCCCGCTTGTGTTTAACCACTGTCTAGTGTGATAATCACAGCATGGGAGAGCCTTCTGCCAGGCTTCCTCGTGTTTCCGAGGGGAGAGAGCAGAGCGTTTCTTTTCAAATAGTCGAGCGAGCGTCAAAGCTGTTACCTTAGGCAAAACTAAAATGGAAGGATAACATTTTAATTGCCTGAGAGACAGTGGATTTAGGCTTTTATTTGGCAAAGCACATGGAGTCTGTTGACTTCATCGGGAGTGTGGTATTTAAACCTAAGCATATGTTTAAGGTCTTTCTTGGGGTTTCCAAACGAGGCCCTTGGGGAGAGCGGTTCTTAACCTTCCCTGCATGGGAGAGGAAAAGGCGCCGGGCTCTGTGCCTAAAGAAATCAGAGCACTTTATTTGCTACACCTCATTAGCATGAAAAGCAAGGTAAAGTGACACCAAAACTGTGAGCAAGGGACCAGGGCAAAGGGGTGTCTCTTCTGCACATCTCTACAGGAATAAGCAATGCCCCGCTGCCTGGGAAAGGGGAGAAGGGGACTGGGTCCCGGGTCTGCTCTCCCTTGCTGCTCGGTGGGGTGTCCTGTCCTTTGTCTGGGTCACACAGGCAGATCAGGATTTCCTGCGTTGGCGAGGGAAGTTATTGCTGATTCATCAGTAACTGGCTCTTTTCCAGCCCCCAAACAGCTCCTGAGGTGGAAGAGGTCAAATCTAGCTCAACGTTACTTAATGTAGCGTGTGCACACGTTTTTATCGTGCAGTGACTTCTGCATCCTCAGCACAGCTGCCTTCAGATACAGCAACTTGCCTCATTTTATGGAACCTGTGAGAGCCACAGCATGGTTTTGTAACTGCAGTTTAATTTTCAGGGTTTTTTAGTTTTCTGACTCATAGTCCTTTTCTCCAGAAACATAAAATGATTCATATACCCAAGCACTTAACTCCTTTTACATTTGTAAATGGCATTCATGGATGCTTAACGAGGGTGTTCCAAACCACTAAAACCATAATTTGCTTATGCTACATAATAAGGTTTGAATCCCTCAAAGGCTTACGTAAATACTTTCAAGTTCATTGTAGGTTTTTGCAAATGGTGACTTAGAGCCAGAATGTCCACTGGCTTAGACTCAGTGGATCTTCATGGTCATCATAAGCTCTGACACAGCACCTGGGAAGAGAGAATGAGAAAGAAAGATGGAATTGCTGCTATAAATCTGAGAAGAAAAGAATGCAGAAGAGGCTGTTTTATTGCTTTCACAGGGATAAGAGTTGAATATTAAAGTACATTAGAAAAAGAAGATGGAAAGAGAAGATGAAAAACATTTTTTTTCTTTCACTCTGCTCCAGAATTTCTAAAATTAAACTCTAAGTGTCTTATTATTTTTATTGGAAAATATGAGGGAAAAATCCCTATGCTGGATAATTCAAAGCCCAGATAGATTTACTGAGACTCAAAATATACAGTACTAGCTAGCACTGCCTTTTTAAAAGCTATCGCACTGTTACTCTGGCAATGCACATAATTTATTATTTTATTTTCAAAATGGAATAAAATAATTTATGATGCTGGGGTTTTAATCTTTTAATCTGGATATTTTCTTCCAGATCTTCCAGGAACCACATCAGATTATTCCATGTCCAAAAAAACCCTACATATTTTTCATTTGTCTGTCTAACAGACAGAATTCTAAAAGCAGTAAAATCTTCCGATTTGAGATGAAGTTTAATGGATCATGAATGCTTTTTGGAGCCACAGTTTCTGTTCTGAGAATCAGAGTTCTGAAGAAGTCAAAAACCTTTTTTTCATATCCATAAAGTAGTGTTGCTTGCAGGCATCTGTTCATTTTCAGATATGTTATTGCTTTGTCATATTCTGTGTTATTTTCACTTCATTGTTGTTGTTGTGAAACAGGATTTTTGGTTACAATCTTCCTCTTCTTTGTTGTATAAAAAGGCAAAATTCTTTCCCTTCTTCCTCCCTCAATTTCCAAAAAGAGAAAAAAAAATAATTTAAAAAAAAAGAGTTAATAAGCTTCTGCTCTGGCAGTAATTTATATCTCACTAATGTCAGTTAGTTAGGAAAGGGTCATGAACTGGCTGTCACGTGCATCGAGCTTTGCAGGAACGGGAAAGTGTTTGGCTTTTCACCATCAGAGCTGTTTTCTAGTCACAGATGTAGTCGCTGGGTAACTGGCACCAGCCCTGACACAGCTTCAGCAAGAGGGTCCCAATGCTCCCTCCCTCATGGTGCTGGTGTTCACGCAACATTCCAGTAAAAGCAGCAGGAGCGTTGCTGGGCTTTCCAGAAGGTATAGCAGGGAGCCAAAGCTTCTTCAGATGCTTTTCCAGTGGTGTTGTGGATAAATATGGTTTGCACTCTTGGCATTGCTGCGTTCAGGTGTCTGCTGATCTCTCCCGAGAGAGTACTTATTTCGGAGAGAAGCAATTGATGAAGAATCAGTGTGCTCATGAAAAGAAGTTACTATGGGTGATCTGAGCTCCCATTCAACTTTTAAACAGGTGGTGAGGGTATATCCTAGGCTGTCAGAGGAAGATCTGTCATCCCCCTTGAAGGAGAATGATGGACTCCTGCAAAATGGGCTGAATGAGCAGGGAGCATGTCAGGGATGAGGGTCTCTATAATGTTCTTCCAGTTCAGTTTGCACAAGAAAGAGCTGCAATTGGTTTTGTAATATCTGGTCTGTGGCATTTGCTTGTTGGCTTCTCTGCTACGTGGTCTTCATTCCTCTGAAAGCTCAAATGTTGCTTTATTTAGGGGCTACATTGCATCTAGGAGGAAATCTTTCAATATCAAAAATATGTCTGTCTTGGCAATTTACATGAGCTACTAGATTGGCATCTAGGTTACTTTCATCTTCAGAGCTGACCACTAGAAGGAAAAAAATGTTTCTGTTGGCCTCAACTTTTCCATAATTGGGAAGGAGATCTTCAGTCAGCAACATGCAATTTTATTTTGAGACCGAGCGCTTGAACCACAGCCTTCTTTGGGAGCCCCTCAGGGGAACCTATAAAGTCCAGGGCTGCAGCCTTGAAGAGCCACGTTTACATAATACAAACAGATTTCTCATTAGCAAACCAAATAGTAACATTGTCTTAGAGTTACGTTAAGTGGCATTTTGCTTCTCGAAGACAACCCTGTCATGGAAGGGATTTAACTGGCAGCGAAATAACGTGTTTTTACCTCTATTCGCTCAGTCACTGAATTTCAGCCAGAGATACACGGTCAGTTGAGTCTGGTATGAGTTTGTTCCCTGCCAGCGGGAACAGGCAGGAGAAGACTTTTCCAGCACTGCCTTGCTGAGGCGCCCGGCCCTGCTCTCTGCTGGAGGACGCCTTGTCCAGGAATCAGGTCCCAGCTCTTAACAGCAGAGGAGGGTCACCCTGATGCCACCCAAATGAAACACAGCGAGGAGAGTGCTGCTGCTATCTTTTTGTCATCGTTTTTGTTGTTGGTTTTCAGAAACTTCGATGAAAAGGTATGGTCGTTGTGTTAGGGAGTTGGTTTTGTGCCAACAACCAGTTCATTCTCTGTCATTGGCGTGTTTGTTCCAGCCAAAGGAGATGTGGCAGAAGACGATGGGTATTAATTAGCTCAGCCAGCACCTCCAGCTTGTGCCGCGGCGCTCTGGGCAGCGGCTAGGTGGCACGCACAAGGCCGTTGAGAAGGCAACAGTCTTATGTGGAGAAAATCATTAATAAATACAGTAAGGACCAGCCTTCACTGTGCACAGCTTTGCAAGTGAAGTTGACCGGAATGGGCAGAGTGGTGTGAAACTATGAAGACAGACATCAAGGCCAGGGCAAAGAAATGAAGAGAGGACATGGAAGGCATCCTGGAGCATGGCAGCGCTCTCCTTTGGTTTCCATATGTAGCGGTTGTTTCTCTGTTTAGCACATCGCCTTGGAAATCAGGAGGAACTGCTCTTTTTAATTACAGCCATTGCCATTATTTCTCTTTTAAAATTAATCTGTGGATCTCCTCCATCCTGCCTTGGTGCTCCTCTGCCTCAGAGAGCCCTGTCTTTGGGCCCTTTCCCATAGTGCCTGCTCCCTTGTTTCACTGACCAAAAAACAGTTAGCCCTGTGCAGGATCTTTCCTGGTACATCAAAATCACATCACACATCGCTGGGTTTGGGGTTTATTACAGGCGCAAAGCAGGCATGCAAAGAGGTGCTGAACTATCAACCTTTATGGCAACCATGACTTTACAGGCTTAGCTTCAGGTTGGGTGAAAATACACTCTAGATGGATGCCTGGGTAAAACTAGGCAGGTTTGACTGTCTACTGCTCAGAGATTTCAGGATCTGACAGGCAAGATGTCCAGAAGTCAGAATAGTAAGTCAGGCTCCTACAGCAAGAGTTTCCCAGGAGGGAAACTGTGGGATTCTCCCGCACTGAGCTCATGAAGCATGCAAAGTTAAGCATTTGCAGAAGTTGGTATAAATAAAATCGCTATCAGGAAGAGTATGTTAAGAATTACCAGAAAAAATAATATTTCTGGGATTCTCCCAAGTGTTTATATGCAGTAATGCAACTGCCAAAAGTGAATTATTACTGGGGGTTACTAATTTCGTGGTATTCTTGGAAGCCAGCCACATCGTCCTTACCTCGCACACTTTGATGCTCAGAGGGCTGGAAGCTGGGCAGGAATTTCAGCCTCTCCTGTTGCTGTTGATTCAGAAAGCATTTTAAATTGCAGATTCATCCAGCAATGCAAACTAAAAATCCCTGAATTAAAGCAAAGGCTACATGAGGTACAATTGTGCCATAATTTTCTGTTTAAGTCAATGTCACGTTGGGCTTTGGATTCAAGAGCACAATGAGGAATGTTTTGGAAAGTGGAGATTGCATTATGGCTTGTGTTTCCTTTCCAGGGAAGCATGTGAAGCACATTACAGAGCGAGAGAAGGTCATGGCTGCAGGGAACAGGACAGGATGTCTGAGAGGGAAAGGTGGGGTGAGAGGAGATGCTGTGAAACAAGGACAGAGAAGCAGCAGGAGAGCACGAGGGTGAAAAGCAGTAACTGGAAACCTTGCAATATCTTAATCAGAATTCCTTCACATAAAAGGTCAAAAAAAAAGCTTCCACTTACCCACTTCCTCCTCCCCAATTAGTTCTGTATTTCTGACTTAGTGTTTCAAAATCAGCATCTGCATTGGCACGTATTAGTCTGATGAAAATGCTGGACAGGACGGAACTGATCAAAATGTATCTGCTTAGCCCTGATCAGTTAATAACACCACTGTGTATTAAGTATTGTGCTCGCTATACTGCAGCACACACCTCCCGGCTATATATCATGCATCATTCTCTCTGTTCATAAAACTGAGTTTCTGAGGCAGACCTGCACTGAGTCTGAAACAGGGTGGACGCTGTGCCATCCCGCCCTCCACCCCCTCTGTCTGGGGCAACAGGAGGATCTCAGGCCTGTTGCACACAAGCAGGGGAAGCAGTTTGGGATCTAGCTAGAGGAAGAGCCCACTTTCTGTACTGTAGCAGCTCCACTGCCCTTCCCAGCATTGCTTATTTGAAACAATTTGCAGCACTGCTGGCCAAGCAGCACTTCCAGCAGCGTGCTGGGAAGAAAAGCATATGGTTTGGCATAAAGGAAGTAAGCATAAAACGTCTACATATTTCTCAAAAGGCAAATTGTCTAAAAAGTCTGTCTGATGATAGCCCAAACCAGAACAAGCTGTAATTATATATCCTTTTGGTTTGCAGTTTATATGATTTTCTCTCTGGTTTTGCAAGTGTGCCACAGTTATGCTTCAGTGGCTCAGCAACATTTGAACAAGCTGTAGAAGATACTCTATTGCTCAGGCACTGGCAGTACCAAAAGATAGAACATATGATCCTTTAACTCTTTGCAGATTATGTATCTTAACCACATGGAGGAGTCTCAAAGTGATGAACTGTCGGCAAGGAGCTGGGAGGAAGGAGGTCAGGAACCTCCTTCAGGTAGTGATTACTCACTACCTTTTCATTGTACATCTGCTACTCAGGATATTTTGGTGCTTGAGTTAATAATCTTTCAAATACAACAAGGTAGAGAGGGAATGACACAGAGGAAACTATTTGGAAGGAATTAAACATTAACAGCTCACCTTGAATACAACCAAGTAGGAGCAAAAGAGGGGAAGTATTGTCTAAGTACAGCCGGTACCCAGTTTTAACAGGCAGGCAGGATTTGTTTACGGAAACAGACAATCATCTCCATCCTCCCTGTGGTAAATCATCTATTTAAAGGAAGTACTAGTAGGAATTTTGTCTAAGTGCAACTTGCAAAGTAAAACCTCAGAGTCAAGCCTGGTCCATTTGAGTTGCTACTATGTAAACTAATTATTTAATTTAAACTGGGAGGCAGCAGCTAGCTGACTGTTTAACTGATTCCCTAGTTGGATGGCTTTTCAGTTAACACTACCCTGATGTCTGCGTTCCAGGACTGTAAAACTCTGTGTTGAGAGGGCTGCTGGCTCAGCCATGGGGTACCCCAGCTAATTCAGTCACTCCTCCATCAGCTTTTGCCACAGAGTACCCCAGCTGCCAAGCCAAAATGTCCTGGATGGCAATACCAGTCTCTTAGTGGATCACTTACTATGTGTTTTTGTCCTTATGAAAATAAAAGGACAACTGTAGAGACTAGTGAACGCCCCAGAATGGGTCTGCCTGCCTTGGCAGAGGCAGGAGAAAATGGGGCACAACCCCACTGCACTTCTGCTGATGGTCCAAGTAACCCAGAGTTTGCCAATCAAATTAAATAAATAGCCCAACACCCCCTCCCTCCAAGTAACATCAAGTCTGATTAAGAGTCCAAAGAGTACATTTTTCAAAATGTCAGTGGCTGGATCAGAAGATCAAAGATCATTGATTTTTTTAAAATTTTATTTTCTCTTAGAGAATGAGTTTTAAAAAATCCCTTATCAGCTTCTTTTTTAATGCCTGAAAGGGGAAATAATTAAAGGGTGTTTATTAGTATTAGGACTAGTATTCCAAAATGCATTGCATGCTTTATTATTAATATTATTCTAGAGATGCAGAGCCAGCAAATCACAGATACAGACACTTGGCAATAAATTAATTGGAGAACTAAAAAAGTACTGGAAATTAGGAAAGATGATGAGGTGGAAGAGATCAGCTGAGCAGAGTGAAGACTGAGAGCGGCACGTCTTTCTTGCACTAATATGGTAATGAAATATAGCGAAGGCAGAGTGGGAATACTGATCTTCGCATGCTTCTAATGACTTCTTGCCATACTCGGTCAAATTTCTGTAAAATTGCTAATGTGAGCTATTACAGGATGAAAAGACCTTTATGCCCATATAAATGCCTCCCTGGTGCGGAGCTCCGCGACTTCTGCAATGATAGTTTCTAAATTGATACAGCGCTCTGGAGTGAGCTGGGTTTTGGAAAAACTGATGGCTGCAGGCTGGTGTGCTAGAGCTTTAGCTTCTGTCCTCAGTGGAGAACATGGGTCCAGGCAAGAGATCCTGGACACATAAACGCTACGTGATGTGTACAGGGAAAACCAACCCAAACTCCCACATGGATTGATGGGTTCTGAGCTGACATTACCTGCCAGAGGAGACAGTTCTTCAGATTCACTGCTTCAGGAGGATTGGACTAGATGATCTTTCAAGGTCTCTTCCAGTCCCTAATGTTCTGTGATTCTGTGATACGTAATTAAGCTGGGGAGCTGTTTGCCACGTGAGGCTGTGAATACTAAAATTTGCATGAGCTCAGGAGGAGGCTGAGCGTATTTGCAGAGGAGAAGTCTACTGAGTGATACAGTTAAGAAACAAACCAACCTCTCTGGGTCACAAAGCTGCTGAGCTATGAAACATTGAAGGAGGTCAGGAGAGAAAGTTTTCTCTCTTATGCTTTTCTGGAGGCATCTTTTTGGCTACGTGCCCCTAGTAGCTTCTCCAGTCAAAGAAAGCCTCTAAAGGTGTTCCAGGGAGGAAAACGGGAATCAAGAGAAACCATCTGCTTGTAAAGGACAACAAATGCAAAATGGGCAGGAGTGTGAGGCTCACAAGACTCAAAGCTGAAGAGTTGGGGGTGCGGGGAGAGCCAGCAGAGTGCCAGGCAGCACCCACTCCCTCCAAGGCACCCAGGGGGCAAGGGGTGCTGCCAGGTGGGGACTTGCAGATGGAAACTGTCCCCATGGCATCCTTGGAGGAGAATGCCACCAGGAGCTGGGACTGTCCCAGCACACTGAGGAGGTGCAGGTGTGGAGGCACGAGTACAAACGTGAGGGGAGGAGGGCAACCCACATCTCAGCAGGAGAGTTTTGGGGAGAGGCTGAAGCAGCACTGGGATGCAAGGATGTGGCTGGAGGTCTCTGGTGCAGCGAGGCCAGGCTGGTGGGCGTCTCTTCCCCTCTGCATCGCCTGATTTGCCCTGACCCTTCCCTGGAGCCAGACCCGTGTGTGTCCCTGTGCTGAGAACACCTCAGAGGCAGGAGGAGGGCAGGGGGATATGCTGCACAGCATCCTTTGACCACAGTGGTGCGGGGAGTTTTTAGGACATGCACTTTACTGGAGATGGGATCCCTGGGTTGGAAGCAGGGGCAGAGGAGGCAGACTCAGGAGGGACTGTCTTGGTGGTGGTGGGATTAAAACAGTTTGCATTACAGTCTGTAGGCTTTCTGGAAAAGCTGACTGAAAGGTTTTCTTATGTTCTTTGCAGTTTTGTACTAATAAACCAGGCTCCCTGGCAAAGTTTTATGCACCTCACCATACCACATGTGAAGTTAGGGCAGAACCCAAGAAGGAAAAACAAAGGAAAACAGACTACAAAGTCCCTGCCATACAGCCATGAAGGTCATATATATACTTGGCTCCCAAATTTTGGCAATACATTTAAAAATTGGTGCCTATTCAATAGTCATTCTTCCTCCAGGAAACACTGACCTATTGAACCAGAAGATTTTTAGGCCTCTGAGATCTAGTGCCCCTGAAGTGGAGATGACTGCAGAGGCCATATACGTCTTGAGCAAATTTGACATCCACTTTACTTGCCTAAACGCCAAATTAGTAACCTTCTGGAAGGGGAAGAGGCTCTGAATGAAGTCCATTCCCACTCATTAAGACCCAAAGAAGCAGGGCTGCTCTTCAGTCTCTCTCCTTTTCTCCAGTCATCTCAACCCTAGCCATCACAGGCCGGAGGAACCACTGATGACTCCTCTACCACTTGCGCAAAACACCCAAGTTACCAGTTCCCCAGAAGGACAATTCCTCTGACTCTGGGCACCTCAGCTGTGCCAGCTTAAAGAGCAATGAGAGCCCTGCCTGGCTCCGGTGTCACCAAAGCCTCAGTTCCACCCAGCAAAGGACCTGATCCCCTGCACAGGCCGCTGCTGGGCCAGAAATGTTAAGCTGTGAATGGGATTTATATTCTTTCCAGGGGAATGTTGCTAAAAGCAGGTGGAAAGCTGCTTCTTCCAATATCTGATTTTTACCCTGACAATGTCTCTTGACATTTCCGCAGCTTTAAAATTAGTTTTCCCTTTCTCCATCTTTACTTTTCCGTGCAATGTTTTTCTGTGGCAGTCTTTTTCTCTTCATTGGCTTTGCTTCTGTAAAGGACTTTGAATCATGTTTTCCTTCAAACTGTTCCATTTCAAAATTTTGCCTTTATTTCAGACTTCCTAGTTGCTATGTGACTCTGCTGTGTGGTTTCTAGGTCTTCTTTTGCTTTACAGTATCCTTTTTCTCTTAGGTATTTTCCCTTGAGCAGCTCTACAGTGCCGATAGCATGAAAAATTGCTCTATCCCTCTGTGTCTCTATACGGAAGTCTAAAATATCAGTGAGAGAGAGAGAGAAAGCAAGCATTTTTTTAATATAAAATAAGGGATATCTACTTATAGAATATTTATTTTCAGAAATTCCATAATAGCACAAAGAGAAACTCTGCCATATTTTATAAAAAAGTACATGCTTGTTTTTCTTTGTAAGTTCTAGTCATACCACAAGCTTTCCACAAAAAAACCGAGAATTTATTTTTGTGCTGTGTGCCCAGAACAGCTACTGCATGACCGTCGTCCCGCCAGGATTTGGTGCTGAGAAGGTGCAGCCCGATGTTCAGAGGCAGAGCGCTCCTCATTTTACTGGGGGCTGTTGTGAGTGGCAGGGGCTGCAGGTCTCTGAACTGGATGGGTTTAAGCTTTAACTCACCATCAGAGAGTGGTATAACGTTACATATGTTCTATTATATATATTTGGCAAGATACATCTCCTGAAGTCCTCTCAAAGAGGTCCTTTTCAACTCAAACACTTGATTCCTGGAACAGTTTCACATACGTATCACTGGGTCTGGTCTGAAGCCCACTGAGGCCAGCAAGCGCTTTTCTGCTGGTACTCGGTCAGGCTGCAACTGGATTTAAAGAGTGACCTACATCTTTTGCTCTATATCTCAGGCTTTCTTTGCGTAACCATCCATAGGTGGCCTAAATTTATCACTGCAGTGTGAAAACCTGAATCCATGAGCAGCGGTGGGTCTAGCTATTTAAACTGCTTTTTGTCCTTGCTTGCACTTACTGGTTTTGTCAGCAAAGCTAAAGCCAGTGAATATTTCCTTTGGTGACCATTTTTGCTTCTGGTTCATGGCTATAGCAGCAGGAGCTGTGGTGGGGACCAGCAAAAGAGTGCTTTAGTGGATATTTGTTATTTTGCTTGCTGACCTAGGTTTGCTAGCCTGGCTGAAGTGGTTTTTGCTTTCTAGTATAGTTGTGTTTAGACTGAGAGGCCTTTTCCAATTTGGAAGTTTTGCCAGTGGATGTCAGGTCTTTTTGAATTTCAGATGCAAGCAGATGCAGAGGGGCTTTCTACAGCTGTGTCTTGCCCTGATGCTGTTTCTTTGCAGAGGTAAGACAGTGCCAGTCAGCCAACACCTCCAAAGAGTCACTAGGAAAAACTATAGGACTGCAAGTAAGTCCTCAGATCTCAGCTCTGTCACCCAAAGCAGGCTGGCAGGTCCTCTTGAAGATGGTATCGGACCTTTTATCGTCTTTTTTTCCTTGTGAACAGTCTTCCTTCTTAGGCAAAATATCACAGAATCAACACTTAAATTAGCGGAGGGGTGTTGCTTTGGAGCAGTTCCTGTTCATGCAGAAGGGGAGGGTGGGGTTTGGGTGTGAGGTTGGGGTGTCCGGCAGGCACTGGTGCATGAAGGGTGCAACCCATCGCTCAGGGCAGATGACTGAATGGCATCTGACTGACCACTTCTGGAACCAATGCCTTTGGAGACAGCTGAGACAAACACTATTTAAACTGTATTTAAAATGGCCGTTTTTAATACAGAACTTGTAATTTAGCACTGGGAAAGTAATGTGTGCAGTGTGTTACCCACTTCTGTCAGCCTCTAGGATGGGGTGTTCCTCAGGGTGCAGCTGGTTAGAAGTACAGGAAACTTGTGGTTTCTGGGATTTGAGCTGATCAGCCAGGCAGAGCGTACCCAGGATGCAGGAGCTGGGCAGCAGTGGGCCATGTACAAAGCAGAAATGCAATGCTGGACCCGAGGCCAGTGCTTAACAGCGGCTGGTTCTGCTTCTTCCACTGGAAGGGGGATTATTTCAGTGAAGCGGAGTTCCCTGCGACTCTGCGATGCAGTGCTCGCAGTGAAGGGCACAGCGATTCATCCACTAAATGGATGGAGCAAAAGCAGTAGCAGTTCACTGTTTTTTATATTTGGGGTACTGTGCGTTATGCCTGATTTTTCAATTGTGGCATTATAAGGAAACTTTCTGGAATGAAGAGAGTATTGTCGTAAAATGTCTGCTAAATCAAGCTGTTTTCTCATACGGTAGTTTCTCTCAAGTTAGTGATAATGTTCCCAGAGAGAGCAGCATGGCAAAACTGGACATCTCTTGGTCACATCTTCCAAGAGCATCAGACTATCTTTTTTTTTAGATCCAAACTATTGGGAACGCAGCAGGGTGAGAAGGCTGTTTCTCAGTTACTCATGGTGGTTAATACTGAAGCACTTGATCACATCAGTGTTTTGAGTTACTGCCTTTATGGCCAGGTGCTTGCTGCCAAGAGTTAAGGTTTCATAAATTAGGCCTTTATATATTTTGCAAGATGTTAACAGGTTTACTCTCCCTGCACACTCTTCACTCATTGCTGCATAACAGCAGAGAGCAATTTAGCTCCCTGGCAGTGTATTTTAGTAAGACAGCAAATTGTCTCAGTTTACTTATGCTATATAATTCTGTAATTGTACTGCAAATCTTGACCAAGTTGCTGAATAGTTGGGGTCTAAAACCAAACTCTTAAATTCATGTTTAGTTTCCTAAATAGAAGGTCTGATTTTTCAAGTATTGAGTCCCTCCTGACTCTTGCTGGCTCTTTGGAAGCCAGGAGGCTACCAGCATTTTGAAAACCAGGCCTCCTACTTATTCCCACACCTGTATGGGGAAGCCAAACTATGTTTTAGACTCCTTTTCGTACTTGTCTTTGTAGTATTGCAGTGCCTGTTTTATTTTCTGTGTTGCAATAATTCCTAGTGAAGCTTATTCTTGTTGACAAACTATCAGTTTGGATTGATTAAAATGTCCAGTAAAAAAGTTGCCAGCAAGGTTGCTATTTGAAATTTTTGCTGGAAGATGAAGAGATACACAGAGTAAGAATATTTCTGGCAAGTCACTGGGGTTTTTTCGTAAAAGCGCAGGCTATAAATACCATCTTTCATATAACATATGCTGCACTGCCAATGCCTGACAACAAACCTGAATGAACTAGGGTTCATCAAAAAGGCTGATTTTGCCCTCAATATTATTGGGAGCTCTTCAGTGCCTCTTGGTAAGGTTTTTTTCCTGTGTGTCAGGGCAATAAGGCTTCCTTTCCTTTCTCTATATGATTTCAGGAAAAGTCTGATTCATTACTTCAGGGGCTGAGCTAAATTCTTTCCTCTGGACCGTTTTAAAAGAAATCGTTTAAGCCTCAAATACTTATGCTGGCTGCAGCAGCAGATGTGTGAAAGAGTGGGCATTTGCTTTGCTTCTTGCTGCTCATCCTCAAGAAGAGGAGGCTCTCCTTAATCTGTGGGCTCAGAAGCACAGCAGAAGGACTTTTTGACCTAAGATAAAACAATGACAAAACCATTCCTGTGAAAGCACAGCATGCAGGCGCTTCAGGATGCTTCTGGAATATATTACTGGGAATAACTTAGTCTTTCTTTTGAAAAGAAAGTCATACTAATGCCTTTGGGGGAAAAAAAATCTTGTGTGATGAGGGGAAAAAGAATAAATTATTCTTGGTAATATTTAAAAGTTGTTAAATTCTGAAGGCCCTGGAATGGGAGGATTTAACATAGGGCAAATCAGCAGTGTGAGCTGGCACGATTGCAAAGGCAACTTTGAAAGAGTTTCTCATTTTGGTCTCAGAGATCTTTCATTTCTTCTATTCAGATGCCCTGATGGAGCAAAATTTGCAGCATTTTCAGTAATCAATATGCACTTTTTTGCTTAAATGGGCGCCACTCCTGAGAAAAGGATTTTGTTTTGTAAATATTATTTGGCTGAGACTGACTGCATGTTTTCATTCCCCTCGCAGAGGCACAGCAATAGCTGGAATTGTTTTCGGTATAGTATTTATAATGGGAGTGATTGCTGGGATTGCCATCTGTATCTGCATGTGCATGAAGAACAACCGTGGGACTCGAGTAGGGGTCATCCGAACTACACACATCAACACTATCAGCACGTACCCAGGTAAGGAAGCAAAATGACAACCCTGCAAGGGTGCCTGCATTCATGGGAGGGGTGTATCTTTGGATTGTGATGGCTCCACAGTGAATGGGGGATGTGGATAGAGCAGGCAGCTCTTCTCAGTCCAGGGAGGATCGGCACGACTCCCTGCTGAGAAGCGCAAGGCAGCTCAGCGTGCGCAGCGTTCGTCAGTGCAGCAGTCTGCCTGGGCTAATTGATTCAGCTGCTTGGTGGGCTAATGAGGTCTGGCCGGGTGCCACACACACACAGCTGTACGGCTGGTGGTGCCCACAGCAGCACGTTGAGACCTCGCTCGGGGCAATGCTGCATTGTGCAGGACAGACCTTCTCCCTGCGCCAGAGGCTGTCTGGCAGCAGATCAGTTGTTCTTCTTTTGTGTTCTGGTTCTTGTATTTGCTCTCGTTCGTGTGCAGTCAGCTCCCTTTCGTTGTCCGATACAATGGGGGCCTGGCATACCACATCAAGGGGAAAACCTGGACAATAAGGTCTGTGGATTGTAGCGCAAAGGCTTCGAGTAGTGCCGTGTGGAGTCTAATGCAGCCCAAGCTTACTGGTGCTCATCCGGAGCTCACAGGCACTGCTGGGTGCTGCGAGATCCTGGATGACTCCTACAAAGGCACAGAGGCATCTCTGCAGTGTGTTTGCTGCTGTGTGTCCCAGGAGGGACCACTGGCTGGCACGCACCACTGGACCCGAGCTAGCTCTCTGCATCTGCCTGGCACCATGCCTGAACTGACAGGAACGGTGCAGAGATGCCTGTTGTGCTTAGGTCAAAGTTAGCTGAGATCTGGCAGTGCTTGTTAGCTCTGGCTTAGTGTTGGACCTGCTCAATACAGGCCTCTCTGGAGGTTTACATTGTTTTGGTGTAATGGTTTTTTAGGTGCAGGGCAGCAGCAGGGGAGGCACAGAGCCTAAGTCAGATCTGGCGCTGAGCTCATAAACTGTCACAGGCTCTGGGGCATCTCAGGAGACAGTAGGGACCCCTGATGGATCTGCTGCAGTGGAGATGTGCCCACCATGAGTGGAAACTGGTACCTCAGTCTGTACCGGAGCTAGCTCTGTGCAGATGCACTCCCTGTACCACACTTGTCACAGAATCACAGAATAGTTGGAGTTGGAAGGGTCCTCTGGAGATCATCTAGTCCAACCCACCTGCTAAAGCAGGTTCACCCAGAGCAGATCGCACAGGAATATGTCCAGCTGGGTCTTGAATGTCTCCAGAGAAGGAGACTCCACAGCCTCTCTGGGCAGCCTGTTCCATTGCTCTGACACCCTCAAAGTAAAGAAGTTTCTCCTCATGTTTAGATGGAACCGCCTGTGCTCCAGTCTGTGCCCGTTGCCCCTCATCCTATTGTTGGGCACCACTGAAAAGAGTCTGGTCCCGTCCTCTTGACATCCACTCTTGAGATATTTATAAACATTGATGAGATCCCCTCTCAGCCTTCTCTTCTCCAGGCTGAACAGACCCAGCTCTCTCAGTCTCTCTTCACAGGAAAGGTGCTCTAGGCCCCTACTCGTCTTCGTAGCCCACCAATCATCTTGTCAGCTCTCACCAGTCTAGGATTGGGGTACAGGAGCCCTAAAGGTGGATCTGCACAGACCCAGCTGGGGTCTGCAAGGCTGATTTGTCTGGACTCCTTGCCACATGAAAGTGACCACATTTTTGAAGAGCAAAGCTGACCCTGGAAGCATCATAACAGTGTTTATGCAATGCAGCTATGTCTCTGCTTCAGTGACACTGTTAATTACAAATACAGGAACAATTGCCTTCAGATAACTTGAGAGTTCACTGTAATAAAAGGTGATGGTGTTCATGGATGAAGTGCCTTCATCCTACTCTTAGAGGTTCCCTGGCTTTATATTCCTTCCTATTTAAAAGGCTGCAGCAAACCATGGGTGCATTATGTACGCTTATAGGCAAGCCGTGCAATATTTATTATCTGTTCCTTTAGCACATTCACTGCTCTGAGTATGTTTTCTCCCTCATGCTCTTACTTTCCAGTTAAACTAAAACCATCTATAATCAACCTTATCATTGCAACATTGTTTTGCATAGAGAGATGAGTAATGAAAGCAAACTGCAGTATTCTCAACCGTGAATTGCTGAAGAGCTACTTCAGAATCTAATAGTCACTGCAGGCTGTGAAAACAAGAGCAAAATGAAGACTCGGGGGCTGTAGCCTCTTCCTCCCCAAGTCTGCTCCTGCAATGACTCACCCCTCTCTCTCCAGCTCCAGGCAGTTTCACTCTGCACGCTCCCCATTCCTGCAAACATCAGTTTGAGCCGTTCTTCCTCCCAGCAGCAGCAGTTTTCTGGAGGGTGGGGAGGTTCTGAAATTATTTCTGTGTTCTCCGCTGTCATGAACAACTTGTGGAGTAACGACTGACCTGGCTTTGGCTGCAGAGTTTATGACCAGCTATCCCCCCACCATTACCTGTTTTGGACAGGAACCATGAGTGCGGGGCTGCCCTTCCTTTGGCCTCAGCCACAGCAGCAGCTGGGTTTTCAGAGAGCAGGGAGTGCTTTTCACAGCACACTGGGATTTGACTCTGTGTGAGCCAATGCAGGCATGTCACAAGAAGAGCCAGAGTCCACGAAGGCATTTGCAAAGAGCAAATTTATTTGAGTTACCACTCTACTGGGGGATTTCCGAAGTAGCACCTGAGCTCCTGGGCAGAGGTGATACAAGCGGAGATGCAGGCGCTGCAGAATTCAGCCCTGGTAGAAGATCACTGGGCCTGCTGCATTTGCCTGTATTTCAAGGCTTCAAGCAGGCGCAGCCTTTCGCTCTTTCTCACAACAAAGCAGGAATCTCAGACATTAGAGTTTCTCACAAGCCTATGTTACCTAAAACAGAGGTTCTACTTGTCAAGCACACAAGGTCAGTAAAACAATTAGTGTGATGTGTGTGCTTGTTCGACACCCCAGCTGCAGTCGCTTGAGCCTATTTACAATGATCCTCCTCGCCATTCTTCCACTATATTCCCATATAGATTCTCTTCCCCAACCTCCATCACAAGCATTTGAGGTTTCTGTTTCCTCTCAATTCCACTGCCAGTCTGTTTGGGACATCTGGAGGAGGGGCATAGGAAAGCATCCATGGTGACATGAAGAGAGACATGAGCAGACTCTGGACCTTAAAATTTGTAGAGACTACTCTAATGGGGTCTTGATATGGAGCCTGCAGTTCCTACCATGCTATCATTCTGCAGCATTTGCTGTCTTTTTGATCACTTCTTCTCTAAGGTTAGTGGAAGTAGCTGAGAAAATGTTTTCAGATGTTTGTGCATATTTTTGTTGTTTCCTAAAGGCCTGACCCAGTTTACAAACACTGGGCTCTCCTCAGATGTCTCCAGGGGGGTGAAGAAGGCAAAAACTCTGCTCTTCAGTCTGTGCCCTGGGAACACCCTGGGAAGATGTTCAGTATTTGCCCTTGGGGCTCTGGTGCTGCAGTGTTTGGCATGGTGTGGCATGTCACACATCTCCTGGGGATGCAGAGGGTGTTTGAGAGGTCTGTGAAGATCAGGAAAAGCCCTGGCTACCCCATCATTTTGGACGACATAAATCTGTGTTGCTGCTGAAGGAGGTGGAAGGGAATGGATCTGATATAAACCCAGCCTTCCTCCTCTGAAAAAGTTTAGCTCTGCCACATCACCCTGGTATCATATGCCATATGGCCACTCAAACACGGCTCCCAGCACATGTCGGTGGGCACATGGCTAAACAGTGAAGGAAAGGGCAATAAGCAAGGACTTGCATTGACATAAAGTGATTGTATAATAACAGTCTGAAGAAAAAGCGAGCGCATTGCCAGGAGACTTTACATCTGCTGTATGGAAGTCTGAATGTCAACTAGCAAATACTTTGGGCCCTGCATCTGAAAAAAAGATTTTTAACTTTGTCTTCCTTTTTCTCCCATTTCAGTGGCTCCACCACCATACAGTTACGAATACGAAATGGAGTACCCAGCTGACCTACCTCCACCTTATACTCCAACCCCACAGACTTCAATACAGTATCCCCCACCCCCTCCATACCCTGGATATTCAGGGAAATAATGACATGGCTTCACACAGATATCAACTGCTTGTTGAAACAGCCAGCACTGTTGGGACAAATATTATCAGCTCAGGGACAAACACGAAGGGGTCTGCATCAACACATGTGGCCAGGTGTTGAAATAACCTGGGAAGGTTGCCATGGCTCAGGATGAAGAAAAATCCTGTCCGCTCCAGATCATCACGTTTCAGGATTAAACAGTGCGTGACCAAAGAAACAGTTCTGTAACTCAGTACCTGATGGGCAGCACTTAGCGTTGGCGCTTTGCTCCAGCTGCAGCCTGTTACAGCGCCTGGGAGTGGGGGTCTTCCCATGTAAGAACGTGCGAGTGGTGCAGATGGTTCGAGAAGCTGTTTTGAAAGCACAAGAAGCAGCTGCTGGGGCTTATTCTGGGGAAAAACTCGAATTGTTGTCTTGAAGAATGTGTTACAGCTTTCCTTGAAATGAGGGGAAGAAGGAGGAACAAGGAAGACTGAAGCTATTTTCAATTTCTACTTCAGGCTGATAATAGCGGACGATCAGCTGTGCATATTGGTCTGACAAGCATATTACAAAGAGAAGTGCTGTCAGATTTATTCAATAACCAAAAAATGATGGATATTATATTTGGCAAAGTGCAGGTTGTTTGAAGTGCCTACTTTTAAACCATTTGAGACTAGTTTGTGGCCTAAAATGTAAACATAAAGAGGATCTGTATATGTGAAATACACTAATTTATAGCTGATTTACCTGGGCTTAAATACTATGTACATTGGAAATATGCTACAATGCCTTCTATATCAGCAAATGATATTTTGAATTTTTTAAAAAATACTGAATTGGGAGAACTCACAAATGAGAGAAGAAATATAAACCAAATATTAAAATAGCATAGATTTGTCTTCAATTGGATTGTGTAAAGACTATTTAAACAAACAAACAAACAAAACGCAACTTATTGTTTTATCAGGAATAATGATATTCAGCCTAACCAAAGAGATGAGCATAAAGACTGTGAACATCAGATTGCTTTTGAATCTTGTCTTTGGCAATTTTAAAACTGTAAGTCACCAAATAATACTTTTTGCATTTGTCACGCGTAGTGTTCAAAATTGTTTAATCTCTACTCTGTGAAGTAAAGACCTTTATGATTTAAAATGTTCTGGATACTTATGAGGCTAACTGTAATTCAGCAGCCACTGTTTGACTACAGAATAGAGTATCCCATGACCTACAGCATCATCCTTTAATGGTGAGACTAGTCTTTTTCTCAGTTTTATATGCAAACCACAAAGACAGCATTTCTCTTTGGAGATTTAAAAGTGCTGAACGCCCTTAGTTTGAATTGGGTGGCTGGCCAGTTTAAGAATGCTACACCAAAATGGCAGAAGGTAACAAAAATACAGCACAGGACAGCCTTGGCATCAGGTTCATTTCAGAGGGAGAAGCTGCAGGTTAATGCTGATTCCCGGAGATCAGATCACATTTAAATGTTTTCCAGTGTAGTCCTCATCTTCTTTTCAGGTTTATCGGTGTATTAATGAATAAAAAAGCAAAAGGTGCTGCCACATCCCCATGAAGTCAACTGACAACCTCTCCACACTCCCAAAGTCTGCTATTTTTTGGCATTCAGTCCTGATTCAGGGAAGAATGCAAGCAACCTTCCAACTTTGAGCACACGAGTTATTCGGAGGCCTCATTGACTGTTCTTGCTCACATTTTGTAATTGTATTTGTCCTTTCCAGGCTGATTAAGCTTATCCTCTTGAAACCCCACTTGAACATGCAAATGGCCTCAGTTCTTGCCACTGTAAGTTCAGAAGATGTGTGTGGTGGCCCTTGGCCAAACTGAGCCTCAAGTCACAGGCCCATTAGCTCTACTCAGGCATTTGTAACCCAGTCAGAGGAAAACTGAGCTGCATCACAGGTTTTGCTTGCTGCTGGTTCCATGAGGTCTACTCTGAAGAAGTTGTATTCTCGTTTCTGTCCTGAACATGTTATCTTTACAATTACTTTGGCTCTGGGCTATACCCTGTGATGTTTCAGCTGGTACCACGACCTCTCAAGAGCGAGATGTTCCTCAGCTGAAATCCTCCCCTAAAGGGTGTCCTTCTGCATGCAGTGATTTGGCAGTCCCTACTCAAAACCATCTGCTGGGGTATTGACGTGCTTGCCAACATGGTGGCCAGTACAAAACCAGAATAAGCAGAGTTTGCTCTGTGGGAAATCCTGTTCCTTCCACATCATTCTATGCTAGTACCTCAGCACTTTTCAGTTGATCACAGTGGATTATATTCCTGTGCCAAAAAGTTACCTATAGATAAAGAGGATTGTCATTTTTCCCATTCTTGTATTTCATTTCTTTGTGCTGAACATGCAGACACACAAATCAAAGTGCAGTTTGTCTTTGATGAATCCAGCCTCCTGAAAAATACAGAGAAAGAAAACTATCCTATAGATCGTAAAGCTTCCCTTAGAGGAAGAATTTCTCCAGCTGTGACATTTGTCAGAACAAGTTATAAAGAAGATTTCTTAAGTAAAAAGGCATTTCTGGAAAACCAAAGTCTTTGATCACAGAATCTTCTCTATTTCAGCTTTGCGATTGCATGTTGCCTCTGATGATATTGCATAAAGGTCATAGCAACCAAAGTACCTACAAAGTATACGTGGCTTATTCCAGGGGAAAATTGTGGAAATAGCAATTGAGAATTTCAGAGTGAGAGAAAGCTATTTGTTTGCTATGAAAACACTGGTGAGGATGTTGATTTTGGTATGTTAATTAATGTTCTGCAGATCCATGTATATTGGGCCATAGCAGACAGTAATTTTCATCCCAAAGGACACCACATCTCTTGTCCTTGCAAAAGGCATAGAACATGAAGGTGTGGCCCTTCCAGCAAACCAGGTAAAATTAGTAGAGAGTAGCCTCTTTTCAGAAAGAGGTGATAATAGCATTGAAAATAAATGAGCAAACTGAGAGAGCCAAAGAGGAGGAGAGAGTCGGAAAGATCTATAGAAGTAAAAGAATAGAACAAAGAGGTTGCTGCATAAACAAATGGGAGCATTTGCTAGTACTAAGGTTTTATTAGTCGAATTTAGTTGAAAAAGTTTAAGTGTTGTTATACCTTAATTATTATTTTCTTTGTGGGGAAACATGTAATTTGTTCAACACCTCCATATTCAAAGTTCCTGCAGTGCAGATGCTGCTGGCCAACAGTCATTTATTCTGTTTCCCATGAATAGCTTGCAGATGAGTGGGTTAGTACAAAGAGTTTTTACTTAGTCACACTGACTTATTTCGGTCTCATGCCCTACATCATTCTGTAAAGTAAGAGAAAAAATATGAAAATGTAATCTATGGCTGGAAAAGTCCACATGATCTTTTGCTTTTCTGGCTTAGCAGTGGACATTATCACTAATTTGGTTGGTGAATGTAGCGTTGCCCTGGGCGGTTCATATTCTTGGACCAAAATGCTACTGATTTTCTTGTGGTCTGAGGTTGCTTTCCCTTTGGCTCATGATTTCAGGGCTGAGCTGGGGAGACAGAGTGGGAAGGTGGGAGTGCAGGAGCTGGTCCCATAAAGCCTTTCTGCTGGGTTTCTTAGTTTAGCACATTAGCTGACTGCCTGGTTGCACCAGGGCTGTTACAGGTCAGGAGCAGCAGGAGTTGCAGGTGCTTACAGGGCCACATATGCTTGCAGATGCTCTGATGCCAGTCCTCTTTTGTGGAAAAAAATAAATTCTGTGTGATGTCTTAGTTCATCATGTATCGGGGATATTTCAAGCTATGATTCATTTTGCAAACTTAATTTCATCTGGCATTTCTTTAACTTTTTTTTTTCCCCAGAAGGAGCTACTTCCAAACGAGTTATCTCTCTGACAGCCTACTGTTTCTCGGGTATACACCAAACAGCAGGAGAAATGTATTTAAGAGCTAATGACCCATTTGGGAGACTTTACAAATTAGGTAATAATCAGTTGGAGGAGTTAAAAGGCCAAGGCAAAGCCAAGGGAAGTTAATGTGCTAGGCCGCCATTACCTAAATGATACACTCCAATGCAAGGATCGTTAATGCTATTATAAGCCTTTTTTAATTAATGAAAAATGTAACAATTTGCTTTTTTAATGTTGGTAACTTTGAATGATGCCGTTTTACCAGTGTACTAGACCAGATTTTCAATAGTGTCACAATGAAAAGATTAGATTGCTCCATAGAGCACCTGGATCGATATTAACAATGTTCTTGGTATAGCAGAAATAGAGCCTTCAATTTAAAGCAAATGTTCTCAAGACTCTTTGTGAAACCACAATGATATTTTTTGGATGTAGTGGGATAGTTCATAAAGCACTGATGGCTATCTATTAGAATAGTAAATGTTTGTCATTTCTGTATTCACTTTCATCCTGGAAGCTCTCCAAATGCTTTAGTAACTAGAAAAATAATTATTTTAGTCACCTTGGAATAAAATGCAACAGACATTGAACAGCACACAATAATAGTATGTAGCACCCTGAGGTGGAAGAATTAAGGGAAACTGAATATATTTCTTCAGTTTCACAAAAATGTCAGTGCTTGGACAAAACACCTTGAGAAAATAACAACCAGGATCTTTTGACAAGTGGCCCCTATTATTATTTTCTAATGTGTACAGCCAGTCTAGTGCTGGTTTTTATATTGCAGCAATGTCTGAGGTCCAGAAAGCAGATCCCCGGTCCAAGCCTGGATTGCAGTGCACTCATTCTAAAAACACCCCTCCTCCTCTGTCATGGTTTTGGTGTGCAGCTAAAAGAGATGGACAAACAGAGGACTACAGAATGGTCCTTCACTTTACAGAGGTGGGGAAAACCAAAATGCTCAAGGCTGTTTGATTTTGCATGACCTACAGGGATGGTCCGCTGGTGCTGTTGCTCGTGACCGTCACTGTAGGACAAGGAAAAAGGTGAGCACGAAGCGTGCTGAAGAGCTGCCAAGGAGTCGGGAGAACAGCCCAGAGAAGGACCCAGGGAGCTCTGGCTAAGGGGTCACGGATGTCAAGGTGCTGAGGCAATAACTAGAGCAGAAACGTTTGTCTGGTGTGCTGTGAAGATTAGATGGTCAGTATTCACACAGCAGTGCAAATAGAAAATGTTAATTATTTTTGTTAAGCTATACACCTAAGTATTTTCCATCCTTAGTGGAAACTAGAAAAGGGCCGCGTTGAGATGCCATTGCTATCGCAGTGGTGACTAAGAATGGTCTAAAGCCAACAGAAACAAAAGGAAAGCCAAAGACCTAGGTGTTTCTGAAGAAAGCGTGGGGGTTTTTTGCCAACATGGCATATGGAGCTGGTTCCTTCACAGAGGCGAGCTGGCCTGCTGCCAGCACAAGCAGCTGATTTTAAACAGCTGAAGCCTGCAGGAAGGAGGCTGAAGTGGGAACTGGATGATGCTGGTTGTTCCCAGGCCTGAGTCTTCACCTGAGCCCTCTGCTCACCCACCTGCCAGGAGGGAGGCTTCATGGCGGTTCTCCTTGCTTCCATAAATGCCAGGCTGGCTATCTTGGTCCATAGCCTTCACAACACATCTGTGATATGTTTATTTTGAAGAACATGGGCAAAACCATTTTTTCATGGCCACTAAGCAATTCCCAACTTTCTCTCAGTAGATCCCATGTTGCATGATAGGAAGTCCTCCATTACAGGAACTGCTCTGGAGACTGGTACGGCCTTTCGCCAGTTTATCCAAATTGCACTGTCTTTTTTATATCACAGCATATTTACCGGCGACTCATCTCATTGCCCTTATTTTACATGCTCCCTCAAGATCCCTCAGGGCTGCATCCTTATTTCACTGCTGGTTGCCAAAGAGCTTTTCCGAAGAGCGCTGACCACAGGAAAACATCTTCCAAGCAGACCCTTCTCCTGCCTCCCTGCGTCACCACTGCTGGGAGCTGCCGGGGAGGCTGGGCTCTGCAAGAGTCGTCCCTACCCTGCTTGTCAACGTCACCTCCTCTGCAGGGGACGGAGAGCAGCTGTTCGGCAGCTATCCTGAGATCACCCTCAGCCCAAGCTTCGCTTGTGGTGAAACTCCATTCTCTCTCTCTCTGCTTACAAAAATCCAAATGTGGTCAGTAAGCTTAGAAAGAGGAAAGGGAAATGGAAAAAGAAGTCATGCCCACACCTGCTTTCTGGTTTAGCTCAGCTCTGAGGGACGTCTTTTTCCCTGCGTATTGCCAGCGATCAAGCTGATAGCTTGTCTCTTTTCTGTTTTCCTTCGCTCAGAGCATCTTTAGCATGAGGTGAGCTATGGGCATCTGTGCAACTGCAAAGCCCAAACATTCCCTGGGGCTGCCTTGTGATTCTGGTACCTATAGGTACCCTGCTTTGCATCCAGACCTCTATGAGCAATCACTCAACTGGGAAATTCTTTTAACCCTTTTTGTTGAAGTATAATACACTTCCTGGCTTAATTTTTAGATATCTCAGGTGCCTTGGTCTTGTAATTTATGATGACTAGGCTGTGCTTAATCTATGGCTCAGCATCCAGAGAACCCGTGTAGTGGGATTCAAAATCTTTCATTATACCATGGAACGTGAACAATAACTCAACAACTACAGGTTATATAGATTGTATGGCAGGATATGCAGAGCATGCATGTGGAATAAATCTATATACTTGTGCCTGGCCCTTGTTTGAGGATGATTATCATAGCAGTGAGCTGCTTCGTTATGGTAATGGGCTTGGGGTGGCTGGTTACTTGCCAAGGCATAAAGGGATACCAGGGTACCTGCCATTTATTGACAGCTAGAAGACAAGGTTGCTTCTGTACCTGCTACCTCACATAACAAGAATTTATTAAATCAGCTGAGGCTGCCCTTGTCAATTATCATCATCATTATTTCTGTGTTTAGAAAACAAGGCAGAGCTCTTGTGGGCATTCATTAAAGAAGTGCTGTGGTAGTGCAGCCTCCACTGCTGGCCCTCAGCTGAGACCTCATCAGGCAAATTCTTGAGATTTAGGAATGAAAAAAAAAAAAAAGTATGTGCTGCATTGCCGTTCCTCATTTGGTGGTGCTCTTCCTCTGAGGCGGAGGGTGAGGCATCAGCCATCTGATTCAGGATTGAAAAATCAGCTAATGCATGTGTGTGCACACAGTGATGAACTTGGAGATAAACCACCCCAGCTGGGTGATAGATGTGGGCTCTTTATGGACAAACTGTGCACCTATGTTTAAGAGGTCTGCTGCAGCCCTTGCCATGCTTTTGCTGTATATTCATCTTCATAATCTACAAGAGTCTATAGCAAGGTATAAATGGTCCCTGAGACATCTGAGAGACTGATAGGGCAAAACAGAGCTTCCACGAGCTCTCACTGTGTGATACAATAAAACGAGGGCACTTACTCATCCTTCCCTGCTGGGGAGGGCTCCCTCTCCCCAGCCATGAGTCCAAAACAAATAGGGGACACAGCAGTAAGTCAGCTTGGCAAGAGC
Source organism: Caloenas nicobarica (assembly GCF_036013445.1). Lineage (NCBI taxonomy): Eukaryota > Metazoa > Chordata > Aves > Columbiformes > Columbidae > Caloenas > Caloenas nicobarica. The sequence goes on from NC_088245.1 coordinate 127,019,520, forward strand.
CCATGCTTAATTTCATTGAAAAAAAAAAATCATTAAAATCCTTCTGGTTGCTGGTGTTTATTGCTGATTATAATTTCTGGTCAGCTTCAGTGAGTGAAATTGAGAACAAGCTGTGACTAGTGATGTGGTGCAGAGAGGGGATGCTGTATGTCTGAAGGGTTGAAGTCCTGCAGAAAGGTAAGATTGACCTGATAATCAAGAAACCTAGGAAGAGTCACAACATTAACATGTAAGTTTATTGATGCTTGTCTTTAAAGAGTAGCATCCTGATGTTCTTATGCTTTCCACATATTCATTTAACAAAAAAAAAAAAAAACACAGAGAAAAAGATCAGGAGCCCAACATATGCTCTTTCTCTAGCTGATGAGTGCAGAGAATTTCTTTTTTAAGCCTTATCTGCTCAGTGGTATGCATGCACGGTGATCTGACACCAGTTAGGATAATAAAAGGGAATGATTCAGATCTTAGTTGTGGGAAGTGAGGGGAAACAAAGCATCCCACTAGTTGGAGCTCAAGGTTCACTGAAGTTTTAAAGCACCTCTCCATCCATGGATAATAGACTTATTTTGATCATGATAGTCAAGGTACCTGATGAGTTTTCATAAATGAAGCAGGACAACAGTGATCAGTTCTGTCTGTGATAGAAGAATAATTCTGGTCTAGACAGAGCAAAGTGTGTGTTTCACCTGGTGCCCCATTCCCCATGACCCTCACATAAGACTTGCATGATGAAGTTGGATTAAGCAAAGTGAGATCTACAACCAGAAATACTCTCACTCATTTTATGTCAATTTGATTACATGGTAATTTTGATCTTTGCAATTGAAAAGGGCAATTAAATCTTTGCCATTTGCTTCTTCCGTGCCCCAAGAGTAAGAAAATGGAGTCCAGGCTGACCTCTGCCAGTAGCTCTGCAGGTCCTTGCCCTCCTATGGACCCCAGTGACAGCACGGATGGAGGGAACAGGCACAGCTCTGAGCATCTGCATCCAGCCTTGGGAACTGCTGGGTAATTACATGGCCAACTCTGCTATCTCTAGACTGTTAATTTTTGAGATGGTATAGCTACTTTGCATAAGTTGTCCATATCTGGGTTCCCATCCAAGAGCTGAGAATATTTTGTTTGACTTTCCAGCTTCTGAAAAAAAAAATCCTCCTTCCTGTATGAATGATATATTGCTGTGAAAGACCAATTCCAGTGGATCTAAGGGCTAAACAAACAAAATGATATATTTTCCCTGGGCTTCACCTGAAGACTTCCTCACTTCAGTTAATTAGCTCCAGTCCACTCTGGGTGCAAGGGCTGGAAAATGACAGCCAAGGATTTCTGCTAAGGGGAATTTCTCATGCTGGACAGTGGGAGTGACTTCGTTGCTACTTCTTTAAAATATGCATAATGCAATCTAATTTAGAAATATTTCATTTCTCCTGGTTATGAAATGGAAGCAGAACAACAGGAGGTAAGGGAAATTTCCAAGTGCAGATAAATCTTTCTGTTCTTCATACCGTGGAGGTCAGTGTTTAAAAGTAAGAAGCTGTAGATAAAGATCTTCAGCAATTTTCAGTCTTCTCTTGCCTATATATTCCCCAAGTGGCTGTCAAGTGTTATTTCTTCCTGGAGTTGTCAGTTTCTATTGCCTGGTACATGATATATATTTTAATTGGCAGCCAGTAACAGCCATTCCAATCACAGTGAAAACGGTATTTTATAGCCAGTGTGGATGGAAGTTGTAACTTGAGGATGTGTCAGTTACTTGTTGGAAATATGAATAATTGATACTGAGCATAATACCTTTTCACAGTCTCTATTTATTAGAGACAATGCAATCAGAAAATAGCTGCTTTTTAAAAAAAAAAAATGGTTTCCGTTATGTATGATTTGATGGTCTCTGTGTAATTTGGGAAGAAAATTACTCAACATCTAGTTGGGGTCTGAGGGAAGGCTTGAACTTCGAAATGTAATCAGGCATGACAAAATATTCAGTTTTGCCCAGGGAAATATTGAATACAAGGTCGACAGTTAAAGTGTCTTGCTAGTGTCATTCATTGAAATGTGCTGGCAAGACTTTGCATAGGTCTGTGTGGTGACATGGAAGTGTGATTGTCGCCCATTGTAGCACACCTGGGAGGGCAGCAGGGAGGACACAACAGTCAGACCCACGATGGGGAGGTACAGAGGGGTCCGGAGAGGCTGCACCACACCCCGAGAACACTGCTGTAGGCCCTTTGCCTTCCCGTCTTTGATGCTGCCATTACTCCTGTCATTCCTAGTAAATGTGAGTTGGGTGTGTTGAGGTGAGTTGAGTGAAATCTGATACCCCACAAAGGCAGCATGAGAACAGAGTCTGGTAGGAGAGGTAATGACTTTTAAAGAAACCTTTTGGTCTGAGCATCCATTTACATGGAAGATGAAGCTCCCATGGTGTATTTGGCTTCACTGGTGATTAATCTGTTTTGTGTTACCTGTGTGGTATTGCTGAGCTTCACTAAGGCTCATCATTGGCTTTCCTCACTGATCCTGAAATTTAATTTTTCCTGGGCTGAAGTGTGATACAGAGACTTAACAGTCTGAATTGTGGGGTTGTCATATGCAGGGACAGGAGCTGAACTCGATGATCCTTGTGGGTCCCTTCCAACTCAGGAGGTTCTATGATTCTAAACCTTTCGCTGTGACCACGCCAGCGACATCAGCTCTTATGGTGACTGCAGGACACCGCGCCTGCCCTCAGCCCCTTGGTGGAAGCAGGCGGCGTTACTCTTGTGCACGCTGCAAGGGTGTCATCAAGACAAGGAGGAATTTAAAACCTTCTCAAGGAGTTGGGAGGTGCCTCTTTTTTCAACTTTGTACATGATGTTGTAGGTTATAATTTACTTCTGACAGGAATCCTAGGGGGTTACCGTTTGATAAATGAGGGGTGAATATGAGTTGGATAGGACAGTTTTATTTAATTTTGCTTGTTTAACCTGAAATGGGCAACTGGCATTTCTTTGGGAAAAGAAGAGGCTTTTGTCTCCGTTTGTTTTTTGCACGATTGTTGAATGCCAAATGAACTTTCACGACCCGGAGGCAAAAGCAATGAAATCCCTCTAATATAGGAAAGTTTTCATCGACTCTGGTTTTGTAGCCTCCTCAGATGAAGACAACCTCTTCTCCAAGTTTTTGTGGGTTTTTCCTCTGTCTTCCTTATACACTCAGGTGTTTTTTCTTGGCAGATTTTGAAGACTTTCCAGAGTTTTGTTGGGAATATGCAGCAGGCCTGTCAGAACCACCACACAAGAGACCCGGGCAGGAAGGCTGCCGCTTGTTTGGCAGAAACGCTGCGGCCTGCAGCATGGCCGCCCACGCTCCCTGCCGGCCTGATGGGCCCGGGAAGGGGCGGAGGGGTCTCCAGCTCAGGTGCTGCCAATTGCCTGCTCCTTGTGGTAAATTAATTTTATTTTTGACATGTAGTAGGTTTACTGCATCTTCACAGAGCCTTCCAGAAAATTCAGATTTATTGTGCTTGCATTCATATTTCATAATCTCCAGGCTTAAATGAAGGTTGCTGAAATAAAAGGAATAATAAAAAAAAAGATGTTTTACCACAGGAACCAGTCCTAGTTATCTTGTTGCAAAAGCAAGTGGAAATAAAAGTCAGAGTTGTTTGGTTTAATATTGACAGCAACTTTCCTTTCCAACCTTCCTCAGCCACACTATGCAACCAACAGGAGTCACTCCTCCCCACACAATTTTTCAGTGAGATAATTAGCTATCTCACAGCTTAAAAAAAAAATAGGCAAATACCCATTTTCACATAGGGAAGATACAGTCTTAAAAATCTTAATGATTTTAAGAAAAGCTCCCTTGCCGTTTAATCCCAAACTAAAGCTGTAAATTCAATATTTATGCACCAAATAGGATGGATCCCGATGGCTGCTCGGTTGCAAAAAGGCGCAGCGTGCCAGCGCCTCGCTCTCTGTGACAGTCCCATCAGCATCTGCATGTGGTGGGGACCCTCTGGGGCAGGGGGAGATGGCGGAGCTGGTCTGCGCTGTTGTCACGCAGCCATGGGGTGGGCTGGGTGCCCCTGCCGGCCCCTTTCCTTGGGCCGCCTCCATCCCTGGCAACTGGCACCTCGTATCCAGCTGGGATATGCCAGCTTCTTCATGAAACATTGTGGGAAATGTGAGTTTAATGAGACTGAAGTCAGCAGGTAGTTTGGTAAATTATGTTTTTATGTCCGTAGTTGGTTTTCACACATCAGTTCCCTCTCCCTTCCCTCTGAAAGCTGCCTGTTGAGCAAAAGTATGACTGCGGGAGTAAAAGTCTCTCTGTCCCAACTCTTCTGGTCAGAATGTAATTCCTTCTCTCGGTAGGGTGAGCAGCAGCTTCGAGCCCTTCGTTTCTCTTTTCTGAGAGAGAATGGTGAATGCGCTGACAGGTGAAATCCCAACACAAGATGACTGGACCATCCACAGTTGTGATCCCTCATTGTGTCGCATCAAAGCAAGCACAAGAAAATACCAAAACAACCCTTGCAGGTGGAAATATTGTACAATGAGATCTGTGCTCATTTGCTGTCACCAGGCAGTCTGCTCATGGGTGCCCAAGCCCAAATCATGGCAATCCGCAGAAGAACTGACAGCCAACACAGGTTTGCTCTAGCAAAGAGCTCTCCTCCTCTGCAGAGCAGGGACCACTGGTCTGTGATTTGGGCGCTACCCGTCATCCAGCATTCGGTTCTCCATGCCATCAAATATCTTCTTTCTGATTTCATGCTTCATCTTGAGCTGAAACATTCCCATTTTGTTTTAGTAACTGCTTTAGTAACTGAGATTTTTTCCCCTGTTTCTCCACTCCCTGACATATAATTAGAGTTTCTATTGGCATGAGGATGCCTCATTTGGCTACATCGCACTGTTCTTCCTGGGTAGGAGTAACTATATGGGAATTAAGTACTCTATACCGTAGTTACAACAAAGGAAAGTTGTACTGTTTCACATGTACTGACTACCATTTACTTGTATTAATAAATGCTTCTCAGAAAGGCAAGAAAACTGTACATGGCTCTTACATTACTCTCCAAGGCAGAGCCCTTTCCCCTTTTGGGGACCTTGCAGACATAAACCTAAAAAAACCCAAGCTAGCACAAAAGCCATCTCATTGCCTTAAAGGTTGTTTGACTCTTCTAGTGAAAACAGCGAAGAAATAACTAGGAACTATCACAGAATTTCAGAAATAAAGGACTGTATTTGTTATCACTAATAGCAATTTAATGTGGATTTTTTTCTGTAAGGTCCCCATTCGCAGAGAGTGCTGTTAGAGGCCTTTGCTGAGGCACAGTGGTGCTGGGAGACAAGGTGAGTAGGCAGAATCCATCCAGTCCTCCAGAGAGGTGCTGGCCTTGTTTGGAATTCAAATTCACATGGTTTATCTTCTCCCAGAGCCAGCTCAGCCACCAGTGGCTTTGGCTTGATACAGACCAGATGATATCTTGCCCCCAAATACAAGGTAGGGCACTATTATAAGCACAGTATAAGCCAATCTCTCCCTTAGTAAGAATTTAAAGTTTTGGTTTGTTTTTTTTAAAAAGAAAATAAAAATATTCTCTTACCCATTTTCAAAGAGCAGG